>NC_083582.1:17825877-18425877 GCF_027579695.1 Neoarius graeffei
CATGTGACAGATCATGTGACATTTTGATTGCACACAGGTGGATCTTAATCAACTAATTATGTGACTTATGAAGTGAATTGGTTGGACCAGCTCTTATTTAGGGGTTTCATACAAAAGGGGGTGAATACCTATGCACACTCCAGATTTCTGTTTTTTTCAACTTAATTATTGTTTGTCACAATAAAAAAAAAAAAACAATCTGCACCTTTAAAGTGGTAGGCATGTTGTGTAAATCAAAATGGTGCTAACCCTCTAAAAATCCATTTTAATTCCAGCTCGTAATGCAACAAAACAGGAGAAACACCAAGGGGGATGAATACTTTTGCAAGGCACTGTATAAGGCATGTATAAGAATAGCAGTGCTATGAGGTGTAAGAGACAGATGTAATTTTTTATACTGCATAAATGAAATATGCGGACCGATTTATATTATTAATATATGCTTCAAAGTACACAGTACTGTCAAGGATGACACCAAAACTCTTAGCCTGAAAGGAAGGAGAAACTATGACATTGTCAATAGTCAGAGAAAAGCTGTTAGGTTTGGCCAAAGTAGATTTAGTCCCAACAAGGAGAACCTCTGGTTTTTGCTGTTAAGTTTGAGAAAATTAGAGGTCAACCAAGATTTAATTTCAAGTAAACAATCACAAAGGATGGGTGGAAGGCTGGCATTAGGTTTGGTAGACAGGTAGAGCTGGATGTCATCAGCATAACAGTGAAACTGAATACCAATTTTCCTAAAAATGTGGCCAAGAGGCAGAAGATAATTAATAAATAAAAGGGGGCCTAAAACAGAGCCCTGGGGAACACCACTTATAACTGGGCAAGACTGTGATCTGAATTTTTTTAATTGTACAAACTGAATATGACCAGAAAGATATTATTTAAACCAGGTCAAAGGAGTGCTGATGTACAGTAGCTCTGACCTTAGTGGAGCTACAAACCACAGGTTCATGTCAAAGATCTTAGAATGTATGGTGAAGTTTTCTGTAAATGGATGTTTATTTTTCATTGATAGAATGAGTCTCCAGTGTCAGAGCTTTATAGCAGTGAAAGATAAAGGTGTAACTTTGTTTTTTGACATCAAGGCAGAGAAATGTACACACCCCATTGCCAGAAAAGTTGGGATATTTTCCAAAATGCAATAAAAACAAAAATCTGTGATTTGTTAATTTGCATGAGCCTTTATTTAACTGACAAAAATACAAAGAAAAGATTTTCAATACTTTTACTGATGAACTTAATTGTATTTTGGAAATATACAGTGGATATAAAAAGTGTACACACCCTGTTAAAATGATAGGTTTTTCTGATGTAAAAAAAAAAAACGAGACCACAATTAATAATTTCCAGACTTTTCCCACCTTTAATGTGACCTATAACCTGTACAATTCAATTGAAAAACAAGCACATCTGTTAGGGGGAAAAACATAAAAAATGTGCAATAACCTGGTTGCATAACTGTCTACCCAAAAAGACTGAATGCTGTAATTAAATCAAAAGGTGCTTCAACAAAGTATTAGTTTAAGGGTGTGCCCTTAAACTAATACTTTGTTGAAGCACCTTTTGATTTAATTACAGCATTCAGTCTTTTTGGGTAGGAGTCTATCAGCCTGCCACATCTAGACTTGGCAATATTTGTCTCCTCTTCCTTGCAAAAGCGCTCCAAATCTGTCAGATTGCAAGGGTATCTCTTGTGCACAGCCCTCTTCAGGTCACCCCACAGATTTTCAATTGGATTTAGGTCTGGGCTCTGGCTGGGCCATTCCAAAACATTTGGGGTCATTGTCATGCTGAAAGATGAAATTCCTCTCCATCTTCAGCTTTCTAGCAGACACCTGAAGGTTTTGGGCCAAAATTGACTGGTATTTAGAACTGTTCATAATTCCCGCCACCTTGACTAAAGCCCCTGTTCCAGCTGAAGAAAAACAACCCCAAAACATGATGCTGCCACCACCGTGCTTCACCATGGGTATGGTGTTCTTTTGGTGATGCGCAGTGTTGTTTTTGCGCCAAACATACCTTTTGGAATTGTGGCCAAAAAGTTCAACCTTGGTCTCATCAGACCATAACACATTTTCCCGCATGCTTCTGGGAGAGTTGATGTTTTTTTTTTTGCAAAATTTAGCTGGGCCTGGATGTTTTTCTTTGACCCTACCTCATAGTCCAGACATACGAAGAATACAGGAGATTGTTGTCACATGTAGTATACAACCAGTACTTGCCAGAAATTCCTGCAGCTCCTTCAGTGTTGCTGTAGGCCTCTTGGCAGCCTCCCTGACCAGTTTTCGTCTTGTCTTTTCATCAATTTTGGAGGGACATCCAGTTCTCGGTAATGTCACTGTTGTCCCATATTTTCTCCACTTCTTGATGACTGTCTTCACTGTGCTCCATGGTATATCTAATGCTGTGGAATTTTTTGTACCCTTCTCCTGACTGATTCCTTTCAACAATGAGATCCCTTTGTTGCTTTGTAAGCTCTCTGCGAACCATGGCTTTTGCTGGAGGATGCAACTGAGTAAATGTCTGAACTGTATTTGGGGTTAATCAGAGTCATTTTAATTGATGGCAGGTGTGTACCCAAAAAGACTGTAATTAAATCAAAAGGTGCTTCAAGTAAAATATCCCAACTTTACTGGAAATGCAGTTTGTACTATTTTTTGTGCTTTGTATTTAACATGACAATCTGTTTTTTTTTTTGTCTTACAATAATCCATCCATCTACCCATTATCCATAGCCGCTGATCCTGTGTAGGGTCACAGGCAAGCTGGAGCCTATCCCAGCTGACTATGGGCGAGAGGCAGGGTACACCCTGGACAAGTCGCCAGGTCATCGCAGGGCTAACGCATAGAGACAAGCAACCATTCACACACCTACGGTCAATTTAGCCACCAATTAGCCTAACCTGCATGTCTTTGGACTGTGGGGGAAACCGGAGCACTTGGAGGAAACCCACACAGACACAGGGAGAACACACAAACTCCACACAGAAAGGCTCCTGTTGGCTGCTGGGCTCGAACCCAAGACCTTCTTGCTGTGAGGCAACAGTACCTGCTGCGATAATGTGAGAAATTATCACAGAAGTAAACATCACTCATTAGCAAATTAACATTTGGGAGACGTGCTGTTATAGGAAAATAAGAAACCTCGGCTGGTAACAGAAAATCCGCTTCACCAGACCACTGTGCTGTTGATTATTTCCCTATACCAACCGCCCGAAGTATTTTATTTCTCTTTTTTTAATTTCTTTTTTACATTTTGGAAGATGGATCATGTGAAAGAATAAAATAAAGAACTAAATGTTTGATTACTCCACTTGTTGCGATGGTGAATTATATAAATGCTCTCGTTAATTTAAAACGTTTACTTAAAATGTTCCCAAAATAAAGTAATAAAAACCTATCTTCTGCGTAGTAACAGAAACTTTATATAAAGGCTTTTTCACAATTTATTTCTGAAGCAACAGCTGTGAAGTGACGCAACCGGAAGTGATACAACCAAAGAGATCCCTGAGGTAGTAGGTGAAACCGGAAATAGGTTTGACGCGGTAGTTGTGTAGACGGCGCGGTGTTTTTTTTTTTTTTTTAATACGGATAAACTAGTGAAAACGACAGGACTTTGTATTAGTTAAACATTAGTATTGTGAGTTAATCGAACTAGGTTATTTACTGTAAACTTTTTGTTCAGCTTATATAAGATTTTAACGTTTTTTTTTTTATCGTGAGAGGCAGACAGCGCGAGGCCGGGTGTGCGCGAGCTTCCTCCTGTTGCTGGCAGATTAGCTTGCTGGCTAAATCCTGACATAATCTTTTAAATAGAGGGGGAAAGGGAAAAAACACGAAGAATGACCGAATCGGACAAATTAAACATTGATTCTATCATCCAGCGTCTTCTGGAAGGTAAGTAGCTCTTCTGAGAGCGACATTAACCTTCGCTTTTCGTCTGTCCTACGTCCTTCCTTAGCTAGGAGCGGAGCCTTAGGGCTGTTATCAGTAGAGTCTCAAATAGACCCATGCTCACTACGTCAGTGTGCTACGTTGACAGTGAATGTGCAGCCCAGCTAGTGTACTATGTTTAAAAGTGAAGGGAATTCGGGATTTGATTGTAGCCAGCGAGTGAGTAGAATGATGGGTGAAGTACATAAACCCTATTTCTCTCTCTCTCTCTCACACACACACACACACGATTCCAGGGCTCGACATTTAACTTTTAAACCCACTTTACCCTTATTTTGCGAGTACTACTTTTTTTTTAAGGAAAATCATAGAATAGTTGTGAATTGTAACCATGGGCGTCGCCACCATTCTTCGTTTGGACGCCCCCACATTTAACATAAAATATTAGTACACCTAGCGCCGTTTCTGTTGGTTCGTGAAAGAATCCATTCCACTTGATCGATAAGAGAATACACGTACCATTGAAAATCCACTCCGGGTTTTCCGGGCGTTACCTACAACAACTCACCGCACGCGAGTGAAGTGAATCTCAGTGCAAGCAGAGAAATGTTGGTGCAGCTGCTCGAAAGTGGAGGAGGTAACGTCAGCCCCATTGCCACCTCACAATGTCTAGCTTTTGCTAAAACCTTATTCTTTTGTTTTATGCCCTCAAAATTAACCCTAGGCCACGTTAAATTAACGTTCAACTAAACAATGAAATAAGCTTAGCCTAATGGGGTATTTTTGGTTGATGATAAATTGTTTGCAATATTTGCTCCCTCCCCAGACACAATGGACATAAGGAAATTCTTTACAAAGAAGCGGAAAGTCAGTCAAAATTTCCTCACAGGGGAGGGTTTTTTTTGGTCCCAATGGAAATGTTAGTGCAGTTAGCTGGCTAGTCAATGTTCGATGTATCAGCTAGCTTAATGTTAGCTATCGTTTAATTCAAACCCAGTAGGCCTGCCTTAATGTAATGCCAAGAATGAGGTCAAGTCTGCTCTGATGATATTTACTGATTCCCTGTTGTGATTTGAAGAACTTTTGTCTGGTCTTTGCCAGTTTTCTGGAAAGTAACATGGGAAATCAGTGTATGGGGAAGGAATAGTAGAAAGGAAAGTGATGGAGAGAGATGGATGTTATTCCAGGTGGATTGTGAAGGAAAGGAGGATAAAAGTTATGAAGTGGTAGAAATTGTGGTGGCACCAATGTAAGGAGTTATATCTATAAATCTATTTGTTATACTAATCTGTAAATGTTACTGTAGTACCACCATTGCATGTAGGTTGACAAAACCTGCACTTGTTCATTGTGTGAAGTTATCTTATACTGTGTCAAGCAAGGACACAAAATTTTGTTATGAAGACTGCATGTCATTTTTGTTGAATATCACTAAATCGGAAAAAAGTAAAATGTTGGAGGTTTTGCACCTGTTCATTGTGTGAAGTTAATTTTTGTGTCACTATTGCTTGACACGGTGTGATTGTGTTATGAAGTTTGCATGATGCCATGTAATGCCTGTTTATTGTGTGAAATTATGAATATTCTTATTTTTAAACAAACAGTTGAGTGTCACTATTGCTTAGCACAGATGCATGTTGTGTTACATCTAAAACTAAATAAAAAAGGAAACACAAAATAAAAAGTAAAATGCACCCATAAAGTCATTGTTGGTGATAAATTGTCACATTCATCTCATTATCTTAGGCATAGCAGTGGGTTTAAAAACAGGCTGATGGATATATGGACTAGTTGAATGAGGACTTATTGTTGAGTCTCTAAAATAGTAATTGAATTAAGTGACTTGTAGGTAAAATTAGGTGTTTAACAACCTGTTAAAAATACACCAGAATACAGGAAATGGCATCTAATTAATTAAAAATTTTCTGGGGGACGACCCCCCCCCCCCCCCCCCCCCCCCACACACACATTAAACATGCTTCTGACACCCCTGATTGTAACATAAAATGAAGATCACACATTGAGTTGAAGTTTGGTTATTGGTTAAGTTTATTATTAAATTTGGCTATTGGTTACTTTTTACTTGTAACGGACAATAAGAATTTTGTCTAAAATAGTTTTTCTTGCCTTAGTCGATTTATTTCCATTTTACATGCATGCAGCCATTGTAAAGTTGTGTGTTTGTGTAGAGCTCTCTGACTGTAGGTTCATTACTCGATAATGTAGAAATCATAAAATAGAAATCTATAACAAAGTTTGTATGAAGAAAACAATAGGGTGCCAAAACAGTGCTGTGTTTGAGTGTATATATATATATATATATATATATATATATATATATATATATATATATATATATATATGTGTGTGTGTGTATATGTATGTGTGTGTTAATTTTTTTTTTTAAATCATCCACCTCTAGGTTTAAAGAAAAAAAAACATGCTGTGTCATGACAGACAGGATAATGTTTAAAATTGTTTGGTGTGTAGAGAGAGAGCAGCACAGTTTAAGAATGGAGGAAGATCTACACAGGTGGACTACATACTCTGCAGAAGGGGTAACCTGAAGGAGATTGGAGACTGTAAAGTGATGACAGGGGAGAGTGTAGCTAGACATCAAGTGGTCGTGTGCAGGATGAGCTTGAAAGTGAAAAAGAGAAAGTGTGAAATAGTGGAGCCGAAGATTAAGTGGTGGAAACTAAGAGGTTGAACATCAGAGGGAGTTTAGGGAAGAAAGAAGATGAGCATTGAGTGGTAATGGAAGTCTGCCAGAAATTGGAATACTACTGCTGTACTAGCAAGAGAGGCAGCAAGGAAGGTGCTAGGGTGGTCATTGGGAAGGAGGAAGGAAGACAAGGAGACATGGTGGTGGAATAAAGAAGTGCAGGAAATTGTACAGTAAAAGAGAAGCAAAGAAGAATTGGGACAATCCGAGAGACGAGGAAAGCAGGCAGTTATACAGAGAGACGAGACAGAAGGCAAAAAGAGCGGTAGCGAAGGCGAAAGCAGATGCATACCAGGAGTTGTATGAAAGACTGGAGACCAAAGAAGGAGAGAAAGACCTGTACAGACTAGCTAGGCAGAGAAACAGGGAAGAGAGGGATGAACAGCAGGTAAGAGTGATGAAAGATGTAAATGGCAATGTGCTGACAAAGAAAGAGTGTATTAAGAAGGTGGAAAGAGTACTTTGAGGATTTATTAAATGAGGAGAATCCAAGAGAGAAAAGGTCAGATTCATTGGAGACAGCAAATCAGGAAGCAGAGGTGGTTAGTAAGGATGAGGTGAGGGCAGCCATGAAAAGAATGAAGACTAGGAAAGCAGTCGGACCAGATGGTATCCCATTTGAGGCTTGGAGATGTTTGGGTGAGACGGCAGTGGAGTTCCTAACGAGATTGTTTAATAAGATCCTAGAGAATGAGAAAATGCCAAATGAATGGAGAAAGAGTGTGCTAGTCCCTATACAAGAATAAGGGAGATGTACAGAGCTGCAGTAATTACAGAGGAATAAAATTGATGAGCCACACCATGAAGCTATGGGAAAGGGTATTGGGGGTGAAATTGAGAAGAGGTAGCAATCTGTGAACAGTAGTATGGGTTTATGCCAAGGAAGCGCACACAATTTTTGCTTTAAGAATGTTAATGGAGAAGTACAGAGAAGGGCAGAGAAAGCTACGTTGTGTGTTTGTAGACCTGGAGAAGGCATATGATAGAGTGCCGAGAGAGGAGTTATGGTATTGTATGAGAGAGTGGAGTGAATGAGAAGTATATTAGAGTGGTGCAAGACATGTATGAGAACAGTGAAACAGCAGTGAGGTGTGCAGTTGGAACAACTGAATGGTTCAAGGTGAAGGTGGGACTCCATCAAGGATCTGCTTTGAGTCCTTTTTTCTTTGCCATAGTGACTACGTTTACATGCACATCCAAATCGAGCTGCTGTCGGTAATCGAGCTGAAGGTCCCAGCCAGCGCTCGAAACTAACGGTGTCCCGATGTCCCGGGGACCATAAAAAATGTCATCGGGACACAAAATTATCATATCTGGGACAATCCCGGGACAATGGAGAAAAATAGATCTAGAAAAAAGTTCTACATTAATATTATTTAGCTTACACGTTACTATTGTTTTTTTTTTTTTTAATTATTATTAGAAGGCACATCGAGTTTAGTCCTGCCTTGGCCAGTGCATTCTGAAAGTATGTTTCGGTCTGTAGCCAACAATGCACGTTATTGCAGATCATATCTCTCCACACAAACTAAAGGCGCAGATGCCGACTTTTTCACGGCTGAATCGTGCAGACCCGATATTTTATTTTATTTTTTTTTTTGGGGGGGGGGGGGGGGGGGCATTGGGAGTGTCTGAATAATTTCATCAGAGTAAATTCTGTATTAAAATTACTAAATAAGCAAATGCCGTTACAGTCCATGAAACATAGGAAGTATAAGTATGAGAAGAAAACATTTCTTCTCATACTTATACTTCCTGTTTCATGGACTGTAACGGCATTTGCTTATTTACTAATTTTAATACAGAATTTACTCTGATGAAATTATTCAGACACTCCAACGCCCCCCCCCCAAAAAAAAAAAAATCGGATCTGCACGATTCAGCCGTGAAAAAGGCGGCATCCGCCAAAAGGCGTGCTGTTTGCATCCCTGTTTAAACTCGTAGGTTAACCGACTTTAACCGGCTAATGAGGCTCGGTGGTCGGTCAAGATTTTTTTTTTTAGTTTTCGCCATCCCTAATGGTAACTACTCTTTTTTTTTTTTTTTTTTTTTTTTTTTTTTTCGCTACGTTCACACTGCAAGGCTTAATGCTCAATTCCGATTTTTTTGTGAAATCCGATTTTTTTGTGAGGTCGTTCTCATTAACAAATATATGCGACTTGTATGTGATCCTCAGTATGAACGAAAAGCGACCTAAAAGTGTTCCGCATGCGCATTGCAGGATACGATGACGTCACACGCGGTGAGCATGGCCAGTGTTTACGGAAGTAAAACCGCCCGGTTGCGGTATGACCCATCCGATCTAGCTTGAATAGCTGTATCCCCCCCAAATGGAAATCAGCTCCCTAACCTCTGTGTCCTTCCATTGAGAAGATTCAGAACCTTCACAGCCCGAAGCGTCCCTAGCATTGATGTCATGCGCAGGGGCGCAGATACGTTTTTTGAACTGGGGGGGACAAAAAACTGGGGGGAGACAAAGCTGCCAGCAAACCAACCCCAACCCCGATATGCCTGTCAAACTTGTTGTGGGTTACCATAGCAACCAAGCTTGAGCTCGCAACCTGTGCAGTCTGCGCAGCTCAACCAACCGAATATCAGTCTTTTTGTTTTATGTGAGTTGTTGCAACTATGTATACACTGCCGTGCACCTCAATAAACCGAACGGTAATTAGTCTTTTGATTTTTCCGTGAGGTTTGCCTTATGCAAAGAAAGACAGCATAGACGTTTTTTCCTCCCTATAAGTGGGGGGGACCGAGCGAGGTTAATTTAAATCTGGGTGGGACGAGTCCCCCCCTCTATCTGCGCCCGTGATTATGCGCCATGTTGTTGTAACTTTTTTTGAGAGACCCGCCGCCTACTTCAGCGCAGAATAGTGATGTTTGTGGCTTGTTGATGACGTGTAAGTCGGATGAATGCGACCTGGCGGTTCAGACTGAAGTCGCGTATGAAAAGAGCGGATAGGAATCGGAATTAGGACCACATATCCAAACGGCCTGGGTCGGATTTGAAAAAATCAGATCTGTGTCGTTCATATTGTCAATAAAAGATCGGATACAGGTCACATATGGGCGAAAAGATCGGATTTGAGTCACTTCAGCCTGCAGTGTGAACATAGCCTTTGACAGAAGTAAAATTCATACATGAACAAATTTTGGCTAGTTGATTTTCTGTTTGGCTAGTTACTTTGGAAGGTAACTAGTCCGGCTGGCTGGTGAAAAAATATATGAATTTCGAGCCCTAATATATGTAATATAATGTGTGTGTAATATTGTGTGTATGTGTAATTTAATTCATGTTTTTTCACTAGTGAAAGGCTCCAGACCCGGTAAAAACGTCCAATTGACGGAGAATGAGATCCGCGGGCTGTGTCTCAAATCCAGGGAGATTTTCCTCAGCCAGCCCATCCTTCTCGAGCTGGAAGCACCTCTGAAAATCTGCGGTAAACTCTTCTTCTAATCCCTTGGACTTCTTCACATTTCCATCAGGCCTGAAGTGGTGATTGACATGCACAGAACAATAATCCCCACAAGTGATCGCCTGTTTGTGGTTATTCCAGCAAACAGTACATTACATGTACAGCTAGAATGCCACGAATACCATGAACAAAATGATCTTTTCTCAATTCACAGTGCAAAATCGCAGCAATACATGATTGCTTGCCTGACTTGCACTTGTGTATGATTTGAGTCAGGAATTAATTTGTTTTTGAACAGAAATGCATTGTTTTTCAGAAATATCAAATGACCAACTGGAAATGAATTTAATGTTATGTAACATTGTTCCACCCTTAAACTTTGGACATCCTGGCCATGGGTGACTAAAGGCCTCTGCATGCTCGTGCGACAAGGCTTTCGCAGATAGCTTTTCGCAGACAGATGTAATTTATTGTTGAGCGGGGATAATAGGCGTGCGCGATGTTATTCACCGGCACAACGCAAGGGGGCGCGAAGTCGCTAGGAGTAGTTGGTGGGTGTGGTTAGTGGAGTGTTTATCCTCCGGTTAGTTATAATGACTAGAACTGGAGTCGTATAGATGTACGTACTTCCTCAATCAACCGCTCTTCATGCTGCTCCATCTTCGCTCGTGTTTTTAAAAATGCCGGTTGTGAAAACAAAACAAACCGGGAAAGTAGGGAAGCGGAAGTGCGTGTACAGCGGATGTAGAGTGGACCAATCAGGGCCCTCTTGTCTGCGGCGCTGTCTGCGAAGCTTCTGCGGTGGTCACAATTTTTGGGAGGTGCGCGCAGAGCGTCTGCGAAGGTGGGGGGCTACGCAGACACTGTCTGCGACGCTATCTGCGAGGACTGGGTTGTCAGCATAAATTGGCCTTAAGGCATCATCAGGATTCAGTTCCCTGATAACTGTGTGTCTCCTTTATCAAATTTATTCATTTAATAAAATTCACAGATTTTGATCGCAATCCATTACGTTTTTCCTGAATGAAGCATCTCTGTTCTACTGTCTTGTTTGTAGGTGATGTTCACGGTCAGTACTACGACCTGCTCAGGCTGTTTGAGTATGGTGGATACCCCCCGGAGAGTAACTATCTGTTTTTGGGAGATTATGTGGACAGAGGGAAGCAGTCTTTGGAGACCATCTGCTTGTTGTTGGCATACAAGATTAAATACCCAGAGAACTTTTTCCTGCTGCGAGGGAACCACGAGTGTGCCTCCATCAACAGGATATACGGTTTCTATGACGAGTGTGAGTGTGTGTGCACCCTTCATGTTTACTACATCGTATCCTATCTTACTCATCATGTGCCAGTGTACAAAAGTTCTACATCTCTCAGGATGGCTTTTTGAACACCATTAGCTCTTATAGCAGATGATCGTTTGACCAATATGGCTGCTCACCTAGCTAGAATGTTCAATATATACATTTTAACTGTACACTATATACATTCATACATGAATTGGTGTGTGTCATAATCATATACACTACTGTGCAAGAGTCTTAGGCACATGTAAAGAAATGCTTTTGACCAGAAATGGCTTAAAAATATAATGTAATTAAATGTTTCAACATTAAAAAAACAAAACAAAAACCTATAAACAGCAGTTAGCCATAATAAATGAAACCAAGTAAATATTTGGTGTGAGACGACCCTTTTGTTTAAAAAAAATTTTTAATGGTAGTCTGTAGTACGAGTGCAGTTTTATAAGGAAATTAGCTGTAGGTTTTACTGAGCATCTCGCAGAACCAGCCACAGTTCTTCTGGACATTTTGACTTGCCTCTTAATTTTGTAGCAAAACCCAGTAGTCTTCATTATGTTTCCTTTTTTAATCTGAAAAGTGGTCCCTTATGTAATTATACTGCTCAGATACAGGCTTTTATTTTCTGTAACATTTAATTTTGTGCTGGAAAACGAACCTTTGGAACCCTAAAGTGTTTTTGTACTGACTCGATAATGTAGAAATCATAAAATAGAAACCCAGCACATAGTTTGTTTGTATTTAAAAAAAAAAAAAAGGGTGCCTAAGACTTTTGTACAGTATTTTATGTATAATTTTTTAAAATATTTTATATATAAATAAAATTAATTACCTGTTCTTGCTGGGCAGTATCGAAAAATTATATAATTAGCGTGTTTATAGCGTGGTTGTTCTAACCCATATTTCACTGATCATGCTGGTTTCCTGCTCCATCTTTGTCACATTTCAAAAGCTTTGTCCAAGTAAAAAAGCTAAATCTTCTTGGCTCTTAACACTACTTTTAAGTAGTGTTCGAGATCCTTGAAGTGCAGTCAGATTTGGTCATGTGCTGTTTGACTCAGGATTGGGCAGTCAGGTTTGGAATTTTTACATAATTTTCAACTTAAGCTTGTTTGAGCTAGAAAGTGAGGAGGAAAAACGTGGGTGCCTCTACAAAAGCTTGATGGGTTCTTTCTGTCCAAGTACCAAAAGATCCTGACCTCACAATGAAGCTAACATTCGTGATGTCAGTGTCGCAACCATTAAAGTTGTTCTGCTCAAAACGGCAAATGAACTTGTAATTTAACAAAACTGATGTGTATAATCTAATTTAAAGCTTAAGATGTGTAACTTTTGATTTACGTTGTTAGCGTGAGCAGCAATGTTGGTGTACCTCTGAATTCAGGAGACCCCCTCCTTTTCAAGATTTTGAAAATTCCAAAATCTGGGCTTTAGTGAAACACAGCAATAACCACATGAGAGTGCTGTGATTGCTTGTCATTAGTGGGCTCACCCAGCCTGAACAGCACAATTTCTTGTTTCATGCGCATGTGTGTGAGAGAGTGCACAATGAAAAATTAGTGTTGGTTGTCGATACTCGATTACATCTTGTCGCCTAAATGTAACCATGGAAACATTTTGTAAATTCAGGCAGTTTCCTGTCTGGTGAACAGAAGTCTGGCGTTGGAATTTTATGTGCTCTGAATGTTCAGGTGTGATGAGTTTAGTGGGTTGATGACTTTTTATCTAGTTGCTGTAACATTTGAGGGATCCAATGGAACATTTTTAAGTAATTGATTAGACTTTGAGTAAAATGTTTCTCATCCATATTTTTCATGCGGTTTATTACTGATTCCAGGTAAAAGACGCTACAACATTAAACTGTGGAAGACGTTTACAGATTGCTTCAACTGCTTACCGGTGGCAGCCATTGTCGATGAGAAGATTTTCTGCTGCCACGGAGGTAACGTATAACCCAAACTCCATTAATGAGACGCCAGAAGTCACTTGTGTTGTAAGGCTATTTGCATACTTTTTCCTCATCCCCTCAGCATGCTTTACATGTAATGCTTTACAAGTGGCTTCAAGGCAGGTGGAATGTACAGGCACTTAAAAATAAATTTTTTTTTTTTAAGTTTGTTTTGTTTGGTTCACACTAGAGCTTCCAAAGTTTAAAAAAATTCAGAAAGGTGCGATTGTGTTTCAATCAGTTGCCCAATCAGATCACACCTCAGAGGGTCAGCGAGGAAAGCAAACATGGACGACCAGTGAACTGAGGAAATTTGACTCCAGTAATTAAGTTGAAGTAAAATATAAATGAAATGTACTGTTATGGCATTTTCAAAATTCTGAACAGTGATTTGCCTACATCACCATTCCTTTATGAAATTTTATTTCAAAATTCTTTTTCCACAGGACATGTACAGCTTACAACCAGCTTTCTATGATCATGTGTTAGAGCAATGCCAAATTTCCTCATCCTTCTTCAGACTTCTGTAGGGTTTTTTGTAACTGTATTTGCGTGTGTGTTTTTCAGGCCTGTCTCCAGACTTGCAGTCGATGGAGCAGATCCGGCGCCTGATGAGACCCACAGATGTGCCGGATCAGGGGCTGCTGTGTGACCTGCTGTGGGCTGACCCTGATAAAGACGTGACGGGCTGGGGCGAAAATGACCGTGGTGTCTCCTTCACCTTCGGCTCTGATGTTGTTGCCAAGTTCCTGCACAAACACGACATGGACCTCATCTGCAGAGCGCATCAGGTCTAACTCTCAAACAATACTGCACATCTCAGAACCAGATTTGCATTTTAGGCCTTAAGACCAAAGGGGGAAAAATAGCAGTTCAGTAATTTTCTGTATTTTTAAAATGTATCATCAGTAGAGATAATGGAGATATTTGATTTTGTAAACATAATTTTAATTTTCATAATTTCCAAATTAAAGTGTGTTTGTATTATTAGTTAGTAAAGAAGATACTGATGTTTGTGGTTCATATGATGGACCCCTCCCTCTGTGTGCCTGCATAGGTAGTGGAGGATGGATACGAGTTCTTTGCGAAGCGGCAGCTGGTGACGCTTTTCTCTGCCCCGAACTACTGTGGCGAATTTGACAACGCCGGCGCCATGATGAGCGTTGACGAGACACTCATGTGCTCCTTCCAGGTAATTTAAACTGATTAGAATACCAGTGAGGCAGGAGTTTCCCCAAGCCATTTCCCACTTTTGTGCAAATGGTGTTGCTCAGAAGTGCACCATAACACACTGACATGTTTTAACTTGATTGATTAGTATTTGACATAAATTTGTTACAAGTGTATTTGCCAGTACTATTTTACACTTTGGCCTTAAAGGTCTACTCTGAGCGTCATTGCGACCCATGTGACACGTTAGAACTGACACCCAGTGGTTATACAGTAACATCTCTGGTGTCTTGTATCTGTGTACTTTTTTGGATGAGAGGAAATGGTCATTGATTTAACCTTTCCTGTGCCAGTCGTATTATATTATTGGCATTAATTTAAGAATATAAACAATACACAAACCCATAAATTAAGACACAAATCAAATAATTTAATTACAGTTACTTATTATTCAGGGGCGGCACGGTGGTGTAGTGGTTAGCGCTGTCGCCTCACAGCAAGAAGGTCTGGGTTCGAGCCCCGTGGCTGGCGAGGGCCTTTCCGTGCGGAGTTTGCATGTTCTCCCCGTGTCCGCGTGGGTTTCCTCCGGGTGCTCCGGTTTCCCCCACAGTCCAAAGACATGCAGGTTAGGTTAACTGGTGACTCTAAATTGACCGTAGGTGTGAATGTGAGTGTGAATGGTTGTCTGTGTCTATGTGTCAGCCCTGTGATGACCTGGCGACTTGTCCAGGGTGTACCCCGCCTTTCGCCTGTAGTCAGCTGGGATAGGCTCCAGCTTGCCTGCGACCCTGTAGAACAGGATAAAGCGGCTAGAGATAATGAGATGAGACTTATTATTCAAGTCTGGCTGGTGTCATTTTCTCTCTGTTTAACCTCATGGTGTCTGTGTCCCTTTGCTTAATAACTTTAATACTTATTAAGCGCAAAATTCATACAAATATGATCTAACACACTGTACAGCTTTACTTTAAAGAGCATGTATATAAAGGTTTCTTGTATTTCCTTTGAGAGTCATGTCTTAACCAGTCAATTAAATATGTAATAATGGGACTCTGTAAATTTTCTCCTAAAGTAAATAGTATAACCAAATAATATACCAAATAATATAACATTTCCTGCCCCCCTCCCCTTCAGATCCTGAAGCCCGCTGACAAGAAGCTGTTGGCGTACAGTGGTGCTGGAGCTTTTGGAACTGGCCGACCCGTTACACCACCAAGAAACGCTGCCAAGGGAGGCAAAGCCAAGAAATAACAAACACTTGTACAACGCACACTCTCACGGTCTCTTGTTTCCTTCAGTCTACCTCTCCTTTTATTCCTCGTCTTTCACATTACCCTCTTTTCTCGCTCTGAATGTTATGATTTTTTTTTTATTCGACCAATTATGAGCATTATATTTTAATTTTTTCAGGTGTGTATGTATGTTTGGGGGGGTTAGTTTACCTTCTGTCACTTCATCATAGATGTATAGAAATAAACACAAGTTCCTCTTAGGGATTTTTATTTTATTATTATTATTATTATTTTTAAATAGGACCTAAGCAATTTTTTCCCCCTCTGGAGTCTCAGGGTCCGACACACCTTTATCTCCTGAAGCAATCGCTATAATTATGTGAGCGTGTGTTTGTGTGTGTGTTTTATCACTGCCACTCTTAAATGTGAAGTGTGTATGTTTCCTGTTTCATCAGCAGAAGGAGTGTTGGAGTTTAGGACAAGATGTGCGTGTGTGGTTTTTTTTTTTTTTTTTTTTTTTTTTTATTCTTCATCTTAGAACTCGCATAGATGGTCTGGGCCAAAATTCACCCATTTGTAAAAATATCTCCTGGTATTCTCACGTTTCTCTTCATGTTTACTTCCATTACTGATGTGAGCGATCAGCTTTACTGTCTAAGTCGAGATCTTTTTTGTTTGTTCAACATCATACATTAGATTTGTACAGCGCATCACTTGAATAAGAAAATCTATTTCTTGTTTTGTAGTTATTCATGAACTTGGACAATAAAGTGAGAATCTCTTAGAAGAAATGATTCTTGAATATGGTTGTTTTTGTTCCCCAGGAAGTGTAAGATGACTGGTGTAAAATTTGTTGGTTGCACAATATATTATGATTACTAATAAATTTATATAAAGAATTTAAGCATATCAAATTTCCTAACTTTTTATTACAGTTAATGAAGTTTGATCAGCTCTAGTAGCCATTTGACAGAATTATGCATTACGTTTTCATATCTTGATAAATTCCTATCGTTGGCTGTCCATCGCTAGCAATCTGCTTCATTAGGATGCACAGAATCGCAGATGGGCTGTGAGGCCCTCAACAGAGTCATCCGCAGTGGTGGCACGAATGGTCTGGCTGAGCCGCCATGGAATGCCTGGCCTTGTGAGCTTTCACATACTATTCTTCTCTCCTAGCTTACTGCACAAGGCGCTTCGCTAAGACAAATGTCGTGTCCCCATACCTGATGCCAAGTGATGCACAAAAATGCCACAGACCTGACCGGTATGGAAATTGCCCTGCAGTGATGACTGACTTGCTGGGTGATGCCATCCGTTGGCCATTTGAGTGGCTCTTCTGCATGCCATCTGGTGATGTGCCATTGACCCTGTTGGGTTCATCTGCCACATTGCACTGAAAATAGACCCCGAAGCCATTTGTTTTCAGGATAATGGCTGGCTGATGAAATTATTGGCTGGCTAGCTGACTCAGCCAAAACCTTAATGGCTGCTGCAGCCACCAAAATGTTTATGGCTACAAATGGCTGATACTGGACGTCACTGTGTGGCATATATCCGGGTGAACGGATCAAACAAATGGGGGGAATAAATAGCAAATTACCACAGGTCCCCTGGTCTCTTACTTCATTGTAAATATAAATCTAGCAAGATTGTAGTTCAATGCTAATAATAAGCTAATCTGGATTGTTCGAGGAAAAAAAAATCTACTAGTTATCTACTCTCACTAGCAATGACCAGTGAAGGACTGGCAGCTATCTTACTATGATGAAAGTAGAGTGGTGGAGTACTTTTTTTTTTTTTTTTTTTTTATCAATCTCGAAGTATGTGAAACAAACAAAAAAAAATACCTTTACACTTTCCCTCAGTAGCGGCAAAGAATGCAGCCATCTCGTCGATATCGGAGTCGATTGATGCTCTGGGTGGGTTCCCGGGTTCCCCAGTGTATCGTGGTAACGGTGTGAGGGGCGGGAAGCCAGACAGGTAGTCACAACGGCAAGCTTGTGGTGGCTCTCTGTGCTGTGATATCCGTTCTAAATCTCTACAGTGTATGCCTATTGTGTTACTACTAATGTGTACAGTTGATCATGTTTGTGTCACTTTTCTTGTAGCTCATGATGTGGATAAACCCATTATTTGATGTACACAATTCTTAGTGGCTCAGCCAAATTTTATTAGATAGCGGCTCAAATTGGCTTACAAAATTATTGGCTGGCGGTGGCTCAAATTCTAAATGGCGGTTTTAGCGGCGCCTGGCGGCGGCTTCGGGGTCTAACTGAAAAGCACCCTGCTGCCAGTGCCTTAGTGGTGATGTACTATTTAACCCATAGCTGGAACCCAGGCTGGTCCTACCATTCCGGGTCAGAGCATACCTAGGAGCAATGGTGATTAAGGGGTAATTCCACTTTCCCCAATATTCAAATCCTTCCGGACCTGAGACTCCCCACCGGTTGCAGTTTAAAGCCATACCCAGGACACCTAATAGTCCTGATAATTTCCTATACCTGTACCATGATTTTCGATATTGGAGCCATTTTACTTTGACTGTGATGAATGTTAAAAGTAAGAACACTGACTTTATATTACCTTCTGAATGGGCCAGACTTTATCTCAGGCAGTGGCAGTATTGGCAATGGTTTGTTCTGCCACCTTTGCCACAAGTCACATTTCCATTGATATTTATCAAACAAGGCAATGTTTTTCTAATCTCTGTCTACACTGAGTGCAGAATTATTAGGCAAGTGAGTATTTTGACCACAACATCCTTTTAATGCATGTTGTCCCACTCCAAGCTGTTTAGGCTTGAAAGCCTACTACCAATTAAGTATATCAGGTGCTGTGCATCTGCTTTTCCTCTGGCAAAATGGGTCAAAAGAGAGATCTGACAGACTTTTTGAAAAGTCTAAAATTGTGAGATGTCTTGCAGACGGATACAGCACTCTTGAAATTGCAAAGATGTTGAAACGTGATCACCGAACAATCAAGCATTTCATTGCAAATAGTCAACAGGGTCAAAAGAAGCGTGTGGGGGGGGAAAAAAAGGCGCAAAATAACTGCACATGATCTGCGGAAAATCAAGCGTGAAGCTAACAAGCAGCCATTAGCATCCAGTTCTGCCATATTCCAGAGTTGCAACATTCCTGGAGTGTCAAAGAGTACAAGGTGTGCAATACTGAGGGACATGGCCAAGGTAAGGAAGGCTGAAAAACGACCACCACTGAGTAAGGCACAAAAGATAAAACGTCAAGACTGGGCCAAGAAATATCTTAAGACTGATTTTTCTAAGGTGCTGTGGTCTGATGAGATGAGAGTGACTCTTGATGGGCCAGATGGATGGGCCTGTGGCTGGATCAGTAATGGGCACAGAGCTCCACTCCGACTCAGACGCCAGCAAGGTGGAGGTGGAGTACTGCTATGGGCTGGTATCATCAAAGATGAGCTTGTTGGACCTTTTCGAGTTGAGGATGGACTCAAACTCAACTCCCAGACCTACTGCTAGTTCCTGGAAGAAACCTTCAAGCAGTGGTATAGGAAAAAGTCAGCATCTTTCAAGAAGAACATGATTTTCATGCAGGATAATGCTCCGTCTCATGCGTCCAAATACTCCACTGCGTGGCTAGCCAGTAAAGGTCTGAAAGGTGAAAAAATAATGACCTGGCCCCCTTGTTCACCTGACCTAAACCCCATAGAGAACCTGTGGTCCATTATAAAACGTGAGGTCTACAAAGAGGGAAAACAGTACACCTCTCTGAACAGCGTCTGGGAGGCCGTGGTTGCTGCTGCACACAATGTTGGTCGTGAACAGATAAAGAAATTGACAGAATCTATGGATGGAAGGCTTTTGAGTGTCCTCATGAAGAAGGGTGGCTATATTGGTCACTGATTTGTTTTTGTTTTGTGTTTGAATGTCAGATATGTTTATTTGCAAATCTGGAGTTGTCATATCAGTGTACCTGGTGAAAATAAATAAGTGAAATGGCTACATATTTGGTTTTTATTAAGTTGCCTAATAATTCTGCACAGTGAAAGTTACCTGAACACATACCTCCTAAAATGGCCAAAACTAAAAACACCCCACTCTAACTTCCATACATATTCAGCTTTGATATTTGAGTCTTTTTGGTTGATTGAGAACATAGTTGTTGTTCAATAATAAAACTAATCCTCAAAAATACAACTTGCCTAATAATTCTGCACTCAGTGTAGTTTCAGTGAGCCTATGTCTCTGGCCTTTAGATTCTTGTTCTTTGCTCGAAGTTGCCTCCAGGTCTGGTGTGTTGGGTATAGACTTGGGGCGATTATGTGAAATTCAATTATGATTACTTCTAAAGATTAGATTACGTAACGATTACAATTATGATTACAGAAAATACTATGCCAAATTCTGTTATGGACAAGTGCTTTTGACCTATTTGGGGACAAATTTGGGCACTTATGAGCAATGGTGATTAAGGGGTAATTCCTTTAATGAATCAAATGGTAAAAATAAAGAAACAAGAATTTTTGCAAATTTACATAATTGCAATGTTTATTTTTGATTATGTATGTTTTCACAGTCTCTAATGTAAAATGTAATGTAAAACTGGCTAGTGTATATTAAACTGCAAGAGACTATATGTAAAAACATAATTTCTTCTATTTCTGATGAGCAGATTGGTTGATATGCTCAACAGAGAAGATGAGGGCATAATGGGCAGATATGGTGTAAGAGAAATGTGGAAGGGCAAATGGTGGTTGATTTTTCAAAGAGGATGAATTTGGCAATAATCAATACATACTTTGAGAAGAAAGAGCAGCACAGGGTGACATTTAAGAGTGGAGGAAGATCTACACAGGTGGACTACATACTCCACAGAAGGGGTAACCTGAAGGAGATTGGAGACTGTAAAGTGATGGCAGGGGAGAGTGTAGCTAGACAACATTGAGTGGTCGTGTGCAGGATGAGCTTGAAAGTGAAAAAGAGGAAGCGTGAAATAGTGGAGCCGAAGATTAAGTGGTGGAAACTAAAAGAGGTTGAACATCAGAAGGAGTTTAGGGAAGAAATGAAACGAGCATTGAGTGGTAATGGAAGTCTGCCAGAAGATTGGGATACTACTGCTATACTAGTAAGAGAGGCAGCAAGGAAGTATTACTAGTATAGCAGTAGCATCCCAATCTTCTGGCAGACTTCCATTACCACTCAATTATCGTTTCATTTCTTCCCTAAACTCCTTCTGATGATCAATCTCTTTTAGGTCATTGGGAAGGAGGAAGGAAGACAAGGACGCATGGTGGTGGAACAAAGAAGTGCAGGAAATTATAAAAGAGAAGAGGCAAGCAAAGAAGAATTGGGACGATCTGAGAGACTAGGAAAGCAGGCAGTTATACAGAGAGATGAGACAGAAGACAAAAAGAGCAGTAGTGAAGGTGAAAGCAGATGCATACCAGGAGCTGTATGAAAGACTGGAGACCAAAGAAAGACAGAAAGACCTGTACAGACTAGCTAGGCAGAGAAACTAGGAAATGAGGGATGTACAGCAGGTAAGAGTGATGAAAGATGTAAATGGCAATGTGCTGACAAAGAAAGAGTGTATTAAGAAGGTGGAAAGAGTACTTTGAGGATTTGCTAAATGAGCAGAATCCAAGAGAGAAAAGGTCAGATTTGTTGGAGACAGCAAATCAGGAAGCAGAGGTGGTTAAGGCCCGGTCCCACTGGCCGATGGACACAAAACGTATGCAAAAAGGACACAGCGGACGAGCAAAATTTCGGGGGTGGCTCTATCCGTTTTCATCCGCTCCAGAAATGGACAAAATTGGCGAAAATTTGCGAAAACAGAACGGAAAAGAACGGACGTGGGTAGTATATAGCGGGGATGTTAAACGCATGTTCATAGGAAGCCTAGCGGATGGAAGTGGATGACAGCTCCGAAGGGGTTACCGGTGATAACTGAGAAGCGGACGCATAGCAGAAAGAGCGGATGCATAGCAGATGAAGGGAATGCATCACGTACGCCTAACGGAAACAAAGGGGATGTTGCGCGGATGTATATCGGATGCAGACCGTTCACTGCGCATGCGGGGGGTATGAATTGCGTCTGCTCCGCGGAAATAAAGGGATGCAGCACGCACGCCATCAGCATAAAGTGGAAAGACGTGCTGGCGGCTACATCGATACATCTCTACTACTAGATGATTTTCTCCCCCTTTTTATACAAAATATCGATTGTCCGCTAGGTGTCCTTCTACATACTCTAGACATACTCCAGACATCCTAAATATACGAGATACATCCCAGATATAAACGCTTTGTCCATTTTGAATACTTTATATACGAGATGCATACGCTTACATCCTTTCTATTTCCGTGCTACTAACGATGAATAGACGTTTCATGTACCTTATCTTTCCTCCCTCTTTCCGTTTTCAGCTGCAGCGGATGTGAGTTGCGAGGATGCCCAGAGGATGCAGAGAGGATACAGCAGACGTTTAACGGATGATAACGGACATAGAACGTTGCTCGTATATGTCGCAGATTTACATCGTACACAGCGGAAAGTTCATCCGTTCTAAAAGTTTTGTGCAGCTCAAAACTTTTTGCGCGGATGAAATCACAGTGGACGGATGCTCGATGGATAGAGCGTATGAAGCACGTATGCAATGAGTACACAACGGATGCATAGCGTTTTCCAACGGATGGCAAAGATTTTTTTACGTTTTACATCCTCTTTGCATCCGTAAGTGCAGTGGGACCGGGCCTTTAGTAAGGATGAGGTGAGGGCAGCCATGAAAAGAATGAAGACTGGGAAAGCAGTCGGACCAGATGGTATCCCAATTGAGGCTTGGAGATGTTTGGGTGAGACAGCTGTGGAGTTCCTAATGAGATTGTTTAATAAGATCCTAGAGAATGAGAAAATGCCAAATGAATGGAGAAAGTGTGTGCTAGTCCCAATATACAAGAATAAGGGAGATGTACAGAGCTGCAGTAATTACAGAGGGATAAAATTGATGAGCCACACCATGAAGTTATGGGAAAGGGTATTGGGGGTGAGATTGAGAAGAGAAGTAACAATCTGTGAACAGCAGTACGGGTTTATGCCATTAACATTAACATCTTCCTAGAGCACGTCGGATGCAATTTTTGCTTTAAGAATGTTAATGGAGAAGTACAGAGAAGGCCAGAGAAAGCTACATTGTGTTTGTAGACCTGGAGAAGGCATGCGATAGAGTGCCGAGAGAGGAGTTATGGTATTGTATAAAGTGTGGAGTGAATGAGAAGTATATTAGAGTGGTGCAAGACATGTATGAGAACAGTGAAACAGCAATGAGGTGTGCAGTTGGAACAACTGAATGATGCAAGGTGAAGGTGAGACTTCATCAAGGATCTGCTTTGAGTCCTTTCTTGTTTGCCATAGTGATGGATAACTTGACGGACGAAGTGAGGCAAGAGTCACCATGGAACATGATGTTTGCAGATGATATTGTGATATGTGGCGAAAGTAGAAAGGAGGTTGAGTTGGGTTTGGAGAGATGGAGGTATGCATTGGAACAAAGAGGAATGAAGGTGAGCAGTAGCAAAACAGAATACATGTGCGTCAATGAGAATGGGGATGAGAGTGTAGTGAAGATGCAAGGAGTAGACGTAAAGAAAGTTGGTGAATTCAAGTACCTGGGGTCAACTGTGCAGGAAAATGGGGGCTGCGATAGTGAAGTGAGAAAGAGAGTGTAGGCAGGGTGGAGCAGTCGGAGAAGGATTTTGGGAGTCATTTGTGATAGGAAAGTCCCAGCAAAAGTGAAAGGTAAGATGTATAAGACAGTAGTGAGACTAGCTGTGATGTATGGATTGAAGACCGTACCCTTAACGAAGAGGAGGCAAAGTTGGAGGTGGCGGAGTTGAGGATGTTAAGGTTTGCGATGGGAGTGACAAGGTTGGACAGGGTAAGGAACAAGCACATCAGAGGGACAGCACATGTGGAGAGCTTGGGAATTAAGCTAAGAGAGATGAGACTGAAATGGTATGGGAACATCCTGAGAAGAGATGCAGAGCATGTTGGAAGGAGAATGTTGAGGGTGGAGCTGCCAGGCAAACGAAAACGAGGAAGGCCAAAGAGGAGATACATGGATGTGGTGAGAGAGAACATGAAAGTGGCAGGTGTGGTAGAGAAGGATGCGGAAGACTGAACAATGGAGATAAAAGATCTGCTGTGGCGACCTCTAATCGGGAGCAGCCAAAAGAAAAAGAAGATTGGTTGATATGCATGTGCTGTAGTGCATACACAGGAAAAATTACTGTGCATTTTTTTCCAGAGTTAAAAGTATTTTTCTCAAAATAGTTAATTTTGAGTTTAGAGAGTAAAAGTTGGAGTGGGAGCAAAATTAGTGTAATTGTGTAATAGAGTTGGTTGCGGCTTTGAACTGAGTAAAATAGTACAAGAGTTAATTTCAAGACACTGAATAGTCTCAAATACCAGATAAATGAAGCTGTTGTAAAAATCAGTTTTAGAACTGTGTTGGAATGTGTGGGGAAAAAAATATGACCTTACCCATTGTGTCTTCACCTGATGGGATTAAGAGTTGGCAGTGGGAGGGGTTTTCACTCTTCTCATTGAATGTGAATGGAAATCTTTTGCCCTTCTCATTGAATACCCCTCCCACTGCCAATCCTTTATCCCAAAACAATAGGACATAAATTTTTTGATGGCCAGTTAATTGTCAAATCAATGGAGCAGATTCAAGTGTTTGTGCTTGATGTATTTCTAAAACTGAACAGAATCACCTCAAATGACTAAAACAATTCGACAGAATGGGTAAGGTCACTTTTTTTCACACATTGTAACACAGTTATAAAAAAGCATTTTAGGACATCATTTGTTTTTTTAAAGTACAATCACGACACACATACTGCATAGATATTATTGTAGCTGAACTTGTGCTGAATACAAAAAAGTCATATGACTTTGAAAATACTGCTTAGATTTGTTGAAATTGATGATAAAATCAGAGCATGCCAAAATCATTAGAGTGCCAGAAAATATCCTCAGACAGAGGGTTAAAGTCTACTGACCTTGCAGGTAAGTGGACCAAAGACGTTCAGTATACACAAGGTGCCAATGTTCTTCACTTATGTTTTTACCATCATGTAATTTTGTTATACTTATGATTACCAGTATTGGTACCTACGATTACAATTACAGCATGTTTCCTGAGGTAAAATTACGATTATAATTACATAAAGTAATCAATTACAATCAATTATGATTACAGTGATTATCCCATGTCTAGTTGAGCATTCTGAAATGCTTGTCTGCTCACCACAGTTATAGAGAGTGATAATTTGAAGTACTAAGCAGTTTAGCAGTTTATGAGAAACTCAATCCAGCCCTTTTGTACCAAAAACCATTCCAAGGTCCACATCAGAGAAGTGCCTTGGAAGTCTGAATCTCAAAAGAAAACCATCATGTCAGTCAGAAATGGAGAAATCAATCGTGGCAAACCTCTGGTTCCCTTGGCTCTTCTGAGCGGATTAACAGCACAAGGTTCACCTTATACTGTACCCCCATGCTCATCAACAGAAGTACATGTACTAGGAGACCCCATTGAATGCCAGTTGCTTGACAAATGTCAAGTCTGCCCTCCCCCCCACCCTGGACCTTTCCAGTTTGCATATCAGTCCAACCCTTCGACCGATGACGCCATCTCCACTGCCCTCCACTTAGCCCTCACCCACCTGGAGACAAAAGACTCGTACGTCAAAATGCTGTTCATAGACTTCAGCTCAGCATTCAGCACAATCATTCCTCAGCAGCTCATTCATAAACTGGACCAGCTGGGACTCAACACCTCCCTGTGCAACTGGCTGCTGGACTTCCTGACGGGGAGACCACAGGCTGTACGGGTCGGCAGCAACTCCTCCAGCACCATCACATTGAACACGGGGGCCCCCCAAGGATGTGTGCTGAGCCCCCTCCTCGTCACTCTGCTGACCCACGACTGCACACCAACATCCAGCTCCAACCTCTTCATTAAGTTTGCAGACGACACGACTGTGGTGGGTCTCATCAACAATGGCAATGAGACAATCTACAGGAGTGAGGTGAGCCGCCTGGCCATGTGGTGCAAGGACAACAATCTCCGCCTGAACATGGAGAAGATGAAGGAGATTGTTGTGGACTTCAGGAGAGCGCACACCAACTAACTATTGATAGATGCTCCACTAACTATTGATAGTGCTGCAGTGGAGAGGGTGAGCAGCACCAAGTTTCTGGGTGTGCACATCTCTGAAGACCTGTCCTGGAGCAACAACACCGCATCACTGGCCAAAAAAGCCCAACAGCGTCTGTACTTCCTCCGCAAACTGAGGAGAGCAAGAGCCCCTGCCCCCATCATGCACACATTCTACAAAGGCACCATCGAGAACATCCTGACCAGCTGCATCACCGTGTGGTACGGCGCCTGCACCGTGTCCTGCTGCAAGACACTGCAGCGCATCGTGAGAGCAGCTGAGAGGATCATTGGTGTCTCTCTCCCTTCTCTTATGGATATCTATAACTCCCGCCTCACCCGAAAAGCCAGCAGGATTGTAGGTGACCCCACCCACCCATCTCACAGCCTCTTCAGCCTGCTGCCATCAGGGAGGAGACTGCGGAGTCTCTGGGCCAAAACCAGCAGGCTCAAGGACAGTTTCTTTCACCAGGTGGTCAGGAGGCTCAACTCCCTCCCTGTTCTGCCCCTCCTCTGCCCCCTGCCACAGATTCTGCCCCCCCGCCCCCCCTTCAGCATCTGACATCATGTCACCCTCACAGTCCCCCCCCCCCCCCAACACACACACACAACATTCATTCGCACACTGAACTCAGGGACTGCACATTTCACTTTACCTCGCTCATTTGCACTATTCCGCACTACCTCACCTTAACAGCTATAAGTTTGTTTATACTGCTTATTTCATGTTAACCTGCTATACCTCAAGTGCCCTTGACTATTTTTTTGCTCCAATTTATGTGTGTATACCTGTGTGTGTGTGTGTGTGTGTGTGTGTGTGTGTGTGTGTGTGTGTGTGTGTGTGAGATATGTGTGTGTTTCTTATCTAGTGTTTTTATATTGTTTATTTCAGTTATTTTATTTATTGCATTGTCTGGGTGCACCATGGGTCAGAGAGGACTGAAATTTCATCTGTGCTGTATGTCGAGCATGTATAGCATATTTGACAATAAAGTTGACTTGACTTCTTCCTGCTCTTGCTTAGACCACCTGCTCCTTCAGCTGATCCATGTCTTTCTGCGCTTTCTGTAGATTCTCCTGTGGACACTGCACCCTCTTCCTGTGGAACCCTTGGGAGAGAATCTCCAGACACCCTTATACAATGATTAACATGATACCATGTAGTACTATTTACTATCTGGACAGCAGTAGGTGTTGCTCTAACCACTGTGGGAGGACCAGTTCTCCTTCAGTTCTCCCTTTTCTCCTGAAGACTCTGAGATGTACCTGATCTCTTCAGACAATCGAATTGTCCTATTTCTCTTCCGGTTCAGATGCTCTTAACTCTTCCTGTGAATAGATAACTTTGTGTCTCTAGTTACTTTATATCCTCCTGGGAACCAAGAAAAACATGTGTCTCTCAATTTCTCTTTTGTTGTGATTTCCTTACTAGGATTTTCCCAGCAACCCTCCTAGTCACATGATATATCATTGGAAAGCCCAGGATTCAAGTGAATAGCTTGAAAGAGTAAGAGGGTGTGCATGTAAAACAAATGTCAACTACAGAGGACACAAGTCTACGGGTTGGTTCTCAGGTGGTTACACCCTTTTTTCAATGTGGCACTGACATGGGTCAATGCATAAACGTTTCATGCAGTGTTAGATACATATTTCTGTTCACTTGTATGTGGTAATGCATTAGTATCAAGGGATGTGCATCTAAACAATTCAGGTTAGTAATAATACAGACCTGATTCAGTCAAACCTTGAGAGTTCCCTTTCCAGTATCACCTATGATTTAAGGATGATTACACACCTCATTCTCTGCTTAAGCCTTAATTGCTATAACACTATTTTTAGTGTTTCCTGAATGAAAACCAATCTACTGTTTGAGCTCATTACTAATAGTACACCGTGGTCTAAAGGTTAGAGAAGCAGCTTGGGCCCAAAAGGTTGCCGGTTCGATTCCCTAAACCAGCAGGAATGACTGAAGTGCCCTTGAGCAAGGCACCTAACCCTCAACTGCTCCCTAGATTGCTCTGGGCACGGCTCGAAATTCGCGGTGGTCCGGTCGCCCGAGGCAACTTACTTTGTCATTTGGCGAGTAATTCCTGTCACTAGCCAGCCCAGCTGGCTAGTTGAAAATAAAAAATATGTATGAAGCAAAGATTCAGACACACAGTCAACTCAAGCCACCGCATATTAAGCGTGTGCCGTGTCTGTGTTAATCGATGTGTTTATCGGCAGGACAGAAAATACAGAAGAATTCAAAATCATATCATGTATGAGTCAGGCTGTCGGTTTTTTCACTACTGCGCATGAATATAACACATCTCGTTGAATATCGTGGTAATCACGTGTAGTATTGGACCAGGTGGGTGGAGCACAGAAGCACAGCAGGCCAGAACTGAGTTCTCAGTGAACTATTTATTGCTAGCTTTTCAGCCTTTTATCACTTCCCAGCCACACTCACGCGCGTGCGCGCACACACACACACACACACAAGTGTTCTGGTTGGGGAGAGAGTTCCCTTTCTCTGCTCTCCTCTCCTTTTAAAGGGTGCGGTCACTGGGGAAGACACACAAACACAGGTTAATCTCCATCACAGGTTAATCTTCCACCACTTACCTTCCCTGACTCCGCCCTCCATTCACAGACTGATGCTTGGCCACACCCCCGCTGCCACATCACTTTATCAAATTCAATAGATGTGGCCACATTATCGCCCATTTAAACACATTTTTTTGTTGTTGTTTACATCTGCCAAAGCTACGTTGCGATGTGGAATTTTCTGAAAGGTGTACAGAAACCGCCAGAGATGGGGACAAAGCGACCTCGGTCTGAAGAGGAGAAAAAGGCCACCGATAAAACGTACGATAAGGAGAAATGACAAAGGACTTATAAGCAAATGTGGGAGCAGGGTAGGCCTTGGCTGCGATATGATTTTTATGGAATAATACATTTTTTTCAAGTTGATTCCTAGTCAATATGAAGCTCATGAATGGTTAAATACAGAAAGCATGTTGGACATATTTTGGGTGCTATAGTCATGATAGTAAGTATATTTGTTTTCAATACTCATACACCAAGTTGCCAAGTTTTCCAATATATTATTATTTGTTGATATTATATTATGGTGCTCTGTGTTGTTCTCATTTACAACCCCGATTCCAAAAAAGTTGGGACAAAGTACAAATTGTAAATAAAAACGGAATGCAATGATGTGGAAGTTTCAAAATTCCATATTTTATTCAGAATAGAACATAGATGACATATCAAATGTTTAAACTGAGAAAATATATCATTTAAAGAGAAAAATTAGGTGATTTTAAATTTCATGACACCACCACATCTCAAAAAAGTTGGGACAAGGCCATGTTTACCACTGTGAGACGTCCCCTTTTCTCTTTACAACAGTCTGTAAACGTCTGGGGACTGAGGAGACAAGTTGCTCAAGTTTAGGGATAGCAATGTTAACCCATTCTTGTCTAATGTAGGATTCTAGTTGCTCAGCTGTCTTAGGTCTTTTTTGTCGTATCTTCCGTTTTATGATGAGCCAAATGTTTTCTATGGGTGAAAGATCTGGACTGCAGGCTGACCAGTTCAGTACCCGGACCCTTCTTCTATGCAGCCATGATGCTGTAATTGATGCAGTATGTGGTTTGGCATTGTCATGTTGGAAAATGCAAGGTCTTCCCTGAAAGAGACGTCATCTGGATGGGAGCATATGTTGCTCTAGAAGCTGGATATACCTTTCAGCATTGATGGTGTCTTTCCAGATGTGTAAGCTGCCCATGCCACACACACTAATGCAACCCCATACCATCAGAGATGCAGGCTTCTGAACTGAGCACTGATAACAACTTGGGTCGTCCTTCTCCTCTTTAGTCCGAATGACACAGCGTCCCTGATTTCCATAAAGAACTTCAAATTTTGATTCATCTGACCACAGAACAGTTCTCCACTTTGCCACAGTCCATTTTAAATGAGCCTTGGCCCAGAGAAGACGTCTGCGCTTCTGGATCATGTTTAGATACAGCTTCTTCTTTGAACTATAGAGTTTTAGCTGGCAACGGCAGATGGCACGGTGAATTGTGTTCACAGATAATGTTCTCTGGAAATATTCCTGAGCCCATTTTGTGATTTCCAATACAGAAGCATGCCTGTATGTGATGCAGTGCCGTCTAAGGGCCCGAAGATCATGGGCACCCAGTATGGTTTTCCGGCCTTGACCCTTACGCACAGAGATTCTTCCAGATTCTCTGAATCTTTTGATGATATTATGCACTGTATATGATATGTTCAAACTCTTTGCAATTTTACACTGTCGAACTCCTTTCTGATATTGCTCCAATATTTGTTGGCGCAGAATTAGGGAGATTGGTGATCCTCTTCCCATCTTTACTTCTGAGAGCCGCTGCCACTCCAAGATGCTCTTTTTATACCCAGTCATGTTAATGACCTATTGCCAATTGACCTAATGAGTTGCAATTTGGTCCTCCAGCTGTTCCTTTTTTGTACCTTTAACTTTTCCAGCCTCTTATTGCCCCTGTCCCAACTTTTTTGAGATATGTTGCTTTCATGAAATTTCAAATGAGCCAATATTTGGCATGAAATTTCAAAATGTCTCACTTTCGACATTTGATATGTTGTCTATGTTCTATTGTGAATACAATATCAGTTTTTGAGATTTTGTAAATTATTGCATTACATTTTTATTTACAATTTGTACTTTGTCCCAACTTTTTTGGAATCGGGGTTGTATGTATTTAACAACAGTATCAAAATACTCTGGTCTTGAAATAAATGCACATTAGTCATGAACAATGGTAACTACTCTCTTTTGCGTTATTTTTGACAGAAGTAAAATTCATACATGAACAAATTTTGGCTAGTTGATTTTCTGTTTGGCTAGTCACTTTGGAAGGTAACTAGTCTGGTGCTGGGGCTGGTGAAAAAATATATGAATTTCTAAGCCTGGCTCTGGGTATGTTATACATCACTCTTAATAAGAGTGTCTGATAAATGCCTGTAATGTAATGGAACACCAAACCTAGTTAAACTGTCCCACCCATCTCAGTTATCACCAGTAAAAACCTCTGACTCTTTTGATCATGTCTACATAATCTACCACCAGATGTCTACAGTTGTGTTCAAATAAATAGCAGTGTGTTTAAAAAAAGAAAGTGAAATATTTAATAGCTTTTACTTCCATATTTAAACAGGTATACCTATAAACCTATAAATATTTAATACCTATAAACAGGTATTTCAGCCCAGGATGAACAAACTACATTCTACAGTTCCTGTGAATTTTCGGGTTTTGCTTCAGAAACTGCATTTTTAATGTCACCCCACAAGTTTTCAATGGGGTTGAGGTCAGGGGATTGAGCTGGCCACTCCATTATCTCAATCCTTTTTGTCTGGAACCGAGATGTTGCTCGCTTACTTGTGTGTGTGCGGTCGTTGTCTTGTTGAAACACCCATTTCAGGGGCATTTCCTCTTTGGCATAATGGTAACAATCTCTTCAAGTGTTTTGATGTATTCAAACTGATCCATGATCCCTGGTATATGATAAATAGGCCCAACAATAGTATGAAGAACATCCCCATATACCATGATTTTTGTGCCACCATGCTTCACGGTCTTCACAGGGTACTGTGGCTTGAATTCAGAACCCAGGGGTCGTCTGATGTACTGTCGATGACCCCTAGACCTGAAAAGAACAATTTTACTCTTATCTGTCCATAGAATGTTGTGCCATTTCTCTTTGGACCAATTGATGTGTTCTTTGGCAAATTTTAATCAATTCTGCACATGCCGTTTTTTCAACAGTGGTGCTTTACAGGGGCTTCTTGCTGATAGCTTAGCTTCCATCAAACATCATCTGACTGTAACACTACTTACAAATAATTTTAGATCATCTTTGTTCTGGAGGTGATGATTGGCTGAATCTTTACCATTCTGACTATTCTTCGATCCGTTTTAACAGTAGTTGCTCATTTTCTTCTGTATGTTTTGGGCTTTTGTTGCCATTTTAAAGAATTTGAGATCATTTAGCTGAGCTGAATTTATACGCTTTCCCCTCTCCAATTAACTTTTTAATCAAATTACATTGTTCCTCTGAACAATGTTTGGAATAGCCCATTTTACTTAGCAATTCAGAAGCAAATATATTTTATACCAGTGTATGAAACATTTCCTTCCCTTCTTCCTTAATAAAGGACAATTAATGACTTGTGTTTTTCACAGAATGAATTAATTCTCTAATTAAACTCCACATTGAACATGCTCCTTTCAATGAATGAGTCCATTACTCAGAACAAGCAGCGTGCATGTCATGACAGTTGGGTCTGTTGTTTTTCTATTACACTTACATCTACAAGTAAATTATTTGCCATGCAGAAATACTACTACTAGTAATAACGGGTTCATCAGGTTACTGATGTTGTAACCATGGGGGCAGCCATGGCCTGAAGGGTCACCAGTTTGATTCCTGGGACTGGCAGGAAATATGTGAGGGGAGCTGAGTGAATGAACAGCACTATCCCCTCCTTCTGTATCATTGCTGAAGTGCCCTTGAGCAAGGCACCTAACCCCCAACTGCTCCCTGGGCACTGTAGCATAGCTGCCCACTACTCTTGGTATATGTGTGTGCTCATTGTTCACTGCTTCAGATGGGTTAAATGCAGAAAAGCAATTTCACTATGCTTGAGTAGATTTGTTAGGACTTAAGACTGATTTGGCCTCTAGTGGCCGTTATTGTGCCTCTGTGTTTTTCTTTTCTTTTTTTTGGTGGTCATGTGATCAATTTGTCCTTGTATTTATAGACCCCTTCGCAGTAAACGTCATTCATACGTAAGCGGAAATTGCGCGCACAGCCTGGACCCAAAAAAGACTCAGAAATGCCTAGTTGTTGTGTTGTCGGGTGTCAGAATCGTAGCAGTGATGGGGTTAAAATGTACAGAATTCCAGCAGGATCTCACCCATTCCAAAAAAATCGCCGACGTCTATGGCTACAAGCCATCAAACGTGTAAACTGGGATGAAAGCACTATCAAAAATGCGCGGGTTTGCAGCGCCCACTTCATCACAGGTAAGATCAGGCTATTTATTAAATCTTTCTTTTTTATTCTTTCTAGTCTTCGTTTATTGATGTAGCAAAATACTTTGGTAACGTTTGTCTGATTAGCTGGGTCATAGTTACACAATGTAATGAATATTGTTAGCATGCTAACTTAGCTTTGCATGCAGTTTTGTTTGTAGGAGAGGTCTCGCTTGACTCAAGCAGTCCAGATTTTGTGCCATCATTATTTGTGTATGCCGAAAATCACAATTTTAAAGTAAGGATGGAAAGGTAAAATTGTGTGCCCTCACTCTAAATGCCAACTTATGTTGACTGCTCTAACCTAGCTCCCGCCCCATTCAGTTTCATTTCTGGTCTCTGCCTCTCGCTTTTTACACAGCTCTGATTTCTCTTAGCTGCACTCTTTACACTATCATTCCTTTCATGCCATTACCTCCTGCAAATTGCTGTTTAGTGTTGGTATTTGCTGTTGTAGCTAAAGCCACATTGCCATCATATCACTGGCATAATTTGATTAAAACAAAATGAATATGAATGTCCCATTGATAATCAAGTTGTACATGCCTGCACATAACATAATCATATGCGTCTAAAGATTTGTAGGCACGAAGTTTTTCGTGGGTGTACACTGAAGTCTTGTCAATAAGGTATGAGTATATATCTGGCCATTGTATACCAGGGAACTTACTAAAATCGTCCGTCCACTCTTTAATTAAATATGGATCCGGTAGGCGATGTCCACTTGTTAGAATTAACTTATTTATGTAGCATTCTCGATCTTGTAACGACAATTGTTTTGCATAATCTGACAGCTCATAATGCCGGTCTATGGGCAGCGCCATTGTTTCTGGGTCCAGGCTGTGCGCGCATCCTGGCAACGGTCGGTTTGTTTACAAACATGCAAAGGGGTCTATACTGGCTCTGTTGTGTTTGCCTTCACTGAGTCTTTGGGATTTGCTGGTGAGTGAAACCTTTGCTTTGCCGTTCAAAAATTTTGTGCATTTTGAAGCCCCTCTGCCCTTGTGTTGGACTTTTTCCTTTTTGGACTTGGTTGTATTTTACCTTTTTGCCTCTGTGCTCTTGGACTATTTTTGGTAACCTTTGCTTTTTGCCATTCAAAAGTTTTGTGCATTTTGAAGCCTCCCTGCCCTTGTGTTTGAATTTTTTCCTTTTTGGACTTGGTTGTATTTTACCCTTTTTGCCTCTGTGCTCTTGGACTATTTTTGGTTGTTTTCTGGATCTAAGTTGTTGGATATTTTTAAGTTTGCTTTTCTCCTATCTTCTGAGCATTCCAGAGTTTGTTAATACATTTTTTGAAGAATACTATCCCTCTGCACTTAAGTCCCCTCATTAGCTCACGGAGCTGGTAAATTGCCTACCATTCCAGCGATCCGGGTTCAATCCCTGACCCTGGTGTGACAGAAAGACTCAGTTATGACAGACTCAGCAGAGGCTTCTTGTCCTGTGTCAGAGTTTGACAAGTTAATGGCGGCCATCACAAGTTTTGGATCTACCATGGAAACACATGGCCAGGGGCTCACTAACCTACAAAAGATTCTGGCTCGTCATGGTTCTAGGCTGCGGCGGATAGGCCTGGCTCTTCGGCAGCTAGCTCTCACGGCTCAACTGGCTCCTCCTGCTGTACCAGCTCCCCCGGATCCACTTCGTCTGCCGTCATACAGCTCCACAGAGATATGACGGCAAGCAGGGTGAGTGCTGTGGTTTTCTGACCCAATGTCAACTCACGTTTGAGCTTCAGCCAGCCTCCTATCCCACTGACAGATTCAAGATTGCATATGTAATAACACTGCTAATTGAGAGAGCTTGAGCATGGGCAACATCCGTCTGGCAGAGGCAGGGTCCAGAGTGTTCAGACTTCCAGATGTTTTCTGAAGACATGCTAAGAGTCTTTGATCAATCAGTCACCAGCCAAGATGCAGCAAAATGGCTTATGTCTATCCAACAGGGCAGGGGCAGTGTAGCAGATTATTCTATTTTGTTCCAGACCCTTGCAGCGGTGAGCAGGTGGAATGAGCCTGCCCTGGTCTCAGCTTTTCACCATGGCCTGTCTGACCCTGTTAAAGATGGACTGGCCTCTGTGGGGTGCCCTGACGATCTGGAGTCCCTGATATCACATGCCATATGCCTTGATAACCAGATCAGGGAGCGTTGCCAGGACCAGGTCCCTTCCCAGAGATCTCCTGATGCTCCTGGTCCACCATGGAACCCTGCTTCACCAGCCTTGGATTCCTCAGGGCTGATGCACATTGTTCGCACCTGCTTGTCTGCAGCTGAGAGGGAGCACCAAAGGAGGGAAAGGTGCTGCATCTACTGTGGAAAACCAGGCCACTTTCGAGCATCCTGTCCTGAGCTCTCTGGAAAAGAGCAAGCCCGTCCAGCCGAGGGAGGGTTGTGATGGGAGCCACTCTGTCTCCCGAGTTTCCTGGCCAAGGAGTCTTCCTTCCTATTTCCATCTCCTGGGGTGATTCCATTCATTCTTGCCAGGCCCTGGTGGACTCTGGGGCGGCTGGGAATTTCATGGACACTAACTCTGCCCTTAAATTCAATGTTCCACTTGTTCCTCTTAAGGTTCCCCTCTCTGTGTCTGCTCTAGATGGCCAAGCTTTGGGAAATGGCAAAGTCACTCAAGTAACCACCCCTGTTCGTCTCCAGTCAGAAGCACACCGGGAAGAGATATCCTTGTACCTCATTCATTCACCTGAGTTTCCAGTGATCCTGGGCACCCCTTGGCTTAACTGTCACAATCCTCACAGAGATTGGGTGACCGGCCGTATCTTAGAATGGGGCCCAACATGCCATGCCACCTGTCTTTTTTCCAGTCCTCTTGTGTTGCTTGCCGAGTCTCTAGATCCCGCTGAGTTGTCCCAAGTTTCTGCCAAGTATTGGGGTCTAAAGGAGGTTTTCAGTAAAAGTAGGGCTGCTTCGCTTCCCCCACATAGGCACTATGATTGTGTCATTGACCTGCTCCCAGGCACTACTCCTCCTCGTGGGCGGATCTTCTCACTCTCTCTGCCAGAACGCAAGGCCATGGATGATTACATTAAGGATGCCTTGGCCTCTGGATTCATTCGGCCGTCTACTTCACCTGCTGGTGCTGGATTTTTCTTTGTCAGCAAGAAGGATGGAGGATTGTGATCTTGTATTGACTACTGGGGGTTGAATAAGATAACCGTCCGAAATCGTTATCCACTTCCACTGATGTCTACTGCTTTTGACTTGCTCCAGGGGGCCACTGTTTTTACTAAGTTGGACTTACGTAATGCTTACCACCTCATCCGCATAAGGCAGGGTGATGAATGGAAAACCACCTTCAACACTCCTTCAGGGCACTTTGAGTACCAGGTGATGCTCTTTGGGCTAACTAATGAACCTGCTGTTTTCCAAGCCCTTATCAATAACGTTCTTAGGGACATGATTAACCACTTTGTTTTTGTCTATCTGGATGATATTCTTATTTTTTCCAAGATGCTGCAGGAACACCAGCACCATGTGCGGAGAGTTCTCCAGAGGCTGTTAAAGAATCACCTATACGTCAAGTCTCAGAAGTGCGAATTTCACGTCCCAAAGGCCTCATTTCTTGGTTTTATTTTGAGGGAAGGGCAAATTCAGATGGATCCAGCTAAGACCAAGGCTGTGCGGGACTGGCCCGTTCCTAAGTCAGTAAAGGAGGTCCAACAATTCCTAGGGTTTGCGAACTTTTACCGCAAATTTATTCGGAATTTTAGCTTGGTGGCTGCACCCATCTCCGCTCTCACCAAGGGGACAGGAGCGCCGTTCGTCTGGACTTCCAAGGCAGAGGAAGCTTTTAAAGACCTCAAGCTCCGCTTTTCCACTGCACCTGTGTTGGGCCTCCCTGACCCTTCACAGCCTTTTGTTGTCGAAGTGGATGCTTCCGATGTTGGTGTAGGGGCAGTTCTGTCTCAACGGTCTAATGGCAGATTGCACCCTTGTGCCTACTTTTCGCACCGCCTTGGCCCCACTGAGTCCCAGTATGATGTTGGAGATCAGGAACTGTTAGCCATTAAGATGGCACTTGAGGAATGGACACACTGGTTGGAGGGGGCCCTGCATCTGTTTCTGGTCTGGACGGCTCACAAGAACCTAGAGTATCTCCAGCAAGCTAAATGTCTTAACCCTCGCCAGGCACGGTAGGCCCTGTTCTTCAGCCAGTTTGATTTCACCCTGTCATATCGCCCTGGGTCTAAGAACAAGAAACCTGATGCCCTGTCTAGGCAGTTCTCTGCTGGAAGGGAGAGCGAGATCAGTAGGGTGGTTCCTGCTTCTCGGATTGTTGCTCCTGTCTGCTAGGGTGTTGAAGCAACTGTCAGGCATGCTCAGCGTCAAGAACCAGGTCCTGGATCAGGTCCTCCAGGACTTTTATATGTGCCTAGTCAAGTGCGGGCCAAACTACTCCAGTGGGGGCACTCTTCCAATCTCACTGCTCACCCTGGGTCTCGAAGAACCCTGGAATTCCTGCGGAGACGCTTCTGGTGGCCCGGCATGGAGAAGGAGGTGAAGTCCTTTGTGAGTGCCTGTTCTGTGTGCACCCAGAGTAAGAACCCACGCCAGTCTCCTCAAGGTCTGCTACATCCCCTCGCCATCCCGAGGCACCCCTGGTCCCATGTGTCTGCAGACTTCGTCACAGGCCTCCCCAAGTCTGAAGGTAACAGTTATTTTAGTTGTGGTTGACAGCTTCTCTAAGGCCTGTCGATTTATCCCTTTGCAAAAACTTCCCTCTGCTCTTGAGACTGCCAAACTACAACCCCGATTCCAAAAAAGTTGGGACAAAGTACAAATTGTAAATAAAAACGGAATGCAATGATGTGGAAGTTTCAAAATTCCATATTTTATTCAGAATAGAACATAGATGACATATCAAATGTTTAAACTGAGAAAATGTATCATTTAAAGAGAAAAATTAGGTGATTTTAAATTTCATGACAACAACACATCTCAAAAAAGTTGGGACAAGGCCATGTTTACCACTGTGAGACATCTCCTTTTCTCTTTACAACAGTCTGTAAACGTCTGGGGACTGAGGAGACAAGTTGCTCAAGTTTAGGGATAGGAATGTTAACCCATTCTTGTCTAATGTAGGATTCTAGTTGCTCAACTGTCTTAGGTCTTTTTTGTCGTATCTTCCGTTTTGTGATGCGGCAAATGTTTTCTATGGGTGAAAGATCTGGACTGCAGGCTGGCCAGTTCAGTACCCGGACCCCAGTGGCGGCTGCTGGTTTTTAAAACAGGGGAAGCCCATTTTACGCATTCATCGTAAAACCTGTAGGCCGGATATCAAAGCATAGAAAGGTGTGCCCCATTAGCATAGTGAACTAGACAACCCTACCTAGTGGCAGAAAGTATTTTTGCTTGTACATTTCATGTTATAGTCTGGCTTGCCAGGTTAGTGCCTCATATCCTTAAGCAAAAATATCAAACATCCAAAAATCACTGGCTATTCAACGAAGAGCCTTGAACATCATACCCTGATATGCAACACAGAGTCTTTAACACAACACCCAGCTGTGCAACACATCCTTGAACATCTTCTGCAACACAGTCTGGAAATTCATAACCAGGTAGGCTATGCAATACACAGAACCTTGAATATTATACCCAGGTATAACCTATAACACAGAGCCCACCATTCTCTTAACATTACTGAACAATATACACACTTCAGATTCATGAACATGAACACTATTTATACACAAATTCTGCCCTCTGCTCCTTTTCCAGAAAATGGTCTGTGACCCTGTCATACCAGCTGGTTGTGCTTTCCAGAGACTTCACCAATTTCTGTTAGCAGCTAGCACTGCAGATCCCAATAAGGCTCAAGCTAGCCTACAACCAGATTGAACTACAAATGAAATAAACGAGTGAATTCACAAATGATCAAAATGATAGAATGGATGAAAGTTAACGGAGCACAACGAGTAATATTTACATTTATTTACAGAGTAATGTACAGAGACATCAATGAGAAGAAACGTTTATATGAAAAGAAATTCGGACAGCACTTTGGCACACGACTACACTTTCTCAACATCCGCTAGGGACTGACTGATCATACTTCCGTGTTCCTCGCTGAAGTACCGCCCTCCTCATGTCTTTCAAACACTACCTCCAATAATCCTTTATCAGCCCGGCTTCTTGTCCCTCCCACTGTCTCGTTTAGTCCCAGAGAAGCCCAGCTTCCCTGGAAGTGATGATTTTGTTGATTTTAACCAATAACAACTAGCCGAAATTGGCTGTTCAGAGCCGTCTCGTAGACTGCAACGGATACCCGGCTGCCAGTCAGTGTTGCCAGATACTGCTGACATTTTCCATCCCAAAATATGTTCAAAACCCGCCAAAATGCACTTAAAACCGCCCAATCTGGCAACACTGCTGCCGGTCCATAGAGCCCATTGAGATAAGAAAGGTTACAGCCTGGCAGCAAAGGTGATTCTCGTAGCAAACTGCAAGTTCGTCAGACATCACTCAAATAAGTTACAGGATAGTTATGAACATAAATACAATCTTGGGCATATATTATGTTATGCAAGTTATTGTTTTAATGAGAATTCAATGTCATAGACGCCACAGTTTGGGGAGAGAATTTTAGGGGAAGCTCGGCTTCCCTTGTTGTCTCTGAGAAATCGCCCCTGCCGGACCCTTCTTCTACGCAGCCATGATGCTGTAATTGATGCAGTATGTGGTTTGGCATTGTCATGTTGGAAAATGCAAGGTCTTCCCTGAAAGAGACGTCATCTGGATGGGAGCATATGTTGCTCTAGAACCTGGATATACCTTTCAGCATTGATGGTGTCTTTCCAGATGTGTAAGCTGCCCATGCCACACGCACTAATGCAACCCCATACCATCAGAGATGCAGGCTTCTGAACTGAGCGCTGATAACAACTTGGGTCGTCCTTCTCCTCTTTAGTCCGAATGACACGGCGTCCCTGATTTCCATAAAGAACTTCAAATTTTGATTCGTCTGACCACAGAACAGTTTTCCACTTTGCCACAGTCCATTTTAAATGAGCCTTGGCCCAGAGAAGACGTCTGCACTTCTGGGTCATGTTTAGATACGGCTTCTTCTTTGAACTATAGAGTTTTAGCTGGCAACGGCGGATGGCACGGTGAATTGTGTTCACAGATAATGTTCTCTGGAAATATTCCTGAGCCCATTTTGTGATTTCCAGTACAGAAGCATGCCTGTATGTGATGCAGTGCCATCTAAGGGCCCGAAGATCATGGGCACCCAGTATGGTTTTCCGGCCTTGACCCTTATGCACAGAGATTCTTCCAGATTCTCTGAATCTTTTGATGATATTATGCACTGTAGACGATGATATGTTCAAACTCTTTGCAATTTTACACTGTCGAACTCCTTTCTGATATTGCTCCACTATTTGTCGGCGCAGAATTAGGGGGATTGGTGATCCTCTTCCCATCTTTACTTCTGAGAGCCGCTGCCACTCCAAGATGCTCTTTTTATACCCAGTCATGTTAATGACCTATTGCCAATTGACCTAATGAGTTGCAATTTGGTCCTCCAGCTGTTCCTTTTTTGTACCTTTAACTTTTCCAGCCTCTTATTGCCCATGTCCCAACTTTTTCTGAGATGTGTTGCTGTCATGAAATTTTAAATGAGCCAATATTTGGCATGAAATTTCAAAATGTCTCACTTTCGACATTTGATATGTTGTCTATGTTCTACTGTGAATACAATATCAGTTTTTGAGATTTTGTAAATTATTGCATTATGTTTTTATTTACAATTTGTACTTTGTCCCAACTTTTTTGGAATCGGGGTTGTAATATTCGATCATGTTTTCTGAGTGTTTGGGCTTCCCCAGGACATTGTGTCAGACCAAGGACCCCAGTTTTCCTCCCAGGTGTGGCGGGCATTCTGCAGACTCCTTGGTGCCACCGTCAGTCTTTCCTCCGGCTTCCACCCCCAGTCCAACGGGCAGAAGGAGAGGCTCAACCAAGACCTTGAGGCCACCCTGAGGAGTTTGGCAATGGACAACCCATCATCGTGGAGTTCCTGGCTGCCGTGGGCTGAATACACCCACAACACCCTTCAGTCTTCTGCAACCAACATGTCCCCTTTCCAGTGCCAATTCAGCTTCCAGCCGCCTCTTTTTCCGGAACAAGCAGAAGATGCTGGGGTTCCCTCAGTCCATCATTTCATGAGGTGCTGCTGGAGGACCTGGAACAAGGCCCACAATGCACTGCTGCAGACCTCCAAATCCTACCAGTCTCAGGCCAACCATCGCAGGAGGCCAGCGCAACATTTTCTCCCCAGCCAAAGGGTTTGGCTGTCCTCCAAAGATCTTCCCCTGTGGGTCGAGTGCCACAAGCTTGCCCCTCGTTATGTGGGTCCTTTTAAGCTGGTCCGCAAGGTCAACCCAGTTGCCTACCAGCTCCAGTTGCCCCGGTCCCTTAGAATTAACCCCACTTTCCATGTCTCCCTGTTGCGCCTTGTGCTATCATCACCACATGCCCCTGCCCCCAAAGCTCCCCCTCCTCCTCAAATCATTAATGGAGAGCCTGTCTTTACCATCCGCCGTCTACTGGACTCCCGCCGAGTGTGGGGTGGAGTTCAGTACTTGGTAGACTGGGAGTGCTATGGCCCTGAGGAATGCTCTTGGGTTCCAGCTCGGGACATTATGGACAAGAATCTCTGTAGGGAGTTCCAGCACAAACATCCTCTTGGCCCAAGGAACGTCCAGAGACGTTCTTAGGGAGGGGGTCCTGTTAGGACTTAAGACTGATTTGGCCTCTAGTGGCCGCTATTGTGCCTCTGTGTTTTTCTTTTCTTTTTTTTGGTGGTCATGTGATCAATTTGTCCTTGTATTTATACTGGCTCTGTTGTGTTTGCCTTCACTAAGTCTTTGGGATTTGCTGGTGAGTGAAACCTTTGCTTTGCCATTCAAAAGTTTTGTGCATTTCGAAGCCCCTCTGCCCTTGTGTTTGAATTTTTTCCTTTTTGCACTTGGTTATATTTTACCTTTTTGCCTCTGTGCTCTTGGACTATTTTTGGTTGTTTTCTGGATCTCAGTTGTTGGATATTTTTAAGTTTGCTTTTCTTCTACCTTCTGAGCATTCCAGAGTTTAATACGTTTTTTGAAGAATACTATCCCTCTGCACTTGAGTCCCCTCATTAGCTCATTGAGCTGGTAAATTGCCTACCACTCCAGTGACCTGGGTTCAATCTCTGACCTCAGCGTGACAAGATTAGATTAAACTTTAGTGATACCTTTGGGAGGGTTCTCTCAGGGAAAATAATAGTATATGTGACAAATAAAGGCTTCTTTTTGTACTGCTATTTGTTTTTTAAAACAGCTGTAAATGGTTCTCCTCGCACTGGCATTTGCCCTAGTATAATTGTAATTTTCTTTCTTACATTATTTCAAACACACATTTTAACTCTACTTACTGTGTCACCGACCACAACTCAACACTAATCCAAACAAAGAAATGCACATCATGTTCTCCAATTAAGTAAACCCCAAAGCACATTAATGAGTACATAGAAACACAATTTTGAAAATAAAAAAACTTAACCTTTGGGATGGACAGACACAATGAAAGATTTATGCACTAATCCAAATATGTAAAGATAATAATTTCTAATTTTTCTTTTTATAATCTCCCCCCTTGCACAATGGTCTAAAACATGCACATCAACAATTAAAATACTAAACAAACAATGCAGAGAAACCAAAAGCTCTTCCGAGCTTCTCCATAATCCATCACCTTCCTGTTTAGCTCCTCTCTATACCCATACATTTTCTTGTAAGGAGATGCTCATATCTGGATTGGTTACCAAATCATCCAAAGTTGTTACAAGTTCCACTGAAGCTAAAGGTGCCATCACAGGGACTTGACACCATGAGGCTAGTTTAGCCACTTCATCTACTATTTATTTCCTTTAAACATAGTGATTACCCTACTTATGTGCCTAACACTTCATAATAACCAATTTATTCATCAAATAAATTATTTAACCTACAGTGGTGCTTGAAAGTTTGTGAACCCTTTACAATTTTCTATATTTCTGCATAAATATGACCTAAAACATTATCAGATTTTCACACAAGTCCTAAAAGTAGATAAAGAGATCCCAGTTAAACAAATGAGACACAAATATTATACTTGGTCATTTATTTATTGAGGAGAATGATCCAATATTACATATCTGTGAGTGGCAAAAGTATGTAATTGATTAACTGCTAATCTAGGATTAGCAGTTAATTTGAAGGTGAAATTAGAGTCAGGTGTTTTCAATCAATGGGATGACAATCAGGTGTGAGTGGGCACCCTGTTTTATTAAAAAAAACAGGGACCTATCAAAGTCTGATCTTCACAAGACATGTTTATGGAAGTGTATCATGGCACGAACAGAGGAGATTTCTGAGGACCTCAGAAAAAGCATTGTTGATGCTCATAAATCAAATCAAATCAAATCAAGTTTATTTGTACAGCGCTTTTAACAATAAACATTGTCGCAAAGCAGCTTTACAGAATTTGAGCGACTTAAAACATGAGCTAATTTTATCCCTAATCTATCCCCAATGAGCAAGCTTGTGGTGACGGTGGCAAGGAAAAACTCCCTCAGACGACATGAGGAAGAAACCTCGAGAGGAACCAGACTCAAAAGGGAACCCATCCTCATTTGGGCAACAACAGACAGCCTGACTATAATATTAACAGTTTTAACAGGTATAACCCTCAACTGTCCTCATGGGGCCGTCCTTCACAGGAGTGGGGCGATAAAACTCCGACCAGACACAGGGCACCAGGATGGATCAAGCAGGTCCGAGGGGCAGAAGAGGCCAGCATCTCAATCCCAGGATCAACATGTAACTCAGAGGGACAGATGGGGGGGAGAGAGAGAGAGAGAGAGAGAAAGAAAACACATTGTTAGGTATGCCCTAAAAATGACAAGTATTAAATCTGTGTGGTAGGCTCGCAGAGACGAGAGTCTTTACATCAGGCATAACACACAATGGCATGTTAATATGGTAAAATATATCATGACCTGCTCTGGCTGGATGCTTGATTGGGTGATGGGAGCACACTCCTCAGCAATGATGAGATGCAGATGGGACCCTTAGGGCTGGCCAAGACAATTCAGTTACATTTCACCGGGTCTGGGACATGCGACAGAATGTCTGACGGCCGATTCCCTGTAGGCTACGATAGCCAGTCGAGGTCTCCACCGTCTCCACCAAAAGATTTCCTGTTGACTCCATGTAACTCAGAGGGACAGATGCTCATAAGGCTGCAAAAGGTTACAAAACCATCTCCAAAGAGTTTGGGCTCCACCAATCCACAGTCAGACAGATTGTGTACAAATGGAGGAAATTCAAGACCACTGTTACCCTCCCCAGGAGTGGTCAACCAACAAAGATCACTCCAAGAACAAGGCATGTAATAGTCAGCAAGGTCACAAAGGACCCCAGGGTAACTTTTAAGCAACTGAAGGCCTCTCTCACATTAACATTAGCCAATGTTCATGAGTCCACCATCAGAACACTGAACAACAATGGTGTGCATGGCAGGGTTGCAAGGAGGGAGCCACTGCTCTCCAAAAAGAACATTGCTGCTCATCTGCAGTTTGATCATGTGGACAAGCCAGAAGGAAGGAAGAAAGTTTTGTAGATGGATGAGACCAAAATAGAACTTTTTGGTTTAAATGAGAAGCGTTATGTTTGGAGAAAGGAAAACACTGCATTTCAGCATAAGAACCTTCTCCCATCTGTGAAACATGGTGGTGGTAGTATCATGGTTTGGGCCTGTTTTGCTGCATCTGGGCCAGGACGGCTTGTCATCATTGATGGAACAATAAATTCTGAATTATACCAGCGAATTCTAAAGGAAAATCTCAGGACATTTGTCCATGAACTGAATCTCAAGAGAAGGTGGGTCATGCAGCAAGACAATGACCCTAAGCACACAAGTCGTTCTACCAAAGAATGGTTAAAGAGGAATAAAGTTAATGTTTTGGAATGGCCAAGCCAAAGTCCTGACCTTAATCCAATCAAAATTTTGTGAAGGGACCTGAAATGAGCAGTTCAGGTCTTTTCACCAACATCCCAGATTTTATGCTGTTCTGTATGGAGGAATGGGCTAAAATTCCTCCAAGCGGGTGTGCAGGACTGATCAACAGTTACCAGAAACATTTAGTTGCAGTTATTGCTGCACAAGGGTGTCACACCAGATAATGAAAGCAAAGGTTCACATACTTTTGCCGCTCACAGGTATGTAATATTGGCTCATTTTCCCCAATAAATAAATTACTAAATATAATAATTTTGTCTCATTTGTTTAACTGGGTCCTCTTTATCTACTTTTAGGACTTGTGTGAAAATCTGATGTTGTTTTAGGTCATATTTATGCAGAAATATAAAAAATTCAAAAGGGTTCACAAACTTTCAAGCACCACTGTAAAAAATAATAAATTATTCTCTTAGGATTGGGTATATACCCAAATCCTTTAAACTTGCAGTTATCAAACCCCTGATTAAAAAACCTGACCTTGATCCCTGTCAGCTGTTCAATTATTGGCCAATATCAAACCTCCCCTTTATCTCCAAGATCCTAGAAAGATCTGTCACACAGCAGTTATGCTTATATCTACATAGGAATAACATTCATGAAATGTATCAGTCAGGATTTAGACCTCATCATAGCACTGAGACAGCACTAGTTAAATGTAGTAAATGACCTACTGTTGGCATCTGATCAGGGCTGTGTCTTTCTGCATGTGTTGCTTGACCTTAGTGCAGCATTTGATACCACTGATCATTCCATTCTTTTGGATACACTAGAAAATGTTGTGGGAGTTAAGGGAACGGTCCTCTCCTGGCTCAGGTCTTATTTAACTGATCACTATCAGTATGTTGATGTAAATGGTGATTTTTCTAAACATACTGAAGTAAAGTTTGGTGTTCCACAAGGTTCTGTCATAGGCCCACTGCTTTTTTCTTTATATATGTTACCTCTGGGTGATACGGTATTATTCATAAGCATGGTATTGGTTTCCACTGTTATGCTGATGACACACAGTTGTATGTTTCTGCAAAACCAGATGAGAGACACCAGCTTAATAGAATTGAGGAATGTGTAAAGGACATCATCATCTTTATTTGCCAGACTCAGGGTCCAAGTACACACACAGATTACACATGCCCAATATAAAAACAGACAAACAAACAAAAACTAATCAATTAAAACAAATTCTTATAAAAAGACATTCATACCAATACCTCCACGTTGGTGACTGGTACCGAATTACACTATAGTTGGGATTGATCAGCACCATTATAATGTTATTCTGTGACATGTTTAAGCGACATATAAATTTATATATCAGGTTCCTCAGTAAAGCTTTAAAGGTGCTGACCCCTGCATTACAGAACAGGGCACTAACACTACAGCACCTTGGTCTCCTGAGTAGGATCCTTAAACAGTCGGTATAGGCTACCTGTACCTTCTGTAGACTTGCCTTTTTAAACTTTGCCCATAAGGGTGCAGTGTACAATGGAATACAATATGCTTTAAACAGTTTGATTTTTACTTCCTCTGAGCACATATGAAATTTCCTAGCCAAAATATTAGCTTGGGCATATAACATGCGACACTGCATATATATATATATATATATATATATATATATATATATATATATATATATATATATCATCATCATCATCATCATCAGATATCTGGTCTGTAATGTAATGACCTAGGTATTTTATTTTCTTACAGACACTCAAGACTTGACCAGAAAGATAGAATTCTGGAAAACACAACTCTTTGTCGCCTTTAGTTCCGCATATTAATACCACACTCTTTTTAGCATTATATTGCACATCATATTTCATCCCATACTCAGAACATATATTCAGTAACTGCTGAAAGCCAGCACTACTAGGAGAGAGAATAACTAAGTCATCAGCATACATAAGATGGTTTACCAGAGTGTTACCAATCATACAACCAGTTTTGCATTTATTTAGTTGTTTATATAATTCATCCATATATAAATTAAACAGAGCTGGTGAAAGTAACCCCCCCCCCCGGCGCACACCATTACCTACACCAAAGGAAGCAGAGACACTGTTACCCCATTTAACCTGCATTCTCTGTTTGGCATACCAATAGGTCAGAATCCTAACAATACTCTCAGGGGCACCCCTTTGCCTCAATTTCTTAAAAAGCTTATAATGGTTAACTCTATCAAATGCCTTAGAGCAGTGGTTCCTAAACTTTTTTACATCATGTACCCCTTGAAGCATTTCATCTCCAACCATGTACCCCCCCCCCCCCCCCCCCCCATGCACAACAAGAAATAAAAACATGAAACTGTTAGGGAGCAGAGTTTTATTAACTAGCTTGCAGATATTAAATACAACTACAGATGAACGGGCATGAGAAATAAGAAACAAGAACTAAGACTAAGAACTAATTAGCCTGTTAAGAACATAACCAAACCTGTGGAGCTCTGCGTTGAGTTTGAGAGGGGGCGTGACCGGAGAGAGTTCATTAAACATGACCGAAATCCAGGTTAATGTGAAGGGTGTGCTTGAGAGGATGCATATAGCCCCCTTATGTCTGGTCGAATTGGAGAAAGTTTCAGCCTTAAATCGTCTTCTACACACAGCCTGTGCCGGTATTTAGTTTTCAGGCTCGTCAGAGATGAGAACCCCCTCTCACATAAATACGTAGTTGCGAAGGGCATTAGTTTTTTGACAGCGTGTGTTGCCAGTTCAGGGTACTCTGTGCGCAATCCTATCCAGAAATCTGTAAGAGGCTTGTGGTTGAAATCAATTTTCATGGATCCTGTTGATGCTATGTCAATGAGGTTCTCTTGTTCAGATACCGGCAGGGCAGCAGGGACAGTAGAAAAGGGATGTCGAATCCAACTGTCCGACTCGTCACTGTCAGGGAAGTACCTGCGCAGCTCAGCAGCCAGCTCGCTGAGATGTGTTGTGATGTCGCGCTTGATGCCATCTGTCAGACTGAGGTGATTTTCACACAGAAAATCATGCAAGAACGGAAAGGCCTCTGTCTTGTTTTTGCCTACGCAGTCTATCCAGAGCTTCAATTTCTGGATCATTGCCTTGATTTTATCTCGCACATTAAAGATAGTTGCGGAGAGCCCCTGTAATCCAAGATTAAGTTCATTCAGCCGAGAAAAAATGTCACCGAGATAAGCTAGTCGTGAAAGAAACTCTCCATCATGCAAATTGCCAGACAGGTGAAATGTCTGTTCAACAAAAAACATTTTAAGTTCATCTCTTAATTCAAAGCTGTGTGTCAATACTTTCCCCCTTGATAACCAGCGCACATCCGTGTGCAGTAGAAGAGATGTATGGTCGCTACCCATTTCATTGCAGAGTGCAGTAAATATGCGAGAGTTCAGAGGCCTGGCTTTAACAAAGTTCACAATTTTTACAGTTGTGTCCAAAACGTTCTTCAAATTTACAGGCATGCCCTTGGCAGCCAGAGCCTCTCTGTGGATGCTGCAGTGCACCCAAGTGGCGTCGGGAGCAACCGCTTGGACATGCGTGACCACTCCACTGTGCCTCCCTGTCATGGCCCTTGTGCCATCTGTGCAGATGCCCACACATTTAGTCCAAAAAAGTCCATTCGATGTCACAAAGGTATCCAGCATACGGAAGATGTCTTCCCCTGTTGTTCTTGTTTCGAGTGGTTTACAGAACAGCATGTCCTCCTTAACTGACCCTTCATGGATATAACGGACATATACCAGGAGCTGTGCCAGGCTGGCCATGTCCGTTGACTCATCCAGCTGTAGTGAATAAAATTCACTGGCTTGTATGCGAAGCAGTAACTGTTTTAAAACGTCCCCAGCCATGGCACTGATATGCCGAGAAACGGTGTTGTTTGATGAAGGCATGGACTGTATGACACTTTTTGCCTTTTCCCCCAACATTACCCCAACCACGTCTGCGGCAGAAGGTAGAAAAAACTCCTCCACAATATTGTGGGGCTTGCCAGTCCGGGCTACTCGGTAGCTCACCTCTAACCCTTTCTTGTTTATTGTGTCTGGTTTTCTTATGCTGCTCTTACTGGTAGAAAACCCATGTAATTCCCTTTCAAAAAACTCCCGTGGTTTATTTTTCAAGTGAGGGTGATTCGTCTCCAGATGTCTGCGCAAGAGTAACGGTTTCATTGAGTTGTGAGAACACTTTTGCGCATACAACGCACTGTGGCTGAATAGATGAGCCAGTACCAATACAAGTGAACCCCAACGAAATGTAGTTCTCATCATATTTGCGTCTTTTTTCTGATGTTGTCCTTTCTGCATCCATATGCTTGCTCATGTCGGGGGGGGTCATCATACTCTCAGTCACTGTCAGCGGCACAAGCCATCCTAGTAGCTTGATAAGCAACAGTATCCCTACTGCTGCTAACACCCTGATCCACAGAAGAGAAATCTGGGCTGCTGTCGCCGACAGGGGCATCCCCGATAGTAGGCCTAGGAGCCGATGGCGTCTCTGTGGAGGGGGGGTTGACTCTTTTCAGCCATTTGTCCATGTTTGTGTTTATTCGTTCTTTATTAGCAGCGACGTTTCATTGCCATAGCAGCGAAGTGACATGTAACTAAACTGACTGAAGTTTCGTGTTGGTCACCTAGCAACAACTGTTTCAGTTGAAGGGAGAATCCTCGAGCCTAACTTTGTGTGTGTGCGTAGTAAAGTGCTGGGACTGATTGGCAGGTTGCTTATTTGTTGTATTACGTTGCCTACATTCGTTGCTACTTGCATAATTTTTTTTCTTCCCACGTACCCCCTACAATCACTTCGCGTACCCCTAGGGGTATGCGTACCACAGTTTGGGAACCAGTACCTTTCAGGCATCAATAAAACCAATTAAAACAGAAGAATTCTGCCTCATGTACATATGTGATGCCTCCTTCAGGGCATAAATACACATATCCGTACCAAGCTTTGCTTTAAAGCCAAACTGATGAGTGGTAACCAAATATTGACTAAGGCGATCCAGTAAAATCTTCTCCAAAATTTTTGACACTACACTGGCTAACGCTATTGGCCTATAATTATCCACACTACCAACCTTGCCTGCCTTATCCTTGATGACAGGCACTAAAGTGACAGACAACATAGACTCAGGCAACAGTCCATGAGTCATGAAGCCAGTAAAACAAATGGCAACCAGTGCTGCAGCCTTGGGGCTTGCAAACTTGAGGTGTTCCGCTGAGATGTGGTCAGACCCACTGGCTTTATCATCAGCCAACTGTTTTAATGCATGGTGTACTTCACTGAACGTAATTAGTGTATCCCTGTCAGTGATATTATTCATTTCATAGGGGTCACTCTTTACACAGTTAAATAAGGTAGAGTAGTGTTGCCTCCACAGCTCAGCTATGTTGTCACCCCCAGAGACACCCTCTATGACACCAGGAAGTGATGTATTTGTCCTGGTCAGAGCTCTCACCTCCTTCCAGAAGCCAGTAACATTGTTACATAAAAGTTTGTCGGCTATAGCATCTGCTCTCATGACCTGTTCATGCTTATCAATGTAACGGATAGCATATTTGTACCTAGCGTTAGTAAGCTTTTTATACTCTAGGACAGGCCCATTTCTGGGTCTGCTTGCCTGGACCCATGCCATAAAAGCCTCCTTAGTGTCTGCATGGTGGGCTGCCACATATCTATTCCATCCTGGCTTGATGTTATTAGATTTTCTAGTGTATCTACAGAATGGTTTACTGGCCTCATACATGGCTTCCACAGTACACTCATACATGCCACAAAGGGCTTTATCATGAGAGATATCCTTACAGCCCACATCAGGACACAAAATAGCATCTCGGGGTATAGAAATGTTACTTAAAGCTACGTCAGTTTTCTCATAGTAAGATAAAAGGTCTTCATTTGAGAGTTTCGACCAGTCCAGATTGGCCCAGTTGCTACCATTCAGTTCAAGAGTCAACTCAGGAAGGCTTTCTACCTCAAATGTCATGGCAAGGGGCACATGATCAGCCATGGTTGTCCCATATAAGATTTCCATAGATTTTAACGCTGCATGAGCATCAGCAGTGCTGATACAGTGATCAAGCCATGATGTTGTATGCCAAGCCTCACTTATATAAGAATAGCTATCTTCAGGTAAAAACAAATGACTAGATATTATAAGATTATCATCACAAAATTGCAGCATATGTTTGGCAAACAGAGATTGACCATCTGACAGGTCTGCATTCATATCACCAACTACACAAACACTTGTAAACTGGTGCTCATGAATAAAGGAATTTAAAAACCCAAGCCTTTCCATATAAATATCTTCATTCTGTGGACACTCATATGGTGTGTATATATTGAGAATAATGAGCTCTTTGTTTTTAAGCTTCAGTTGTACAGCAAAACACCAATCAACTTGAGTCCTTATAACATTAATCACTGAATCCAGTTCTTTATGCCACAAGATGGCCACACCCCCTGCTATCCGTCCTCTCACTATTCCCATAGCAAGGTCTGTTGTGGATTCCCCAGCACCATGGAAACTGTCTTTAAGAGAGTTTAATTTTCCCAAATCCTGTTTGGATAAAAACATTTCCTGCAGACATAAAATGTCACATGTTTGCAGCAGATTATCCACTACCCTCCGTCGTGCCTTGTCACCTGCGCTCCTACCAGTACGCAGTCCCTGACAGTTATAAGACACAACACACATATTAGGGTAGCGCAACAGCAGCTCCACTAGGAGCCGTTGTCTCAGATGCATAGGCGGCCTTTCTGGGTCCCTTAACATTGCGTGGCTCATAATATCGCCGCACAATAGAGCCTTCTGGCCAAAGCTCAGGTCTATACATTTCCGCAACATCTTTACATTCAGCACACACTTTAAAAGAACTGTATCTAATGTTCACAGAGTCAATGCGTTCACACAGTACATCATGACCAAGCTTATCTTTGAGATAATTTGCCAGAGTTCCTGCACCAAGATCTGGCGAAAATCTAGTGGCAAAGACGCTCACCAGTTTTGTCTGAACCACTTTAATATTACTTTGCGCACCTGTGCCAACAATAGGCTTAGACTTATTGCGCGTAGCATTGCCAATGCGCTGCTTCGCCAACACATCCCGATACTCGGCTCCCTTGCGCCACCCTTGTTTCAGCACATAGCTCCATTTGGGAGACATTAAGGGTGAGGGTGCAACAGTACCTTCTGCGCTCGCGTTCTCCACGATGCTCACCGACCCCCCATGACACCCCCCCCACCCCACCCCCCCCGGACCTGGGCCACCACCAAGGACGAGGCCGGGACATCAATCGTGGATACGTTACGGCCTGGCGAGGTGTCAACAGCCACTGCCTGCTCCACAGTAGTATCCTCGGCTGAGGCTCCAACCAGTTCACTGCCGCAGGTGATTCCACAAGCTCCCAGCCTGGCTAGGCTGTGGCTTCCCCCCCCCACCCGGTAGCAGATGATTCTCCACAGTTGCAACTCTGCGATCTATAGTGGATGTTACAGACCTCAGATCCTCGCCAACATCAGCCTGGAGTTTTACTGCCTGCTTCAGTGCACAAGCCTCACTATGCAGATGCTCCATCTTGCAAAGTAAGTTAGAAACATCCATGTTGTTGAACGTCACAGGCGGCAGCTCATCCAGGTAGTGTGAAACAAACTGCAGGATATTTTCCCCACATTCATTAAGGACTTTGAGACAACTTTTGATGTTGTTAGCATCCTTTTGGTTACCTTTAAAGGCCACATAACGCTGCTTAGTATCAGGACAAAGTTCAAACAGCACTTTTCTTGAGGACTCAATCCATTCAGAGTGAAAGTTGTTTGTTGCAAGCAGGACTAGTTCATCCCGGCTCATAGTCCTTATTTTAATTGCGAGGAAGTTGAGCAACTCATCCTCTACAATAGTTTTACCATCAACAGTCTCATAAATAAAGAGTTTTGATCGAGGCCAACTAAGGTTAGTGGCAGCTGCCACACCATGCCTCGGCCTGTCCGCCATGATTCCTATTAGACATTAGACACTGGATGCTTATTAACTTCCTTCTGCTTAATTCTGACAAGAGTACTAGGACCACATGCAATTAGAAGTAGGTTTTCTGATTACACAGCAACTCTGCATGGCCTCCTTCTTCACGTGCATCAGTAAAAGACCTCGGGGTGACTATTGACCCCAGTCTTTCATTTGAAATTCATATCAATAGCATTACCCGGATAGCTTTCTTTCATCTCAGAAATATTGCTAAGATAAGAAATTTAATATCACTACATGACACAGAAAAACTAGTTCATGCTTTTGTTACCTTCAGGTTGGATTATTGTAATGTCTTACTGGCTAGATGTTCCAATAAGTGCATAAACAAGCTCCAGTTAGTTCAAAATGCAGTAGCAAGAGTCCTTACTAGAACCAGAAAATATGACCGTATCACCCATCTTATCCACACTGCATTGGCTCCCAATCAAATTTCGTATTGTTTATAAAATACTACTATTGACCTTTAAAGCACTGAATGGTCTGGCGCCACAGTACTTGAGCAAACTTCTGCTCCTTTATGACCCGCCACGTCTACTTAGATCAAAAGGTGCAGGCTATTTGCTGGTACCTCATATAGTGAAGGCTACATCAGGGGGCAGAGCCTTTTCTTATAAAGCCCCACAGTTATGGAACAGCCTTCCAAGTGTAGTGTTCAGGAATCAGACATGGTCTCAGCATTTAAGTCTAGGCTGGAAACATATCTGTTTAGTCAAGCCTTTTGTTAATGGTGTTTATCAGGTAAAGGAGTAGATCTGGAGGGTCCTCAGACAGTGTTTTGGTAAACTGGGATGTATGGATGCTGTCAGTCCCCCACTCACTTGCTCACTCGAGTTTGTTGATGGTGTAATGGCTGGGTGCTTTATGTCCTGGGGCGGCCTCATGCCTGTGTTACCTTCTGTTTCTCCCCTTTTAGTTAGTTTTGCCAAAGTCCCTGCTTGCACTCAGTGCAAAATATATACTGTTCCTATTCATCAGGTGACACTGGGCATACCTAACAATCTTTTTTTTTCTATTTCTTTTTCTCCACCCCCACTCTGTCTGTCCCTCTGAGTTCCATGTCAATCCTGAGATTGAGATGCTGACCTCTTCTGCTCCTTGGGCCTGCCTGATCCATCCTGATGCCCTATGAGTGGCTGGAATCTCATCACATCACTCCTGCGGAGGACAGCCCCATATGGACAGTTGAAAGTCACACTTGGAAGATGCTCTGGTAAGTGTACAGTAATGCTTTTATGGCTGAGGACTACAGTTGACTTGCTAACTTTGGGACTGCAGTTGTCATGAAGAGTTTTGCACTCAAGTTTCCATCAATGAAGAGTTATAACATCAACAAAACCAACTTCATGTTAAAACTGTTAAAAATGTTAAAATCACGTTGTCTGTTATCACTGAAATGAGGGTGGGTTCCCTTTTGATTCTGATTCCTCTTGAGGCTTCTTCCTCATGTCGTCCGAGGGAGTTTTTCCTTGCCACCATCATCACAGGCTTGCTCATTGGGGATAGATTAGGGATACAATTAGCTCATGTTTAAAGTCATTAAAATTCTGTAAAGCTGCTTTGCAACAATGTCTATTGTTAAAACCGCTATAAAAATAAACTTGACATTCACCCTTTTTCTGTCCCTTTAAAATCAAGGTTTAGTGCTTTTAACAATAGACATTGTTGCAAGTTAGCTCTAAAAATACTTTAAACATCTCATCTCATTATCTCTAGCTGCTTTATGCTGTTCTACAGGGTCGCAGGCAAGCTGAAGCCTATCCCAGCTGACTATGGGCGAAAGGCGGGGTACACCCTGGACAAGTCACCAGGTCATCACAGGGCTACTTTAAACATATGAGCTATTAATTGTATCCCTAATGAACAAGCCTAACCTTTAACCACTTTTCATCTAATTTAGGATCCTGACGTTCATCAAATCTACACTCTTTGAAAAAAGGGTTCCATAAGGGTTCTTCTTGAAGGGCTGAGGTTCTATCCAGAACTATTTGCTTCTGAAGAACCCTTTTTTGAAGAAAGGGTTTTTCAAGGGTTCTTTGTGTACTAAGGGTTCCAGTAAGAACCATTTTGATCCAGAGAACCCATTTTGGAAGAGAGGGTTCTTCAAGGATTGTTGAAAGCATGGGTATAAACTCCTCACCCTACACCATACAATATTAATGTAATGAAACTTGCTCTGTTGAAAGGACACTTAAACAGGGTACCAGCACTAAGGCTTGAACCCTGCTCTCCCATGTAAAAGTATTAAGTACTTTATTTCCTTTTTGGGGGAAGACATAAGCTCTCAGCATTTGTCCCATCCAGGTTGATGGGCATATATTCACACAGACAGAGCTGTGGGGCCAGGAGCACATCCACACATACCTGGAGCAGTAGGCAGGCAATGACCAGCACAGGGGGAGCAGTTAGAAATTAGGTGCTGTGTTCAAGTGCACCTCATCCATGGATGTGCAAGCAGGGCAGCTGTTAATTTACTCCTTTTCATGTACACTTTTTACCAAACAGTCAGGGATCAATCCAGCCACCTTTTGTCTCTTACCAGTAGGCCACAGTTGCCACCTTTCTGCTAATGCTGTATAAATAATCTGTGGAACCTGCAGATATACATCTGTGACACAAAGAAAAACAGTTAACCACAATTTATCTGGTTGAAAAGAGGTCTTTGATGTTGAAACCAAATATCGGTCGGTTTTCAGCCAAAAATCAATGCATTCAGATAAATTTAACATCATCTTTGTGTGGAACTTTTGCTCACTGTCATAAATAAACAACACTTCATGACCTGACTAATCAGAGGCAAAGTCTGGTGAGCATGTCCCATGACCTTTTTTGTGTGGTGATTTTCACCTTTTATGACAGTTGAAGTGAGAGTCAGGAAATGGGGGAGAAGAGAGCAGGGGAGTGACTTGCAGTAAACAGTCCAACCAGCCAGGAATTGAACTGGTGCTCTAGGCATATGTGCCCATGTGTTGTGCACCCCAACCACTCAACTGGCAGAAAGGCCCAAATGTAGGTGTTATTTTTTTCCTCAATGCAGTTATTATTTTTGTCTATGAAAGATACATTTTGCTTTCAGAATAACTCTTTTTGTTTGCAGTGTTATTTTTGTCTGCTATATAGAGAAACAAAATTAACACCATATGGGAAGATTCTGTCTTGAACCCTCAATCTTCAAAATAGCAGTGCTGTGGTCTTACCTACTGAGTCACCACAATAGTCTCATTTTGACTAGTGTAACTACAACTTATGGAGAGAGGTCATAAGTCATAAAAAAAACCCCAACTATTTAATTTAAGTAATTTAACTTTTATAATTTATTTTCTTGATGAACCTCCTTATCTGTTGTCACTTGAGTATGGATAGTGACGCTAGGAATCAAACCCTAGTCTCCCAGACATAAGGCTAAGGCTAACTGAGTCAGGCTCAGGAGCTGGCCACCCTATGAGCTGCCATATGGGAGCAAAGACCTGGTGACCCTATGGATACTAGGCTGGTATCCCTATGGATACATGGCTGGTATCCCTATGGATATCAGCCAACATCGCCAGCGGTTGCATCACATTCTGCCCTCTTCAAAACAGGTGTTACATATTGTGGCAGCGGGGGTGTGGCCAAGCAGCAGTCTGTGAATGGAGGACGGGGTCGGGGAAAGTAAGTGGCTAAGTCATTCCACCTGCTGTCAATTAGTGTGTGTGTGTGTGTTACAGGGAGGGAGCATAAAAGGAGGGGGAGAGCAGAGAAAAGAGGCTCCTGACCAGAATGCATGTGTGTGCGCGCGTGTGTGGGAGTGAGGCTGAAAAGCTATCTATATATCCCTCTTTAGAAATAAAAGTTTGTAAGAACTTCAGGTCCCACCTGCCATGCTTCTGTACTCCACCCACATCAGGGATTTGCAACAGTGGTGCCGAAACCTGGGATCGAGTACAGAAGGGAACCACCCCATGGAGTCCTCGCCAATTATGGAGCTTATCCATGCCCTCACTGCTGCCCAGCAGAACCAGCATCAAGTGCTGTCCGCCCTCCGGAAGGACCAGGAACAATGCTTTGAAGCCTTGATGCTGGCCCAACAGGAAGATTGCCAGGCATTCCGGCATCTGCTGGCGTCAGCAGGGGCGTCCAACATTACCACTCTGGACTCCCCTCACGTCACCCTCACGAAGATGGGCCCGCATGACAAGCCCAAAGCCTTCATCGCTCTCTTTGAGCAAGCAGCCCAAGCGTGGGGGTAGCCAATCGAGCAGCGTGTGGCTCGCCTCCTTCCGTTCTTGACAGGCGAGGCGCAGCTCGCAGCGCAGCAGCTCCCTGCCGACAGCCGGCTCAACTATGCCGACCTCAAGAGGTCCATTTTGCAGTGGGTCGGCCGCTCCCTGGAGCAACATCGCCAGCGGTTCCAGAAGCTGACACTGGAGGAGGTTGGCTGACCCCTCGCATTTGGCCAACAACTCCGGGATGCCTGCCAGCGGTGGCTGAGTGCGGAAGACTGCGACACCGACAGGATCATCGACCTGGTGGCACTGGAACAGTTCATCTTTCGGCTTCTGGAAGGAATGGCAGAATGGGTCCAGTGTCACCGCCTGGTGTCGCTCCAGCGAGCCATCAAGTTGGCAGAGGACCATCTGTTGGCGGTTCCAACGACAGGCAGATGAGGCAAAGGCTCCTCTCCTCATTTCTTTTCTCTCCCCCGTCTTTCTCTCTCCCTCTCGCCCCATTTCCCCACTGCGTAGGCGGGGGCTGACTCCCCTCCCCAGCCGGCCTGTCGCACCCATGGTGTCCTCCTGTCTCCGTCTTCCATGTCTGTGTCTCTCCCCCCTCAGGTGAGTGATGCCCTTAACATTGGTGCAGAGGGAAAGCCTGGGCCTGTATGCTGGTGTGGTGGGGAGCTGGGGCATCTCCAGAATAAGGCCTCCGCAAGGGAGGTGGAAGCTGTGATCCGGATCCCCAATGTGTCAGAGACTGCCCCTGATTGGGCCAGAACATATCGCATACCAGTAAGTGTTCAAGGGGATACATATCACGCTTTGGTGGATTCCGGTTGTAATCAGACCTCAATTCACCAATGCCTGGTACAAAGTAAGGCACTGGGGAGAGCGCAAGTGGTGAAAGTATTGTGTGTGCATGGATATGTTCACAATTATCACTTAGTGTCTGTCTGTATTCTATTCCGGGGCCAACTGCATAGAGTAAAGGCATTGGTTAGTCCTCGTCTCACCCATTCATTGATTTTGGGTACTGATTGGCCAAGCTGATGAAATATTCAACATGTAGTGGGTCCTGCACTAGTAGGTCACAGGAAGATCCTGGTGTGGTGTTGACTGGAGAAGCTGTCACAGAGCTGTCTACGTCAGCACCGCATCAGAGTGAGGAGCAGCCCGCTCCTCCTCCCTCTCTCGGGGATTCCCTTGGGAATTTCCCATTAGAGCAGTTGCGAGATGAGACACTGCGGCATGCATTTGACCAAGTGAAAGTAATCGATGGTCAAACTCTTCAGCCCAGCATGGCACTGACCTTCCCTTATTTTGCTATTATTAAAGATAGATTGTACTGAGTGACACAGGACACTCAAACTAGTGAACGAATAACCCAATTGTTAATACCAAAGAGCCGCAGGGAACTCGTATTCCATGAGGCTCACTTGAATCCCATGGCTGGACACTTAGGGCAAGATAAAAGACTAGCCCAAATAATGGCCTGGTTCTATTGGCCAGGGATTTGCGGGGATGTCCGTTGGTGGTGTGCGGCATGCCATGAATGTCAATTAGTAAATCCTGTGGCCACTCCAAGAGTGCCTTTGCGCCCTCTCCCTCTAATCGAGACCCCGTTTGAGCGAATCGGGATGGATCTCGTTAGATTGGCTGGCATGAGGGTATCACTTTATTCTAGTTCTGGTGGACAACACGATATCTGGAAGCAGTGCCTCTCCGCAATATCTCAGCATGCAGTATTGTGGAAGCACTCTTCTGCTTTATCTCACAGGTTGGGATTCCGAAAGAAACCCTGACAGACCAAGGCACTTTGTTTATATCACGCAGTAGCAGTTCGTAGGAGGGGGAGGAGCACAGAAAGATGGCAGGCCAGAATAAAGTTCAATAACTTTGTTTATTTTGCTCTTTTCAGACGCAAAAATCACTCTCAGCCATGCACGCACGCGTGCGCACACAAGTCATCTGGCTGGGGAGAGAGCTCACTTCCTCTGCTCTCTCTCTCTTTATATAGGGCGCGGTCACTGGGAAGACACACAAACACAGGTTAATTGACATCAGTAGCCGGTTTCACTAAGATAGACTATGACTATAACTTAGACAGAGGGTATAGTCGGACTTAGCATAGACGTCTAACAAAAACTGTTGCACAAAGCAGTTAAGACTCTGACTATCTTAAGTCGTACTATGCCGCAAAGGATTGTTGGTAATTTAAGACTCTTTTCAAAACAAAAAAAATGGCGGACAGCAACCGGTCAGTGTTGTTCATGCACTCAGAGAATTTAGCCATTCTTGAAGAATTTAATTCCTACAAAGGGGTTTTGTTGGGGAAATTCAATGAGGAGTGCACCAACAAAAAGAAACATGAGGTGTGGAAAAAAATCACCGATGCGGTGAACAGCGTTAACCCCGCTGCGGTACGAGATGTGTCAGCTGTGCAGAAGAGGTTTAAAAATATGGTGCAAGAGGCAAAAAAGGAAATATACAAGAGGAAAACGGGACCCCCAGTGGGAGGAGGGAAAGCGAAGAAACTAAAAGTCACCACCGAAATGGTGATAGAGATCTACGGAGGCAAGTTGCTGTTATTTTGGGGAGTGAAAGGGGGAAAGGAGAGCGGAGTTACCAGACCCAGCAACAACTCCCCTAGCAACGGGGAAACTGAGGACGCTCCTTCACCTGCCCAGTTGTCATCACCCAGTGCCTGTGTGGATGTTATACTAGCAGTACCCGAAGAAGAAGAGCCTGCCGACCAGGAGGAAATTACAGGTAATGAAATTGTTTCATTTATAAATGTCGTTAAGTCAAGTGGGTTTTATCATAATTTCAGCATAAACAGTAGGTGAGCGTACCTATATGCTCCCACAGCTGTATGCTCCCACAGCACTGTGCTAAGCTAGCTTGCTGGCAAAATTTCCCACTGGGTTGATACCAAGGTCTGTGTACTAAACGAAAGAATGCTAAGCTGTGCCCAGACCAAACCCATCCCTAACGCTAACCTGTGAGAACATAGGGTTGACCAACATGGATTTGAATGGTGCTACTACAATAGGTTGTACACATATAGAAAGACGTTTGGAACAAGCTAACCTATACTACGTTGTGCTGTGAATAGGCTACAGCAGTGGTTCCCAAACTTTTTGGCTGGGGACCTCCTTTTGGACTTCAGAATATTTTTGGGACCCCCTGACATCGACCCCCCCCCCCCCCCACCCATTATGCAGTGTGTAGTGTAGTAATAATAACCATAATAATAATAATAATAATAATAATAATAATAATAATAATAATCAGACGGATATTAAAGTTGCTATTTTTTATTCACAGAAGAGCATTATCCACAAAAGAGCATTGCACATCATAATAAAACAGAACATTACACAGAACATCAGAATATTTTTTCAGTGACTTGTGTGTGCTTGCTTTTCAGTACAGAGTTTTTCAAATCTTGGTGATAACTGTGAGATCGCCACCCTTAGTTCGTTTTCAATGTTCAATTTTGTCCTGTATTTGGTCTTGATGGAGGCCACTGCAGAAAAGCCCACCTCACAGAGGTAGGATGTGGCAAAAGGGAGGAGTATGGCCACAGCCTTTCCACCCAACAGTGGGTAGTCTTTTTCCACCCCAATCCAAAAGGCAGACAGTGACTTGGCCCTAAACTGCTGTTTGTATCCTATGTCTGAGGTCACATCAATGAACTGTTCCTGTTCAGTAACACTGAGATGAGCAGGTGGCCTTGTATTGAAGGGGTCTGTGATCCATTCATAGTGTGCCAAATCCATAACAGGAAAGTACCTCTGAAAATGTTGTTGGAGGGCAAAAATGTGTGAACAAATGCATGGCATGATTGTGTTGTGACTGTTGGTGTTATGGAGAAATGAATGCAAGTTCTGAAAGCAATCTGTTGTTCCCTCCTCAATCATCTTTCCCCACAGTTCCAATTTCCTTGTAAATGACTGCATTTTAGCGACAAGCTGAGGGAGATGGGTGTTGGGTCCTTGCATTTACAGATTCAGTTCGTTCAGTTTTTGGAAAATGTCACTGAGGTAGGCAACTGTCATCAGGAACCGTTCGTCGTTGTAACAGAGTGCCAGTGCATGATTCTCCTCCTCGAGAAAAATCTGTATCTCCTCTCGCAGCTCAAACACCCTGTTCAATACCTTCCCACGTGACAGCCATCGCGCTTCGCTGTGAAACAGAACTGCCGTGTGTTTGGAGCCCATTTCTTCACAGAGAGCAGCAAGGAGTCAAGCTTTAACAGGGCGCGTTTTGATATAATTGACAGTGGCGATTACGTCCGTCATCACCTTGTTCAGTTCGGGACTCAGCTGCTTCGATGCCAACGCTTCTCGGTGAATCATACAGTGGGTCCACTGCACATTGGGGGACACACGCTTTATGAGCGCTTGTAGCCCACTGCGCTTCCCAGCCATAGCCTGAGCCCCGTCCGTACACACTCCAACACAGCACTCCCACTTCAATTTTGCCTCTTGCAAATAAGTGTGAATCACTCGGAACAGTTCATCAGCAGTGGCTCGTGTTTTCACCTCCTTGCAGAATAGCAGATCCTCTCTCATGTCCTCTGTATCAACAAAACGGATGTACGTGATTAATAAACAGTCTCGGTTGCTGTCAGTGGCTTCGTCTACCTGCAGAGCAAACCGGGTGCTTGCACGTACTCGGTCGGTGAGCTGCTCCTCAATGTCGCCAGCGATGTCATGTATGCGTCTTCCAATCATATTATTTGAGAGGGGGATCGCCCGTAACTTGTTTGCTGTTGCCTCGTCGACCATGGTCCTCACCATTTCAATGGCACAGGGCAGGATCACCTCCTCCGCTTCTGTGTGTGGCTTCTTGCTCTGCGCAAGGAGGTAGGCCACTTTGTAGGAGGCGAGCTGGGCATTGACATTGACAGACGCAACTTTAGTGAAGTTCACCCGTTGTGCCTGAAAGTTCAAAAGTTTCCGCCGAAAGAATTCAACCGGCTTGTCCTTGTGCTCGGGGTGTGCCGTGTCCAGGTGACGCTTCAGCTTGTTTGGCTTTAAACTTTCTGTCGCCAGCACCTTCAGACAGAGAACATACTGCGGTCGTTCCTCACCACCCACCAATGTGCTCGTAAAGCCCATTTCGATGTATGCATCATCATACCGCCTTATCTTTTTCGCTGCCAAAGTGCATGGGAACTCGTCCTGTGCAGCAGCCTTGCGTTTTGTAGGAAGCACGCGTAGAAACTTGTCCATGTTGTCATAAAGTCGCCGTCCGATGTTTTGTTCTGAATCTCAAAATAGGGACCTGTTTTATACAGTTTGTATTCACAGGAGGAGGGTTTGCTAATAACAACAACAATATCAGAGCAATCCAACAGATTGGAGGGCGGGGAGCGATTATGGAGTGAAAGGGGGTGATTGGGTTCTATAGACTGATTTAATGACTCTCTGCCGGCTGACGCATTACCAACATTCCGACGCCATTCAAAACATTCCAATGCCCGTTTTTTTTTCTGTGTTATGCAAACAGTCCCGTCTCTCCGCGACCCCCCTGGAGTCCCTCCGCGACCCCCAAAGGGGTCGCGACCCCCACTTTGGGAACCACTGGGCTACAGTATCTAACGAACACCTTGCTTGGTCTGTTTTTTTTTTTTTTTAAGTTACCTTGGTGCCTGAGGACTCCCATACTGTGACAGCTGCTCCCACCACCACCACCACCCCCAGCACCACCACCACCACTAGAACCCCCACCATGGCCATGGTGCTTGAGAAGCAGTATACCAATCTAAATTTGGAAGAGAAAAAACTCCTTTTGGAGATTGAAGTCCTACAGCTCCAAAAACAAAGACTCCAGCTTAAATTGAAGAGACAGATGAAGGAGTAAAGCAGTAGTGTGTGTGTGTGTGTGTGTGTGTGTGTGTGTGTGTGTGTGTGCGTGTATGCGTGTGTGCGTGCGTGTGTGTGTGAGAGAGAGAGGAATGGGTGATGACTTAATTATTTATGTAAATTAATTGCTATAAACAATATAACTAAATGTAATAAAATGAATGAGCTGTCATTACACTGTTTCTTCTTTATTTCATACTTTATTTCATACTTTATAATTAGATTATAATAACCTAAATTTATGTATTGAACACATGCAATGTACTTCACTGCCTTAACATTTAAAAGTTACTCTTAGTTATTGACACTCATAGCACTTATGACTTGAATATGTTTTTAAATTTAACTTCAGTAAAAATATAAGAGCATACGATAACAGTAGTAATAATAATAATAACAACAAGAACAACACTATAGTAATAATGATGTGTTTCAAGTGGTCTTTAGTTTCTTTTAGTAGATGGGTCAGTCTTGTGCATTGAAGATTCTCTCCACATACATTTGACGTACAAATCGACCAGCTCCTTGCTGGTCCTCTTCATCCTCTCTGTCTTCTACATTGTGATGGACAACTCCCTCCTCTTCTTCTGGGTCAGGTAGCTGAAGGTCCCTTATGAATTACAATTTGAAAAGGAAAGATGCGTATAAGTATCATGTGTCAGTAAATGACATATGTCCTTAAACCATATCATAAAGGTCTTTATTTATTTTGGACAGGCAGGCTTACCTTGCCATGTTGTGCAGAACAACAGTTGCACACACAATGTTGCACACTCTCTCAGGGATCATCCTCAGCTCTCCATGCAGACAGTGGAACCTCCGTTTCAGGACTCCAAAGGCCCTCTCAATTGTGTTTCTTGTTGAGCAGTGTGCTGCATTGTATTTCCTCTGTGCAGGGGTGGTGGGGTTCAAGAAGGGAGTCAGGAGCCATGGCTTCAGAGGGTACCCAGAATCGCCCAACAAGATGCCATCAATGATGCCCTCCTCAAATGCCTCGCACAGTTGAGAATTTTGGAGGATCCTCGAGTCATGAACTGATCCTGGCCAGCGGGCCACACAATTTAAAAACTTTAAATTGTGGTCACACACAGCCTGAATGTTGAGACTGTGGTAGCCTTTTCTGTTAACGAACAAATGTTCATTTGCAGATGGCGCCTGTACTTTCACATGTGTCCCATCGATGGCTCCCACAATGTTGGGGAACCTTGAGATGTTGTAAAAACCCCTTTTGAGACAGGATAACTCAGCGGGTTTGGTAGGGAATTGGGGAAGCCTTTCTGAGAGTGCCCCTGACACTCTGTACACCACCCGGGAGACAGAGGCTTTACTAAGGCCCACTGTGTCTCCAAAAGCTGCCTGTGGCATAAAATCTTAATGCGGTGCAAACCTGCAGCAGAGCTGGAATGCTGTGGCTTCTTGCTGTTGTAGGCCCTAGCACTTCTCCCAATTCATCCGTCAGCCTAAGGATGGCTTCTCTAGTCAATCTAAACTGAGAAATTATTTCATCATCATTATAAACCTCCAGTGGGTTAGTCCGGTCCCTGAAAACTCTTTCCCGTCTCACTGCTCTTTCCATCAATACAGCAAGCCACACATTTTGTGCCATTTCTCCCTTGTTGCTATTTTGTCTGTTATTTCTGTGTTATTACCATGTTGATATAGCCCTTAGACCTATGTTAGACTGGGGGGGAGGGTGTCTTATTTTTTAAGTCTAAAATTAGACTTAAAAAATAAGTCTTAACTTTTGTGAAACTGTCTTACTTGCATTAGACTGGTCTATAAAGAAACTTAAGACCAATCTTAACCCATAGACCAGTCTAAACTACTTTAGTGAAACCGGCTGCAGGTGTAGTGATTCTGCCACTTACCTTCCCTGACTCCGCCCTCCAGTCACAGACCGGCGCTTGACCACGCCCCCGCTGCCACATACCCCCACCGCCCAACTCAGGCCGGGCAGCCGTCCGGCCTGCAGCCGGCTCCCCCCCTCCTTCACGGGAGAGAAAGTCCGCCACAACCATCTGCGCCCCCGGCCTGTGGATCACCTTGAAGTTAAAGGGTTGGAGTGCCAGATACCAACGGGTGATCCACGCGTTGGCATCCTTCATGCGGTGGAGCCACTGGAGGGGCACGTGGTCCGAACAGAGGGTGAAAGGGCGTCCCGGCAGGTAGTAGCGGAGGGCGAGGACCGCCCACTTGATCGCGAGGCACTCCTTTTTGATGGTGCTGTAGCGCCCCTCGCCCATCAGCTTTCTGCTGATGTACAGCACTGGACGGTCCTCCCCCTCCACCTCCTGGGACAAAACGGCCCCCAACCCTCTGTCCGACGCATCCGTCTGTAACATAAAAGGGAGAGAAAAGTCAGGGGAGTGTAACAGTGGCCCCCCGCACAGTGCAGCCTTCACCTCAGAGAAAGCCCGCTGGCATTGCTCCGTCCACTGGACCGGATCTGGTGCCCCCTTTTTAGTCAGATCAGTCAGCAGGCTCGTGACGTCCAAATAATTAAGTATAAACCTATGATAGTAGCCAGCCAGCCCCAGGAACTGTCTCACCCCCTTTTTGGTCTTGGGCCTCAGGCAGGCCGCAATTGCTACTGTCTTGTTAATTTGGGGACACACCTGCCTGTTGCCCAAGTGGAAGCCCAGATACCATACTTCCACCTGCCCAATTGCACACTTCTTTGGGTTGGCTGTGAGACCTGCTTGCCTCAGTGACCTAAGGATGGTCCTCAGGTGTTGTAGGTGCCGTGGCCAGTCATTACTATAAATAATGATCTCGTCGAGGTATGCGGCCTCATAGGTGGCGTGTGGCGTGGAGGACCCTATCCATCAGCTGCTGAAACGTAGCGGGTGCCCCAAACAGCCCAAGAGGAAGTGTGACAAATTGGTGTAAACCGAACGGTGTGGAAAAGGCCGTTTTTTCTCGGGATAATGGAGTCAAGGGGATCTGCCAATAACCCTTTGTCAAATCCAGCATCGAGTAAAAGTGAGCCGTGCCTAGTCGATCGAGCAACTCATCCATACGAGGCATTGGGTACGCCAATGCCAAGCCAAGACTGATCTCACAGGTGATTGGCAAGATTGGACTGTTTATTTGTCAAGAATGCCTAAACCTCATGCCTCAACTCATACACTCTGTTCACCATTTTACCCCGTGACAGCCAATGAACCTCAGAGTACAAGAGCAGATTAACATGATCTGCACCCATCTCATCACACAGAGCTGTAAATAGATGGGAATTTGTTGGATTGGCCTTAATGAAGTTTACTATTTTGACCACTTGATTTAAAACTTCATGAAGCTCTGTGGACAGGTGTTTAGAGGCAAGTACCTCTCGATGAATAACAGTGCGTTGCCTGCACTGATGGTGAAACGGCTTTTACCCGAGCAACAACTCCGCTGTGCCTGCCGGTCATAGCCGCTGCCCCATCTGTGCAGACACTGACACAACGCCCCCATATCAACCCATGCCATACGGAATATTTCGCCAGCGGTTGTGGTCCTTGGAAGTACCTTACAAAACAAAAAATCCTCATGAAACCGGCCCTCATGACCATATCTGATGTAGACCAGAAGCATAGCCAAGTTAGAGAGATCCGTGGTCTCATCCAATTGAATGGCAAACCAGTCAGATGGCTTAGCCCTTTCTAAAATTTGCATTTCGATGTCTGCCGCCATATCATCAATTCGACGACAGACCGTGTCATTTGACAGAGGAATCTCTTTTACTTTGGCTGCAGCAGCCGGACCCAACACCTCACTACAAGCAGTAACAATTGAAGGCATAATTAGCTTCTCCCCAATTGTGAAGGGTGCCTGACATTTGAAAATGTGGTGTGAAATCATGTCTGATGTCTTTGTTAGCTTTTCATTCTCGGTCAAATTACTTTTCAACACTAGTTTGGGTGGCCAATTCATCATGTTTTCTTCTGAAAAAATCCTCTGATTTATCCTTGAGATGCGAATGTTTAGTTTCCAAATGCCAGTGTAATTTGGATGGCTTCATAGCTTCATTGCTTAGCATGGTTTGGCAGATAACACAGATTGGTTTCTGGGGACAACTATCACTTGAAATAAAGCCGAATTGTATGTATGAAGGGTCGCAATTGAAAGTGAATGGGCGATATTTTTTTTGCCTCTGGCTCATGTTGTGTATCTGCACTGTCAGATGAGCACTTTCCAAAGAAAGAGTCAAGAGTAGCTTGCTTTGAACATGCCATGATATTGCTCTCATAAAGCGTGTGCACGCAAATGACTGGACTTGGGACAGAATGAATGAATAAGTGCAAGTGTGCAACCTCGCGTGGGCAGGAACGCATAACATTATAGAATGGGGGGGCAGGACTTACACTATGTGGCACACAGTGACAAAAGCACTGAGAGCAGAGACAGCCAATCGCTCTTCTACATAATCTGATTGACAGTGACCAGTAGTATGAAATTATAATACTGACTACTAGTGCAGAGGCAGGCTTGCGAACCGATGGTAATCTTCTCACGGACCGGTACCGGTCCATGGCCCATAGATTGAGAAACACCATTCTAGATGAAACCTTTGACATGGGAAAGGGTTCTTGGCGGAACTCCCTGGGTGGGTTCTAGATAAAACCTTTTGAAATAGGAAGGGGTTCTTGGCAGAACTCCCTGGGTGGGTTCTTGATGAAACCTTTGAAATATGAAAGGGTTCTTTGTGGAACTCCCTGGGCGGGTTCTAGATGAAACCTTTGCAATATAAAAGGGTTCTCAGTGGAACTCCCTGGGTGGGTTCTGGATGAAACCCTTGAGATATGAAAGGGTTCTTGGTGGAACTCCCTGGGTGGGTTCTACATACAATCCATAGAAGGTGGAAAGGTTCTGGGTGCAACCTCTAGTAAGGGTTCTTTGTAGAACCTCTCATGGGAGGTCCTACATGGAACCTTTCACAGATGGTTCTAGGAATAACCCTTCAAAAGGGTTTCAGGTATAACCTTTATAAATGGTTCTACCAAGCACCAAAAATGGTTCTCCTATGAGGACAAGTTGAAGAACCAAAAATGCTTCTACTTAGCACTTTTTTTTTCTAAGATTGTGCTATCATAATTTAATTTGAATGGGTTTGCTCCCATAATTAATTTTTCCCTGTATCCATTTTTTCTGCACTAAATCTCTTATCTCCCTCGCAAATAAAAATTAGCACCTATTAATGCTATTAAGAGCTGACTACCTAATAATTTGGCCCTGCCCAGGAATCTACTGGACCAGGGTTGACATTGAGTGAATTGTCAAGATACCATTTTCCCTTTGTCCACCAGAACCTCACCATGTACAGTAGTAACAGGACAGTCTCTTCAGCTGTGACCAGGCTGTGCGTAATTTCAGTTGAGCCTTTCCACCTTGTCTGATTTATTGAGTTGGATCTGCCTCTCCACTGATTCTGAGAAACATTGATGGGGACTGCTGGTGCTGTTCAGAATTCGTGGTAACTTTGAAATGCCTGTGCTGCATCTTCACTGTGGCTTGAGCTTGACATTTTGAGTTATCTATCTATCTATCTATCTATCTATCTATCTATCTATCTATCTATCTATCTATCTATCTATCTATCTATCTATCTATCTATGTTAATTCTTCCAAGTGCAACTGTACCGTGCTCTCAGTGCTGCTTTTTCTTGGTCTTTGATTTTCTGCTCATCTTGTCTGTGTCTTTCCTTCGTGTGAATCACATGTTTACTGAACTCCTCAAGACTGCTGTTATCCATTTTGTGGCACTGTTATGAACTCTGGTTAGGCACCCTGCAAATCTTTCAAGACCCTGCTTTTTTTTTTAATCAAAAGTAGTTATTAATTTTACACCTTCTCTTCTATTCTTTATGTTCACATCTTATGACACTTCCATGTTTAGGGTCCCTCACTGAAATTTCCTTCAATTTCTTTTAATTTCACACTTTATGATTTTACTTCACTCATTATTCTAATTTTCAGAAAGTCTTCTTGTTTTTTCTCAAGTTAAATATTTCTGCTTTCGACCATCTCTTATCTTTAATTTGTCTGGCTATGAGTAATTGATTAAAAATTACTTTCCTAAAATGTTTATCCTCTTATGTAAACTCTCAAAATGTATCCTCTGATGGTCACTGTATTAACATGCTGTAGTACACATCTCCACTAGAGGCAACATTGCCTCCACCCATTTTCTGAGTTCCACCTGTTCTCTAATGGTGATTTTTCTAGACATACTGAGGTAAAAAGTTTGGTGTTCCACAAGGTTCTGTCTTAGGCCCACTGTTTTTTTTATATATGTTACCTCTGGGTGATACTATTCATAAGCATGGTATTAGTTTCCACTATTATGCTGATGACATACAGTTGTATGTTTCTGCAAAACCAGATAAGAGACACCAGCTTAATAGAATTGAGGAATGTGTAAAGGACATTTGACACTGGATGTTTATTAACTTCCTTCTGCTTAACTCTGACAAGACAGAAATACTTGTATTAAGACCACATGCAGCTAGAAGTAGGTTTTCTGATTACACAGTAACTCTGGATGCGTAGTGGATGTTCATTATGTCTAACTATTACAAATATTTTAAGTTCGTTTCTTAGACAAGTATATTTTTTAAGTTTGTTACCTTGTTAACAGTTTCGGCGAGAATCTCCCGCCTTCTTCAGAAACAGTCACCAGATGTCGAGTGGTGACGTGCCTTATCAGCTGATGTTGCGCGCAGGAGGCGTGAACGTCCCGCCCAATTTGACAGGTAGTCCACGCCTCCTGCTGTCAGGTCGCTCCTCCAGGATGGCGCTCCAGGTGTGCGACAGTGCATACGCTCCCTCGTCCCGGTTCATCGTCCTCTGCGCCCGCTTGCGTATCTCCACTGCCTCTAAAATCCAACGCTGGAATCTATTTTCTTCAGCGCGAATGACTCTGGCCTCTTCCCAATTCATTATGTGATTTTGCCGTTTGCAGTGGTCTGAAATGGCTGATTTTAGGTTTTCTTGGTGTGCTTTTTCTTTTTCGGATCTTGTGAGTCTTCTTGTTGTTTCTTTTTTCTCTGGATGGCCTTTCTGTTTCTTCACATGCAGCAGTAAAAAACCTCAGTGTGATCATTGACTCCAGTCTTTCATTTGAAACTCGTATTGATAACATTACCCGGATAGCTTTCTTTCATCTGAGAAATATTGCTAAGATAAGAAATATAATGTCACTACATGATGCAGAAAAACTAGTTCATTCTTTTGTTACCTCTAGATTGGACTGGTGAGTGGCTTAATGGTTAGCATGTCTGCCTCTCGATTGGGAGATCGTGAGTTCTACTCACGGTCAGGTCATACCAAAGACCATCATAAAAATGGTGCCTACTGGCAAGGCACGCTGCAATACAGATGCGAGTTGGGAGTCAAACTCTTGCGGTTACCAGAGGACTAGCCCCCCACTGTAACCCTTGCTATGTAATATAGGTGAGAGGCTGAGGGCTACAAAACAGAGATTGGTGCCGCTAAACGTGCCATGAATAGTGTGGGAAGGACTGACTTTTGACTTTGAGGTTGGATGATTGTAATGCCTTACTGTCTGGATGTTCCAGTAAGTGCATAAACAAGCTCCAATTAGTTCAAACTGCATCAGCAAGAGTACTTACTAAAACTAGAAGATATGACCACATCACCCCTGTCTTATCCACACTGCATTGGCACAACCTGTCCCCCCACCCCTATCTGTCCCTCTTATATGTTACATGTCGATCCTGAGACCGAGATGCTGACCTCTTCTGCTCCTTGGAACTGCATGATCCATTCTGATGCCCTACATCTGGCTGGAGTCTCATCACATTGCTCCTGTGTGGGGGGCTAGTCCTCTGGTAACCGCGAGAGTTTGACGGCCCCATATGGACAGTTGAAAGTCGCACTTGGAAGATGGCTCTAGACAATTATTTATGTTTTTATGGCTGAGGATTACAGTTGACTGGAGCCATGACCCCACTGCAGCACCTGGGTTCACACAGGACAGGGAACAAACATCTGTTTGTTAGGAGATTAGGAGGAATTTTGTTGGGGTTACCTTCACCAGGGTCCTGCTCCAGGGCCTTCTGCACAAGCGTCTCAACCTCTAGAATGGCGGCTCCCACCAGGCAGCTTGGAGGAAGGATGGTCTCGGGTGGCTTAGACTCCTCTTGGTGGGAAGAAAACATCCTGGACAGGGCGTTGGATTTGCTGTTCTTGGAGCCTGGGTGGTAGGAGAGCGTGAAGTTGAACCGGGAGAAGAAGAGAGACCAATGGGCTTGACAGGAATTAAGGCGTTTGGCGGACTTGAGATACTCCAGATTCTTATGGTTGGTCCAGACTAGGAAGGGGAGCTCCGAACCCTTGAGCCAGTGCCTCCACTCCTCCAAGGCTAGTTTAACAGCCAGTAGTTCTCAGTTGGTGATGTCGTAATTCCATTTGGCTGGGGATAGCTGGCAGGAGAAGAAGCAGCATGGGTGGACCTTGTCGTCACTGGCCCTCTAGGATAGTATAGCTCTGACCCCTGACTTGGAAGCGTTGACCTCGACAATAAACTACTTGGTAGGATCGGGTATGGTGAGAATGGGTGCTGCGGTGAACCTGTGCTTGAGCATGGAAAAGGTTTTCTCTGCTTCCTCCCCCCACTTGGATTGGGACTTGGTTGAGGTCAGGGCTGAGAGAGATCCGGCCACCATGCTGAAGTTGTGAATGAAGTGCCTGTAGAAGTTGGTGAATCCTAGGAAGCGCTGGAGCTCTTGTCTCGAAGATGGGGTGGGCCAATCGGCAACTGCCTCGAGCTTGAGTGGGTCCATCTGGATCCTTGTCGGGGAGATGATGAATCCCAGAAATGAGACAGAGCTCTGGTGAAATTTGCTCTTTTCCACCTTGATGAACAACTTGTTCTCTAGCAGGTGCTGGAGGACCTGCCGGACGTAACCCCGATGTTCCTCCAGGGAGCGGGAGAAGATCAGGATGTCATCCAGGTACACGAAAACGAAGATGTTTAGGAAGTCCCTTAAGACGTCGTTAATGAGTGCTTGGAAGACTGCGGGTGCATTGGTCAGGCCGAAAGGGACCACGAGGTACTCGTAGTGACCAGTGGTGGTGTTTAAAGGCTGTCTTCCACTCATCCCCCTCCCTGATCCTGATGAGATGGTATGCATTGCATAGATCTAGCTTGGTGAATACCTTGGCTTCCTGGAGTAGTTCAAAGGCTGTGGTCATGAGCAGTAGTGGGTAGCGGTTCTTGACCGTGATGGCATTGAGACCCCGATAGTCAATGCAGGGGCGGAGCGACTTGTCTTTTTCCACAAAGAAGAATCCCACCCCTGCTGGGGAAGAGGAAGGACAGATGATCCCAGCTGCCAAAGATTCAGAGATGTACTTCTCCATGGCTTGCCTTTTGACAGGAGAGAGAGAGGAGAGTCATCCTTTGGGTGGCATTGTCCAGGGTAGGAGGTCGATTCCACAGTCATAGGGTCTGTGAGGAGGGAGGGACACTGCTCGGGTCTTGCTGAAAACAAATTTGAGATCCAGATATTCCAAAGGCATGTGAGAGAGGTCGGGGAACTTGCTGGCTGAAGGCTGCGGTGGTTTGGCGGGAGGCAGAGCAGAATTCAGACAGGAAGCTAGGCAGGACTGGCTCCAGCCTAGGATGGTGTTGTCAGCCCAGTTAAGGTGGGGGTTGTGCTGCATTAACCATGATAATCCTAGGACGATGGGTACATGGGGGTTGTTCATGACGTGAAGCTGGATGGTTTCTGAGTGGTTACCAAGAATCCTTAGGGTGAGTGATGGTGGTCAAGCCGGTACCGTTGAGTGTCAGGACAGTGAGAGGGACATCAAGAGCAAGTAGCGAGATTCCCAGATGCTTGGCAGTGGCGGAGCCAATCAGGTTCCTGTCCGCCCCTGAGTCGACGAGGGCCTGGAGGTGGTGATGCTGGTTGTCACAGATAATGATGACAGGAAGTAACAGACGATTAGCGGGGGACTGGTTCTGAGCGTTGCCCACCAGGGCCCCTTGATTCACTGGTGGGCTCGTCCTTTTAGTGGGCAGGCTCGGCAGATGTGTCCCAGCTGACCGCAGTAGAAGCAGGCCCCTGTGCTCCACCGGCAATGTCGTTCCTCCGTTGACACCCGAACCCGGTCTACCTGCATGGGTTTGACGGACACGGTGGGAGGTGGAGAGGAGGTGAATCTGGGGCGGTGGTTCTCTCTCCTCTGTTGCTGGATCCGAGCGTTGATGCGGTTGGCGAGATCCATGAGGCTGGAGAGGTCTGTCGGCAGTTCCCGCAATACCAACTCGTCCTTGATGGTGTCGGACAAGCCGTGCAGGAACGCATCGATCTGGGCATTCTCGTTCCAACCGCACGAAGCCGCCAACGTCCGGAACTCGATGGCGTAATCCAAGGTAGACTGGGACCCCTGCCACAGCTCCATGAGCTCTCTGGCTGCCTCCTGGCCGGACAGAGAGCAGTTGAAAGTTCACCTCATCTCCTCGGAGAAATCCTTGAAACTGGAACAAAAGGGTGCATTGGCATCCCAGACCGCAGTTCCCCACTCTCTGGCCTTGCCGGTGAGGAGCATTATTGTATATGCCACCTGGGAGCATTCTGTGGGGAAGGCCAGAGGTTGCAGTTCTAGGATCAATGAACATTGAGACAAAAACAATCTGCAAGCAACTGGTTCTCCATTGTAGGGCTGAGGTGCTGGAAGTCTCGGTTCATGGAGAAAGGCAGTGGCAGGAGCTGAAGTAGGAGATGGCTGAGCAGGGGTAGGCACAGCTTGACAGTGCTGCATCTGCATGGTGAGAAGGTTGAGTGCATTGGACAGGGTGGCGAGGTTCTGGGTAATTTGTTGCAAGTCTTGTTGTTGGGTCCCAAGGAGAGTCCCTTGCTGCTGGATGGCGGTTCTCAGATGGGTGAGTTCTGCTGGATCCATGTTGGCCTGAACATACTGTTGGGGCTGGTGGAAGTATGGTGAATTTAGGATCCAAAAACAGAACACAGACAGTAATCCAATAAATAAGATGATTTAATACAGAGAAGAAAGGGTGTGGCAAAAGATAAACAAACAGTACGAAAAACAAATGGCAAAAATAATCCAGTCAAAATGAGAACAAACAACTTGACAAAAACATGAGACAGGCAAAGACAAAAACACTAGCGCAAAAAAACATAAACAAGAAAAGACCCTTAGTGCAAGAAACCATGAACCAGAAATAACCCTTAGTGCAAAAAACCAAGAACCAGAAAAATGCTAGTGCAAAACCATGGACAAGAGAAAATTGCTAGAGAGAAAAACCATGAGGAGCAAGAGAGGCACAGAAATGGCTAGAGAAGCAAATGAGATGTTCTGGCAAAAACAGTCTGAGAATGGCCTTTAAATAAGCAGCAGTGAAAACCAGGAAGTGAGTTCAGGGGAGAAGGAATTCCTGTCCCGGATCTGGATCAGCGCTGGCGTGAGAGATCCGTAATCTCCGGAGTGGATGTCCGGGGCGGAGCATGACAACTCAAGTCCAGGACTCAGACTTGAGTCTGACTCGTGCCCTAAATTTAAGGACTCATGACTTGACTTGGACACGGACTTGTGCTTTAACTGCATTAGGACTCGTAAATTGGAGATGAGGATTCAGATTTTTACTTTATTTTTTGTAACATGCCATAATAATTTGGCATAAGATATTTATATCAACATTAATTTTTGTACTAATTTCACGCAAAAGTGTCACATCTGCGCCCCTTGGCTTGGGCATCAGATATACTCTTGGGCGTGCTCCAGACTGTGCGCATGCTGTAAACGACTAGCACCTGCACAGGGTTAAGGCGCAATCTGTATAAAAACTGTGAAAGCACACTAGCTTTGCAAATTATTGAGTTGTGTTACTACTGAACCTTATTTTAACCATATTAACATGCCATTGTATTATGCCTGATGTCAAGACTCTCATCTCTGCGAGCCTACCATACAGACTTAATACTTGTGTCATTTTTAGGGCATGCCTAACAACCTGTGTTTTCTCTCCCTCCCCCCCAATCTGTCCCTCTGAGTTACATGTCGGTCCTGGGATAGAGATGCTGACCTCTTCTGCCCCTCGGACCTGCTTGATCCATCCTGGTGCCCTGTGTCTGGTTGGAGTCTTATCGCATCGCTCCTGTGGAGGATGGCCCCATGAGAACAGTTGAAAGTTACACCTGGAGGACGCTCTGGACTCTTACAGTAATGCTTTTATGGCTGAGGACTACAGTTGACTTGCTAACTTTAGGACTGCAGTTGTCATGAACAGTTTTGCACTCAAGTTTCCATCAATGAAGAGTTACATCAGCAAAAAAACTGTCATGTTAAAACTGTTCATATTATAGTCATGCTGTCTGTTGTTGCCCAAATGAGGATGGGTTCCCTTTTGAGTCTGGTTCCTCTCGAGGTTTCTTCCTCATGTCGTCTGAGGGAGTTTTTCCTCGCCACCGTCGCCACAGGCTTGCTCATTGGGGATAGATTAGGGATAAAATTAGCTCATGTTTTAAGTCGTTCAAATTCTGTAAAGCTGCTTTGCGACAATGTTTATTGTTAAAAGCGCTATACAAATAAACTTGACTTGATTATTTCTTTGTTTGATTTCCTGTTTCTTGTCTTTGATTCTGCCTAATTTACTATAGCCTGTTTGTGCCTCACTCGACCTATTGCCTGTTTCACTGTTAAGATTTTGCCTGCTGTTCTGGATTGTTTACCTGTCTTCACTTGTATTAATAAACACACCTTCTGCACTTACATCTGTCTTTCAACCATCTCTGACAGAATACTTCGCACTCCCTGACAAAGAGAATGCACATTCACCTGTTCATACATCATGTTCAGGAACAAGCTAATGTTAATGGTGCTAAAACCGCCACCGTCAAATGGTGCGGTTGGAGTGTTGGACTCAACTCGGATAAATAGTGAACTTGAACACTGGGGACTTGAGGTTTAGTGACTGGACTACAACACTGGTGTGTGTGTGTGTATATATATATGTGTGTGTGTTGGGGGGGGCACTTGATCCCCCACACTTACTTTAAATATATTATAAATTTATACCCAAAATAATTTTCCTTCAACATTTTATTAAACTTCCAAGACCTGTTTGCGAATTCACTCAATACATACCACACACCCATTATTCACCCCCCCCCACACACACACGCGCACGCAGCTCCTTAGCACTCTCTCTCTCTCACACACTGGCTTATTAATGACTGAAATTACTCACAAAATGTCACATACTGACTGAAATTGTCACAAAATGTCACACATTAAGGGATTTACACAATTAAAACACAGATGCACTTTCACACTGCTGTAATCTTGTACTGGAATGCCTCACTGATTGACATACACATGACAGACAGTACTTGCTATAACTTTTTGGATGAGAAGACCAAATTATAAATTCACCTACTTCAAACTGTAAAACCCTTACAGTGAAATGTGTTAGTGCTTTGCTTTTCAATAAAATTTTTCACCACCACACCAAGCTCTAATTAATCTTAATACCCAAGATCAAAATCTCAGAGTTTTATATCTCCCAATGAATATATGCAACACACACATACAGTGTCTTGCAAAAGTATTCATCCCCCTTGGTGTTTGTCCTGTTTTGTTGCATTACAAGCTGGAATTAAAATGGATTTTTGGGGAGTTAGCACCATTTGGTTTACACAACATGCCTACAACTTTAAAGGTGAAAATTGTGGGGCATCGTGGGTCAGGTGGATAAGGTGCCATACCATAAATCCGGGGACCCGGGTTCGATTCTGACCCGAGGTCATTTCCCTGTCTCTCTCCCTGCTCATTTCCTGTCTCTACACTGTCCTATCCAATAAAGGTGGAAAAAGGTGAAAATTTTTTTATTGTGACGCAAACAATAATTAAGATGAAAAAAACAGAAATCTGGAGGCATTCACTCCCTTTCATGTGAAACCCCTAAATAAGAGCTGGTCCAACCAATTAACTTCACAAGTCACATAATTAGTTGATTAAGATCCATTTATGTGCAATCAAAGTGTCACATGATTTGTCACATGATGTCTGTATCAGTGTTGTTTTTGGCAGCCATTTTTGATTTAGTTTTAGTCTTTTGGACGAAATGCTTATTAGTTTTAGTCACATTTTAGTCAATTCTATCCTTGATAGTTTTGGTCTAGTTTTAGTTGACGAAAACTAAAAGGGTTTTAGTCATTCATTTTAGTCGAAAAAATAATTACTTTAAAACATTAAATTAGGCCAATACAGAGATAAGAAATTGTAATCGAGGTTGACAGGTTGTGCATAACATGCTCTCTACATAAGCGCTGTCTCGTGTGCATGCTCTCTACATAAGCGCTGTCTCGTGCGCATGCTCTCTACATAAGCGCTGTCTCGTGTGCATGCTCTCTACATAAGCGCTGTCTCGTGTGCATGCTCTCTACATAAGCGCTGTCTCGTGTGCATGCTCTCTACATAAGCGCTGTCTTGTGTTCATGCTCTCTACATAAATGCTGTCTCGTGTGCATGCTCTCTACATAAACGCTGTTTAGTGTGTATACTCCATTGTTCACAGACTTGTGTTTCTGCCTCTGTTTAACATGTTGCAATGCGCTGATGGAGCACAAACATGTCATGATGAATCAAATAATTAGTTTTCTTTTGTTTCAGACATGTAAAAGCTTTTTACCTTTACCTGACGTCATGATGAACACACAACTAGAAGATGACCACGCTGTCCGTTAAAGTAAATATGATGGCTAAACATGCTGCTAACATTAGAGTAACCAGGTGTGCTGCTGCTCATTTAGACATATTAAGGCACAGCAACAGGTCTGAAAAGCTACATTTCCCCCCGTATGTTTCACAGTAACTCAAATATGAGTCAATATATGACAAAGCATTCAGTTGCTGTCCCATCAAAAATCCCTGCAGGACAAGTTTTACTCATGACATGTTAATTGAATTTAAGTTAGCTTAACCAAGTCAACTTTAGCATGAAGCTAGCGGTCCCATTCATTTTCGCCAGGTCACGGTGTTTTGGAAAACTTCATAGGAAATTCATCACAGACCGATTGTTGAGTGACATTAACCAAAGCTAGCAAACATACATGATTTGTTAACAGGACTTCTTGTAACGTTAACTTACCGTCGCAGAAATAGCAGCATGGTGAGCCTTTAGATGCCTCTTGAGGTTGGTCGTATTCTTGCCACGTAGTTTATAGCCACAGCGTGTACCTCTGTCTCCCACTACAAGGCATTCCATTTTATTTTCTGCTGGATTATGTGTAAAGTATGTCCATAAATCACCAAGTCTTTTCCACCCACCAAGCCCTTGTGCTGGCATTGCCGATGGTCCATAAACTGTGTGGCTGCCCCGGTGTGCACTGTGCCCGGACATGCCCGGTGGTGGGCGTGACCAAACAAGGACAGGATGCAGGTGCATTGCTGATATTTTCAGCATTTGGCAGACAGGTTGCACGCACCGTTGGAGGAAATGCCATGCATTTTGATAGTCCTATAGCCAACCCACTAACATTTTCGTCTCGTCTCGTCAGCGAAAACAACAGATATGCCTCGTCATATTTTCGTGATCAAAGAGTTATGTTTAGCTCGTCACTGTCTTGTTTTAGTCATGAAAAAAAGGTGCGTTAACAAAATCATTTCATCATAGTCAACGAAAACACTGGTCTGTATAAATCAACTTGTTCTGGAAGGACCCTGACTCTGGACCCCAGCATTCTCTTTCTGCCCTGACTGCCATCTTGCGAGCAAGCTAGAGCCGACCGAGGGGTGTGAATGGAGATGCGTTGACGTTTGTCTCCAGAGCCCAGGCTTCGGGCAGTTGGCAACAGCTAGGCTGTAAATGGACAGGAGCTGGGAGAAGGAAGTAATGGTTCAGGAAGTGAAACAGGAGAGTTGGAGTAGGGCAGGAGTTATGAAGAGTGGGATTTGGTTTGAAGTAAAAAGAAAAAGAGAGAAAAGGATAAGTCTGTTATGGTGATTTTGGATCTAATTTAGGCCCACTTTACACGGGGACGGTATAAAACAAAAACGCAAAAGTCCGTTTTCGTTCTCACTTTTTTCCGCGTCTACACGACCATTTTCAAGGAGGAAATCTGCGTCTATACGGTGACGCATAAATGTCTCCGCTATGTCTGCACGCATGCGCAACGTCTTCTGTCTTGTCTGATCTGCACATCTGCGCTGCTGTTCTGTCAAGTTATCCTACCAAGCCTACTACGCATGCGCGAAATCCAGGAGGGTAGGAAAATTCAACAGTAGTTTTGTCCCACCGATCAGCTGGGCTGATAGAAAATCGGTGAGAATTTCACGCATTTGCCGATTTTTATGTTTTGTGCGTATTGGTCGAGTCTTTGGCCGAGTCAAATAATTTGTAATGACTTATTTTGAATAATAAAACGGTCTGTATGAGAACTTGCTAGGATAACTTTACAGAACACCGGTCCGGCTGAGGTACTGTAGTGCTCGAGGGAGGAGCAGGAGCAAACCGAAACTCTTTTAATCTGCCTTTATTAAGTAACACTCACTCTTGTTTCGGTGAAGAAGAGAAAAGGCAGTGTCCATCTCAGCAAAATAAACCCGTTCGGCTGCTAGTTTTGTTTTCAGTCTCGGGTTTATGGTTTCACGAGCGGCTTGAATAGGCGGCGCGCGCGTGCACGCACACGCGTGTGCGCGCGTGCGTGTGTGTGTAACTTGGCGATACCAAACTGAGGAGCTCCAGCTGGGCGGGTGAGCAGGAAAACACATCTACTGCATTGAAACACAGAGCAGCTTGAAGGTCCGTTGGATCGATGTAATCAGACATGCTCTTACTTTTTTACTTACTTTCTTACTTCCCGGGCTGGCATGTGCAGTATATGACATATGTATGACGTAAACGCGTACCCGACGTGAGCAGATCCGAGCAGAGTTTTGCGTATTGGGTAGTTTAGACGGATATGCAATGGGGGCCGTTTTTAACTTATCCACTCTGGAAGGCGTTTTCAATTTTATCCGTTTTTCAGCCTCGGAAACGCCGTCCTCGTGTAAACGAAAGGCACTTCTGATAAAATATTTAATCGTTTTTACCCGACAGCGTCCTCGTGTAAACGGGCCCTTAGTGGGAAGGAGTGGAAGGGAAGAATATAAGGTGTTTATAAAACTTATACAAGAAGGTATCTCTTTTAAGGATTGGAATCCAATACAGCTTACAAAATGTCTGAATAAGGAAATCAGAGATGTAAGAAGTGCAGAAATACTGAGAAGTGGACAACTATTATTTTTTGTAAGGAGGAAAGACAACACAAGAAAGCAATTAGAATGAATAAGATTAATGGAAAGAATGTACAATGGCAAGTGGCAAAAAGTGAGTCAGGGGAGTTATTACAGGAATCCCAGTAAACGTAAAAACAGATGCATTAAAAGAAAACAGACAAAAAGAAATGGTGAAATTTGTGATAGTTTTTCTATAACATTGTCATGCTAACATTTGATGAGGAAAAACTGCCAGAAAAGGTCTTTGTAGGGTATGTGTGTTATGAAGTTAAGGTGTACATTCCTCCTCCACTTCAATGCTACAAGTGTCAGAGATTTGGGCATATAGCGGCTGTGTGCAAGGGAGATGTAGCAAGTGTGGTGGCGAACATTAGTATAATGAGTGCGAAAAAAATACCAAGCCTAAATGCTGTAATTGTGGAGGGGAGCACAGTGCAGTTTATCGGGGCTGTGAGATTAGTAAAAGAGCAACAGAGGTGCAAAGAGTTAAAGTTACTCAAGGTATTAGCTACTCAGAAGCAGTGAAGAAGGTCCCCAGAATTGTGTCAGTATTTAAACAGAACGAGGCTAGTATAGGTGCTATAAATGTGAAGGGAGTGATAGGTTGATAAAGGAAGCTTTAGTTGTTAATAAAAGTGATTTTGTGCTTTTCATAGCAGAGATTATAAATTGTTCAGCCCAGACACAGAGCTGAAATGAAAGGATAAAAATAATTGTGAAGTCAGCCAAGAAATATCTATGGGGTAAAAGGACTGTTATGGGAAACAGTCAGAGACAGTTTAAATGAAGATGCACAATCTTCCCAGACAGGATCCAGCTCCTATTAAAGCTGTTAATACTGCAGTGGAATGCTAGAAGCTTGATTGCAAGTAGTCAAGAATTTAAGAAATATATTGAAAAATTAAGAGAGAAACCTAATATAATTTATATATAGGAGACATGGTTGAAACCAGAATTAGATTTTACAACCCTGATTCCAAAAAAGTTGGGACAAAGTACAAATTGTAAATAAAAACTGAATACAATAATTTACAAATCTCAAAAACTGATATTGTATTCACAATAGAACATAGACAACATATCAAATGTCGAAAGTGAGACATTTTGAAATTTCATGCCAAATATTGGCTCATTTGAAATTTCATGACAGCAACACATCTCAAAAAAGTTGGGACAGGGGCAATAAGAGGCTGGAAAAGTTAAAGGTACAAAAAAGGAACGGCTAGAGGACCAAATTGCAACTCATTAGGTCAATTGGCAATAGGTCATTAACATGACTGGGTATAAAAAGAGCGTCTTGAAGTGGCAGCGGCTCTCAGAAGTAAAGATGGGAAGATCCCCCTAATTCACCAATCCCCCTAATTCTGTGCCGACAAATAGTGGAGCAATATCAGAAAGGAGTTCGACAGTGTAAAATTGCAAAGAGTTTGAACATATCATCTACAGTGCATAATATCATCAAAAGATTCAGAGAATCTGGAAGAATCTCTGTGCGTAAGGGTCAAGGCTGGAAAACCATACCGGGTGCCCGTGATCTTCGGGCCCTTAGATGGCACTGCATCACATACAGGCATGCTTCTGTATTGGAAATCACAAAATGGGCTCAGGAATATTTCCAGAGAACATTATCTGTGAACACAATTCACCGTGCCATCCGCCATTGCCAGCTAAAACTCTATAGTTCAAAGAAGAAGCCATATATAAACATAATCCAGAAGCACAGACGTCTTCTCTGGGCCAAGGCTCATTTAAAATGGATTGTGGCAAAGTGGAAAACTGTTCTGTGGTCAGACCAATCAAAATTTGAAGTTCTTTATGGAAATCAGGGACGCCGTGTCATTCGGACTAAAGAGGAGAAGGATGACCCAAGTTGTTATCAGCACTCAGTTCAGAAGCCTGCATCTCTGATGGTATGGGGTTGCATTAGTGCGTGTGGCATGGGCAGTTTACACATCTGGAAAGACACCATCAATGCTGAAAGGTATATCCAGGTTCTAGAGCAACATATACTCCCATCCAGATGACGTCTCTTTCAGGGAAGACCTTGCATTTTCCAATATGACAATGCCAAACCACATACTGCATCAATTACACCATCATGGCTGCATAGAAGAAGGGTCCGGGTACTGAACTGGCCAGCCTGCAGTCCAGATCTTTCACCCATAGAAAACATTTGGTGCATCATAAAACGGAAGATATGATAAAAAAGACCTAAGACAGTTGAGCAACTAGAATCCTACATTAGACAAGAATGGGTTAACATTCCTATCCCTAAACTTGAGCAACTTGTCTCCTCAGTCCCCAGATGTTATACAGACTGTTGTAAAGAGAAAAGGGGATGTCTCACAGTGGTAAACATGGCCTTGTCCCAACTTTTTTGAGATGTGTTGTCATGAAATGTAAAAAAAAATCACCTAATTTTTCTCTTTAAATGATACTTTTTCTCAGTTTAAACATTTGTCATCTATGTTCTATTCTGAATAAAATGTGGAATTTTGAAACTTCCACATCATTGCATTCCATTTTTATTTACAATTTGTACTTTGTCCCAACTTTTTTGGAATCGGGGTTGTATAATAAAAGGATATACTGCAGTTAGGAGAGATAGGGAAAATGGTAAAGGAGGAGGATTTGCTACCTTCATACAAAATGGAACAAGTTATAGAATTATACTTGTAAATAATAATCATGAATCAATTGTAATCAAGATATGGACTAATAGAGGTACTGTAAATGTAATTAATTATTATAACCAGAGATTAAATTGGGCCGGAGACCTTCAGAGCTCAGCTCCGCCTCCTCGCCTCGGCAGTACAGCCAGCAGGAGCTGAGCTCCCTCTGTTTCAGTGTTTATAATACTTTTATTCATTTTCATCTATTCTAAAAACACTATCAATATGAGAGTTCGTCAGTAATGATTAAGACAAAAAATAAGCTAAAGTGAATTACACCCATCAATTAAAAAAAAAATTTCATTGGAATTATCATTGAATGCACATGCGCTGCGAGAATGCATGACATCACACAGCATCATCATACATTTAATGTTAACTTTAATGGACTTCAGCTCGAGAAGCTGACGCCACTGTTTTCTATCAGTCTGTCATACTTTATATTTTATGAGGATTTATCCCAGATAGAAGAGGGACGTTGAAACGGCGCCGATTCTTGGTCAGAATGGTCGGTTTCCGTCGTAAGTCAGAAAATCAACGCTGAAACGGCGCCGTGAAACGTCGATTTCTCTGCCGTCGGAGAAGGTCGATTTATCACTGTTGAATCACTGTGGGTAAAGGTTGATCTGTCGACCGTCAGAGAAGGTAGATTTATCACTGTTGAATCACCGTGGGTAAAGGTTGATCTGTCGACCGTCAGAGAAGGTCGAATATACGATGTTGAACCATCGTCACTTTTGCCGGCCAGTTTTCAACATTGGTAGAGCAACTAATTGTTCAGAATATAAATTGCCACTGTTTGTCTTATCCTGCTTACACATAGATACGAGTAAATGATATAAGTGATAATGATAAGTAAATGATAAAAAAAAGAACAAAAACCAGTTTACTTTCTTAACTCAGCAATGGATTTGACCTTCTATCTTTGAAAGTTTTTTTGCAAATAACTTAACATTTCCAAGATGATCATAAATTAATTCTAAGAAGATTGAAAGTGTTACAAAACCTGCATCTTATACCTAACTGGTGGGAATGGTGGTGTTACAACTTATCCTGGTGTTACTTTCATACCCGGTGTCTCTCATCTCTGTTGTATTGACTTTCATTTCAAGGCATGATATAAAAAAGGGCCAGTACGTATACGTAGCGATATGTCGTTGGTAGACTTGTAGTCAAGACCGCTTTAACCAAGACCAAGACAAGACCAAGACTAGAGTGTATCAAGACCAAGACCAAGACGACACCAAGACCAAGACAGATCGAGTCAAGACCAAGACAAAGTCAAGACGAGAACAAGACCAAGACCGGAAAAAAAACTAGTGTTGATGTTACTTGCATTAATAGAATAAGAGCAGCATACTGAGGTCAGAGGTTCAGTAAAAGAAGGTATTATTCTAACTACAGACAATGCTGAGAAGAGCACGTCATGAATGTGTATGACTGAGCTCACTCACTGTAAATGTTCCGCAGACTGAGTGAGATAAATGTGTAACAATTGCATAATGGCTGTCACTGCACTATTAGAGGATTGACACTCCCTTTATAGTACTTTTGTGTGCTGTTGAGGACTGATATGACTGGTACTGACTGGTCCAAAAGTCATCTGATAAAACACCTTCAACAACTGTGGGAAATATGTAGCTGATTTTAATTATGCTTAATTTGTAGATTAAATTGAAGATACACAATTATAATCCTGAAATGGATTAGGCTCGTGAAGTCAAAACAACTTGATATGCAGATGATATTCAAAAGTAAATGGTTACATTTATTTAGTAAAACAATATCATTTAAATAAAATATTGTAACCGACAATATAAAGAAATGTGCACATCACTGCTAGTGATATAAAGCCTGTTGTTCAGTAAGGCAAAAACAATAATAAATGCTAGTAGTCCCTAAAAAAATGCTAGTAGTCCCTACACACTGGACTGGTTCAACACAGAAGACTCCTAAACTTAGGTACCCTTAATGGCTCATCCATTATGCCAAATATAAGTCGACAACAAACCACATTACACCAGCCATTAAAGTGCTCACTAACACGGTTTCGACATTTTCTGTTCAATGAACTTGCCAAAATATCCAACGTTGGTGAAAACTGTTAATGTTTAAGTAGCCGAGAGCCACAGATGAAACTTAATTAGCATATCTGTACTTAGCATGTAGTTACAGTTCTTCACCAGAAAAGTTAGCTTAGCACCTAAGTCTTTTGCCAAAAAATCTGTCCCTAATAATCTATACTGGGCGTGTGAGGGAGCACATGATAAAAACACCACGCATACATGATCTGGTCGTCTAAGACTGAAAAGTGAGATAAAGAGTTTGAGGCCAGTACCATCTGGCTAACTTACCTCTCTGGGTGTTTCCGCTCCAGGTGCCGGGTGAATGTAGATGTTGTCCCGGCTGTCTCTGTCAACAAGACCTTGCAAAACTTGCATTTTGCAGAATGTTTCTTCCTTCCACCTGTGGCGAGGAACTCTTTGTGCTCTGTGTATGCATATTTGATAATGCACGAATTCGCGGACATCACTGTGTAGGCTATGTCTGACTGAAAAACTCTTTTAGTGTGAGAGACTGACAGAGTTCACGTAACATTTCATGCTGGTGGCGGTCTTTTGATTGGGTGAGCGCCAATATCTAAATCGCAACAAAATACACGGATGACATTGATTGGTTAGCCTATATGAAGGGTGAGAAAGGCGGAATAAAATAATAATAATAATAATAATAATATTAATGTTGCATTATCCAACATTATATTTACTGTGGATATTGTTGGCTGCAAATTTTTTGACCACTATCGATCTGAAACTGCGAGACCAAGACAAGAGTGATGCGAGACCGAGACAAGACCAAGACCACAGACAGTCGCGTCCGTGACAAGACCAAGACCACGAAAAATTGGTCTCGAGACCGGTCTCGAGAACGAGACCGGTCTCGAGACATCCAAGTCTAGTCGTTGGATGTCCCACGCTGTCCCATAATGCAGTGCGACCACTGCTGTTTACTGGATGACGTCATTTCCGTTATATACCTGGGTGCACGTGAAACTCCCACACCACTCAGTTGGATCGTGACTCTCTTGTGGATCGGCCTGCTGTTACGCTTGGACCATTGAAACAACATTGAGAAAAACACTGGACCACGCTACATTTTCATTCATCCCTGGACATCTGGTACGTACCATTATTCAGTCACTATTAATAAAGGGAATTTCGAATACAATTTCAAGCAGTTTAAGAAGTTATGATGAACTTCAGTCATATCACGCATTGGAGAAATTTCCCTCAACTAGTATCCATTTGAAACAACAACAATGCAGATGCATTATTCAATCGAAAAACGAGTCGAAGTAGTTGTCTTGTTGGAGTGAAAACTTAGCGTTGGTGTGAAAACTTAGCGTTTAAATCGAGCATGTAGGCCTAGGTCACATGTCGTTTTGAGCTGACCTGTTCTTTTGTGTAGACATGGGTCGCGCCTCGCAGCCATGAACTTTAAAGATTATCCAGGCTACCAACGCTACCAACCCATAGCCTACTGTTGACTTTCTTTATCAATGCTGCATCAAATTAATTTTGGTTATGTTTTTCTGTTTCCATGTACAGGTGTCTGCGCCGCAGGAGGAATAGGCCACAATTATAAATTATAAATAAATCATAAAATGTTTCTAAGAACTTGTTCAAGTGTGTTCTGTTCCTTATAAATGTTAAAAGTTATGCCTCATTAGACAGCTTGACAAACATTAGGAGAGGTGCATTGTTGCATGCATTTTTATATCCTGTTGTACATAAAACAGGACGTAGCCTACGCACATTGATATAAATTAAGTTTCACTTTCATGGTTGAAGTATGCATGTGTGTGTTCATCCTAGGCAAGAGCCCCGATGCTTTATTGTTAGCTAGTTTAATTTAGCCTGTTTTGCTTAATTTGTAGCCTTCCTGTTGTACATAAAACAGGAAGTAAAGTTGGATGAATCATCGCCGAAAATTAAACTATAAATCGACCGAAATCCGTAGTTGAATAAAGGGTGAAAGGGGGTCTATTCTCTGTCAGCCACCATCCACTTTTCAACGTCGTTTCAACACAAACTCATATGAGCAAAGCGGTGTTGAATCAACGCCGGTGATCCACGATGATTCGACGGCGTATGGTTGAAGAACATGCCGATGATTCCCCATCGAATCAACGCCCTTTTGCTATCTGGGATGTCATACGAAGTTCTAACTATCTGCTAAACACGATGCCTTAGCAAAGTCGACAGAGGTAAGTCATGGTTCTTTTGTTTATTTTGTCTTTAGTTGAGAAACTTTCTCAGGCAAAATATACTACTGCAGCAGATGACATAAATAACGTTCACCAACACTGACAGACATAGGATGTTAGTCGAAAAATTCACGCCTCCATTTGCTGAAGTTCAGATCTTTTTGTCTGTAGTTGTCATATTTTATCTTCATTTACTAAGTTGTAGCTGTTTTCTGTGTTTTTAGCTTTTAGGTAAATATCAGAAAATTGAGTTGGCTAATTTAATGGATGCCCGCTAACCTATCTTTGCGCATGGAACTTTAGCAAACCTCCCTCGTGATAGTGAGAACTGGCAGCCTGGGCTTTTCCATGGCTAGCACGCTCGACTCCCAATCCAATGTTGCTTTGGTCGGCCAAAGTTATGAGGTTGCTGTGGGGTACTAACACTAGACTAAATAACAAAATTAAACAATTCAGACATCCTTAGTCTCACTGATGCTCTGGGAGTCTCCCCGGGAGCATGTAGACAGAGACAGGAAAGGCAGGAGAAACTTGATCTAAGTCCTATTTCTCATCTCATCTCATTATCTCTAGCCGCTTTATCCTTCTACAGGGTCGCAGGCAAGCTGGAGCCTATCCCAGCTGACTACGGGCGAAAGGCGGGGTACACCCTGGACAAGTCTCCAGGTCATCACAGGGCTGACACATAGACACAGACAACCATTCACACTCACATTCACACCTACGGTCAATTTAGAGTCACCAGTTAACCTAACCTGCATGTCTTTGGACTGTGGGGGAAACCGGAGCACCCGGAGGAAACCCACGCGGACACGGGGAGAACATGCAAACTCCACACAGAAAGGCCCTCGCCGGCCCTGGGGCTCGAACCTTGCTGTGAGGCGACAGCGCTAACCACTACACCACCGTGCCGCCCTAAGTCCTATTTGGAAAGTTGTAAATTAAATTGTAATGACTGGCTATTGCTGATATGTGGTTTGATGTTGTGACATGTAAGTAAGTTTAGCAAACAATTGATTTGATTGATGTAGATTTATGGTGTGAGATGTAAAGAACTATTGTTAATATGTGAACTGATGGTGTGAGATGTAAACAAGTAATGCAAATAATAGTGTAGATTGATGACATGTACCTAACTATTGCTAACATGTGAATTGTTGGTGTATGGAGCACTTGCATGTGACGTCACAGCCGATCCAGATTGTGACAGACGCCATCTTGTCGGTCAAACGCCATATTTCTGCCTTCTACTTCATTCTGGTTCTACTTCTACCTTTTCTTCTGGAAAACCCTACTATATACAATTCTACTACAACGGCTGCGGCTACAAGCTCTCCCTACCTGTGCACGTTTTTTATGTGTATTTTTGCGTGTTGTTCATCTGTACCGGACTTCAGTATCCACTACAACCGTATGGACTTACTGGACATTGGTTTCCAGCAGAAAATGACGGTTTGTAGCGATTTCCATCGCATGCACAACATTCCGGACGAGATAGCGAGACCAGCGGGGTCTCCGTGGATTGTTATCGGAAGCAAAGCGAAGGAGGCAGTGCCGGGAGCGGAAGCAAAAGCGAGGCTGTAGAGCCGGCCTGTTGACTAAGCTCAGAAAACAGCCACTCAGATCTCCACTGCTAAGCCTCTACCTCTCCGACGCCAGATCCATGGTAAACAAGATGGACGATTTGGAATTACAGCTGGAATTACCTTATTCTATTCGATAATCGGCTGGTCAGTGCTATACTCAATACTTAAGTGACTTACCCATCCAATGAGGATTGTTATTTTCTTGTTTACAAGATGCCACATCTGAGTCACTGACAAATCCTGAATTTCTGTAAAGATAACTGTCCAGAGATTTATAAGCATGCAGTGCTTCACTACTGAACAGCGAGGGAAAGTTAATGAGGTAATTATACACGTCTGGGTATTCCGCTGGCAGTTCAATATCCACTGACACGGTCATGAAAACTCCGTCCGGTAAGCCATAAGGGTCACTTAGCTGTAGATCGTTTATTTTAGACATATATCTAGTTATCTGTTCATTAGAAAAATGAGCCGTGTAGTCCATCGGTTGAAATTGATCCATTCTGTACACGAGTGCAGCAGTATTCAGCTGTTTTTTACCGACAAGATAGCGGCTGTGTACTTTCCGGTCACGTGACTGCAAGATCTCTATACTGTGAATAAGTTTTACAAATTACAGTGTAGATTGATGGTGAAATGTAGGCTTAATAAATTACCAATATGTGCATTGATGTGAGGTATAAATAAGTAGGCCATAAGTTGATAAAATATGTATTAAACCGATGGTGTGATAAATAAAAATGTTTTGAGAGATATTGACCACTGTGAGTGAAGAAGGGCTCCCCCTCCTTACAAAAGCCAATTTAACCACTGATTATAACCCATGTGGGAAATTAAATGTGTGTTTTAGAAAATATTGTAGGACCATTACAAAATGATGTAATATGGTGTGGGGATTTCAATTAACATAATTCACTAATGGGACATAACACAGTTACAAATGGCTCTGTTGTAGAAGAGTTTACTGATAGTCACTGTTTAGTGTGTCTAAACTATAGGGGCTTTTCCACTACCAATGTGGCTGAGTTGGGCTGAGCCATGCGGTGCTGAGTTGGGCTGAGTGGGGCTGTTGGGGTTGCATTTCGACTACAACAGCGCTGAACCATGCTGGCTGGAAGTGGAAGTCCCAGTGTGCTCGCGGGGCGTGTGTGGGCATGTGAGGACACTCCTCCTCACCAATCAGTGCACAGGGGAGTGTCTCCTCATGCCCCTAGCCCCACTCGGCTCGGTTGGGCTCACTTCAGCCCCACTCCAAAACCGTGCGAGTTTTGGGTGCTGAGTAAGGCTGAAGTGAGCTCAGTCGTGCTGCTCTGAGGTAGTCGAAACGCGAGCCATGTTGGGCTGAAGTGAGCTGAAGTGAGCTGAAGTGAGCTGAAAAAGGGTAGTGGAAAAGGCCCAAATGGGGAAGGTCTGTGGTTGTAACAGTTCTTATGAAGGGGTGGAGCACAGAGGACGGCAGGACAGAGATCAGGCTCAACAATCATTTTATTTTTACACTTTTCAGTGGTCTCTCAAACACACACACAGCCAGACACATGTGCACACACATCAGGCGTCTGGTTCGGGAGAGATCCTCTGCTCTCCCTCCCTAAATAGGGCGCGGTCACTGGGAAGACACACACACAAACAGGTTAATTGCAGTCAGGTGTAGCGATTCTGCCACTTACTGTACCTTCCCTGACTCCGCCCTCCTGTCACAGACCGGCGCTTGACCACGCCCCCGCTGCCACATACCCCCACCGCCCGACTCAGGCCGGGTGGCCGTCCGGCCTGCAGCCGACTCCCCCCCCCCCCCGACGGGAGAGGAAGTCCGCCACGACCATCTGCGCCCCCGGCCTGTGGACCACCTTAAAATTGAAGGGTTGGAGTGCCAGATACCAACGGGTGATCCGCGCGTTCGCATCTTTCATGTGGTGGAGCCACTGGAGGGGCACATGGTCCGAACAGGGTGAAAGGGCGCCCCAGCAGGTAGTAACGGAGGGCGAGGACCGCCCACTTGATCGCCAGACACTCCTTCTCAATGGTGCTGTAGCGCCCCTCACGCACTGACAGCTTTCTACTGATGTAGAGGATGGGGCGGTCCTCCCCCTACACCTCCTGGGACAAAACTGCCCCCAGCCCTCTGTCCAACGCATCGGTCTGCAACACAAAAGGGAGAGAAAAGTCAGGGGAGTGTAATAGTGGCCCCCCACACAGTGCAGCCTTAACCTTAGAAAAAGCCCGCTGGCATTGCTCCGTCCACTGGACCGGATCTGGTGCCCCCTTTTTAGTGAGATAAGTCAGCGGGCTGGTGACATCCGAATAATTAGGTATAAACCTACGATAATAGCCAGCCAGCCCCAGGAACTGTCTCACCCCCTTTTTGGTCTTGGGCCTCGGGCAGGCTGCAATTACTGCGGTCTTGTTAATTTGGGGACGCACCTGCCCGTTGCCCAAATGGAAGCCCAGATACTGTACTTCCACCCGCCCAATTGCACACTTCTTTGGGTTGGCTGTGAGACCCGCTCGCCTCAGCGACCTAAGGACGGCCCTTAGGTGTTCAAGGTGCCTTGGCCAGTTATTACTATATATGATGATGTCATCGAGATAGGTGGCCGCATAGGTGGCGTGGGGGCGGAGGACCCGGTCCATTAGCCGCTGAAACATAGCGGGCACCCCAAACAGCCCAAACGGAAGTGTGACGAATTGGTGTAAACCAAATGGTGTGGAAAAGGCCGTTTTTTCTTGGGATAGTGGAGTCAAGGGGATCTGCCAATATCCCTTTGTCAAATCCAGTGTCGAATAAAAGCGAGCCGTGCCTAGTCGATCGAGCAGCTCATCAATACAAGGCATTGGGTACGCGTTGAATTTAGACACCGCGTTGACTTTTCTATAGTCCACACAGAACCGGACCAACCCATCAGCCTTGGGTACCAAGACCACCGGGCTGCTCCAGTCACTGTGGGACTCCTCGACGATGCCCATTTCGAGCATGGTCTGAAGTTCTTCCCGAACCACCTTTTTTATGTTCAGGTAGCCTGTAAGGGTGGCTACGCACTACCACCCCCGGGGGTGTCTCTATGTGGTGCTCTATGAGGTTAGTGCGACCGGGCAGGGGCGAGAACACATCCGAAAACTCGGTCTGCAACTGGGCGACCTCTGTGAGTTGGGTCGGGGAGAGGTGGTCTCCACAGGGGACCGGAGAGGTACGTGATGCCAATGCCCCTTTTTGAATCTCCGGCCCCAGCTCCACCTTCTCCGGAACCACCAACACCAATGCCACGAGGACCTCCTCGTTCCAGAGTTTAAGCAGATTGAGGTGGTAAATCTGTAGTGCCCCACCCCTGTCCGTTCGCCTCACCTCATAGTCGACGTCCCCGACTCGCCGTGTGACCTCAAAGGGTCCTTGCCACTTGGCGATCAATTTGGAGCTCGACGTGGGCAACAGTATGAGTACCTTATCTCCCGGTGTGAACTCTCTAAGGCGCATACCCTTGTTGTACAGGCGGGCTTGCTGTTCCTGGGCCTGCCGCAAATTCTCCTGAGTTAGGTGGGTGAGCGTGTGGAGTTTTGCGTGCAGGTCCATAACGTACTGAATTTCATTCTTGCTTTGTGAAGGTCCCTCCTCCCAATTTTCCCGCAGCACGTCTAGGATGCCGCGCGGCTTACGCCCATATAATAATTTGAATGGGGAGAACCCCATGGAGGCTTGGGGGACCTCTCGCACTGAGAACAACAAGGGCTCGAGCCACTTATCCCAATTACGTGCATCCACACTTACGAATTTTTTAATAATATTTTTGAGGGTGCGGTTGAACCGTTCTACTAAACCGTCCGATTGTGGGTGATACACGCTGGTGCAGATCAGCTTAATCCCCAATAACCCATACAGTTCGCGCAGTGTCCGTGACATAAATGTAGTGCCTTGATCAGTCAGAATCTCTTTCTGGATTCCGACTCGGGAGATGATGCGGAAGAGTGCCTCTGCAATACTGCGTGCTGAGATATTGCACAGAGGCACTGCTTCTGGGTATCGCGTTGCATAGTCCACCAGAACTAATATAAAGCGGTACCCTCGTGCTGACCGATCTAATGGCCCGACGAGATCCATCCCAATTCTCTCAAATGGGGTCTCGATTAATGGAAGAGGGCGCAAAGGCGCTTTTGGAATGGCCGCTGGATTTACTAACTGGCATTCACGGCATGCCGTACACCACCTACGAACATCGCCGCGAATCCCCGGCCAAAAGAATCGGGCATTATTCGGGCTAGTGTTTTACCCTGCCCTAAGTGTCCAGCCATGGGATTAAAGTGAACTGCCTGGAATACCAGTTCCCGGCGGCTCTTCGGAATCAAAAGCTGCGTGACTCGCTCTTTAGTCTGAGTGTCCTGCGTCACTCGGTATAATCTATCCTTCATAATAGAGAAATAGGGAAAGGACGGGGTGGTGTTCGGTGGAAGCGTTTGACCATCGATTACTCTCACTTGGTCAAACGCATGTCGCAGAGTCTCGTCTCGCGATTGTTCTAACAGGAAATCCGCGAGGGATTCCCCGAGAGAGGGAGGAGGAGCCTGGGGCTCCTCACTCTGACGTGGAGATGACGTAGACGGCTCTGTGACAGCTGCTCCCGCCAAAGCGACACCGGGACCTCCCCCTGCTAAATGGCAGGACCCACTCTTTACTAAGCGCGTCATCAAACCCCGAAATCCCGGCCAATCAGTCCCCAAAATTAAAGAGTGGGTAAGGCCCTTCACTATAAATTTTTCCCCTCAGAAAAAAATGTGGACTGACACCAGAGGGTAGCGGTGAATATCCCCGTGCACACACAACACCTTCACCCCATGTGCTCCCCCCAATGCCTCGTTTTGGACCAGGCTTTGGTGAATTGAGGTCTGATTACAGCCAGAATCCACCAACACCTGATATGTATCCCCTTGGATACTCACCGGTATGCGATATGCTCCGGCCCGATCAAGGGCGGCCTCTGGCGTGTCGGGGATCCGAACCACCATGCCCACCTCCATCGCCGTGCACTGCTGTTGAAAGTGGCCCGGCCCCCCGCAGCGCCAGCAAACCGACCCGGGCTTTCCCTTTGCACTGGTGATCTGGGGCTCACTCACCTGAGGTGGGGGAGAGACAGACGCAGAAGGGAGAAACAGGAGGGCACCGCGGGTGCGGCAGGCCGGCTGGGGTGGTGCTGGCCCCCGCCTCCGCGGTGGGGGAATGGGGCGAGGACGGGACACAGGAGGAGGGGTCAGAGAGAGAGAGAGAGAAGAGGAGAGAAGAGAAGATGCCGTGTGCTGTCCTGCCGCTGGGACAGCCGCCAAATGGTCCTCCGCCAGCTCGACTGCCCAATCCAGCGACCCCGGGCGGTGGCACTGGACCCACTCCGCAGTTCCTGTTGGCAAGCGTGCGATGAACTGTTCCAGCACCACCTGGTAGATGATTCCCTCGGCGTCGTAGTTGTCGGCCCTCAACCACCGCCAGCAGGCATCCCGGAGCTGCTGGCCGAACGCGAACGGTCGGCCGACTTCCTCCAAGCGCAATGCGCGGAAGCGCTGGCGCTGCTGTTCTGGGGTGCGCCCCACGCGCTGGAGGATGGCCCGGTGGAGGTCCGTGTAGGCCAGCCAGCGGTCGGCGGGGAGCTGAAGCGTGGCCAGCTGTGCCTCTCCTGTTAGCAGGGGGAGGAGGCGTGCCACGCGCTGCTCCATCAGCCACCCCGAGGCTTCGGCGACCTGCTCGAAGAGCGTGATGAACGCCTCGGGGTCGTCCTGTGGGCCCATCTTGGTGACGGTGAGGGGAGACGGGCCCGCGGTAGGAGCGCTGGTGGACCCTGCCGACGCGAAGAGGTGCCGGAACGCCTCTCGATCTTCCTGTTGGGCCAACACCAGGGCCTCGAACCGCTGTTCTTGCTCCTTTCGGAGGGTGAGTAGCGCCTGGTGCTGGCTTTGCTGGGCTGTGGCGAGGGCGTGGACCAGTTCAGCGAACGGGGAAGACTCCATGGGGCTGTTAGGCTGCTGTGCTCCATATCCCGGGTTTCGGCACCACTGTAACAGTTCTTATGAAGGGGTGGAGCACGGAGGACGGCAGGACAGAGATCAGGCTCAACAATCATTTTATTTTTACACTTTTCAGTGGTCTCTCAAACACACACACAGCCAGACACATGCGCACACACATCAGGTGTCTGGTTCGGGAGAGATCCTCTGCTCTCTGCTCTCCCTCCCTAAATAGGGCGCGGTCACTGGGAAGACACACACAAACAGGTTAATTGCAGTCAGGTGTAGTGATTCTGCCACTTACCTTCCCTGACTCCGCCCTCCTGTCACAGACTGGCGCTTGACCATGCCCCCGCTGCCACAGTGGTATAATAGTACAAACAATACAGAATTAGTGCTTAACCTGACATTTGTATCAAGTGCAGTAGCAGGTATGAGTACATGGAGTGTAGTCAAACAAACTACAATAAGAATTGACCATTATCTAGTGATAACTAAAGTCAGAATGGAGGTGTGCTATGAAAGCATGAAAAGAATTCTCAGGTGGAAAATGCAAACTCGAAAGATTTTCAAATGATCAGTGCAGTAAGATATCTTAAACTGAAAAAAGTTAAAGAAATGGATATAAATGAATTTAACAATGTATTAGTAAATGAAATAATAAGGTCTGCTGAGGAAACAATACTTAAAAGTACAGGAATTAGAAGCATTAAAAGTGCACCATGGTGGAATAATGATTGCAGTAAAGTGGTAAAAGCAAGGAATAAATCATTTAAGCATTTTATAGCATTTTATCCCCTCCCTGAATTGCCACCTTAATGTGGTGGAGGGGTTTGAGTGCCTCAGGGATTCTAAGAGCTATGTTGTCGGGGCATTTGCCCCTGGTAGGGTCTCCCAAGGCAAACAAGTCCAAGATGAGAGGTCAGACAAAGAGCGGTTCAGAATGACCCTTATGAAAGGAAAAACAGGTATCCGAGTACCCTTGCCCAGACCGGGGATACTGGGGCCCCACCCTGGAGCCAGGCCTGGGGGAGGGGCTCGTTGGCAAACACGTGATGGCTGGGCCTATGTTCGTGGGGCTCAGCCAGGCCCAGCCCGAATGAGCAACATGGAAACACTCTTCTGTGGATCCACCACCCGCAGGAGGTGCCGTAAGGGTCCGGTGCACTGTGGATCGGGTAGCAGCCAAAGGCAGAGGGCCTGGCATACTGATCCCCAGCTGACAAAACTGGCTTTTGGGACATGGAATGTCACCTCTCTGGTGGGAAAGGAGTCTGAGCTTGTGCATGAGATTGAGCGGTACCGACTAGATATAGTTGGGCTCACCTCAATGCATAGCTTGGGCTCTGGAACCAATTTCCTGGAGAGGGGTTGGACTCTCTTCTATGCTGGAGTTGCTGAGGGTGAGCAGCACCGGGCAGGGGTGGGGCTATTGGTAGCCACCCAGTTCGGTGCGCTAACATCGGAGTTCTCCCCAGTGAACGAGAGGGTCATTTCCCTGCACCTTTGGGCCGGGGAACGGTCTCTGACTGTCATTTGCACTTATGCGCCAAATGGTAGTTCAGAGTACCCGGCTTTCTTGGAGTCCTTGAGTGGGGTGCTAGACAGTGGGGACTCCATTGTTTTATTGGGGGACTTCAACGCTCATGTGTGATTGGGAGAAACGGCCTGCCCGATCTGAACCCAAGTGGTGTTCAGTTGTTGGACTTCTGTGCCATGCACAGTTTGGCCATAACAAACACCATGTTTGAGCATAAGGGTGTTCATAAGTGCACATGGCACGAGGACACCCTAGGCCATAGATCGATGATTGACTTTGTAGTCGTTTCATCTGATCTACGACCGTACGTCTTGGACACTCAGGTGAAGAGAGGAGCAGAACTGTCAACTGATCACTACCTGGTGGCAAGCTGGATCAGATGGCGGGGGAGGAGGCCGGACAGACCTGGTAGGCCCAAATGTATAGTGAGGGTATGCTGGAAACGTCTGGCAGAGGCTCCCATCCATTGGATCCTCAACTACCACATCCGGCAGAGCTTCAACTGCATACTGGGGGAGGATGGGGACATTGAGTCTGAGTGCGCCATGCTCCACAACTTCATTGCTGAGGTGGCCGTGCAGAGCTGTGGCTGCGGGTTGTTGGTGCCTGTTGTGGTGGTAATCCCTGAACTTGGTGGTGGACACCTGCAGTGAGGGGAGCAACCAAGCTGAAGGAGTCCTATTGGGCTTGGTTAGTCTGTGGGTCTCCAGAGGCAGCTGACAGATACTGATGGGCCAAGCAGAATGCGGCTCTGGCGGTCACTGAAGCAAAAACTCGGGTGTGGGAGGAGTTCGGTAAGGCCATGGAAAGTGACTTTCAGTTGGCCTCAAAGAGATTCTGGCAAAGTGTCCAGCAGCTCAGGAAGGGGAAGCAGTACTCTGTCCCGACTGTTTACAGCGAGGATGGAGTGCTGTTGACCTCAACTGGCGACATCGTTCGATGGTGGAAGGAATACTTTGAGGATCTCCTCAATCCCACCTTCATGTTGTCTGAGGAGGATGCAGAGTCTGAGGGTGCTTGGGAGGACTCGCCCATCACAGGGGCTGAGGTTGCCGAGGTGGTTAAAAAGCTCCTCGGTGGCCGGGCTCCAGGGGTGGATGAGATTCATCCTGAGTTCCTGAAGGCGCACTGGATGTTGTTGGGCTGTCTTGGCTGACAAGCCTCTTCAACATTGTGTGGAGGTCAGGGATAGTGCCTCTGGATTGGTAGACTGGGGTGGTGGTCCCCCTTTTTAAAAAGGGGGACCAGAGAACGTGTTGCAACTATAGGGGGATCACACTTCTCAGCCTCCCTGGGAAAGCCTATGCTGGGGTGCTGGAGAGGAGAGTCCAGTCAATAATTGAACCTCAGATTCAGGAGGAACAAAGTGGATTTTGTCCTGGTTGTGGAACACTGGACCAGCTCTTTACCATTGCAAGGGTACTGGAGGGTGCATGGGAGTTTGCCCAACCGGTCTACTTGTGTTTTGTGGACCTGGAGAAGGCTTACGACCATGTCCCTCATGGTGCCCTGTGGGGGGGTGCTTTGGGAGTATGGGGTTCAGGGCCCACTACTGCAGGCCATTCGGACCCTGTATGACCGGAGCAGGAGTTTGGTTCGCATTGCCAGCAGTAAATCAGACTAATTCCTGGTGCATGTGGGACTCCTCCAGGGCTGCCCTTTGTCACTGGTTCTGTTCATAAACTTTATGGACAGAATTTCTAGGTGCAGCCAAGCAGCGGATAGTGTCCGGTTTGGTGGCAGCAGGATAATGTCTCTGTTTTTTGTGGATTATGCGGTCCTGTTGGCTTCATCAATCTGTGACTTACAGCATGCACTGGGATGGTTTGCAGCCGAGTGCGAAGTGGCTGGGATGAGGATCAGCACCTCCAAGTCCGTGGCCATGACACTCAGCCAGAAATGGGTGGAGTGCCTACTCTGGGTTAGGGGGCAGTTGCTACCTAAAGTGGAGGAGTTTAAGCATCTCTGGGTTTTGTTCATGAGTGAGGGTAAGGGGGAGCGGGAGTTGGACAGAAGGATTGGGGCAGCGTCAGCAGTGATGCGGATGCTAAACCAGTCTGTTGTGGTAAAGAGAGAGCTGAGCCAAAAGGCAAAGCTATCAATTTACTGGTCCATCTATGTTCCCACTCTCACCTATGGTCACAAGCTATGGGAAGTGACTGAAAGAATGAGATCGCAGATATAAGAAATTAGTTTTCTCCACAGGGTGGCTAGGCTCTCCCTTAGAGACAGGGTGAGAAGCTTGGTCATTCGGGAGAGACTCAGAGTAGAACCACTGCTCCTCCACATCGAAAGGAGTCAGTTGAGGTGGTTCGGGCACCTTGTTAGGATGCCCCCTGGACGCCTCCCAAGGGAGGTTTTCTGGGCATGCCCCACCAGGAGGAGATCCCAGGGCAGACCCAAGACATGCTGGAGAGATTAGTGGTGCTTGAAAGTTTGTGAACCCTTTAGAATTTTCTGTATTTCTACATAAATATAACTTAAAACATCATCAGATTTTCACACAAGTCCTAAAAGTAGATAAAGAAAACCCAGTTAAACAAATGAGACAAAAATATTCTACTTGGTCATTTATTTATTGGGGAAAATGATCCAATATTACACATCTGTGAGTGGCAAAAGTACGTGAACCTTTGCTTTCAGTATCTGGTGTGACCCCCTTGTGCAGCAATAACTGCAACTAAACATTTCCGTAAAAGTATGTGAACCTCTAGGATTAGCAGTTAATTTGAAGGTGAAATTAGAGTTGGGTGTTTTCAATCAATGGGATGACAATCAGGTGTGAGTGGGCACCCTAATTTATTTAAAGAACAGGGATCTACCAAGTCTGATCTTCACAACACATGTTTGTGGAAGTGTATCAGGGCACGAACAAAGGAGATTTCTGAGGACCTCAGAAAATGTGTTGTTGATGCTCATTGGGCTGGAAAAGGTTACAAAACCATCACTAAAGAGTTTGGACTCCACCAATCCACAATCAGACAGATTGTGTACAAATGGAGGAAATTCAAGACCATTGTTACCCTCCCCAGGAGTGGTTGACCAACAAAGATCACTCCAAGAGCAACGCGTGTAATAGTCGGCAAGGTCAAAAAGGACCCCAGGGTAACTTCTAAGCAACTGAAGGTCTCTCTCACATTGGCTAATGTTAATGTTCATGAGTCCACCATCAGGAGAACACTGAACAACAATGGTGTGCATGGCAGGGTTGCAAGGAGAGAGCCACTGCTCTCCAAAAAGAACAATGCTGCTCATCTGCAGTTTGCTAAAGATCATGTGGACAAGCCAGAAGGCTACTGGAAAATGTTGTGGATGGATGAGACCAAAATAGAACATTTTGATTTAAATGAGAAGCGTTATGTTTGGAGAAAGGAAAATGCTGCATTCTGGCATAAGAACCTTATCCCATCTGTGAAACACTGTGGAGGCAGTATCATGGTTTGGGCCCGTTTTGCTGCATCTGGACCAGGCTGGCTTGTCATCATTGATGGAACAATGAATTCTGAATTATACCAGCGAATTCTAAAGGAAAATCTCAGGACATCTGTCCATGAACTGAATCTCAAGAGAAGGTGGGTCATGCAGCAAGACAACGACCTTAAGCACACAAGTTGTTCTACCAAAGAATGGTTAAAGAAAAATAATGTTTTTGAATGGCCAAGTCAATGTCCTGACCTTAATCCAATCGAAATGTTGTGGAAGAACCTGAAGCGAGCAGTTCATGTGAGGAAACCCACCAACATCCCAGAGTTGAAGCTGTTCTGTACGGAGGAATGGGCTAAAGTTCCTCCAAGCCAGTGTGCAGGACTGATCAACAGTTACCAGAAACATTTAGCTGCAGTTATTGCTGCACAAGTGGGTCACACCAGATACTGAAAGCAAAGGTTCACATACTTTTGCCACTCACAGATATGTAATATTGGATCATTTTCCTCAATAATTAAATGACCAAGTATAATATTTTTGTCTCATTTGTTTAACTGGATTCTCTTTATCTACTTTTAGGATTTGTGTGAAAATCTGATGTTTTAGTTCATATTTATGCAGAAATACAGTATAGAAAATTCTAAAGGGCTCACAAACTTTCAAGCACCACTATACATCTCTCAGCTGGCCTGGGAATGCCTCAGTATTTCCCTGGAAGAGCTGGTGGAGGTGGCCAGGGAGAGGGAAGTCTGGGCTGGTCTGCTTAGGCTGCTACCCCCGTGACCCGGATCCGGATAAGTGGTAGAAGATGGATGGGTGGATGGATGGATGTTATAAAATGTTAGCTAATTTGACAGGTAATACACTGGAAATAGTATTAAAACTATTTAACAAGATCTGGGATTCTGGTCAACTTCCATCAGCATGGAAACATGCAATATAATAGTGCCTGTCTTAAAACCAGGGAAAGACCCATCTGACCTTTCTAGTTATAAACCTATTGCTTTAACATCACAATTATGCAAAACCATGGAACGGATAATCACAGTAAGGTTGTAATTTTTTCAAAAACAACGGTCTCTTTTCTACATATCAGAGTGGATTCCGCAAGGGCTGAAATACAATGGACTCAGTATTACGTTTAGAGTCTGAAATCAGAAAAGCACAGACTAACATGGAGGTAGTAGTAGCAGTGTTATTTTTTGATTTTGAGAAAGCTTCTCTTATGCTTTGGAAAGAGGTTTTGTTAATTAAGTTAGAATCTTTGGGAATAGGTGGTAGGACATATAATTGGATTCTGGATTTTTTATTTGATAGGAAGATACAGGTAAGAGTAGGTGCAGGATATTCCAAAGTATATACAGTAGAGAATGGAACACCACAAGGTAGTGTGTGTGTAGCCCATTATTATTTAACATTATGATTAATGACATCAACAGTTGATCAAGGTATAGGTAAATCTCTCTATGCAGATGATGGGGCCTTATGGATTAGAGACCGCAATTTATCCTTTGTTAAAACAAAAATACAAATGGCAATAAATTAAGTAGAAAAATGGGCAAATAAATGGGGAATTTAGATCATCAGTTTCCAAAACACAAGTAATATGGTTCTATTTCTTTTCTCCTGACCGCCAGAGGCGGTGCTTTCAGCACATGGATATCCATCACACGAACGTGCAGGTCGAGTAATAGTAACAACAAAGTCACGTGTGACCTGGGTGACGTCACCCCGTGACCCTGGCACAAAAGACTGGTGAACCCAGGAAGTGACCTCTTGCATCTTCTCGCGTTTTGCAGGTTGTGAGTTGGATTGGAATTTGGAAATTTGGACAAAGCGCCGTGTTAGTTTCGTTACCCGTGGGGTTGGGGCTGTGCTTACGCATCCCCCAAGAAACTGAATTAAGTCCATCAATTCTTTTTTTCTCTTGTCGTTGTATTCGTATTGTTTTGTTACTCCGTTAGCTGAGTGCTCTCGCTCGGTGGAGTTAGCTGACTAGCCCTCCGAGGCGGTGTCCTCGCCGCTGGAGGCCGGCTTGTTTTCGTTCAGGTAAGTGGTTTTCATTCCATTTGAATTAAAGCGGTGTTTCTCGCCGCTGTTTTGTTATCAGTTCTGTGGTGCTAGGCGCCTATTTTTGTTAGTATTATCGACCGCCTTGTTTTGTGTAGCCTTGCCTCCGGCCTGTTCACAGGCTGGCTGTCTTGTGTGTTTTAGTGGTGTATGATGTCTTCTCATGCTAGTGAGTGACTGTTTAGTTGCGGCAGTCTTTTAAACCCGCGGCAGTAGGCTCGCGGTTCGCGAGGTCCAGGTGCTCCCGCTTAGGCCCTCGCACCATTTTTTTCTGACCACGGGTGTGTTCGCCCGGTCGTTTTTCGTTGCTGCCTGATTGTTTATTTTGTGTTACTTACTAATTATTGGGGTGTTCTCGCCCTATTTTTTAAGTTCCCTTCTGCCAGCCAGGTGTCATGGACCTATTCTCTTGCTGCGCCAACTGCCGGGCCCCCCTCAAGCCGGAGGACGGCCACCGCGAGTGCCCCTCGTGCCTGGGTATTGATCACCTGCGGCAGGGGCTGACGGACATGGCCTGCGCAGACTGCATGTGCCTGAGCGTGGCTGCGCTGACCGCCAGCCTGGCTCAGATGGATCCTCCGTCTGACATCCCCCGGGCCTCGTGGGGACAGGACATGGTGCCGGCTGCAGCAGTGGGGCCCAGCAAGTGCCGTGGGGCTCCCCCACGCGTCTCCGCTTCCAAGGCGAAAAAGAAGCGCTCGGGCGATTTGGCTCGGAAGGTGGAGGTGATGTCCGCCGAGCTGGAGGAGATGAAGGCCCTGCTGGCGAATCTCCAGCCTCCGCCACAGGGCAACAGTGTTCCCGCATCTGCCTGGCAGCCCGACCGTTCGCCATCACCACCGCTTCTGCCACCGGCCGTTGATGCACGCGGCCTGGATGAGCTGTCGATACAGGCATCGGAGAGCTTTGACTGCGGTGGGTCTGACGGTCACGACTCCACCTGTCCGGCCATTTCCCAGGTCACCAGCCATGGCACCGTGGCAGCGTCGGAAGGCGGACGCTCATCCAACCAGCCAACGCTGAGGGCTGCATTGGCCCGTCTGGGTTTGGACACGCCCCCGGTGGCACAGCATCAGAGCGCTTTTTTCAGAGGCTCCACACAGCCTTCCTCGTTGTCTGTTCCGCCCTCGGCCCCATACATCGAGGAGTTACAGAGGTGTTGGGCGGACCCCAGACGCCTTTCCCACCTCCCTAGTGACTGCAGGGCCCTGGCAGCAATGCAGGACGCCCCTACCTATGGCCTCCAGCAGATGCCCAACATTGAGCCCTCCGTGGCTGCCCTCGTCCTTTCGCCCAACGAGGCTCTGCAGCCTGACGCCCAATGCCCCCGCACTCAATGCCGTGTGACCGATGACCTCATCGTGCGGGGATACGACACGGTGGCATGAATGGGTCGTATCGACAATTCCATGTCCCACCTGCTGCTGGCCCTCGCCCAGACGCTGGAGGGGACGAGCGCGGCATCACGGGAGCTGTGCGACGCGGCTCTCCAGGACTTTGCCTACTCGTCGCGGGAACTGGGCCAGCTGATGTCGTATCTCACCCTTGCCCGCCGGCAGATATGGCTGGCGCAGTCCCCTCTGGCCGAGCCCAACCGGCGTGTGCTGTGCTCTCTCCCTGTTGTCCCCGGGGAGCTGTTTGGCGAGGCCGCTCAACAAGCCCTGGACCGGAGTGCCCAGGTCGTCCAGGCGCAACAGCAGTTCGCTGGCCTCCGCCAGGTCTACCACCACGGCAACGCTGCCCAGTCCTTCAGGGGACCCACACCGACTCCGTCTCGGCCACGCACCCGCCAGGAGACCAGACGGGTTGATGACTTTCATCGCCCCACCACCTCCTGGACCCGCAGTGCCGCCCCCTACACCCAGTCTGCTCCTCGTCGCCCCCCTGGTGACCGATGGGGGCGGTCTGGGTGCCGCTGACATCAGCGCGCCGGCGGTCGGCCACTTTTCCAGCGAACAGCTCCAACGCTGGAGAGTGTTGACCCCAGACCCCTGGGTGCTGGCGACCCTCACCGAGGGTTACCGCATCTAGTTCTGCCGCCAACCGCTGCATTTTCATGGGGTCAAACACACCACCGTGAGCCATCTGGGGAAGTCCCTCGTCCTCCGGCAGGAAATCGCCACCCTCCTGGAGAAAGGAGCAATCTCTCCCGTCATCAGGCAGAGACAGCAAGGTGGGTTCTACTCCAGGTATTTTCTGGTTCCGAAGAAGGACGGCGGTATCCGCCAGATCCTCGACCTGAGGTCCCTCAACTCCCACTTGAAGACCATGAGATTCCTCATGCTGCGTACAGTGGATGTCTTACACCACATCCAGGCGGGCGACTGGTTTGCCACCATCGACCTGAAAGACACCTACTTCCATGTTCCCATTGCGCCACACCACAGGCAGTTCCTGCGGTTTGCCTTCGAGGGCCAGGCTTTCGAGTTCAATGTTCTGCCCTTTGGGATATTGCTGGCACCCCGTGTGTTCACCAGGTGTGTGGCAGCGGCATTGGCACCACTTCAGGCATGGGGTTTGCGTGTCCTGCCTTACCTGGACGACTGGCTCGTCTGTTCACGGTCAGCAGCTCAGGCCCACACCGACATCGCGACTGTGCTCTCGCATGTCGCAGAGCTGGGGCTCAGGGTGAATTACAAGAAGAGCTCGCTGGTGCCCAGCCAGGAGATGATTTTCTTGGGCATGCACCTGGATTCGAGGTTGTTGATGGCAACCCCCTCCCAGACCAGGATCCACAACATCCGCCTGCTGCTTGGCCGCTTCGGACGGGGCAGGTCACTCGCCCTGAAGACCTTTCAGCGCCTGCTGGGCATGCTTACGGCAGCCTCCTCTCTGGTCCCGCTGGGGCTCCTGGACTTATGTCCGCGTCAGAGGTGGCTCAACGGTCTCCACCTCCACCCGGCGCTGCACGGGCACAGGCTTGTGAAGGTGATGGATACTTTTTGCAGGCTCCTCCGTCCATGGAGGAGGAGGGCTTACCTTCTGCAGGGTGTTCCGCTGGCGGCTATCCCCTCCCGGAGGGAGGTCATCACCACGGATGCTTCCCTGGGAGGTTGGGGTGCAATCTGGCAATGCCAGACCGTCAGAGGCTGCTGGAGTCCAGGGCAGCGACAGCAGCACATCAACGTGCTGGAGCTACGGGCTGTGTTCCTCGGCCTACAGCACTTCCTCCCAGGCCTGGCCGGCAGACACGTTCTGGTGGGGACGGACAACGTTACGGTAGTGTACTACATCAAGCACCAGGGAGGCACCAAGTCCCTCCAGTGCTTGGAAGTGGCTGGCCAACTTCTGCGGTGGGCCCATCGACATCTCTTGAGCCTGCGTGCCATGTACTTGCCAGGCACTGCCAACAGGGCAGCAGATCTGCTGTCCCACCAGGACCCCGATCCCGGGGAATGGAGACTCAACCCAGCGGTGGTTCTCGCCATCTGGGAACATTTTGGCAGGGCAGAGGTGGACCTCTTTGCCTGCCAGGAGTCGACACACTGCCCTCTGTAGTTCAGCCTCCACGGCCCCAGCTCCCTGGGCCAGGACGCGCTGGCACATGCTTGCCCGAGGCAACTGCTGTATGCCTTCCCCCCTCTGCCGCTGATCATGCCGACCCTACACAGGGTTGCGATGGACCACCACGGGCTGCTGCTTGTCGCCCCTCGGTGGCCGGGCCGAGTGTGGTTTCCCAAGTTGCTGCAACATCTGAACGGCGACCCCTGGTGCCTGCCAGTGAGGACGGACCTGCTATCACAGCTGGGAGGGCAGATCTGGCACCCGGATCCAGCCCGTCTGCAGCTCTGGGTGTGGCCGCTGAAGGGCCGGACCCCCTGCTAGGTCTTTGTGAGCCGGCAGTGGTCAACACCATTGCAAGCTCTCGGGCACCCTCCACCAATGCCCTCTATGCCAACAGATGGAGGCTTTTCTCCAACTGGTGCTTGACTCAGGGGGAGGAGCCTACATGCTGCCCCCTGCTGACCATTCTACTGTTCCTCCAGTCTCTGTTTGACAAGGGTCTTACTCCTTCCACCATCAAGGTCTATGCAGCTGCCATCTCTGCTCAGCATGCCAGAGTTGGGGGAAGGACCGTGGGGTCCCACCCCTTGGTGGCACGTTTCTTGAAGGGTGCTCTCCGGTTGAGACCCCCCCCGACGGACCCGGGTACCCACATGGGATCTTCACTTGGTGCTGCAGGCTCTCTGCGATGCACCGTTTGAGCCCCTGCTCACAGCAGACATTTCATGGCTCTCCCTGAAGACTGCTTTTCTTCTGGCCATTACATCGACGAGGCGCATCGGGGAATTACACGCACTGTCAGTCAGTGGAGAGTGCCTGCAGTGGCACTCCGGTGACAGTGGGGTCACTCTGTGGCCTAACCCCTCTTTCCTCCCGAAGACCCTCTCTGCTACCTTCGTCAACTAGTCCCTTAGTGTTGCGGTGTTCGAGGCGGGCCATGGTGAGAGGTCGGAACTTTTGTGCCCAGTTCGCGCCCTCAGGGTGTACGTGTCCCATACGGTGTTAGGGTTTTGCTGGGATTCGAACCTGGTTCGTTGGTGTGATGATCCAGCAAACCCCCACTAGGCCACCAGGGGAATGACTCAAATGCAGAGGCGTGAGGCGGAAGTAGAAAAAGTAACAAAAGGTTTATTTATACTATGTACACTATATACAATCCAGGGCAAAACAAAAAAAACAAAAACAAAGAGTATAATTCAAAAAGAAAAAGGCAAAAATGCAAAAGCTCAGAAGATCCACAAAACACAGTACAAAGGAAACTGGAGATAAACATAACAGCACAAAGACTCCGTGACAAGAGGACTGAACTCAGGGGTATAAATACACAAACTAATTAAGGACACAGGTGAAGATAATTAGGACTAACAGGCAATTAACAAAAACACAAAACACAGGAACAGTGGCGGCCTCTAGAGGCCAAAATAAACAAGACACGAAAAGGAAATAACAGCGGCCTCTAGAGGCCAAAACAGTCCAAGTCCTAACAGGACCCCCCCCTCTAGGAGCGTCTCCTGACGTTCCCAGGGCGATCCGGATGGGCCGAATGGAAGTCCCGATACAGTTCTTTATCTAGGACATCCCGAGCAGGAACCCAGCAGCGCTCCTCAGGACCATAGCCCTCCCAGTCCACCAGATATTGCAACCCGGCGGGAGTCAAGCAGGCGATGCACAGTGAACACAGTCTGCCCCTGGAAGATGCGGGGGGGTGGGGGGTTCCTAGGGGCAGGGGCATACGTAGACGTCAGTACAGGCCGCAACAGGGAAACATGGAAAGTGGGGTTGATCCTCAGAGTCCGGGGCAACTGGAGCCGGTAGGAGACAGGGTTCACCCTGCGCACCACCTTGAAGGGGCCAATGTAGCGAGGAGCAAGCTTGCGGTTCTCCACCCGCAGCGGAAGGTCCTTAGTGGACAGCCAAACCCGCTGCCCAGGGCGGAAAGTGTGTGCAGGTCTTCTGTGGCGGTTGGCCTGAGTCTGGTTGGTTCTGGAGGTCTGTATGAGGGTCTTCCTGACCTTGCTCCAGGTCTTGCGACACCGTCTCACATATTGGTTGACCGAGGGCACCCCCGCGTCCTCCTCCTGGTCCGGGAACAGAGGTGGCTGGAACCCGAATTGGCACTGGAATGGCGACAGCTTGGTGGCCGATGACTGCAGGGTGTTGTGGGCGTACTCTGCCCATGGCAACCAGGTGCTCCATGATGTCGGGTTATCCATAGCCAGGCCTCGCAGGGTGGTTTCCAGGTCCTGGTTGAGCCTCTCCGTCTGACCATTGGACTGTGGGTGAAACCCAGAGGAGAGGCTGGCAGTGGCTCCGATGACCTTGCAGAACCCGTGCCACACTCGGGAGGAGAACTGGGGCCCTCGGTCTGAGACGATGTCCTGTGGAAGACCAAAGACTCGGAAGACATGATTAAATATAAGTTTCGCTGTTTCAAGAGCAGAGGGGAGTTTGCACAGAGGTATGAAGCGGCAGGCCTTGGAGAATCTGTCAACAATGACCAAAATGACCATGTTACCTTGTGACTCAGGGAGACCCGTGATGAAGTCGACTGCCACGTGGGACCAGGGACGCCGGGGAATGGTCAGAGGATGCAGGAGACCCTGGGGACGCTGTCGTGGGTTCTTGGTTCTGGTGCAAACCTCACAGGACAGGACAAATGACCTTACTTCCTGCTCCATGTTAGGCCACCAGAAGCGTCTTTTCAGGAAGTCCAGGGTCCTCCGAGCTCCCGGGTGGGCGGTGAGAGGGGAAGAGTGACCCCACTGGAGAACCTTGGCCCGGGCTTGATGTGGGACGTACAAGAGGCCCGGTGGCCCCATCCCAGGACCGGGGTCCTGGCATTGGGCTCGTCGAACAGCCTCCTCAATACCCCAGCGGACAGGGGCCACAATCCGGGACACCGGGATAATAGGCCCGACTTCATTCTCCCTGTTAGTGGCAGAGAACAGCCTGGACAGTGCGTCAGGTTTGGTGTTCTTGGAGCCGGGACGGTACGAGAGGGTGAAGTCAAACCGACTGAAAAACAGGGCCCACCTAGCCTGTCGAGGGTTCAGTCTCTTGGCTTGCTGGAGGTACTCCAGGTTCTTGTGGTCAGTCCAAACCAGGAATGGATGTTGCACTCCCTCCAGCCAGTGCCTCCACTCCTCAAGGGCCAGTTTGACCGCTAACAGTTCTCGATCCCCCACATCGTACCGGGACTCCGCAGGACTCAGGCGGTGGGAGAAGTAAGCGCAGGGGTGCAGCTTTCCTTCCAAACGTTGAGAGAGTACCGCACCAACACCACTGTCCGAGGCATCCACCTCCACGATGAATGGTTGGGAGGTGTCCGGGAGGACCAGAATGGGTGCCGTGCAGAAGCGGGCCTTGAGGTCTTTGAACGCCTTTTCTGCCTGAGGAGACCAGCCATAAGATCCACCTGTCCCTTTGGTGAGGTCTGACATGGGTGCTGCCACAGAACTGAAGTTCCTGATGAACTTGCGGTAGAAGTTAGCGAATCCTAAGAACCGCTGAACCTCCTTAACGGACTTGGGAGTAGGCCAGTCCCGGACGGCCAGGGTCTTGGCAGGGTCCATTTGGAGTTGGCCTGTCCGTACAATAAATCCCAGAAAGGAGACCTCGGGAACATGAAATTTGCATTTCTGGGCCTTGGCGAACAGATTGTTCTGTAGCAGCCTCTGGAGAACCTGGCGGACATGGTGGTGGTGCTCCTGCATGGTCTTGGAAAAGATAAGGATGTCATCGAGGTAGACAAAGACGTACAGGTTAATCATGTCCCTTAAGACGTCGTTGATTAGGGCCTGAAAAACAGCTGGTGCGTTGGTGAGTCCGAAGGGCATCACCTGGTATTCGTAGTGCCCAGACGGGGTGTTAAAGGCAGTCTTCCACTCGTCTCCCTGTCGGATACGGATGAGGTGGTATGCGTTCCGTAGGTCCAACTTGGTGAAGACGGTGGCGCCTTGGAGCAGGTCGAAAGCAGTGGACATCAGCGGAAGGGGATATCGGTTGCGCACAGTGATCTTGTTCAGGCCCCTGTAGTCAATACATGGTCGAAGCCCCCCATCCTTCTTGCCGACAAAGAAGAAGCCGGCACCAGCAGGTGAGGTGGAGGGTCGAATGAACCCAGAGACCAGGGCATCTTTGAGGTATTCCTCCATAGCCTTGCGTTCTGGCTGAGAGAGGGAAAACAGTCTGCCACGAGGAGGGGTAGTCCCAGGGAGCAAGTCGATGGCACAGTCGTAGGCCCGGTGCGGAGGAAGAACGGCGGCCCTGCTCTTGCTGAATACTTCCTTGAGATCCCAGTACTCTGTGGGAACTTGAGATAACTCGGTGAGATCAGGGGGCTCGGCAGGAGACACAGGAGAGCTAGAGAGCAGACAAGAGGCATGGCATGCAGGGCCCCATTCCACAACCTGGCTTGTTACCCAGTCTATGCGAGGGTTGTGGCGAATAAGCCAAGGAAGGCCTAGAATAACTGGGAACTCAGGTGAAGGAATCAGGTGCAGGGATATTTCTTCCTTGTGACCTTGAGACTGGAGGAAGACTGGAGAAGTAACTTGAGTGACTCTTCCATCACCTAACGCTTGGCCATCGAGGGCAGACACAGACAGAGGGACTTCAAGAGGTGCAGTAGGTATATTGATGCTTTGGGCGAAGTGAATATCCATAAAGTTCCCAGCCGCCCCTGAGTCTATCAAAGCTTGACAAGAGTGGACAGACTCACCCCAGGAGATGGAGACCGGGATGTAGATTCCTTGACCAGGGAGTCCGGGAGAGAGGGTAGGCCCCGTCACAACCCTCCCTCGGCTGGATGGGGCGGTCCTTTTCCCAAGAGCTCGGGACATGATGCTCGGAAGTGACCAGGCTTGCCACAGTAGATGCAGCACTTGTCCCTCCTTCTGCGCTCCCTCTCAGATGCGGAGAGGCGAGTACGACCCACTTGCATGGGTTCTGGACAGTCACTGAAGGAGGTAGATGGTCTCCAGGTAGAGGTAGGGAGGCTGGGGGGGCTCAAGGCTTGGTGGCGTTCTCTCATCCTGTTGTCCAGACGAATAGCATGTGAGATGAGGGTTTCGAGGTCACTTGGGCATCCAATAGAGGCCAGACCGTCCTTGATGGGGTCAGACAGACCATAGTGGAAGGCTGACACCAGGGCAGTCTCGTTCCATCCACTTACTGCTGCGAGTGTTCGGAACGAGATGGCATAATCTGCGACGCTTCCTCCTTGCCGGATGGACATGAGCTTTCGGGCTGCGTCGGTACTGATGTCTGCCTGATCGAAAACCCGAAGCATCTCTTCAGAAAACAGCTGGAAATCAAAGCACTCAGGTCCCTGTCTTTGCCAGATAGCAGTAGCCCAGGCTCGCGCCTTACCAGCTAATAAGGTGATCACAAAGGCAATCTTGCGGCGATCCGTAGTGTAGGTGGTAGGCTGAAGCTCAAAGGTGAGTTGACACTGGGTAAGGAACTCTTGGCACTCACTGTGCTTGCCGTCATACCTCTGTGGTGCAGGAAGGCTGGGTTCGCGAGGTGAAGAAGGCAGCATGGCAGGAGGCACTGGAGCAGGAGCTGGATCAGGAGCAGGAACTGGATCAGGAGCAGGAGATGCAGGCAGAGATGTCAGCTGTGCCAGGGTTTTCCCAATTTGCTGAAGCAGTTCCTCGTGGCGAGCAAGGGCCTCATGTTGGCTGGTGAGCGTACGTCCATGAGCGTCCATGGTCGCTCCGAAGCGTGTCAAAGCTGCCATAATTCCCTGAAGGTTGGCCGGGTAGACAGTTGAAGCAGCCTCTGCTGAGTCGGTCATGACGGAGTCTTTCTGTTAGGGTTTTGCTGGGATTCGAACCTGGTTCGTTGGTGTGATGATCCAGCAAACCCCCACTAGGCCACCAGGGGAATGACTCAAATGCAGAGGCATGAGGCGGAAGTAGAAAAAGTAACAAAAGGTTTATACTATGTACACTATATACAATCCAGGGCAAAACAAAAAAAACAAAAACAAAGAGTATAATTCAAAAAGAAAAAGGCAAAAATGCAAAAGCTCAGAAGATCCACAAAACACAGTACAAAGGAAACTGGAGATAAACATAACAGCACAAAGACTCCGTGACAAGAGGACTGAACTCAGGGGTATAAATACACAAACTAATTAAGGACACAGGTGAAGATAATTAGGACTAACAGGCAATTAACAAAAACACAAAACACAGGAACAGTGGCGGCCTCTAGAGGCCAAAATAAACAAGACACGAAAAGGAAATAACAGCGGCCTCTAGAGGCCAAAACAGTCCAAGTCCTAACATACGGAGGGCTTCCGTAGGAGTGACGCCCTGTTTCTGTGCCACACAGGGCCAAGGAGGGGTCTGGCGCTCTCTAAACAGAGGCTATCCAAGTGGATAGTTGAGGCCATATTACATGCCTACAGGCACAGTGGCTCCCCGATTCCTCCAGCTGTCAGGGCGCACTCTGCACGGGGCGTGGCAGCCTCATGGGCATCACTGAAGGGCATACCCCTTTCAGACATATGCAGCGCAGCCTCCTGGGCGTCCAGTTGCACCTTCACCAGGTTTTACTGTCTTAATGTCGTCCCACATAATCCTGTGGTGACGGCCGTCATTCCAGGCCCGTCGCAGCAGCACTGAGTATGGGTAGGCACTCCTCATGACCTGGTTGGTATTAGTCATCCATGTGCTGAAAGCACCGCCTCTGGCGGTCAGGAGAAACGAAATAGAACGAGGGTTATGTATATAACCGTGGTTCTATGAGTTTCGGATGACCGCCAGAGCTTGGCAGTCACTCGGAGTGTACACGAGAAGATTTGCCAAGAGGTCACTTCCTGGGTTCACCGGTCTTTTGTGCCGGGGTCACGGGGTGACGTCACCCAGGTCACACGTGACTTTGTTGTTACTATTACTCGACCTGCACGTTCATGTGATGGATATCCATGTACTGAAAGCACCGCCTCTGGCGGTCATCCGAAACTCATAGAACCGCGGTTATATACATAACCCTCGTTTTCAAGAAGGCATAAACTCACACCTGTTTCTTTAAAATTGTATGACCATCCTCTTGAGCAAGTCAAGGCAGTAAGATTTATTGGGGTTTGGTTTGATGAAAAGCTAACATGGAAGGTTCATTTGAATAAAGTCAAAAATAAATGGAAAAAGATTCTCTACATTCTCTGTTGTTTGTCAGGACGAGCTTGGGGAGCAAGCAGAGCGTCCCTACCAAACATATATTGGGCACTTATGAGGTCTGTGTTTGATTATGGATCAAATTTGGCTGCATATGTCTGCCTATATGTCTGCAACCGAATCAAACATCAAAATGTTCGATGTACTACAAGCTCAGGCTTTGAGGATTTGCAATGGGTCTTTTAAAACATCCCCAGTGTCATCAGTGCAAGTGGAAATGGGGAAAATATCTTTAAGGATCAGAAGGATACAGTTGATGATGGCATATTGGGTCAATCTTCAGGGGCATTGTGATAAACATCCTGCCAAAAGTATTTTAAAAGATTGCTGGGAACATCAATCCAGGGTCTTTTAAAACATCAAGTTTTGGATGGATGTGATGCTAAAGCAGAGAGTATTAGTTTATATCAGCTACAGTACAGCCCTCCATTTCTGTCATATTTATTCCCTTTATCAGATGTAGATTTAAATATTCATCAGCAGTGTTGTATAGTAACGAAGTAAAAATACTTCACTACTGTACTTACGTACATTTTGGGAGATTTTGTACTTTACTTGAGTTTTCAAATTTTTGAGAACTTTCACTTTTACTTCACTATATTTTTTAACTTAATTGCATACTTTTACTCCAATACATTTTCAAAGAGCCGTTTAGTTACTCGTTACAAAAAAAGAAAGGAAAAAAAACGTGTTTTAACCCCACTGACTGCAACGAAGTCAGGACGTGCCTGGGCTTGTTCACCACTTGTGCATGACAACCAATAGGCTACACCTGTTGGCTTCACGCAGTAAGCAGAAAGCTAGCTTCGCAATCAACAGCCCTGATGGAAGAGGAGACGGAGACAGCAGCTACTTTGGCTACAAATGAAGAGGAACCTGATGATGAGCACCCCTGGCCATATTTGAACACAATGTTCTCTTATGTTGATGTGAAGGATTCATCCTATCGAATGAAGTGCCTCTTATGCCTTCCAAAAAACATGGAAATTCTATCTTATAGAAACTCCCCGTCCAATCTAAAGAAACGCATCGAGGTAAGTTCTAGGTTTATGAACTTGTTACAGTATATTCCCATTTCAGCAACCATAGTATGAATATTCTAGACACAATTGTGAAACCTTGAGCATTCCTGTACAAACGAACTTTGTTCTTCGGTTCCACGCGGTTTTGGCATTTGTTGGCTGTAGCAGGCTACCTAGCTGCGAGCCTTTTCGGCTCAAGGAAAGGCATAGATGTAAATGTAAGGAGGACGAATAGGGAAAACTGGCATACAAGTTCAAAATGGAAAAAAAAAACATTAGCACAATTGAAACGAGCTTTGTGTGTGCTTCTGCTATCTAAGTAACAAAGCAAGGGTTAGCAAAGCTTGCAATTCTGTCTTGGTGAACTGCTACACTGTTGAATTTCAGTGCTAGCTGGTGCGATGCCCATGGCGACATAACCTACAGTTTGGTTTTGAATATTTGACATTCAAATACATTTAAGCTGTGATGTAAATCACAGATTCTTCAAACAATTTTTACTGTCTTCATGATAATCCAGACTATACTGCAAGACAGTAAATTAAACAAAATCATACTATGATTTTCTACTATCCTAAATATTAGTATATCACAAGTTAAATGCTCTTTTTTAAATAAGTCCAATTTTAAATATTCAATTCCAACCAATTCATCATTGGCACTAAATGTAAGCCTATGTTTTATGTGTACAGCATGTTTTATTTAGCAACTTAAGCAAATTGGTAAATGTGATGCACTGTTTGTAAGTAATGTGTGGATGAGTTAATTTGTGTTCAGTTTGACTAAATATAGTGTGTGTCCTTTTTTTGTCTGTTTCAGAGAAAGCATCCGCACCATGTTCAAAAATACATTGAGCTGACCACAGCAAAGTGGAAAAGGGTCAGTGGAGCATCCACCACCAGCAAGCAGGCCACATTAACACAGTCCTTGACCATGACACCTCAGAAGAGAATTGACAAGGCTGTCGTTAAATACGTTGTACGTGGGCTTCGGCCATTTTCTGTAGTTGAGTAGGAACCTTTCAGAGAATTAGTTAAGGACCTTGTCCCTAATGCCAAAATGATGTCCCGGGTGACTCTCACCTCCATGATTGATGATGGCTTTAAACAAATGAAAACGGCTCTGACTGAGGCAATGAAGGGGGTCGACCACATTGCCACTACTACCGACTGTTGGTCTGTCAGAAGGCGAGGCTTCATCGGTGTTACTGCACACTGGATTGACCCTGAGACTCTTCAAAGATGTTCAGCAGCCTTAGCTTGCAGACAGTTGAGGGGTTCACACACATTTGACCTGCTAGCCAATGCTCTGAATGACATACATGCGGAATTTGAGATTCGAGGCAAGATTGTGAGGACGACCACTGATAATGGTTCGAACTTTGTCAAGGCTTTCCGAGTGTTTGGGGAAGATGAGAACAACAATGCAGAGGGAGTTGAGGAAGCTGAAGAGTCTGCACAGTCTGAAGATGAAGACAATGGTGGAGTGGATGAGGACGAAGATGTACAGTACGTTGATATGGCAGCTCTTCTAAATGAAGATGATGGCTTTGAATTACAACTACCGAGACACCAACGCTGTGCTTGTCATATCTTAAATCTAATCGCTAGTGAAGATTCCACAAATGCAACCTCCAATGATGCATACAAAAAGCTGCACCATGCAACATTTGGCAAGTGTTACGGCCTATGGAACAAATGTGGAAGATCCACACTTGCAGCTGAGATGATTGAAGATGTCTGTTCCATTCAGCTTCTAAGACCAAATAAAACAAGGTGGAATTCCTTGTTCATGGCCGTGGAACGCCTACTCCAGATTAATAAAGAGAAGGGAGAGGGGGCCCTAAGAGCTATTGCCACCGACCTGAAGGTCCCAATGTAAGTAGACCTAAGAATTGTATGTTTTTTTTATTAAAGTAAATATGGAATAACAGATACAGATAAACAAAACAGATTTCCAGTGTTTTTTGTTTTTCATCATAGGTGCTATTTTTTTCACATTGTATCAGAACTGTGAAATTTCTATTTAGTGTTCATGTATAATTCTTGGTTCTATCTATCCGGGTGTCGTGTGTGTTCTTTTTTTGTCAACACAGGTTCAACCCAGCGGAACTTGCATTTCTCACTGAATATGCTGCTGTAATGAGCCCTGTCGCCCAAGCAACCAACATACTGCAAGTAGAGACCAACGCACAAATGGGGTGGCTACTTCCTACAATCCACCTGCTGACGGTCAAACTCGACAAGGTCAAGTTGCAGCTGAAGTACTGCAGGCCTCTTGTTGATGCTCTACAGTCTGGAATTCAGAACCGTTTTGGGCACATGTTCAGGGATGCTGAGCTGGTTGCAGCTGCAATTCTTCTTCCCAAATTCCGAACGGCATGGACGAAGGACGACGCTACCATCAAAATGGGTAAGGCATGCATATAGTTAAGTGTGTTTGTGTCTCGACACTTTGTAATATTAACAGCTTTGTATGTTTGTTGTAGGTGCATGAAATTGGACAATGAATGAGTGCAAAAAAAAATTAATTCAAATAATATCAAATCAAATCAAATCGATTTGATTTGATTTGATTCAAATAATACTTTGTTTCACTTCCTTAGGCTGATATCACAACATGGTAGAAGGTTGCATTGCATCATACAAGTACTGTAACTTTCTATATTTCAGGAATCGATTACATCAAGCAGCATATAGAGGATCCCTCCCTCCAGCCGGGTGCGACCAGGTCGAGTTCATCAGATGAGGATGACTTCTTCTCATCCCTGCAGGTGTGGAAGATCCAAGATGGTGCCAAACAGTTGGATGCCTACCTGTCCTGCTCAGCTGACCACATGGACTTGCTGAAGTCCTTCCCTTCTGTTTGCAAGCTGTCTGTCAAGCTCAACACGCCACTGCCAGCATCAGCAGCATGCGAAAGGCTGTTCAGCATAGCAGGGCTTGTTTTCAGCCCACAAAGAGTACAGCTAAATTCTAGGCATTTTGAAAGCCAGCTGCTTTTGAAGATGAACAGAAAGTTTTATGGTTTCAAGTGATGGCAGGGGTTATGTGCAAGGATGACCTCAAAGGAGGTTTAAGTTAGAGGGGAAGAATAAAAAGGTCAAGGGCAAAAGTGTGTATTGGGGATGGGGAAGTGGGGCTTGAATGTGCAAAAAGAAAATCTGTTGGTGCTATGTTAAATGTTAAGATTTAGTTTATAAAGTGCAATAATGGTAGCAGCTCTTTTTTGTTTTATATTTTGTCTTGATGGTGTGATGTATGCCTCATTTTCAGTACTATTTTATTTTTCAAAAAAAGGTTTCAAACTGTGGTCACCCTCTTCAGATGCCAGATAAGCTTCGGTTTTTTTTTTTTCTTAATGGTGTGATGTATGCCTAATTTTCAGTACTTTCTCTTAGTTTAAAAAACAAAGGGAAAAAATGAGAAAAAAAGTGTCAAAACTGTGGTCTCCATCTTCAGATGCCAGATAGGCAGCTTCATTTTTCTCCCAATTTATTTTTTTCTTGTTTATAATGGTTGTGTGTGCACCTCTATTTTCAGCAGTGTAATTGCTTGTCATGAACCATTGGTGACAAATTACCTTCAGTTTGCCAAAATATTAAAAATATTACAAATTCAGATTGCCTTTGCTTGTTTACTTTTATGTGTACTTTTAATTACATTACTTGAGTACATTTATTTTTGCATTATTTGTCATGCTTAAGTGCAAGAAATGTCAGATACTTTAAGACTTTAACATTTCAGTCAGTGACTTTGACTTTTACCAAAGTCATTTCTTGGAAGGGTACCAATACTTTTACTTGAGTGTGATTTCCCAGTACTTTATACAACACTGTTCATCAGGAAGTAAAAAAAAAAAAAAAAAAGAAATCAAAAGAATTATCAGTGAGGGATATTGTTCAAAATTATTTACATTTACATTTTTCAAATCATACCTTTATTTTTACAGATAGTTCTAAAGATCCAGAGAGAGGATATGCTGGATCAGCAGTATATATTCCAAAGAGTGGAGTAAGTATTAAGAAAAGAATGACTGATAATTTGACAGTGTACAAAACAGAATTGGTGCCAATATTGCTGGCCCTGGAATGGGTAATATAAAATGCAATAAACAAAACAGTCATAATCTCAGATACAGTGGTGAATTTTCTATATTTTTGCATAAATATGACCTAAAACATCATCAGATTTTCACACAAGTCCTAAAAGTAGATAAAGGGAACCCAGTTAAACAAATGAGACAAAAATAATATACTTTTATTTATACTTTTATACTATGTTAAAAAATGCACACTATATAAATATTAAATATTTATACTTTTTATTATACAATTTATTTATTGAGGAAAATGATCCAATATTACATATCTGAGTGGCAAAATGTGAACCTTTGCTTTCAGTGTGATCCCCTTGTGTAGCAATAACTGCAACTAAACGTTTCCGGTAACTGTTGATCTTGAATTTTCTCCATTTCTACACAATGTGTCTGACTATGGATTGGTGGAGTCCAAACTCTTTAGAGATGGTTTTGTAACCTTTTCCAGCCTGATGAGCATCAACAACGCTTTTTCTGAGGTCCTCAGAAATCTCCTTTGTTCATGTCATGATACACTTCCACAAACATGTGTTGTGAAGATCAGACTTTGATAGATCCCTGTTCTTTAAATAAAACAGGGTGCGCACTCACACCTGAGTGAAAACAGTGTGGGCTTTATAGATAATTGGGCTAATTTTGAGGGCACTACTGGCCTATTAGGGCGGGATGGTATCCATCCCACTCAGGAAGGTGCTGCTCTCATTTCCTACAGCATAGGTCATAGTCTCAGAACAGGCCTAGTTAATTTCTGACAATCCAGAGCCAAGGCCAGGGACCAGACAAATAGGCTAAACTGACTGCTAGCTACTCAGGGTCCACTACATCGAGACCATGTCTGTTCCCCGAGCTCAACAAAAAAGTAGAAATATTCAGAGAGCTTGTTCCAGTAACCTAATCAATATAAAATTAGATCATACTGACTATACAGCTGCTGCTAGCACCTTTGATCTAAAGGTGGGGCTATTACATATTAGATATCTTACATCTAAAGTGCTAATAGTTAATGAACTTATTACTGATCAAGAGTTTAAATGTACTTTGTTTAACTGAAACATGGATTAAGCCAAATGAATATCGTCTTGTCTCGTCTTCTTCCGCTTTATCCGGGACCGGGTCGCGGAGGCAGCAGTCTAAGCATGGAAGCCCAAACTTCCCTTTCCCCAGACACCTCGGCCAGCTCCTCAGGAAGAACACCGAGGCGTTCCCAGGCCAGCCGAGAGACATAGTCCCTCCAGCATGTCCTGGGTCTTCCCCAGGGCCTCCTCCCGGGGGGACATGCCTGGAACACCTCCCGAGGGAGGCGTCCAGGAGGCATCCGAAAAAGATGCTTGAGCCACCTCAGCTGATTCCTCTCGATGTGGAGGAGCAGCAGCTCTACTCCAAGCTCCTCCTGAGTGACTGTGCTTCTCACCCTATCTCTAAGGGAGCGCCCAGCCACCCTGCGAAGGAAACTCATTTCGGCCGCTTGTATCCGCGATCTTGTTCTTTCAGTCATTACCCAAAGCTCATGACCATAGGTGAGAGTCGGAACGTAGATTGACCGTTAAATTGAGAGCTTTGCCTTTTGGCTCAGCTCCTTCTTCACCACGACGGACCGGTAAAGCGACCGCATCACTGCGGAGGCTGCACCGATCCGCCTGTCAATCTCACGGTCCATCCTTCCCTCACTCGTGAACAAGATCCCAAGATACTTAAACTCCTCCACTTGAGGCAGGACTTCTCCACCAACCTGGAGAGGGCAAGCCACCCTTTTCCGGTCGAGAACCATGGCCTCGGACTTGGAGGTGCTGATTCTCATCCCAGCCGCTTCACACTCGACTGCAAACCGCCCCAGTGCATGTTGAAGGTCCTGGTTTGAAGAAGCCAACAGGACAACATCATCCGCAAAAAGCAGAGATGAAATCCTGTGCTTCCCAAACAGGATTCCTTCCGGCCCCTGGCTGCGCCTAGAAATTCTGTCCATAAAAATTATGAACAGAACCGGTGACAAAGGGCAGCCCTGCCAGAGTCCAACATGCACTGGGAACAGGTCTGACTTACTGCCGGCAATGCGAACCAGACTCCTGCTCCGTTCGTGCAGGGACCAGACAGCTCTTAGCAAAGAGCCCCGAACCCCATACTCCCGAAGCACCCCCCACAGAATACCACAGAGGACACGGTCAAATGCCTTCTCCAGATCCACAAAGCACATGTGGACTGGTTGGGCAAACTCCCATGAACCCTCGAGCACCCTATGAAGGGTATAAAGCTGGTCCAGTGTTCCGCGACCAGGACGAAAACCGCATTGTTCCTCCTGGATCCGAGGTTCGACTATTGGTCGAATTCTCCTCTCCAGTACCCTGGAGTAAACCTTCCCCGGGAGGCTGAGAAGTGTGATTCCCCTATAATTGGAGCACACTCTCCGGTCCCCTTTCTTAAAAAGAGGGACCACCACCCCAGTCTGCCACTCCAGAGGCACTGTCCCCGACCGCCACACGATGTTGCAGAGGCGTGTCAACCAAGACAGCACCACAACATCCAGAGACTTGAGATACTCAGGGCAGATCTCATCCACCCCCGGTGCCTTGCCACCGAGGAGCTTGCAAATCACGTCAGTGACTTCGGCTTGGGTAATGGACAAGTCCACCTCTGAGTCATCAGCCTCAGTCTCCTCAATGGAAGACATGATAGTGGGATTGAGGAGATCCTCAAAGTATTCCTTCCACCGCCCGACAATGTCCCCAGTTGAGGTCAACAGCTCCCCACCCGCACTGTAAACAGTGTTGGCAGAGTACTGCTTCCCCCTCCTGAGGTGCCGGATGGTTTGCCAGAATTTCTTCGAGGCCGACCAATAGTCCTTCTCCATGGCCTCCCCGAACTCCTCCCAGTTCCATGTTTTTGCCTCCGCAACTGCCCGAGCTGCAGCACGCCTGGCCTGCTGATACCCGTCAGCTGCCTCAGGAGTCCCGGAGGTCAACATGGCCCAATAGGACTCCTTCTTCAGCTTGACGGCATCCCTTACTACTGGTGTCCACCACCGGGTTCGGGGATTGCCGCCACAACAGGCACCGGAGACCTTGTGGCCACAGCTCCAAACAGCTGCGTCCACAGGCAGAGAACATGGTCCACTCAGACTCAATGTCCCCTGCCTCCCTCGGAAGCTGGGAAAAGCTCTCCCGGAGGTGGGAGTTAAAGACCTCCCCAACAGAGTGCTCGGCCAGACGTTCCCAGCAGACCCTCACCATATGTTTGGGCCTGCCAGGTCTGTCCAGCTTCCTCCTCCGCCAGCGGATCCAACTCACCACCAGGTGGTGATCAGTTGTCAGCTCAGTCCCTCTCTTCACCCGAGTGTCCAAGACATAGGGCCGGAGATCAGATGAAACGACAACAAAGTCTATCATCGACCTCCGACCTAAGGTGTCCTGGTGCCACGTGCACTTATGGACACCCCTATGCTCGAACATGGTGTTTGTTATGGACAAACCGTGACTAGCACAGAAGTCCAATAACAAAACACCACTCGGGTTCAGATCGGGGAGGCCGTTCCTCCCAACCACGCCCCTCCAGGTGTCACTGTCGTTGCCCACGTGAGCATTGAAGTCCCCCAGTAGCACAATGGAGTCCCCAGTCTGAGCACCCCTCAGTACCTCTCCCAGGGACTCCAAGAAGGCTGAATACTCTATACTGCTATTTGGCCCATAGGCACAAACAACAGCAAGAGCCCTCTCCCCAATCCGAAGGCGCAGAGAGGCGACCCTCTCGTTCACTGGGGTAAACTCCAACACATGGCGGCTGAGCTGGGGAGCTATAAGCAAGCCCACACCAGCCTGCCGCCACTCACCACAGGCGACTCCAGAGAAGTGGAGAGTCCAGCCCTTCTCGAGGAGCTGGGTTCCAGAGCCCAAGCTGTGCGTGGAGGTGAGCCCGACTATCTCTAGCCAGTACCTCTCAACCTCCCGCACAAGCTCAGGCTCTTTCCCCCCCAGTGAAGTGACATTCCATGTCCCAACAGCAAGCCGCTGTGTCCGGGGATCAGGTCGTCGAGGCCCCTGCCTTCGACTGCCACCCAATCCACACTGCACCAGTCTCCTACTGCTACCTCTGTGGGTGGTGAACCCACAGGAGGTCAGGCCCACATCACCTCTTCGGGCTAAGCCTGGCTGGGCCCCATGGGCAAAGGCCCGGCCACCAAGCGCTTGCAAACGAGCCCAAACCCCAGGCCTGGCTCCAGGGTTGGGCCCCTGCTGCGCCATACCTGGCGACGTCACGGTCCTCGATGGTTTCTCCATAAGGGTTTTGGTGAACTGCTCTTGGTCTGGCCTGTCACCTAGGACCTGTCTGCCTTGGGAAACCCTGACAGGGGCATAATGCCCCTGACAACATAGCTCCTAGGATCATTCAAGCACACAAACCCCTCCACCACAATAAGGTGGCAGTTCTAGGAGGGGCCAAATGAATATATTAGCATTAAATGAAGCTAGTCCTCCTGGATACAGTTATATACACCAGCCTCATCTAACTGTCAGAGGAGGAGGCATCGCGGTTATTTATAATGATTATCTAGGAGTAACACAAAAACCTGGTTATAAATTTAATTCATTTGAAGTTCTTCATACTCATATAATGTATGTAGCCTCGAAAAATAGGTCTACCCAGTTAATTATGTTACTTATTATTTACAGGCCCCCAGGGCCATATTCTGAGTTTATTACTGAATTTGCAGATTTTATTTCTGATCTGGTTATTTCCTTAGACAAAGCTTTAGTTGGAGATTTTAATATTCACTTCAATAACCCAGAAGACCCTTTGAAAACAGCGTTTGTGTCCATTTTAGATTCAGTAGGGATTAATCAGAATGTCATAGGACCGACCCATAATGGTGGTTACACCCTTGATCTAATACTAACGTTCGGGTTAAACGTAGAAAATATAGTCATACTTCCACAGTCTGAAGTTCTCAGATCATTATCTCATCTCATTCAAAATACAGTGGTGCTTCAAAGTTTGTGAACCCTTTAGAATTGATTTCTGCATAAATATGACCGAAAACAACATCAGATTTTCACACAAGTCCTCAAAGTAGATAAAGAGAACCCAGGTAAACAAGTGAGACAAAAATATTCTACTTGGTCATTTATTTATTGAGAAAAATTATCCAATATTACATATCTGTGAGTGGCAAAAGTATGTGAACCTCTAGGATTAGCAGTTAGTTTGAAGGTGAAATTAGAGTCAGGTGTTTTCAATCAACGGGATGACAATCAGGTGTGAGTGGGCACCCTGTTTTATTTAAAGAACAGGGATCTATCAAAGTCTGATCTTCACAACACGTTTGTGGAAGTGCATCATAGCACGAACAAAGGAGATTTCTGAGGCCCTCAGAAAAAGCATTGTTGATGCTCATCAGGCTGGAAAAGGTTACAAAACCATCTCTAAAGAGTTTGGACTCCACCAATCCACAGTCCGACAGATTGTGTACAAATGGAGGAAATTCAAGACCATTGTTACTCTCCCCAGGAGTGGTCGACCAACAAATATCATTCCAAGAGCCAGGCGTGTAATAGTCAGCGAAGTCACAAAGGACCCCAGGGTAATTTCTAAGCAACTGAAGGCCTCTCTCACATTGGCTAATGTTAAATGTTCATGAGTCCGCCATCTGGAGAACACTGAACAACAATGGTGTGCATGGCAGGGTTGCAAGAAGAAAGACACTGCTCTCCTAAAAGAACATTGCTGCTCATCTGCAGTTTGCTAAAGATCATGTGGAAAAGCCAGAAGGCTATTGGAAAATGTTTTGTGGATGGATGAGACCAAAATAGAACTTTTTGGTTTAAATGAGAAGCATTATGTTTGGAGAAAGGAAAACACTGCATTCCAGTATAAGAACCTTATCCCATCTGTGAAACATGGTGGTGGTAGTATCAGGGTTTGGGCCTGTTTTGCTGCATCTGGGCCAGGACGGCTTGCTATCATTGATGGAACAGTGAATTCTAAAGGAAAATGTCAGGACATCTGTCCATGAACTGAATCTCAAGAGAAGGTGGGTCATGCAGCAAGACAATAACCCTAAGTCCCCAAGTCGTTCTACCAAAGAATGGTTAAAAAAGAATAAAGTTAATGTTTTGGAATGGCCAAGTCAAAGTCCTGACATTAATCCAATTGAAATGTTGTGGAAGGACCTGAAGCAAGCAGTTCATGTGAGGAAACCCACCAACATCCCAGAGTTGAAGCTGTTCTGTATGGAGGAACGGGCTAAAGTTCCTCCAAGCCGGTGTGCAGGACTAATCAACAGTTACCGGAAATGTTTAGTTGCAGTTATTGCTGCACAAGGGGGTCACACCAGATACTGAAAGCAAAGATTCACATACTTTTGCCACTCACAGATATGTAATATTGGATCATTTTCCTCAATAAATAAATAACCAAGTATAATATTTTTGTCTCATTTGCTTAACTGGGTTCTCTTTATCTACTTTTAGGACTTGTGTGAAAATCTGATGTTGTTTTCTGTCATATTTATGCAGAAATATAGAAAATTCTAAAGGGTTCACAAACTTTCAAGCACCACTGTATGTCTGAGTAATAATATATGCACCTCACCACGCTACTGTATTAAAGGTACATTCACGTCAACTACTGCACAGAGCGTTATAAATGATCTCCCAGAGTTATCAACTTTGATTGGGTCACCGTCAGCCCCTGTAGAACTTGATCAGGCAACTGAATGCTTAGTCTCAATGTTCCGCCATACTTTAGATAATGTAGCTCCTCTTAAAAGGAAAATGGTCAGAGACAAAAAATTAGCACCCTGGTATAATGATGACACTCACACTTTAAAACAGACCACTAGAAAATTGGAACGTAAATGGCGTCAAACAAGATTGGTAGTGTTCAAATTAGCATTGAATGAGAGCTTCCTGAAGTATAGAAAAGCTCTTAGTGCTGCTAGATCAACATATCTCTCCTCCCTAATAGAAGATAAAAATAATCCTAGATTCCTATTTAATACTGTAGCAAAATTAACCAGGAGTTAGTCCACTATAGAGACATGCACACCTGTAGTAGCAATGACTTCATTAATTTTTTTTAATGACAAAATTGAGAATATCTGACAAAAAATTCCAACTACTAATTTAAGGTCAGACAATGAAAGTGACCTTGTAGTTAACTATATAACTGTATCAGATCATCAGTTAGAATGTTTTACTCCCCTTAAAGAAACTGAATTACTTTCATTAATCTCCGCATCAAAAGCCTCAACTTGTGTACGAGATCCCTTACTTACACGTCTATTCAAACAGATAATACCTGAAGTAATTGAACTGCTTCTAAAAATAATACATTCTTCTCTTACGATTGGCTATGTACCCAAATCCTTTAAACTAGCAGTTATCAAACCCCTGATTAAAAAACCTGACCTTGATCCCTGTCAGCTGTCCAATTATCAGCCAATGTCAAACCTCTCCATCTCCAAGACCCTTGAAAAAGCTGTGGCATGGCAGTTATGCTTACATTTACATAGGAATAACATCCATGAAATGTATCAGTCAGGATTTAGACCTCATCATAGCACAGAGTCAGCTCTGGATAAAGTAGTAAACAACCTACTGTTGGCATCTGATCAGGGCTGTGTCTCACTGCTTGTGTTGCTTGACCTTAGTGCAGCATTTGATACCATTGATCATTCCATTCTTCTGGATAGACTACAAAATGTTGTGGGAGTTAAGGGAACAGCCCTCTCCTGGCTCAGCTCTTATTTAACTGATTGCTATCAGTACAGTATGTTGATATAAATGGTGATTTTTCTAGACATACTGAGGTAAAGTTTGGTGTTCCACAAGGTTCTGTCTTGGGTCCACTGCTTTTTTCTTTATATATGTTACCTCTGGGTGATATTATTTGTAAACAATGTATTAGTTTCCACTGTTATGCTGATGACACACAGTTGCATGTTTCTGCAAAACCTGATGAGAGACACCAGCTTAATAGAATTGAGGAATGTGTGAAGGACATCAGACACTGGATGCTTATTAACTTCCTTCTGCTTAACTCTGACAAGACTTGTACTCGGACCACATGCAGCTAGAAGTAAGTTTTCTGATTACACACTAACTCTGGAAGGCCTTTCTGTTTCTTCACATGCAGCAGTAAAAGACCTCGGAGTGATTATTGACCCCAGTCTTTCATTCGAAACTCACATTGATAGCATTACCCGGATAGCTTTCTTTCATCACAGAAATATTGCTAAGATAAGAAATTTAATGTCACTTCATGACGTGGAAAAACTCGTCCATGCTTTCCTTACCTCCAGCTTGGATTATTGTAATGCCTTATTGTCTGGATGTTCCAATAAGTGCATAAATAAGCTCCAGTTAGTTCAAAATGCAGCAGCAAGAATCTTTACTAGAACTAGAAAATATGACCACATCACGCCTGTCTTATCCACACTGCATTGGCTCCCAATCAAATTTCGTATTGATTATAAAATACTACTATTGACCTTTAAAGCACTGAATGGTCTTGCACCACAATATCTGAGTGAACTTCTGGTCCTCTATGACCCGCCACGCCTACTTAGATCAAAAGGTGCAGGCTATCTGCTGGTACCTCGTATAGTGAAGGCTACATCAGGGGGCAGAGCCTTTTCTTACAAAGCCCCACAGTTATGGAACAGCCTTCCAAGTAGTGTTCGGGAATCAAACACAGTCTCAGTGTTTAAGTCAAGGCTGAAAACATATCTGTTTAGTCAAGCCTTTTGTTAATGGTGTTTATGAGGTAAAGGAGTAGATCTGGAGGGTCCTCAGACATGGTGTTTTGGTAAACTGGGATGTATGGATGCTGTCAGTCCCCCACTCACTTGCTCACTCGAGTTTGTTGATGGTGTAGTGGCTGCTGCTTTATTTCCTGGGGCTCCCTCATGCCTGTGTCACCTTCTGGCTCTCCCCTTTTAGTTATGCTGTCATAGTTGCCATAGTTGCCGGAGTCCCTGCTTGTACTCAGTGCAATATGTATACTGTTCCTACTTATTCAGGTGATATTGGGCATACCTAACAACCTGTGTTTTCTCCACCTCCCCAAATCTGTCCCTCTGAGTTATATGTTGGTCCTGGGATCGAGATGCTGACCTCTTCTGCTCCTCAGACCTGCCTGATCCATCCTGGTGCCCTGTGTCTGGTTGGAGTCTCATCCCATTGCTCCTGTGGAGGACGGCCCCATGTGGACAGTTGAAAGTCACACTTGGAGGACACTCTGGACACTTACAGTAATGCTTTTATGGCTGAGGACTACAGTTGACTTGTTAACTTTAGGACTGCAGTTGTCATGAACAGTTTTGCACTCAAGTTTCCATCAATGAAGAGTTTAAAACATCACCCAAACTGACTTCATGTTAAAACTGTTAATGTTATTGTCATGTTGTGTTAAGGGTGGTGAGATGTGGTGCGATAGGATCCAAAAGTAGAGTACTGACAAGTAATCCCAATAAAAAGGTGATTTAATTGAAGCAAAAAGTTAACAAACAAAAAATAGCAAAGCAGTCCAGACCAAACTTGGGACAAAAAATGAGGCAGGCAAGGACAAAAAACTCTAGCACAAAGAACATGAAAAATAGGGACTGGAGACCAGAGGTTTGAGCTGTGATATGTGAAAGGTGGGGTGAACGCGTCACATGGTGAGTGGTAATGCCAGTCTAACGGAACATGGGTTGATTACCTTCTTGATGAGAATGGGTCCAAGGAATCTGGGTGCTAGCTTGCGGGAGACGGTTCTAAGTGCCAGGTGGTGCGTGGAGAGCATGACTCATTGTCCTACCTGGTAGGTGGGTGCCTTGGAGTGGCATTTGTCAGTCTGCCTCTTGCATGCGAGGGCAGAGCGAATGAGTCTTCTCTGGGCCAATGCCCACATCCTCCTGCAGCGACGTATAAAAGAGCTGGGCTGAGGGTACGGCGACCTCCTACTCTTGGCTGGGGAACAGTGATGGTTGGTAACCTAGGGAGCACTGGAATGGAGAGAGACCTGTCACAGAGAAAGGGAGAGTTGAATATGCTCATAACATCCAAGGTAGGTACTTACTCCAAGAACTGGTATCCCTGGACGTCATGCACCTGTGTGCTACTTCCAAAGCTTGGTTTGCCCATTCTGCCTGGCTGTTGGTTTGTGGGTGGAAGCCTGATGAGAGACTACAGGTGGCCCCGATGAATTTGTAGAAGGCCCTCCAGAATTGTGCAGTGAACTGAGGACCCCGGTCAGAAACGATGTCAGTGGGCAGTCCATGTAGACAGGAAATGTGCTGGATGAGTAGTTCAGTGGTTTCTTTGGCTGAGGGGAGCTTGGGCAGAGGAATGAAATGAACGGTCTTGGAGAAACAGTCAATAACAGTGAGGATGCATGTGTTGCCACCTGAGTTGGGGAGTCCTGTGACGAAGTCCAGGGTGATGTGAGACCAAGGCTCATGCGGAGTTGGGAGAGGTCTTAGCAAGCTGGCAAGGGATCGATTGGCTGTCTTGTTCCAGGAGCATGTGTCGCAGGCTGCCACGAACTCCTGAACATCCTTGATGGATGGCCACCAGAAGTGCTGCTGGATGAGTGCCAGGGTTTGGGCAGCTCCCAGATGACAGGCCAGCTTGGAGCCATGACTCCACTGCAGCACCTGGGTTCACACAGGACAGGGAACAAACAGATGATTATGTGGAATATCATTGGAGTTACCTTCTCCGGAATCCTGCTCCAGGGCCTTCTGCAGTAGTGTCTCAACTTCAATAGTGCCTCCACCAGGCAGCATGGAAGGAGGATGGTTATGGACATTTTGGACTCCTCCTGGCGGGAAGAGAACATCCTGGACAGGGTGTCGGGTTTGCCGTTCTTGGAGCCTGGGCAGTAGGAGAGCGTGAATTTGAACTGGGAGAAGAATAGAGACCATTGGGCTTGTCGAGAATTGAGACGTTTGGTGGACTTGAGGTACTCCAGGTTTTTATGATCAGTCCAGACTAGGAAGGGAAGATCAGACCCCTCAAGCCAGTGCCTCCACTCCTCCAAGGCTAGTTTCACAGTCAGTAGCTCTCTGTCGTTGATGTTGTAGTTATGTTCAGCTAGGGACAGCTGGCAGGAGAAGAAGGAGCACAGGTGGACCTTGTTGTCACTGGCTCTCTGGGAGAGAATGGTTCTAACCCCTGACTTGGAAGCGTCGACCTCAACGATAAACTGCTTGGTTGGATTGGGTATGGTGAGAATGGGTGCTGTGGTAAACCTGCACTTGAGCATGGAAAAGGCTTCCTCCGCTTCCTCCCCCCACTTGAACTGGGTCAAAGTCAGGGCTGAGAGAGGTCTGGCCACTGTGCTGAAGTCACGGATGAAGAGCCTGTAGAAGTTGGCGAACCCCAAGAAGCGCTGGAGCTCTTGTCTCGAAGATGGGGTGGGCCAGTCAGCGACTGCCTCCAGCTTGAGGGGGTCCATCTCAATCTTCGCTGGAGAGATGATGAACCCCAGGAACAAGACAGGGCTTTGGTGGAACTCGCTTTTCTCCACCTTGACGAACAGCTTGTTTTCTAGCAGGCGTTGGAGGACCTGCCTGACGTGACCCCGATGTTCCTCCAGGGAGCGAGACAAAATCAAGATTTCATCCAGGTACACAAAGACAAAGGTGTTAAGGAAGTCCCTCAAGAGATCATTAACTAGTGGCTGGAAGACCGCGGGGGCATTGGTCAGGCCAAAAGGGACCACGAGGTACTCGTAGTGGCCTGTGGTGGTGTTAAAGGCCATCTTCCACTCATCCCCTTCCCTGATTCGAACAAGATGGTAGGCATTGCATAAGTCCAGTTTAGTAAACACTTTGGCTCCCTGGAGTAGTTCGAAGGCCATGGTCATGAGCGGTAGTGGATAACGATTCTTGATTGTGATAGTGTTGAGACTCCGATAGTCAACACAGGAGTAGAGTGACTTGTCCTCCTTTTTGATAAAGAACCCCGCCCCTGCTGGGGAGGAGGAAGGGCAGATGATCCCATGATTCGGTGATGTATTTTTCCATGGCTTGTCTTTCGGCGGGAGAAAGAGAGTAGAGGTGTCCCTTGGGTGGCGATGTCCCTGGCAGGAGGTTGATACCACAGTCGTTGGGTCTGTGAGGAGGGAGGGACACTGCTTGGGTCTTACTGAAAACTAGCTTAAGGTCCAGATATTCCAGAGGTACATTAGAAAGGTCGGGAAACTCACTGGCTGAGGGCTGTGGTGGTTTGGTGGGAGGCAGAGCGGAGTTCAAGCAGGAGGCCAGGTAGGAAGGACTCTAGACTAGGATGGTGTTATTAGTCCAATTTAAGTGAGGGTTGTGGTGCATCAGCCAAGGTAGTCCTAGAATGACGGGAATGTGAGGGTCGTTCATGACGTGAAATTGAATAGTTTGAGTGATTGCCCGAAATCCTTAAGGTGAGCAGGGTGGTAAGGTGAGTGATGGTGGTCAAGGCAGTGCCATTGAGTGTCAGGATGGTGAGAGGGACCTCAAGGGCGAGTAACAGGGTTCCAAGATCCTTGGCAGTGGTGGAGCAGATCAGATTCCTGTCCGCCCCCGAGTCGACAAATGCCTGAAGATGGTGATGCCAGTTGATGTGGGTGATAACAGGGAGCAACGGTCAGTCAGCAGGTGACTGGTTCAGAGCATTGCCCACCAGGGCCCCTTGATTCACTGGTAGGCTCATCCTTTTAGCGGGCAGGCTCGGCAGATGTATCTTTGCTGACCACAGTAGAAGCAGGCCCCCATGCTCCATCGGTGCAGTCGTTCCTCTGCTGAATCCAAGCGTTGATGCAATTGGCAAGGTTCATGAGGCTGGAGAGGCCCGATGGCAGTTCCCGAGAGACTAGTTCATCCTAAATGGCATCGGACAGGCCATGTAGGAATGCGTCAACCTGGGTACTCTCGTTCCAACCGCATGACACCGCCAACATCTGGAACTCAATGGCATAATCCGAGGTAGATCAGGACCTTTGCTGCAGCTCCATGAGCTCCCTAGCCGCCTCCCGGCTGGACAGAGAGCAGTCAAATGCTTGCCTCATTTCCTCAGAGAATTCTTTGAAGCTGGAACAAAAAGGTGCATCGGCGTTCCAGACCGCTGTTCCCCATTCCCTGTCCTTGCTGGTGAGGAGCGTGATGGTATAGGCTACCCGGGAGCATTCTGTGAGGAAGGCCAGAGGTTGTAGCTCCAAGATCAGTGAACATTGAAACAGAAAAGATCTGCAGGTACCTGGTTCTCCACTGTAGGTCTGAGGCAAAGGGAGTCTCGGTTCATGGAGAGTGGTGGTGGCAGGAGATGAAGGAGGCAGCTGGGCAGGGGTAGGCATGGCTTGGGAGTGCTGGAGTTGCATGGCTAGAAGGTTGAGTGAATTGGACAGGGTGGAGAGATTCTGGGTAATCTGTTGGAGCTCCTGTTGGTGGGTCCCGAGGAGAGCTCCTTGCTGCTGTATAGCCATTCTCAGCTGGGTCAGTTCTGCTGGATCCATGTTGGCCAGAACGTACTGTTAAGGGTGGCGAGATGTGGTGCGATAGGATCTAAAAGCAGAGCACTGACAAGTAATCCCAATAAAAAGGTGATTTAATTGAAGCAAAAAGTTAACAAAAAAATATAGCAAAGTAGTCCAGACCAAACTTGGGACAAAAAAACAAGGCAGGCAAGGACAAAAAATGCTAGCACAAAAAACATGAAAGACAAAATGTTAGAGCAAAAACCATGACACGAAACAAGCAGGCTAGAGAGCAAAAAACCATGAAGGAATAAAGGGCACAGAAATGGCAAGAAAAACTGATGAGACATTCTGGCAAAGTCCCTGTCTGAGAACGGCGTTTATATACACAGCAGAGAAAACCAGGAAGTGAATGCAGGCAAGATGGAATTCCCGTCCCGGATCCAGATTAGCACTGACCTAGGAGATAAGTAATATCCGGAGTGGAAGTCCGGGGCAGAGCATGACATGTTGTCTGTTGTTGCCCAAATGAGGATGGGTTCCCTTTGAGTCTGGTTCCTCTCAAGGTTTCTTCCTCATGTTGTCTGAGGGAGTTTTTCCTTGCCACCGTCGCCATAGGCTTGCTCATTGGGGATAGATTAGGGATAAAATTAGCTCATGTTTTAAGATTCAAGATGTTTGTCATATACACAATAAAAGACACAGCGGTTTATTATTGGGTAATAAAATTCTTATTTTGCAACTGCCTGACCAAACTATGCTTACCAATATAAAAAGAAATACACACACATACACATATATATATACACAACCCCGATTCCAAAAAAGTTGGGACAAAGTACAAATTGTAAATAAAAATGGAATGCAATAATTTACAAATCTCAAAAACTGATATTGTATTCACAATAGAACATAGACAACATATCAAATGTCGAAAGTGAGACATTTTGAAATTTCATGCCAAATATTGGCTCATTTGAAATTTCATGACAGCAACACATCTCAAAAAAGTTGGGACAGGGGCAATAAGAGGCTGGAAAAGTTAAAGGTACAAAAATGTAACAGCTGGAGGACCAAATTGCAACTCATTAGGTCAATTGGCAATAGGTCATTAACATGACTGGGTATAAAAAGAGCACCTTGGAGTGGCAGCGGCTCTCAGAAGTAAAGATGGGAAGAGGATCACCAATCTCCCTAATTCTGTGCCGACAAATAGTGGAGCAATATCAGAAAGGGAATTAGACTGTAAAATTGGCAAGAGTTTGAACATATCATCATCTCCAGTGCATAATATCATCAAAAGATTCAGAGAATCTGGAAAAATCTCTGTGCGTAAGGGTCAAGGCCGGAAAACCATACTGGGTGCCCGTGGTCTTCGGACCCTTAGACGGCACTGCATCACATACAGGCATGCTTCTGTATTGGAAATCACAAAATGGGCTCAGGAATATTTCCAGAGAACATTATCTGTGAACACAATTCACCGTGCCATCCGCCATTGCCAGCTAAAACTCTATAGTTCAACTAAGACGCCGTATCTAAACATGATCCAGAAGCGCAGACGTCTTCTCTGGGCCAAGGCTCATTTAAAATGGACTGTGGCAAAGTGGAAAACTGTTCTGTGGTCAGACGGATCAAAATTTGCAGTTCTTTATGGAAATCAGGGACGCTGTGTCATTCGGACTAAAGAGGAGAAGGATGACCCAAGTTGTTATCAGCGCTCAGTTCAGAAGCCTGCATCTCTGATGGTATAGGGTTGCATTAGTGCGTGTGGCATGGGCAGCTTACACATCTGGAAAGACACCATCAATGCTGAAAAGTATATCCAGGTTCTAGAGCAACATATGCTCCCATCCAGACGACGTCTCTTTCAGGGAAGACCTTGCATTTTCCAACATGACAATGCCAAACCATATACTGCATCAATTACAGCATCATGGCTGCATAGAAGAAGGGTCCGGGTACTGAACTGGCCAGCCTGGAGTCCAGATCTTTCACCCATAGAAAACATTTGGCGCATCGTAAAACGGAAGATACGACAAAAAAGACCTAAGACAGTTGAGTAACTAGAAGCCTACATTAGACAAGAATGGGTTAACATTCCTATCCCTAAACTTGAGCAACTTGTCTCCTCAGTCCCCAGACGTTTACAGACTGTTATAAAGAGAAAAGGGGATGTCTCACAGTGGTAAACATGGCCTTGTCCCAACTTTTTTTAGATGTGTTGTTGTCATGAAATTTAAAATCACCTAATATTTCTCTTTAAATGATAAATTTTCTCAGTTTAAACATTTGATGTCATCTATGTTCTATTCTGAATAAAATATGGAATTTTGAAACTTCCACATCATTGCATTCCGTTTTTATTTACAATTTGTACTTTGTCCCAACTTTTTTGGAATCAGGGTTGTATATAAAATAGGAAATATAAAATATAAAGTGCATATGGAATGCAAAATATAAAAGTAGAATGAAAAACGAAGATAACATTTAAAAAAGAGGCAAACAATGTGCAAACATAGAGGTAAATATACTGTGCAATGTCTTGTGCAAAATTGCTAATATAGAGGTAGATGGTGATTATAATCCGTGGTTCAAAAGCCTGATGGAAATATAGAGGTACAGTGGTGCTTGAAAGTTTGTGAGCACTTGAGAATTTTTTATATTTCTGCATAAATATGACCTAAAACATCATCAGATTTTCACACAAGTCCTAAAAGTAGATAAAGAGAACCCAGTTAAACAAATGAGACAAAAATATTATACTTAGTCATTTATTTACTGAGGAAAATGATCCAATATTACATATCTATGAGTGGCAAAAGTATGTGAACCTTTGCTTTCAGTATCTGGTGTGGCCCCCTTGTACAGCAATAACTGCAACTAAACGTTTGCGGTAACTGTTGATCAGTCCTGCATACCGGCTTGGATGAATTTTAGCCCATTCCTCCAGACAGAACAGCTTCAACTCTGGGATGTTGGTGGGTTTCTTCACATGAAATGCTCGCTTCAGGTCCTTCCACAACATTTCGATTTGATTAAGGTCAGGACTTTGACTTGGCCATTCCAAAATATTAACTTAATTTTCTTTAACCATTCTTTGGTAGAACTACTTGTGTGCTTAGGGTCGTTGTCTTGCTGCATGACCCACCTTCTCTTGAGATTCAGTTCATGGACAGATGTCCTGACATTTTCCTTTAGAATTCGCTGGTATAATTCAGAATCCATTGTTCCATCAATGATGGCAAGCCGTCCTGGCCCAGATGCAGCAAAACAGGCCCAAACCATGATACTACCACCACCACGTTTCACAGATGGGATAAGGTTCTTATGCTGGAATGCAGTGTTTTCCTTTCTCCAAACATAACGCTTCTCATTTAAACCAAAAAGTTCTATTTTGGTCTCATCCATCCAAAAAACATTTTTCCAGTGGCCTTCTGGCTTGTCCACGTGATCTTTAGCAAACTGCAGACGAGCAGCAATGTTCTTTTTGGAGAGCAGTGGCTTTCACCTTGCAACCCTACCATGCACACCATTGTTGTTCAGTGTTCTCCTGATGGCGTACTCATGAACATTAACATTAGCTAATGTGAGAGAGGCCTTCAGTTGCTTAGAAGTTACCCTGGGGTCCTTTTTGACCTTGCCGACTATTACACGCCTTGCTCTTGGAGTGATCTTTGTTGGTTGACCACTCCTGGGGAGGGTAAAAATGGACTTGAATTCCTCCATTTGTACACAATCTGTCGGACTGTGTATTGGTGGAGTCCAAACTCTTTAGAGATGGTTTTGTAACCTTTTCCAGCCTGAGGAGCATCAACAATGCTTTTTCTGAGGTCCTCAGAAATCTCCTTTGTTCATGGCATGATACACATGTCTTGTGAAGTTCAGACTTTGATAGATCCCTGTTCTTTAAATAAAATAGGGTGCCCACTCACACCTGATTGTCATCCCATTGATTGAAAACACCTGACTCTAATTTCACCTTCAAACTAACTGCCAATCCTAGAGGTTCACATACTTTTGCCACTCACAGATATGTAATATTGGATTATTTTCCTCAATAAATAAATGACCAAGTGTAATATTTTTGCCTCATTTGTTTAACTGGGTTCTCTTTATCTACTTTTAGGACTTGCGTGAAAATCTGATGATGTTTTAGGTCATATTTATGCAGAAATATAGAAAATTCTAAAGGGTTCACAAACTTTCAAGCACCACTGTAGATGGTGATTATAATCCATGGTTCAAAAGTCTGATGGCCTGGGGGTAAAAACTGTTTGTCAGTCTAGTAGTCCTTGCTTCCACACTCCTGTAGCATCTGCCAGATGGTAGGAGTGTGAATAGCATGTGTTGTGGGTGTGTTTGGTCCCTGATGATGCTCTGTGCCCTTTTTTTGACCGGGGTGTTGTAAATGTCCTATAGTGGGGGGAGAACAGCTCCACAGATGAACTGTGCCATTTTAATGACATGCTGGAGAGCCTTTCTGTCCTGAGTTGTGCAGTTCCCATACCACACAGTGATGGAATTTGTCAGGACACTCTCCACTGTGCACCTGTAGAAGTTGCTGAGGAGTTTGGTGGACAATCCAAATTTCCTCAGCTTTCTCAGGATGAAGAGTCTCTGTTGAGCCTTCTTGATGGTCTGCTGTGTGTTGTGTGTCCAGGTGAGATCCTCACTGATGTGACTTCTGAGGAATTTAAATGTTTTCACCCTCTCCACCTGTGTCCCGTTGATGTGCAGCGAGGCGTGCTGGTCTCTCCTCCTCTTCCTTGGGTCAATAATCATTTCCTTGGTCTTCTCAGCATTCAAGGAGTGGTTATTTTCCCAGCATCAGGAGACCAGCTGAGCCACCTCCTCCCTGTAGGCTCTCTCATCTCTGCTGGTGATCAGCCCAATGACAGTGGTGTCGTCAGCGAACTTGATGATGGAAGTGTTACTCTGGGTGGGGGTGCAGTCGTAGGTGAAGAGGGTGTACAGGAGTGGACTGAGCACACAGCCTTGGGGGGTCCCTGTGCTCGCTGTCTTGGTGCTGGATGTTCTGGTACCAACTCTGACAGCCTGGGGTCTGTTTGTGAGAAAGTCCAGGACCCAGCAGCAGAGGGAGGATGTCAGTCCAAGGGTGGAGAGCTTCTCAGTCAGTCTGCTGGGGATGACGGTGTTGAAGGCTGAACTGTAGTCCACAAACAGCATTCAAACATAATGCTGTGTCCCTGTGTTCCAGGTGTGACATGGCTGCATTGACGGCATCATCAGTTGAATGGTTCTGACAATATGCAAATTGAAGGGGGTCTATTGTGTCTGGGATGTCCTTTTTGATGTATGACATGACTATCCTCTCAAAACACTTCATTACAACTAAAGTGAGTGCAATTGGGCGATAGTCATTCAGGCATGTTATATTATTTTTCTTTGGGAGGGGCACTATGGTGGTGGTCTTGAAGCATGTGGGCACAGAAGACATGGAGAGGGACATGTTGAAAATGTCTGTGAAGACCTCTGCTAACTGTGTGGAGCAGGCCCTCAAAGCACGGCCGGGGATGTTGTCAGGGCTGGCTGCCTTTCGGGGGTTAGTCCTCCTGAAGACCTTGCTCACCTCGGTTATGGTCACAGTAGGTGAAGAGCTCTGTGCTGCCTCTGTTGGTAGAATCCCTCTGTGTTGGTTGGTGTTGAGGGTGTCGAAGCGAGCATAGAACTCATTCAGCTCATCTGGTGAGGTGTTGTGGTTGGCTGTGACCCTGCTGTTCTTCTGCTGGAAATTGGTGATGTGTTGCAGGCCCTGCCACATGCATCTGGAGTCTGAGGTGTTGTAATATCCTTCCAGCTTCAGTCTGTACTTCCTCTTGGCTTCCCTAATGGATCTGCATAGGTCATACCTGGCTTTTTTATATCCATCTGCCTCACCAGAGGCAAAAGCAGTGGAGCATGCATGTAGCATACTTCACTGTTAATCCAAGTTTTTGGTTAGGATATATTTTGCAGCGCTTGGTGGGGACAATGTCATTAATACACATACTGATGTAGCTGGTGACCACAGATGCATATTCCTCTAAATCCACAGAACAGTCTTCTCTCAAAGCAGCAGTCTTAAACACATCCCAGTTTGTAGAACTGAAGCAGTCCTGGAGCACCAGATCAGTCTCTTCATTCCAAACTTTAACAGTTTTACTCACTGGGGGGGGCTTGTTCGAGAAGGGCCTTGTAAGCTGGGTAGAGGAACACAGAGATGTGGTCAGACTGTCCAAAGTGGGGGCGGGGCACAGCCTTGTAGCCATTTCTCACGTTGCTGTAGACATGGTCCAGGATGTTGTTGTCCCTTGTTGGAAAGCTCACGTGTTGATGGTACTTCGGTAGCACAGTCCTGAGGTTGCAATGATTAAAATCCCCAGCCATGACAAACACGGCATCTGGGTGTGTGGTCTCATGTTTGCCGATGACATCATGTAGTAGTCCTAGCACTGTAGTGCGGTCGGCCCGCGGTGGGATGCAAACAAGTCAAGTCAAGTTTATTTGTATAGCGCTTTTAACAATAAACATTGTTGCAAAGCAGCTTTACAGAATTTGAACAACTTAAAACATGAGCTAATTTTGTCCCTAATCTGTCCCCAATGAGCAAGCCTGTGGCGATGGTGGCAAGGAAAAACTCCCTCAGACAACATGAGGAAGAAACCTCGAGAGGAACCAGACTCAAAAGGGAACCCATCCTCATTTGGGCAACAATAGACAGCATGACTATAACATTAACAGTTTTAACATGAAGACAGTTTCATTGATGTTGTAACTCTTCATTGATGGAAACTTGAGTGCAAAACTGTTCATGACAACTGCAGTCCTAAAGTTAGCAAGTCAACTGTAGTCCTCAGCCATAAAAGCATTACTGTAAGAGTCCAGAGCATCCTCCAGGTGTAACCCTCAACTGTCCTCATGGGGCCGTCCTTCACAGGAGCGATGCGATAAAACTCCAACCAGACACAGGGCACCAGGATGGATCAAGCAGGTCCGAGGGGCAGAAGAGGCCAGCATCTCAATCCCAGGACCAACATGTAACTCAGAGGGACAGATTGGGGGGGGGAGGGAGAGAGAGAAAACACAGGTTGTTAGGTATGCCCTAAAAATGACAAGTATTAAATCTGTGTGGTAGGCTCGCAGAGACAAGAGTCTTGACATTAGGCATAATACACAACAATGGCATGTTAATATGGTTAAAAAATATCATGACCTGCTCTGGCTGGATGCTTGATTGGGTGATGGGAGCACACTCCTCAGCAATGATGAGATGCAGATGGGACCTGTGGGTTTAATTGGTCTTAAGTGATCAATCTCATTAAATCAGTCTCATTAATAATACCATTAATTTTGGTGTTCAATAATAAATTACCAAACAGCTAAATTATGGTATATTCCAAATTATTATGATCACTACTGATGCAGCAATAATGTATTACTTACCGTATTACATAGACACTACAGCTAATAGCATTCATATACACTTGGGTGAAGGCAATTTGGAGTTCTTTGAGATTGTGTGACTTCAAGGATACAGCAGCAAAAACAGACAAGCACAGTTTAACAGAATAATTGAATTTATTATAACAACGATACTAAATGGGTAATAGCAGTTGAATACATTCAATATGGTCAACAGCAAATATAGACAAGGCACAAACAGTGAGGTAGTACACTCGATGAGCATGTGTATGTGTGTGTGTATGAGAGGGAGAGCAAGAGGAGAGATAGAGAGAAAGAGAGTTTGAGTATGCGCGCGGGAGGTGCGCGGACAGAATGTGTGTATGCGTGAGGATGCGCTGTAAAATTTGGAGATGCACACGAGGACATGCAAGGTAAATAAATCAGGGATTGGAATGTTATCTAAGGTGTTGGGGGGAGGGAAAATCACCTCGTGGTTTTCTTGAGACAAAGGAATTCGTCGTGGTTGCTAATTCCACTACCTTATAACATTACCAAATCCACTGAAATCTTGAGGTCAAAGTGTGTGTAATAATGAAATTAAGGGGTGTTAGAGAGGATAGAGAAGAGCATGTAACAACCTATCTATTAAAACAATGGAGAGAACAATGTAGAACAACAATGATCAACTGGACACTCTAAGTGTCTACAGTGTGCACAATTAAACAGTTTCTGAGTTTAAATTCACACTACTTCATAAAGCTAATTCCTAAGACTAGTTTGCCCAAATGCCAGCCTTACTTCCAGTATCTTGCTCCTATGCAGGAATGCAGAGATGTCCCGAAGTTTCGCGGAGTTTCGGGTGCTCGCGGAGGGTCACAGAAGGCTCGTGGGTCGCTCCTGTGAAGGTGCAGAGAAGTCCTTGATCTGAAGCTTCGTTGTTCATGAGGAAAAGTCTCTGACCAATAATGTGCACAGCAATTAAGTCAGAAGGAATCCGGTTGCTTCTAACTTTTAATTAACTGCTTGGGCTGCAGTTATAACGTCACTTATAATAAACAAATAAACCGGTTGTAACTCAATTGAGTGAGATGACGCAACTTAGGTACTCTTTACTGTGGCCAGTGGTATATACAAAAGCACGTTGAGTCTTCTTTCTTGCAAGGCAGACGTCGTGATTTCGGATGGTCCGATGAACGGGGGTCTTTCTATATGTCTGTATGACGCGAAGATCAACAGAGAGAGAGAGAGAGAGTTGAGGGTGACCGGGTCACTTATAGAGTCAGGGTGACATGACGTAGGTGATGATGGATGACGTGACGTAGGTGATCATGGATGACGTGACGTAGGTCATCGCGGGAGTTAGTTGATGTGATTTGCAGTTCTAGACGGGGACTGTGGCTGTCCCTACATTCCCCCTTTTGGTCTCAGGGGTATGACTGAGTCGTAGCACTGAGAGCACAGTACAGTACAGTCCACATGTCCATAGTCCTTGAGGTAGCATCCTCTGTACAGTCCATGGTGTCCTGTGAAGCCTGTGTAAACTCATGTGTCCTAGTAAGACAGTTGGAGGCATAGGCATTTGGGCCAATATCAGGCTGTAAGCATTTGGGCATATAATTACTCTATCTAACTAGGTCAAAATCACATCTATTAAAAAAAAAAACATTAAACACTACATAGTTACTTCATTTCCTATGCATAAAAACAAGAGAAGAGAAGGAATGAAGGAAAGAAAAGAAGTATTAGTGCTTGGGTTAGTAAGCCTAATCTTCTGTAAAGGTAATAGCAGCAGTTGGTCTGGCCAGAAAGCGTGCGCTACTGCGGCTGAAGCTGTCAGGGACGCAGACTATCTTATCCAGCTTGGCGTGTAGTGTTCTTATGTATTTGTGTAACATGTATGCGATGCCAGCAGTTAAGACCCAGCCACTGAGAAGTCCCAAAGCAATCAGACTTATAGTAGATCCTAGATCAGATGACTCTCTGACCTGGTAGTGGGAGACCATAGTTGAAATTCCAGTCTGGCCTAAACTAAATTTCACCGTTTTGGTCCCTTCAACCAGTAGTTGCTGTTGGAGGGTGTCATTGATCTCAAGATCATAACCTTGAAATGCATCTATCATTTCAATCTCAGAATCGTACCTGTCAGTACTAAGATGGTGTAGGGTGATTTTACCTATGTGAATGGTGGCTCCCTGTGGTACACTAAGGAACACCGTTTGGTTTGGGATTTTCATTCTGGTGGCTGTGTCGTGCTGATCGTATGACATCAAGACTTCAGTTTTTGGAGTGTTAACAACCCACCGATTACCAGCTCTCTCTACTCTAGTTTCCATATCCACGTCCTTTGCGGACATTTGACCTACACACTTTTGTTTGGGCGCTTTTACCCTCAAACCACACAGGCGATCTGTAGTGTCTCTAATGAATGGGTTGCTTGGGCAGACCCAGTGGATGTCTTTAGTGGAGGTGCACATCTCTATAAATAAAGTAGAAAGTATACAGTAGTAGTAGTATAGTAGTATACAGGAATAAAGTAGACAGAGGGGCTGTCATCATGGAATGCTACCATGGGTGGTGTCTGTATGCATATACGGACATTGTTTTTCCAGAAACCCACATTGAGGACAGACTTGAGTCTATATATGTTGTTTTTCCTCAATGATGGGTAGGTTCAGCATGAATCCTATCTCTAAGTCTTGTGGATTCACAAAAGTGGGGATAGTACTGCCAAGACTATAGGCCAGGTGTATTTGCGATGAATACACATTAGTAGTAGTAGCGGATTTTAGTATTTTATCTACCATGCTAAGGGGTATCAGATACAGTGGGATTTTACCACTACTCAGGGTACTGATTGAGCTGCCAATTTCCCTAAGCAGGTCTTGCATCAAATCCCTTACTACCCGGATGGATTTGATCTCGCTCTTGATTATTTCGGCCAACTTGTCTACGGCATGCACAGTGTTATTGACTAGAGCAGAATGCATGTTAATGGTTAGTATAGTTCCCTGCAGGGTTTTGCCTAAGCCCTGCAGCTACTCCTGTTGAGAAAGCAGTTTCTCTCGGATCTCTGGCATTTCCTCTTTCAGAACGCTAACTTCTCTTTTCACCGCACTCAGACTGACTGAGTTGGCTGCAGAGAAACCAACAGAGAACAAGGACCCAATGGCAGATGCAGCAGTAAGTAAACCCCCAAGGAACCTTTTCTGATGCGTTTTGCCACTCAGCTCTTCCTCAGTGACTAAGAATTTTTGTAACTGCTCCAGCATGTGGATAGTTGTGCGTTTAGCGTGTTCAACTGTATTCCAGATCTCGCCATTTGGTCCACTATCATCGGTCGATTGTGGTAGTGACTTGAGGTGTTTACGGTATACGTCCCATGGGTCTAGTTGGGCGTATACTCTGAGTGTGAATGCGGCAGTTCGTAAGAAGGAGCCCAGGAGCCTCCTGCAGGATGATGCCAGCTGGGGGGCCAGGCTCCACCACCTCACTTGACTGACTCAGTTGTAGGGTGAGGAGAATGCACAGGATCCCGAGGGAGTCCATTCTGTAACATACAGAAGGGTTATTACTTTATTGGGTTGGTAAATGTGACTGGGAATGTTAGTGTACACTTATGGGTGAGTGAGGCGTACAAGCTAGGTGGACAGGATGGGCCTAACTATCGTCCACCCCCTTTTTGGAGTGAGGACTGTTCAAAAGGCTTGATTTGATTGCTATGGACCCATTGATATGAGGGCGTTTGATTAGGCCTGGATGTCCTAATGCGATATGCGACGGGGGACAGTTTTCCCACGATCTCGAAAGGTCCCGACCAGTGTGGTAGGAACTTCTTTGAGACTCCTACCGGCTTGGTAAAGTTGAAGTATAGGACTTTGTCACCTATTTGATATTCGTGATGGGAGGCTTTTCGGTCGTAGTAGGACTTTTGTCCTTTTACGCTCATTTCGAGATTCTTTTGGGCCCATGCAAAGGTTGACTGTAGGTGGCATTGTAGGTCAGCAACATATTGATGTGCGGTGTATGCAGTTGCGATGCTCATGTCCTCTGGTCTGTACAGGAGATGCAGTGGGAGAACCATCTCCCGCCCAGTCATCATCTCAAAGGGTGTGACTCCAGTGGTGCGATGAGGGGTGGACCTAATGGCCATTAGCACCAAGGGAAGTTTCACATCCCAATCTTTACCATGGTGGGTGACATACTTCCGCAGCATGCTCACAATGGTTTGATTGGCTTGTTCAACCTGACCAAAAGATTGAGGGTGGTACATGATATGGAATTTCACCTCAATGCCTAACATGTTCCACAGCACAGCCATTACACCAGCAGTGAAATGGGTGCCTTTGTCTGAGTCGATGGATAGAGGGAGGCCCCAGCGGCTGAACACATGGTTCATGAGAAGGAGAGCAGTGGTCTCTGCGGTATCGTTGGGAGCTGGTAGACATTCTATCCATTTTGTGAAAGCGCATGTGATGGTAAGGAGGTATTTGTTACCCCGGGAAGATTTTGGGACCGGACTGATCCAGTCCATTTGGAGGTTGGACCAGGGGAAGGTAATTCCTCGACTTTGCAGTGGAGCTCTATTTAGCGGTTTGGATGGGCGAAATTGACAACAGACCAGGCATCCCTTGACATACTCGGTTATGTCTTTAATCATGAAAGGCCAATAGACTATCGGCTGAAGGGTCTTGTAGGTGGCCCTAGCACTTCTATGGCCTCCACATGGACTGTCATGAGCATACTGCAGCATAACTCCCCTATGGTCCATAGGAACAACCCAGCGGGGTGGTCCTTGGCCACGAGGCACATACACCAGGAGCCCTTTCTCAAGCTTCAGGCAGTGCTGGAGGTTATGGAGGTGTTTTAGGTCCTTTGATTGTTGTAGCTCCACTTCTGATATAGGGGATGCCCTTGGGTCTGTGACAAAGTTGCGAATCTGGCTGATAGTTGGGTCCCTATCCTGCATAGTTACCAGATCTGCGTCACCTGGTTGTCTACCTAAATGGACGGTCAACGACTGGGGTTCAGGGTCTTCGCGCCCTTCTCTAGCCTGTCGGCGGGTAATGGCGTTCACGACATGACACGGTTTCTCAGGGAGCCATCCCTCTTGGAACACCCAGGGGGGGACGTCCACAGCTCCTGCCTTGGCGAGGCAGTCAGCCTCATTGTTACCAACCTTATCAGGTCCAGGGACTTGGGAGTGCCCTTTCACCTTTTTCCAGTACACGGTCATTCCCTGGCCTGCCACCAGTTTGCCACATGCCAGGAAAAGTTCAGAGTGTTTGACTACTTTTCCTCTAGCATTTTTCATGTCATTCATTTTCCATGTGGGGAAGTGAGAAATGAAGCTGTGATGGGCATAATTGGAGTCAGAGCAGATGACTAGCTGCTCAATGCTCACTTTGCTAGCTTGTTGTAAAGCGATGAGCACTGCTGCTATCTCTGCGTATTGGTTTGCCCTGGCTCCGATTTGGTACTGGTATTGTCCTTTCAGAGGGCCTGTTGTCCAAACAATACCAAAGCCGGCTCACAGTTCATTCTCATGATGGAAGGAACAACCATCTACGTAGACCACGCGAAGGTCTTTACAAGAGTTATCGTCATAATAGTGGTGGTCTGATGGAAGAGAAGGTGTAGTTACGAGGGCAGGATTCTCTCCTGCCTCCTGCTCGCAATCGCAATGCTGGCAGTCGGCTAAGCCTTGGCCCAATGCCATTTTATGGTTCTGGGCATACTTCACCTCAATGTCGTAGCCCTGTAATGCCATCATCCATGCCGCGATGCGACTATTGGACACCCTTCCTTCTCTTAGCCTCTGACTGTTTAAGAAAGAGACAGGTTGGTGACATGTCTCTATCACAACTTTCTGACCACACTGTAAAAAAAAATAGTTGAGAATACTTGAAATTTCAAGGCAACCGTCTGCATTAAGAATTTTATGTTTTGCCAACGATGCGCCCATGATAATCCAAACTATGATAAAACTGTTATCTTTATTAAGAATTCTTAATTAAGTCAATTTTCAATTCCTCATTCTGCCAACATAGATTTCTCTTTTTGCTGAACAGTGGCATTCACAGTAGTGCAAAAAGGCAATTGAGGTTATCACAATTTTTTTTTTTTTAGATTTTTTTGGGGCTTTTTTCACCTCTATTTGGATAGGACAGCGTAGAGACAGGAAATGAGCAGGAAATGACCTCGGGTCGGAACCGAACCCAGGTCCCCGGATTTATGGTATGGCGCCTTATCCACCTGAGCCACGACGCCCCCGAGGTTATCACAATTTATCATTAAACAATACATGCCTTTTTTCATTGTTCTACACAATTACAAAACTTCAATATTGAAATAAAGTTTTTAAAGCCCACGTCATGGGTGTGGCTCAGGTGGATAAGGCGCCATACCATAAATCCGGGGACCTGGGTTCGATTCCGACCCGAGGTCATTTCCTGATCCCTCCCCGTCCCTCTCTCCCGCTCATTTCCTGTCTCTACACTGTCCTATCCAAATAAAGGTGAAAAAAGCCCCCCAAAAAAGTCTGATAACCTCAATTGCCTTTTTGTACTACTGTGAATGCCACTGTTCAGCAAAAAGAGAAATCTATGTTGGCAGAATGAGGAATTGAAAATTGACTTAATTAAGAATTCTTAATAAAGATAACAGTTTTATCATAGTTTGGATTATCATGGGCACATCATTGGCAAAACATAAAATTCTTAATGCAGACTGTTGCCTTGAAATTTCAAGTATTCTCAACTATTCTTTTTTTACAGTGCACCAATGTAGCTGCGGAAATGTTCAATGGCCCAAACAGTAGTTAGCAGGGCTTTATTGCAGTTTGAGAATTTACTACTATTTACTACTAAGTGAATGGCTAGTGTATGCGACGACTCGCCTGTCTCTGTCATACTGCTGTGATAAGGCAGCACTTAAGCAGTGAGTGGAGAAGCTGGCCTCAAGGTAAAATGCTTTGTCCTTGTCTGGATAAGTGAGACAGGGGGAGTACAATTTCTGCTTCATTTCTCTGAAAGCATGTTCTTGAGGACTGTCCCACTGAAATTCCTTATCCTTTCAGAGAAGCTCTGTGAGTGGTCTCACAATTTCTGCGTAGTCCTCAATAAACTGCCTAGAGTAATTGCAGATGCCTAGAAAGCTCCTAAGCTCTGACATATTGGTGGGGGCTTTAATGTCTTGGATGGCTTGGACTCTCCCTGACTGGGGTTCGATACCATCAGGCCCCACGAGCAGGCCAACATATTCAACTTTTGTGCGACACCACTGGCCCTTGGTAATGGAGAGCTTGGCTCCAGCATTAGCAAGCTGAGTAAGGACGTCGAATTTCGATTAAATGAGCTTCGAATGTTTGCGATCTGATCAGGATGTCGTCAACATAAATCAAGTTTCCGCGAGCAGCAGCATCATTCATGGCCTTGTGCAAGAATATGTTGAATTCAGCTGGTGAGTTGGAGTACCCAAAAGGGCACCGGTTCCAGGTAAATTGCCAATTTGCAAAGGAGAACGCTAGTTTATATTGGTCTTTAGGATTGACTTTCATCGTCCAGAATCCACTGGCAACATCGGCGGTGGAGAAAAACTTAGCGTCTCTCACCTTGGTGAGTTCCTGGTCTAAATGGATCATTGGCCACCTTGACAAGGGGACTTGCTTATTCAGCTGCCTGTAGTCAATGGTGAGGCGCCATTTGCCATTAGGCTTCAGCAAGGGCCACAAGGGAGAATTGTATGTGGAATTACATTCTCGAATGATCTGCTTCTCCAGCAAAGTGTCTATGATCTCTTGGATAGAGTCATAAGCTGCTAAAGGGATTTTGTACTGGCGCACAAACGTTGGTGGTGCATCCGGGTCAGTGGGGATTCGTATGGTGTGGTCTGTGACTCCACAGTCATTAGAATCCCGTGACCAAATGTCTTTGAAATCATAAAACAATTGGCGGAGTTGTTGTTTCTGAGTGTCCAAGGTTAGGCTATCAGCCTTAGTAAGCTGTTGTTGGACCTCCAGTTCGAAACCTGGGTATGGTTCGCCTATTAGAGAATCTACAGCATCTGACACAGGGGTGTTTTCACCCGGCTGAGAGGAGAGGGCATATACCATCATGTCCTCTGTTGTGTCAGCTTTGGCCATGAAGACTTGGTCATCGCACAGGATGTCGTGTGGCTCGATACGAATCATGTTATTGGGGATGGTGAAGAAAGTGTTTCTACTGTCTTCTAGTCTGACCAAAGAAAGAGGCAGTTTGCCTATGACTGGAATTGTTAGTTCAAAGTCATGGAATGATCTGTCTATCAGCAGACCTAGGGGGCGGCGAGCAGGCACGGTGAGAGGAGTGTTGGTCAAGTTTTGCACCAGAATGTAAGATGAACGATGGTTCAGTTCAAGCAGAGGAGTGCCACAAACTGTTAGGTTAAGTTCCAGAAATAGAGGCAGAGGTTGGAAGAAAGCCTCTGATGTTGGAAACTCTTGACCTCTCAGAATGACCAACTTAAGGGGAAAACCGGCCATCCTAGCAGGATGCGTGAGGATGCACTGTAAAATTTGGAGATGCACGCGAGGACACGCAAGGTAAATAAATCAGAGATTGGAATGTTATCTAAGGTGTTGGGGGGAAGGGAAAATCACTTCGTGGTTTTCTTGAGACAAAGAAATTCGTCGTGGTTGCTAATTCCACTACCTTATAACATTACCAAATCCACTGAAATCTTGATGAGGTCAAAGTGTGTGTAATAATGAAATTAAGGGGTGTTAGAGAGGATATAGAAGAGCATGCAACAACCTATCTATTAAAACAATGGAGAGAACAATGTAGAACGACAATGATCAACTGGACACTCTAAGTGTCTACAGTGTGCACAATTAAACAGTTTCTGAGTTTAAATTCACACTACTTCATAAAGCTAATTCCTAAGACTAGTTTGCCCAAATGCCAGCCTTACTTCCAGTATCTTGCTCCTATGCAGGAATGCAGAGATGTCCCGAAGTTTCGCGGAGTTTCGGGTGCTCGCGGAGGTTCACAGAAGGCTCGTGGGTCACTCCTGTGAAGGCACAGAGAAGTCCTTGATCTGAAGCTTCGTTGTTCATGAGGAAAAGTCTCTGACCAATAATGTGCACAGCGATTAAGTCAGAAGGAATCCGGTCGCTTCTAACTTTTAATTAACTGCTTGGGCTGCAGTTGTAACATCACTTATAATAAACAAATAAACCGGTTGTAACTTAATTGAGTGAGACGACGCAACTTGGGTACTCTTTACCGTGGCCAGTGGTATATACAAAAGTGCATTGAGTCTTCTTTCTTGCAAGGCAGACATCGTGAATTCAGATGGTCCGATGAACGGGGGTATCTCTATATGTCTGTATGACACGAAGATCAACAGAGAGAGAGAGAGAGAGTTGAGGGTGACCGGGTCACTTATAGAGTCGGGGTGACGTGACGTAGGTGATCATGGATGACGTGACGTAGGTCATTGCGGGAGTTAGTTGATGTGATTTGCAGTTCTAGATGGGGACTGTGGCTGTCCCTACAGACCCTTAGGGCTGGCCAAGACAATTCAGTTACATTTCACCAGGTCTGGGACATGCGACAGAATGTCTGACGGCCAATTCCCTGCAGGCTACGATAGCCAGTCGAGGTCTCCACCCTCTCCACCAAAAGATTTCCTGTTGACTCCATGTAACTCAGAGGGACAGATTTTTTTTTGGGGGGGGAGAGGGAAAGAAAACACAGGTTGTTAGGTATGCCCAATGTCACCTGAATAAGTAGGAACAGTATACATATTGCACTGAGTACTGTTACACCTGCTGGCTCAAGGCAAGTGCAACATAAAGGGAGACCACACCAACCAAGTACTACGTTCAATATATCGATATTTATTTAAATAATGGAAGAATGTCAGTAATATATAAAATAAAAGTGTAATGTGTTGTGGTCTGGGTGCAAATAAGTTTAGCCAAACCAAAATGAAGGAGGAAGCTCCCTCTTGCCTTCTCGGGAGACCTTTTATAGGCCAAGCCCCCATTATCTACAATCCTCCACACCTGGACCAGTCACCTGTTGATTGCACATTAAGCAACACATGGACCAGGGTGGTGCTAAAGACACCCCAAAACAGACAAGGTCGTGACACCCCCCTCCTTAAAACAGACACACCTCAGTGAGTCTCTGCACGATTTAACTCAACAAAAAACTAAATATCCATATACAGAACATATACAACAGGGCACAGTGAAAACACCACAAAAACTTAAATCAGTCATACTACAGTGACTGTGAAATATCCATCCACTTTCCACTGTCCTGCATCTCCCCATCCCAACCAATCAGCACACCTTGGCGCCAGGCAGCAATTTAAGACGGGCTGAAATAAGAGAAACACAGAACACACTGGATTATGGCAGAGCAATCACACATCACAAGGGGACCGTGACAAAGCGTCAGCCATGATGTTCTCCACCCCCCTAATATGACGGATATCCAAATTATATGGCTGTAGAAACAATGCCCAACGCATAAGGCACTGGTTGGGATTCTGCAACGAATGAAGGATACTTTTAATAGATCGAACTTGCTGACAAAGCGTGCTGAACCCACCCGATCAATACAGTCTTCCATCCGTGGAAGAGGGAACGAGTCGGGCTTTGTCACCTTGTTCACCTTACGATAGTCGGTGCAAAACCGAAAAGTGTTATCCGGCTTGGCTACCAACAAATAAGGTGAAGACCAGCTAGAATAAGAAGGCTTAGCCAAACATTGATCCAACAAATAGCGCACCTCCGCTTCTAAATGTTTCTCTTTCTCGGGTGGAATTCTGTAAAAACGTTGACGAATGGGTTGTACATCCTCAACCACAATGTCGTGTTGAATTACATTTGTGCAACTAGGAACATCAGAAAACAAGACATCAAACTGAAGAATTAAAGACTTCAACTGGCTTTGCTGTCCAAGAGAAAGGTGACCGAACAACCTATCCAAATTGGACAACAACTCAGAATTTCTAAGACGAGGTTGCAGCACCACACCAGAAGAGAATGCATCCTCAGGGTCTGCAATCACATCAGCACTCGCACTCAATGCGCTCGCCATAGCCAGTCCGACAGACTTGGCGCTCTCACCGCTCAAGCCTGTCTGCACAGCGGGAGCATAATATGGCTTTAACAAATTAATGTGGCACAACTGGGTAGATCTTTTGCGATCAGGAGTAGACAATAAATAATCCAAATCAGTTACCTGATGCACAACAACATACAGACCAGAGAACTTAGCACAAAAAGGTGAACCGGGCACTGGAAGCAAAGCCAGGGCCTGGTCCCCAACATTAAACCCACGCTCCACAGCGCGACGGTCATACAGCCGCTTCATTTTCCTTTGTGCTCTAGACAGCTTTTCTTTGGACAACTTCCACGCAAGAAGTTGTTTCCGTCTAAACCCATGCATGAAATCAATTAGGTTCTGAGGTGGTTGCACTGGTTCCACCTCATGTTTTAACACAGAGAGAGGACCCCGAACCCTGTGTGCAAACACCAGGTCATTGGGACTGAATCCCATACTTTCCTGTGTTACTTCGCGTGTAGCTAGTAAAAGCCAGGGAAGACCCTCCTCCCAATCCTTATTCAACTCAACGCAGTAAGCGCACAGTAAAGATTTTAATGTACAATGGAACTGTTCAAGAGCACCTTGGCTCTGCGCATGGTATGCGCTGCTTACGCGATGTGTTACATGAAGCTGATTCAAAACTTCCTTAAACAGACCTGAAATGAAATTACTTCCCCGGTCACTCTGCACAACCTTCGGTATTCCAAATATTGACATGAACTGAGACAATGCTTTCATGACCGAACGAGTGGTAATTGTGCGTAACGGATAAGCAGCTGGATACCGTGTGGCCTGACACATGACGGTCAACAAGTATGCACACCCCGACTTTGAGGGTGGCAATGGACCTACACAATCAACAATAAGATACTCAAAGGGCTGCCCAACAACAGGAATTGGATGTAACGGTGCAGGCTTTATTGTCTGATTAGGTTTACCCGTTAACTGGCACACACGACATGTTCTCACATACTCAGCCACACTCCATTTAATTCTTGGCCAATAAAAGTGCTGCAATAGCCTCTGATAAGTCTTGCGGACACCAAAGTGCCCCGCGACATCACCATGAGCTGTCTGCAACACCAAATCACGGTATTGCACCAGAACCACAATTTGCAACACAGGCTCATCACCCACGGCAGACCATTTACGCACTAATATCCCATCAATGACACTCTCCAAAACCACTCTCACTAGAACCCATGTCATCAACAGATAAAGCACTCCTCAGCACATCTGCCAACTCATCATCCCCTTGCTGCACTACAATCAGGTCATCTCGTGACAACACTGATGGCAACAGAGGCAAAGTAGGCACTGGACGGGACTTTACGCCTTGCCTGCGACTCTGCGCACAAGTTACAGCACAGGCACAAAACACATCAGGAAACCGCTCACCGCAGTCATCAGGGACACAAGGTGATGGCACCACGCTTACCACAGGTGACGGTGAGGACTCAGCCCACACACGTCCACCTGCCAGGTTGTTACCCAGAATTACATCAACCCCCTCTACTGGCAACTCGGGCCGAACAACCATCGTAACCTCCCCTTTAACCAAATCTGAATCCAAACTGAACTCATGCAATGGAACTGAAAAAGTTTGCATTCCTATCCCCCTAATAAGAACGCAACTTCCTGTGTCGGACTGTTCATTAAATGGAAGTATGTGCTGTCTAATAAATGACTCAAATGCCCCTGTGTCGCGCAATATCCTTACAGGCACCTTCTCCAGGCTACCCAACAATGACACAGAACCTGTAGAAATAAACGGCCCATAGCTTTCACTATGGCCTGTGGCTGTTATCGCCACTTCAGACTTGTCAGAGCTCTCACCACCTGACAAACTCCCTGAAGCGCTACACATAGCAGTTACTACATCTTCAAGCTTCATACCGCTCGCACCCTCCACTGGCGTATCCACGCCCTTGGAGGAGGCAGCACACACAGATTTAGCAGGAGTATTTCTACCTTTACCCCGTCCCTGCAACACGGGACATTCCTTCTTCCAATGACCCCGCTCATTACAATAACGACACCGGTCATTCCCCATTACACTGGGATAGGCAGACTGCCTCGGACCAGCCAAACAATTATAACGAAAATCACGACTGCCCAAAGACGTACCACTAACATTACCTTTATGAGTCAGAATGAACTCATCTGCCAACACAGCAGCTTCAGCGGCAGTTTTAGCTTTCCGCTCGGTTATATAAGTTGCAATTCGGTCAGGTATGGTGTTTTTAAATTGTTCTAACAAGACCAAATCACAAAGACCTTGGAATGTACTCACCCCCACAGCCGCACACCACCGATTGAAAAATGTAGTGAGTTCACAAACGAACTCGGTATGCAGCTGTCTATCTCCTTTCCTCCAATTTCTAAACTTCTGACAATAGGCCTCTGGGACCAGCTCATAAGCCTTCAGTATGGCTCCTTTAACAGAGGCATACTTTTTCAGCTCTTCAGCACTCAGAGCAACATAGGCATCCTGAGCCTTCCCCGTGAGAACACTTTGCAACAACAAAGTGTGCTCCGAGTCTCCCCACCTTCAATCATCAGCAAGACTTTCAAACAATGAAAAAAATGTATAGAGGTCGCAATCGTTAAATCTAGGCAGAAGTTTAACCATGTTTGATAAATTACATTCCATAGATTCACCAACAACGGCGGAAGCCCGTTCTTCCAACTGCTTTTGCCTTTTAACCTACTCACGCAACTTGTCATACTCCAGCTGCCGGTCCTTCTCACGGACCTCAGCAGCCAGCCGGTCTCTCTCGGCAGCCAGCCGGTCTCTCTCGGCAGCCAGCCAGTCTATCTCGGCAGCCAGCCGGTCTCTCTCCAACTGCGCTGCCACAACTTGCCGGTCTTTCTCCAACTGAATTTCCAGCAATTGCTTCTGCCGCTTGAAAGTTAAATAAACCGCCGGTGGAGTAACCACTGGTGCTACACCCTGCAGCATCAATAAGCCAGCAGGTGGTACCAATTTTGAAGGATCTAATACTTCCAACTCAAGCAACTTATCTTTAACGGCTAGTCTCAGCTCAGCCTTATGTAAAGTTTTTGCCAAGTCAGTCTCAAACCCTTAATGACCTGCAACTTTCCGAAGTTGATTGTAACGGTTCAGCGTTCGTGGGTGGAGCACAGAGGACGGCAGGACAGAGATCAGGTTTGACAGTGCGTTTTATTGCTAGACTTTTCAGTTTAACAATCATTCATACACTCAAATAGACATACACACACAACCGGCGTCTGGTTCAGGGATCAGCCCCTCTGCTCTCGCTCTCCCTCCTTAAGTAGGGCACGGTCACTGGGAAGACACAAACACAGGTTAATTGCTCTCAGGTGTAGTGATTTTGCCACTCACCTTCCCTGACTCCGCCCTCCGACCGGCGCTTGACCACGCCCCCGCTGCCACATACTCCCACCGCCCGACTCAGGCCGGGTGGCCGTCCGGCCTGCAGCCGACTCCCCCCCCCTTGGCGGGAGAGGAAGTCCGCCACGACCATCTGCGCCCCAGCCTGTGGACCACCTTGAAATTAAAGGGTTGGAGTGCCAGATACCAACGGGTGATCCGCGCGTTGGCATCTTTCATGTGGTGGAGCCACTGGAGGGGCGTGTGGTCTGAACAGAGGGTGAAAGGGCGCCCCAGCAGGTAGTACCGGAGGGCGAGGACTGCCCACTTGATGGCCAGACACTCTTTTTCTATGGTGCTGTAGCGCCCCTCACGCACCGACAGCTTCCTGCTTATATACAGGACAGGGCAGTCCTCCCCCTCCACCTCCTGGGACAAAACGGCCCCCAGCCCTCTGTCCGATGCATCGGTCAGCAACATAAAGGGGAGAGAAAAGTCAGGGGAGTGTAGAAGTGGCCCCTCACACAGTGCAGCCTTTACCTCTGAAAAAGCCCGCTGGCATTGCTCCATCCACTGGACCGGATCTGGTGCCCCCTTTTTAGTGAGATCAGTCAGCAGGCTGGTGACGTCCGAATAATTAGGTATAAACCTATGATAATAGCCAGCCAGCCCCAGGAACTGTCTCACCCCCTTTTTGGTCTTGGGCCTCGGGCAGGCCGCAATCGCTGTGGTCTTATTAATTTGGGGACGCACCTGCCCGTTGCCCAAGTGGAAGCCCAGATACCGTACTTCCACCCGCCCAATCGCACACTTCTTTGGGTTGGCTGTGAGACCTGCCCACCTCAGTGACCTAAGGACGGCCCTTAGGTGTTCCAAGTGCCTCGGCCAGTCATTACTATATATGATGTCATCCAGATAGGCGGCCGCATAGGTGGCGTGGGGGCGGAGGACCCGATCCATCAGCCGCTGAAACGTAGCGGGCGCCCCAAACAGCCCAAACGGAAGTGTGACGAATTGGTGTAACCCAAACGGTGTGGAAAAGGCCGTTTTTTCTCGGGATAGTAGAGTCAAGGGGATCTGCCAATATCCCTTCGTCAAATCCAGTGTCGAATAAAAGCGAGCCGTGCCTAGTCGATCGAGCAGCTCGTCAATACGAGGCATTGGGTACGCGTCAAATTTAGACACCGTGTTGACTTTCCTACAGTCCACACAAAACCGGACCAACCCGTCGGCCTTGGGTACCAAGACCACCGGGCTGCTCCAGTCACTGTGGGACTCCTCGACGATGCCCATTTCGAGCATGGTCTGAAGTTCTTCCCGAACCACCTTTTTTTTGTGTTCGGGTAGCCTGTAAGGGCGGCTACGCACTACCACCCCCGGGGGCGTCTCGATGTGGTGCTCTATGAGGTTAGTGCGACCAGGCAGGGGTGAGAACACATCCGAAAACTCGGCCTGCAACTGGGCGACCTCCGTGAGTTGGGTCGGGGAGAGGTGGTCTCCACAGGGGACCGGAGAGGTACGTGATGCCAATGTCCCCTTTTGAACCTCCGGCCCCAGCTCCGCCTTCTCTGGAACCACCGACACCAATGCCATGGGGACCTCCTTGTTCCAGAGTTTAAGCAGATTGAGGTGGTAAATCTGTAGCGCCCCACCCCTGTCCGTTCGCCTCACCTCATAGTCGACGTCCCCGACTCGCCGTGTGACCTCAAAGGGTCCTTGCCACTTGGCGATCAATTTGGAGCTCGATGTGGGCAACAGTACGAGTACCTTATCTCCCGGTGTGAACTCTCTAAGGCACGTACCCTTGTTGTACAGGCGGGCTTGCTGTTCCTGGGCCTGCCACCAATTCTCCTGAGTTAGGTGGGTGAGTGTGTGGAGTTTTGCGCGCAGGTCCATAACGTACTGAATTTCATTCTTACTTTGTGAAGGTCCCTCCTCCCAATTTTCCCGCAGCACATCCAGGATGCCGCGCGGCTTACCCCCATATAATAATTCGAATGGGGAGAACCCCGTGGAGGCTTGGGGGACCTCTCGCACTGAGAACAGCAAGGGTTCGAGCCACTTATCCCAGTTACATGTGTCCTCACTTACGAATTTCTTAATAATATTTTTGAGGGTGTGGTTGAATCGTTCCACTAAACTGTCCGTTTGTGGGTGATACACGCTGGTGCGGATCGGCTTAATCCCCAGTAACCCATACAGTTCGCGCAGTGTTCGTGACATAAACGTAGTGCCTTGATCAGTCAGAATCTCTTTCGGGATTCCAACTTGGGAGATGACGCGGAAGAGTGCCTCTGCAATACTGCATGCTGAGATATTGCGCAGAGGCACTGCTTCCGGGTATCGCGTTGCATAGTCCACCAGAACTAATATAAAGCGGTACCCTCGTGCTGACCGATCTAATGGCCCGACGAGATCCATCCCAATTCTCTCAAATGGGGTCTCGATTAACGGTAGAGGGCGCAAAGGCACTTTTGGAATGGCCACTGGGTTTACTAACTGGCATTTGCGGCATGCCGTACACCACCTACAGACATCGCCGCGAATCCCCGGCCAATAGAATCCTTCATTATTATCCTTCATAATCGCGAAGTAGGGGAAGGACGGGGTGGCGTTCAGCTGGAGCGTTTGACCATCGATTACTCTCACTTGGTCAAACGCATGCCGCAGAGTCTCGCCTCACGACTGCTCTAATGGGAAATCCATGAGGGATTCCCCCAATAGAGAGAGGAGGAGCCGGCGGCTCCTCACTCTGACGCGGAGATGACGTAGACGGCTCTGTGACAGCTGCTCCCGCCAAAGCGACACCGGGACCTCCCCCTGCCAAATGGCAGGACCCACTCTCAACTAGGCATGTCATTAAACCCCGAAATCCCGGCCAATCAGTCCCCAAAATTAGAGAGTGGGTAAGGCGAGGATTAACTGCCGCCTTCACTATAAATTTTTCCCCTCTGAAAATAATGTGGACCGACACTAAAGGGTAGCTGTGAACATCCCCGTGCACACAACACCTTCACCCCTTGTGCTCCCCCCAATGCCTCGTTTTGAACCAGGCTTTGGCGAATTGAGGTCTGATTACAACCAGAATCCACCAACGCCTGATATGTAGCCCCTTGGATACTCACCGGTATGCGATACGCTCCGGCCCGATCGAGGGCGGCCTCTGGCGCGTCGGGGATCCGAACCACCGCACCCACTTCCATTGCCGTGCACTGCTGTTGAAGGTGGCCCGGCTCCCTGCAGCGCCAGCAAACCGGCCCGGGCTTTCCCTCTGCACCGGTGATCTGGGGCTCACTCACCTGAGGTGGGGGAGAGACAGACACAGAAGGGAGAAATGGGAGGGCACCGCGGGTGCGGCGGGCCGGCTGGGGGGGTGCCGGCCCCCGCCTCCGCGGAGGGGGAATGGGGCGAGGACGGGACACAGGAGGAGGGGGAGAGAGAGAGAAGAGGAGAGAAGAGAAGATGCCATCTGCTGTCCTGCCGCCGGGACAGCTGCCAAATGGTCCTCCGCCAGCTCGACTGCTCAATCCAGCGACGCCGGGTGGTGGCACCGGACCCACTCTGCAGTTCCTGCTGGCAAGCGAGCGACGAACTGTTCCAGCACCACCTGGTCGAGGATTCCTTCTGCGTCGCGGTTGTTGGCCCTCATCCACCGCCAGCAGGCGTCCCGGAGCTGCTGGCCAAACGCGAACGGCCGGCCGACTTCCTCCAAGCGCAGCGTGCGGAAGCGCTGGCGCTGCTGTTCTGGGGTGCACCCTATGCGCTGGAGGACGGCCCGGCGGAGGTCCGCGTAGGCCAGCCGGCGGTCGGCGGGGAGCTGTAGCGTGGCCAGCTGTGCTTCTCCTGTGAGCAGCAGTTTAAAACTGTTAATATTATAGTCAGGCTGTCTGTTGTTGCCCGAATGAGGATGGGTTCCCTTTTGAGTCTGGTTCCTCTCGAGGTTTCTTCCTCATGTCGTCTGAGGGAGTTTTTCCTTGCCACCGTCGCCACAGGCTTGCTCATTGGGGATAGATTAGGGATAAAATTAGCTCATGTTTTAAGTCGTTCAAATTCTGTAAAGCTGCTTTGCGACAATGTTTATTGTTAAAAGCGCTGTACAAATAAATTTGATTTGATTTGATTTGAGCAGGGGGAGGAGGCGCGCCGCGCGCTGCTCCATCGGCCACCCCGAGGCTTCGGCGACCTGCTCAAAGAGAGCGTGATGAACGCCTCGGGGTCGTCCTGCGGGCCCATCTTGGTGACGGTGAGGGGAGATGGGCCCGCGGTAGGAGCGCTGGTGGGCCCCGCCGACGCGAGGAGGTGCCGGAACGCCTGGCGATCTTCTTGTTGGGTCAACACCAGGGCCTCGAACCGCTCTTCTTGCTCCTTTCGGAGGGTGAGTAGCGCCTGGTGCTGGCTTTGCTGGGCCGTGGCGAGGGCGTGGATCAGTTCAGCGAACGGGGAGGACTCCATGGGGCTGAGAGGCTGCTGTGCTCCAGGTCCCGGGTTTCAGCACCACTGTAACGGTTCAGCGTTCGTGGGTGGAGCACAGAGGACAGCAGGACAGAGATCAGGTTTGACAGTGCGTTTTATTGCTAGACTTTTCAGTTTAACAATCATTCATACACTCAAATAGACACACACACACAACTGGCATCTGGTTCAGGGATCAGCCCCTCTGCTCTCGCTCTCCCTCCTTAAGTAGGGCGCGGTCACTGGGAAGACACAAACACAGGTTAATTGCTCTCAGGTGTAGTGATTTTGCCACTCACCTACACTGACTCCGCCCTCCTGTCACAGACCGGCACTTGACCACGCCCCCACTGCCACATTGATCCTTCATCAAAGTATTCAATGTCTCCTCCGAAGGAAATGCCACAAATGCATTTACGCTTTCCATCACAGGACCCAAATGCCAAATACCTGACCAAAAATCCAAACTCTTACCAGATGCCAAATTTACCAAATATCAAGCTCACAAAATTATACTACCCAAATACCAACATTACCAAATGCCACAATTCTTACTAAGTAGTCTAGCTACCAAAACTTACTACTTACCAAATGGCAGTTTCACAACAAAGCCAAATATTACCAAACTAACTCCATAAAAAGTTCATTGTCACAAATGCCCAATTACTCACCACACCGCATGCATGCTGGATCACCATTCCTTGAAGTGCATGTCCCACAATCAACAAAAGGCCAACAGCACAGGAGTAGCCCCGCACCTAACTCAACACAAATCCCTAATTAAGACTAAACTAGTCTTCAGGAGCCCTCATACGATTGAGTTCAAAAGAACCCCCCGCGTTTGACTCCCCAAAACAAAAAACTAAAATAAACTAACAAAACAAACAACGTTATGCGCTCTACTCCTACAGCAGGGTTGACACGTTACTCCAGTGGAATCTAATCCACCTGCATTGCCTCGCCAATCAAGGGACAATTACCTCAAGTACAAACAGCACCAGACATGCAATTAGCTTCATCCCAACATCAAAACAATTGATAACAGGACGATGAGACTTCCTCCTTCCCAACCAACCAAATGGAAACAATTAATCAAGCGAATTAACTGAAAACAATTAATGTAACGAAAAAACTGAAACAATGTATTAAATGTACAATGATACTATGTGGGTCACCCTACAAAATGACCAGTGAGTTATCAATTAACCTTACCGGTTCCAAATCTCTCCCGGACAAGCCCCCATATGTTACACCTGCTGGCTCAAGGCAAGTGCAACATAAAGGGAGACCACACCAAGTAGTACGTTCAATATATCAATATTTATTTAAATAATGGAAGAATGTCAGTAATATGTAAAATAAAAGTATAATGTGTTGTGGTCTGGGTGCAAATAAGTTTAGCCAAACCAAAATGAAGGAGGAAGCTCCCTCTTGCCTTCTCAGGAGACCTTTTATAGGCCAAGCCCCCATTATCTACAATCCTCCACACCTGGACCAGTCACCTGTTGATTGCACATTAAGCAACACATGGACCAGGGTGGAGCTAAAGACATCCCAAAACAGACAAGGTCATGACAGTACAAGCAGGGACTCCGGCAACTAACTATGACAGCATAACTAAAAGGGGAGAGCCAGAAGGTAACACAGGCATGAGGGAGCCCCGGGACATAAAGCAGCCAGCCACTACACTGTCAACAAACTCGAGTGAGCAAGCGAGTGGCAACTGACATCCCAGTTTACCAAAACACTATGTCTGAGGACCCTCCAGATCTACACCTTTACCTCATAAACACCATTAACAAAAGGCTTGACTAAACAGATATGTTTTCAGCCTAGACTTAAATGCTGAGACTGTGTCTGATTCCCAAACATTACTTGGAAGGCTGTTCCATAACTGTGGAGCTTTGTAAGAAAAGGCTCTGCCCCCTGATGTAGCCTTCACTATACAAGGTACCAGCAGATAGCCTGTACCTTTTGATCTAAATAGGCGTGGCGGGTCATAGAGGAGCAGAAGTTCACTCAGGTACTGTGGTGCAAGACCATTTAGTGCTTTAAAGGTCAATAGTAGTATTTTATAATCAATATGAAATTTGATTGGGAGCCAATGCAGTGTGGATAAGACAGGGGTGATGTGGTCATATTTTCTAGTTCTAGTAAGGACTCTTGCTGCTGTATTTTGAACTAACTGGAGCTTGTTTATGCACTTATTGGAACATCCAGACAGTAAGGCATTACAATAATCCAACCTGGAGGTAACGAAAGCATGGGCTAGTTTTTCCGCATCATGTAATGACATCAAATTTCTTATCTTTGCAATATTTCTGAGATGAAAGAAAGCTATCTGGGTGATGTTATCAATGTGAGTTTTGAATGAAAGACTGGGGTCAATAATCATTCTGAGGTCTTTTACTGCTGCACATGAAGAAACAGAAAGGCCATCCAGAGTCACTGTGTAATCAGAAAACTTACTTCTAGCTGTATGTGGTCCTAGTACAAGTACTTCAGTCTTGTCAGAGTTAAGCAGAAGGAAATTAATAAGCATCCAGTGTCTAATGTCCTTAACACATTCCTCAATTCTATAAAGCTGGTGTCTCTCATCAGGTTTTGCAGAGACGTACAACTGTGTGTCATCAGCGTAATAGTGGAAACTAATACAATGTTTACGAATAATATCACCCAGAGGTAACTGTAGCAGTCCATGTAGGTGGGTGGAACACAGAAGGACGGCAGGACAGAACTGTTTTAACAAAACTCTCTTTTATTTGCACTTTTCAGTTGCAAACACACACTCAGACACACGCACACACATCAGCCATCTGGTTGTGGAGAGAGTCCCTCTGCTCTCACTCTCTCTCCTTAAGAAGGGTGCGGTCACTGGGAAGACACACAAATACATCAATTAACAACAGGTGTAGTGATTCTGCCACTTAACTTCCCCGACTCCGCCCTCTTGTCACAGACCGATGCTAGACCACGCCCCCGCTGCCACATACCCCCACCGCCCGACTCAGGCCGGGCAGCCGTCCGGCCCGCAGCCGACTCCCCCCCCCCCTTGACGGGAGAGGAAGTCTGCCACGACCATCTGCGCCCCCGGCCTGTGGATCACCTTGAAGTTAAAGGGTTGGAGTGCCAGATACCAACGGGTGATCTGCGCATTGGCATCCTTCATGCGGTGGAGCCACTGGAGGGGCGCGTGGTCTGAACAGAGGGTGAAAGGGCGTCCCAGCAGGTAGTACCGGAGGGCGAGGACCGTCCACTTGATCGCCAGGCACTCCTTCTCGATGAGACTGTAGCGCCCCTCACGCACCGACAGCTTGTGACTAATGTACAAGACGGGGCGATACTCCCCCTCCACCTGCTGGGACAAAACGGCCCCCAGCCCTCTGTCCGACGCATCCGTCTGCAACATAAAGGGGAGAGAAAAATCAGGGGAGTGTAAAAGTGGCCCCCCACACAGTGCAGCCTTAACCTTAGAAAAAGCCCGCTGGCATTGCTCCGTCCACTGGACCGGATCTGGTGCCCCCTTTTTAGTGAGATCAGTCAGCGGGTTGGTGACGTCCGAATAATTAGGTATAAACCTATGATAATAGCCAGCCAGCCCCAGGAACTGTCTCACCCCCTTTTTGGTCTTGGGCCTCGGGCAGACCGCAATCGCTGCAGTCTTGTTAATTTGGGGACGCACCTGCCCGTTGCCCAAGTGGAAGCCCAGATACCGTACTTCCACCCACCCAATCGCACACTTCTTCAGGTTGGCTGTGAGACCCACCCGCCTCAGCGACCTAAGGACGGCCCTCAGGTGTTGTAGGTGCCGCGGCCAGTCATTACTATAAATAATGATATCGTCTAATTACGCGGCCGCATAGGTGGCGTGGGGGTGGAGGACCCTGTCCATCAGCCGCTGAAACGTAGCAGGCTCCCCAAACAGCCCAAAAGGAAGTGTGACGAATTGGTGTAAGCTGAACGGTGTGGAAAAGGCCATTTTTTTCACGGGATAATGGAGTCAAGGGGATCTGCCAATAACCCTTTGTTAAATCCAGTGTCAAGTAAAAACGAGCCATGCCTAGCCGATCGAGCAACTCATCAATACGAGGCATTGGGTACGCATCGAATTTAGACACGACGTTGACTTTTCTATAGTCCACACAGAACCGGACCGACCCGTCGGCCTTGGGTACCAAGACCACTGGGCTGCTCCAGTCACTGTGGGACTCCTCGACGATGCCCATTTCGAGCATGGCCTCGAGTTCTTCCCGAACCAACTTTTTCTTGTGTTTGGGTAACCTGGAAGGGCGGCTACGCACTACCACCCCCGGGGGCGTCTCAATGTGGTGCTCTATGAGGTTAGTGCGGCTGGGCAGGGGTGAGAACACATCTGAAAACTCGGTCTGCAACTGGGCAACCTCCGTGAGTTGGGTCGGGGAGAGGTGGTCTCCACAGGGGACCGGAGAGGAACGTGATGCTAATGTTCCTTTTTGAACCGCCGGTCCCAGCTCCGCCTTCTCCGGAACCACCGACACCAATGCCACGGGGACCTCCTTGTTCCAGAGTTTGACTAGGTTGAGGTAGTAAATCTGTAGCGCCTCACCCCTGTCCGTTCGCTTCACCTCATAGTCGACGTCCCCGACTCGCCGTGTGACCTCAAAGGGTCCTTGCCACTTGGCGACTAATTTAGAGCTCGATGTGGGCAACAGTACGAGTACTTTCTCTCCTGGTGCAAACTCTCTAAGGCGCGTACCCTTGTCATACAGGCGGGTTTGCTGTTCTTGGGCCTGCCGCAAATTCTCCTGGATTAGTTGTGTGAGTGTGTGGAGTTTTGCGCACAGGTCAATAATGTATTGAATTTCATTTTTGCTTGGTGAAGGTCCCTCCTCCCAATTTTCTCGCAGCACGTCTAAAATGCTGCGCAGCTTACGCCCATATAATAATTCAAATGGGGAGAACCCCGTGGAGGCTTGGGGGACCTCTCGCACTGCAAAGAGCAAGGGTTCGAGCCATTTATCCCAGTAACGCGCGTCCTCACTTACAAATTTCTTAATTATGTTTTTAAGGGTGCGATTAAAACGTTCCACTAAGCCGTCTGTTTGTGGGTGATACACGCTGGTGCGGATCGGCTTAATACCTAATAACCCATACAGTTCATTCAGTGTTCGTGACATAAACGAGGTGCCTTGATCAGTCAGAATCTCTTTCAGGATTCCAACTTGGGAGATGACGCGGAAGAGCGCCTCCACAATACTGCGTGCTGAGATATTGCGAAGAGGCACTGCTTCTGGGTATCGCGTTGCATAGTCCACCAGAACTAATATAAAGCGGTACCCTCATGTTGACCGATCTAATGGCCCAACGAGATCCATACCAATTCTTTCGAACGGGGTCTCGATTAATGGTAGAGGGTGCAAAGGCGCTTTTGGAATGGCCGCTGGATTTACTAACTGGCATTCACGGCATGCCGTACACCACCTACGGACATCGCCGCGAATCCCCGGCCAATAGAATCGGGCCATTATTCGGGCTAGTGTTTTATCCTGCCCTAAGTGTCCAGCCATGGGATTAAAGTGAGCCGCCTGGAATACCAATTCCCGGCGGCTCTTCGGAATTAAAAGCTGCGTGACTCGCTCTTTAGTTTGAGTGTCCTGCGTCACTCGGTATAATCTATCCTTCATAATCGCGAAGTAGGGGAAGGACGGGGTGGCATTTGGCTGGAGCGTTTGACCATCGATTACTCTCACTTGGTCAAAAGCATGCCGCAGAGTCTCGTCTCGCAATTGCTCTAATGGGAAATCTGCGAGGGATTCCCCAATAGAGAGAGGAGGAGCCAGCGGCTCCTCACTCTGGCGCGGAGATGACGTAGACAGCTCTGTGACAGCTGATCCCACCAAAGCGACACCGGGACCTCCCCCTGTCAAATGGCAGGACCCACTCTTGACTAAGTGTGTCATTAAACCCCGAAATCCCGGCCAATCAGTCCCCAAAATTAAAGATTGGGTAAGGCGAGGATTAACCGCCGCCTTCACTATAAATTTTTCCCCTCTGAAAATAATGTGGACCGACACTAAAGGGTAGTTGTAAACATCCCCATGCACACACAACACCTTCACCAATTGTGCTCCCCCCAATGCCTCGTCTTGCACCAGGTTTTGGTGGATTGAGGTCTGATTACAGCCAGAATCCACCAACGCCTGATATGTATCCCCTTGGATACTCACCGGTATGCGATACGCTCCGGCCCGATCGAGGGCGGCTCCTGGAGCGTTGGGGATCCGAACCACCGCGCCCACCTCCATTATTGAGCACTGCTGTTGGAGGTGGCCCGGTTCCCCGCAGCGCCAGCAAACCGGCCCGGGCTTCCTCTCTGCACTAGTGCTCTGGGGCTCACTCACCTGAGGGGAGGGAGAGACAGACACAGAAGGGAGACACGGAAGGGCACCGCGGGTGCGGCGGGCCGGCTGATGTGGCGCCGGCCCCCATCTCCGTGGTGGGGGAATGGGGCGATGAGAAGACACAGGAGGAGGGGGAAGAGAGAGAGAGGAGATAAGAGAAGAGGTCGTCTGCTGTCCTGCCGTCGGGACAGCCGCCAGATGATCCTCCGCCAGCTCGATTGCCTGATCCAGCAATGCCGGGCGGTGGCACTGGACCCACTCTGCGGTTCCCGCTGGTAGACGCACGATGAACTGTTCCAGTACCACCTGGTCGAGGAGTCCCTCGGCGTTGCAGCTGTTGGCCCTCAACCACTGCCAGCAGGCGTCCCAGAGTTGCTGGCCAAACGCGAATGGCCGGCCGACTTCCTCCAAGCGCAGAGCGCGGAAACGCTGATGTTGCTGCTCCGGGGTGCGTCCCACCCGCTGGAGGACGGCCCGGCGAAGGTCCACGTAGGCCAGCCGGCGGTCGGTGGGGAGCTGTAGCGCGGCCAGCTGCGCCTCTCCCGTTAGCAGGGGGAAGAGGTGCGCCGCGCGCTGTTCCACCGGCCACCCCGAGGTCTCTGCTACCTGCTCAAAGAGCGTGAAGAATGCCTCGGGGTCGTCCTGCGGGCCCATCTTCGTGAGGGTGAGGGGGGAAGGGTCCGTGGCGATGGAGATGGTGGACCCCGCCGACGCGAGGAGGTGCTGGAACGCCCGACAATCTTCCTGTTGCGCCAGCACCAGCGCCTCGAACCGTTGTTCTTGCTCCTTTCGGAGGGCGAGCAGCGCCTGGTGCTGGCTCTGTTGGGCTGTGGCGAGGGCGTGGATCAGGTCGGCGAAGGTGGAGGACTCCATGGGGCTGTTGTCTTCTGTGCTCGAGTCCCGGGTTTCGGCACCACTGTAGCAGTCCATGTAGGTGGGTGGAGCACAGAAGGATGGCAGGACAGAACTGTTTTAACAAAACTCTCTTTTATTTCCACTTTTCAGTTGCAAACACACACTCAGACACACGCACACACATCAGCCGTCTGGTTGTGGAGAGAGTCCCTCTGCTCTCACTCTCTCTCCTTAAGAAGGGCGCGGTCACTGGGAAGACACACAAACACATCAATTAACAACAGGTGTAGTGATTCTGCCACTTAACTTCCCCGACTCCGCCCTCCTGTCACAGACCGATGCTAGACCACGCCCCCGCTGCCACAGTAACATATTGTGATATCCCGAGAGGCTGCGTCGTCGAGGGGCGCTATGTCACACGTAGATGGCTCCAACAACAAGCAGCTATAACTCCATCTGGTGGTGGAGTTGGGAACTTCACCCTCAGCACCCAACACGGCAACACACCTGTGGCCAATGAGGGCCTAATGAGTAAGAGGGCTTTGTGAGAGCTCAAAACTCCCAGTGTGAATGTGGAGGAGAGAGGTTCATGGACTCTCCTGCTGAGTGGATCCTGCTGGGTGGAGTATTCATCGAACTGCTTATCTGAAATTCTTACCTGAGGGATTTTTGCACTGAAATACTTACCTGTGTTACGAACGCCTGCTACTGGGCTGCCACCGGGCCAAAGACTACAGGGATTGTTGACTGGACTCAAAGTAAGGCAGAAGATTTTGTTTGTTCTGTGAAAAGGATATTGGACTGAAGGAAACCTGCCTATAATTTTGTTGTTCTAAAGCCAGAGACATTGTTTGAGTTTGACTTTTGGGAATCCATCTTCGTTTGAACATTGGACTTTGAGATACCTTTTCTGTTTAATTTCCTGGCATAACATTAAAAATCTTGATTTATTTTAACCTTTGTGTCCTTGCACTGATTGAAGGGTCCCGCTGAGAGCCAGCCAACCTCTCGGGATGTCACAATATATAGAGAAAAAAGCAGTGGACCCAAGACAGAACCTTGTGGAACACCAAACTTTACCTCAGTATGTATAGAAATATCACCATTTATATCAACATACTGATAACAATCAGTTAAATAAGACCTGAGCCAGGAGAGGGCCATTCCCTTAACTCCCACTACATTTTCTAGTCTATCCATAAGAATGGAATGATCAATGGGATCAAATGCTGCACTAAGATCAAGCAACACAAGCAGCGAGACACAGCCCTGATCAGATGCCAACAGTAGCTCGTTTGCTACTTTAACCAGAGCTGTCTCTGTGCTATGATGTGGTCTAAATCCTGACTGATACATTTCATGGATGTTATTCCTATGTAAATATGAGCATAACTGTTGTGCCACAGCTTTTTCAAGGATCTTGGAGATAAAGGGGAGGTTTGATATTGGCCAATAATTGGACAGCTGACAGGGATCAAGGTCAGGTTTTTTAATCAGGGGTTTGATAACTTCTAGTTTAAAGGATTTGGGTACATAGCCAATCGTAAGAGAAGAATTTATTATTTTTAGAAGGTATTATCTGTTTGAATAGACGTGTAGGTAAGGGATCTAGTACACAAGTTGAGGCTTTCGATGCAGAGATTAATGAAAGTAATTCAGATTCTTTAAGGGGAGTAAAACATTCTAACTGATGATCTGATACAGTTATATAGTTAACTACAAGGTCACTTTCATTGTCTGACCTTAAATTAGTTTGAATTTTTTGTCGGATATTCTCATCTCATCTCATCTCATTATCTCTAGCCGCTTTATCCTGTTCTACAGGGTCGCAGGCAAGCTGGAGCCTATCCCAGCTGACTACGGGCGAAAGGCAGGGTACACCCTGGACAAGTCGCCAGGTCATCACAGGGCTGACACATAGACACAGACAACCATTCACACTCACATTCACACCTACGGTCAATTTAGAGTCACCAGTTAACCTAACCTGCATGTCTTTGGACTGTGGGGGAAACCGGAGCACCCGGAGGAAACCCACGCGGACATGGGGAGAACATGCAAACTCCACACAGAAAGGCCCTCGCCGGCCACGGGGCTCGAACCCAGGACCTTCTTGCTGTGAGGCGACAGCGCTAACCACTACACCACCGTGCCGCCCCGGATATTCTCAATTTTGTCATTAAAAAAATTCATGAAGTCGTTGCTACTACATACTGCAGGTGTGCATGTGTTGATAGTGGACTTATTCCTGGTTAATTTTGCTACAGTATTAAATAGGAATCTATGATTATTTTTGTTATCTTCTATTAGGGAGGAGAGATATGTTGATCTCGCAGCACTAAGAGCTTTTCTATACTTCAGGAAGCTCTCCTTCCACGCTAATTTGAACACTACCAATTTTGTTTGACGCCATTTACATTCCAATTTTCGAGTGGTCTGTTTTAATGTGCGAGTGTCATCATTATACCAGGGTGCTAATTTTTTGTCTCTGACCATTTTCCTTTTTAGAGGAGCTACATTATCTAAGGTATAGTGGAATTTTGACTCTAAGCATTCAGTTGCCTGATCAAGTTCTGCAGGGGCTGACAGTGACCCAATCAAAGTTGATAACTCTGGGAGATCATTTATAAAGCTCTGTGCAGTAGTTGATGTGAAAGTACGTTTAATACAGTAGCGTGGTGAGGTGCATATATTATTACTCAGACATAGTTTGAATGAGATGAGATAATGATCTGAGAACTTCAGACTGTGGAAGTATGACTATATTGTCTACGTTTAACCTGAATGTTAGTATTAGATCAAGGGTGTGACCACCATTATGGGTCAGTCCTATGACATTCTGATTAATCCCTACTGAATCTAAAATGGACACACATGCTGTTTTTAAAGGGTCTTCTGGGTTATTGAAGTGAATATTAAAATCTCTGACAACTAAAACTTTGTCTAAGGAAATAACCAGATCTGAGATAAAATCTGCAAATTCAGAAAGAAACTCAGAATATGGCCCCGGGGGCCTGTAAATAATAAGCAATGGAATTAACTGGGTAGACTTATTTTTCGAGGCTACCGTACATACATTACATGAGTATGAAGAACTTCAAATGTATTAAATTTACAACCAGGTTTTTGTGTTACACCTAGATAATCATTATAAATAACCGCAACGCCTCCTCCTCTGCCAGTTTGACGAGGCTGGTGTATATAACTGTATCCAGGAGGACTTGCTTCATTTAATGTTATATATTCATTTGGCTTAATCCATGTTTCAGTTAAACAAAGTACATTAAACTCCTGATCAGTAATGAGTTCATTAACCATTAGCGCTTTAGATGTAAGAGATCTAATATTTAATAGCCCCACCTTTAGATCAAAGGTGCTAGCAGCAGCTGTACAGTCAGTATGATCTAATTTTATATTGATTAGGTTACTGGAGCAAACTCTCTGAAAATTTCTACCTTTTTGTTGAGCTTGGGGAACAGACACAGTCTCGATGTAGTGGGCCCTGAGTGACGACTCTGTGCAGCTAGCAGACAGTCGGTTTAGCCTGTTCGTCTGCTCCCTGGCCTTGGCTCTGGATTATCAGGAATTAACTAGGCCTGTTCTGAGACTATGACCTATGCTGCAGGAAATGAGATCACCACCTTCCCGAGTGGGATGGATACCATCCCGCCCTAACAGGCCAGCAGTGCCCCCAAAATTAGCCCAATTATCTATAAAGCCCACACTGTTTTCAGAGCACCACCTGGACAGCCAGCAGTTCAGCGACCATAACCTGCTGTAAGCTACATCGCCACGCCGCATTGGGATGGGGCCAGAGCATACTACAGCATCGGACATCGCCTTCGCTAACTTAAACACCTCTACAAAGTTACTCTTAGTAACCTCAGACTGACGAAGGCGTAGATCATTAGCTCCTGCATGGATAACTATCTTTGAGAACCTGTGCTTGCCTAGGACCCTAAGATTACCTGCTATGTCCAGCACCCTGGCTCCTGGTATACACCTGACTAAAGCTGCTGGTGCCCCTAAAGGCTGAGCTAATTTCACGTGCCGTATGATAGAGTCCCCTATAACCAGAGCTCTTTCAGGTTTCTCAGCGGGTGCATCACTAAGGAGAGCAAACCTGTTCAACACGTGACGTGGAGAGAAGTGGTGCTCCCATGGGTGAGCCTCAGCGGTAGCTTTGGCTCTACGCTTATGCCACCGAGCCGTCACCCATTCGCCTCGCTGTAAGGGCTCTAATGCCGGAGTTGGGGGATTACTAACTCCACCTAGGGCATCCAGACTTTCCCCTACAGAAACTAGTACACTGTTCTCACGCTCACTGACCTTCTCTAAAGCCTGGACATGCGCTTCTAGCACTGTAATCTTCTCCGTCAGAGAGCTAACTAATCTGCACTTATCACAAATAAAGCTGATAAAGCTATCACTAGCGACAGAGGAAGAATGACTAAACATCCTGCACTCAGCACACTGAACAGGCTGAAGGTGTGCCATGATGAAAAGATTCACGTACCTTAATCGAAGATCTGTTTATATTAAAGCAGATCCGATGTGGATGGCCTCCGCTTGTCATCTTTACACAGGAGGAGAGAAAAAGAAAGCTTCCGGTCTCAGCGTTCTTCCGAAAAAAAGAGAGAGAAAGAAAAAAAAACGAAAAAAGGAAAGTGAAAAGTACAAAAAGGACAGCGGCAGTACAATAAAAATGAAGAGGATACTGGAAAATTATTTGTAGAAAAAAGTTAAAAAAGGATTAAACAGCCAGCATAAACACAACACTGAACTCTCTCGGTATATAAAAGGGTCTGCACTTCACCATCAGCACTTCAATGTCTGCACAACAGTGTTTTTCAATCACCTGTACGTCTGTGCACCATCTGTTGTTAACATAAACACACCCACCGCCACCTTTGTTTTTACCGGAAGCAGATGTGCGGTCTCCGCGGTGCATGGAGTGGGTCTGTAGTTCAATGGCCGGGACTGGCAGGCTTGCAGTAGTCCAGGTTTCCATAAAAATCAGGGCACAACACTCTCTGATCTCACGTTGAGATGTTATCCTGGTTCTCAGCTCATCCATCCAGTGTTTCCCACAGACCAGGTAGCAATTTGTGGTGCTCCACTGTGCCGATGAGGGAATCATGCGCGGTGGTGTTGTGGCGGTCGGTGGTGTTGTGGCGGTCGGTGGAGTCAGTCATTGGGGTGTATGCAAAGTGTTTACAGCGGGCGGTGTTCAAACATACGGTATTTTTCTTCAGAGTCTATTTTAAAGCTACAAGAAGCATTTGAGATTATTCAGTTCAATCTAAATTCTTTTAAGTTCTTTAAGAGAAGACAGCTAAAACAATTTTTCCCAGAACCCTGCCTGGTTTCATTCCTTGACTGAACTTTACATTACAGGGCAGGCCATTAGTTTGCTGGGCTTGATGTTGGTGGAAAACCTGTCTTTTTAAATTTATGAAAATTACTCACCAAAATTGAAGTTAAAGTTTAGTTTTTACTAGAGATGCACCGATTGCAATTTTTTGGGGCGATTCCGATTTTCCATGGAGTGTGACCTGCCGATACTGATTTTGGCTGATTCCGATTTCATTTTTTCAAGCCACTTCACATCACACACATTTTCTTTTTATCTTTTCTTTAATAGAGCATTCTGCCAGATTTTCAGTAATAAATTTTCAACACCTCAAAGGTTGAAAACAAACAAAAAGACATTGTTCTTTGTAAAATCTTTCTTCATGTTTGGTATTAACACATTAATTCCTGGGCGGCACGGTGGTGTAGTGGTTAGCGCTGTCGCCTCACAGCAAGAAGGTCCTGGGTTCGAGCCCCGGGGCTGGCGACGGCCTTTCTGTGTGGAGTTTGCATGTTCTCCCCGTGTCCGCGTGGGTTTCCTCCGGGTGCTCCGGTTTCCCCCACAGTCCAAAGACATGCAGGTTAGGTTAACTGGTGATTCTAAATTGACCGTAGGTGTGAATGTGAGTGTGAATGGTTGTCTGTGTCTATGTGTCAGCCCTGTGATGACCTGGCGACTTGTCCAGGGTGTACCCCGCCTTTCGCCCATAGTCAGCTGGGATAGGCTCCAGCTTGCCTGTGACCCTGTAGAAGGATAAAGCGGCTAGAGATAATGAGATGAGATGAGACATTAATTCCTGAAATAGGAAATTCACACAAACATTTTTTCTTTTCCCATCCAATATCTGGCACAAAAACAACTTCCCCCTCATATATTATTTGCCAACTGCTATGGAACACACTTTCATAAGCCTATTTAGATCTGAAAACTTATGCCTTATAGAACCCATTTCTTCATTCAGTATCAAAATACAAAAATAATTTCCAGTCATACTTATACCATAGCCATTCTATCATCTTTGTCAAATATGTATTTGTAGAGTAATTTCCAATGGAATCAAGTGCAACCAAGGTGGTAAAACAAACAAAGACATTTTTTTTCTCTCTCTTTGTACAAATCTGTGGAAACACATCTACTGATGCAACTGGACACATCGTCAGTGATGTTCCTGGAATCATTGGGTGTTTCGGGTCTTTCAACATCATACACCCTCATCCAGGTGACCCAGCCGGGGCTGATCAGACCCCAGCTTGTGTCCAGATGGCATGCTAGCTACCACGACTCCATGGTTCTCCTCTCTTGAGCCACAGCCATCTTGAGGCCCTCTCTGCCGCTTCAGTGGTATTGCGGATGGCTCTCCTCTTCTGCTGTCCGACGATGCCTAAACACCCCAGTGCGCTGGCCAAGGACCGGGCCGCAAAGCCTCTGCAGCCTACCTCAATTGGAAGGCACTTTGCCCTCCATCCTGACTGCTGGCAGTCATTGACCAGCCCCGTGTACTTGGAGAGCTTCCTTTCAAAAGCTTCTTCCAGGCAGTCTTCCCACGGGACTGTCAGCTCCAGCATTACGACCTGCTTGGTGGCCTCGGATACAAGGACGATAAAAGGACGGAGGGTGGTGACTGCAATGTGGCTGGGGAACTTCAGTTGTTTTTCAAGGTCCACTAGCAGCTGCCAGTCTCTTGCAGAAGTCAGGGTGCCTGCTGGTGCTTTCTTTGCTTGGGCAACCTGCTCCCCAGCCCTGACAAAGGCGATGGTATACTTGGGGGGGGGGGGGGGGGGGCGCAGCTGCTTTGCCCATACCAGTCCTGTGTTGATGGCTTCAGCGATGGTCTTCAGGACTTGGTCATGCCTCCACTGGTAACACCCTTCTCCAAGTGCTGTTGTGCAGCAGCTAAGAACATGCTCCAAGGTGCCTCTCTTGGAACACAATGGGCAAGCTGGTGACTCTGCAAGACCCCATGCATGCAGGTTTGATGGACTGGGCAACACGTCATACACTGCCTGGATGAGAAATTTGATGCGGTGAGGCTCAGCTCTCCAGATCTCAGTCCAGGTCACTTTCCTCTCCAGCGCATTCTCCCATCGTGTCCAGGCCCCCTGCTGTCTCATGCCCACTGCCCTGCAAGATCTTATTTCCTCCACAGCAGCCCTCACCTCCTCTTGGACCAGGCGCCGCTTCTCCTTCCCCCTGGTGTTCATTTGTGGAGTCGGAAAGGATCCTAGACCAGCTCTGCCTCGTGCGACCACCCCCACCAGAGCCCTGTGGCGCAGCCTAGCTTCAGCCATTTGTACGGCCTCTTCTGCCTTCCACTTTCTACCCATCCTCACTTGGATTCCAGCATTGGCCACCTTTGGATCACTGGAGTCTCTGTACAGCAACACTTCTCTAGCCCTTGTTACCTTGAACTCCTCCTCCAAGGATTTAAAGGGCAGCTGCAGTTTGTTATTGCGCCCATAGAGTGCGATGCTGCTCAGGCTCTTAGGTAACCCCAGCCATCTCCGCAGGTGGTTGCTGAATTTCCTCTCCAAGGTCTCTACTGTGGACAGCATAGACGAGGAGAGGCCACAGGATCCTGGGGAGGATGCCGTGCTGGTAGACCCATGCTTTGAATTTTCCAGGTAGACCGGATTTGTCCATGGATTTCAGCCAGCCATTCAACTCAGCACAGGCTGTCTGGATAGATGTTGCATCCTTGAGAGAGCTGTCAAAGACCTTGCCCAAACTCTTAACTGGCTTCTCTGTGATCGTTGGGATGGCTGTGCCTGCGATGTTAAACCGGAACTTGTCCTCCACCTTTCCTTTCCTCAGCACCATGGATCTTGATTTGGCAGGTTTGAAACGCATTCGGGCCCACATCATCTTCTCTAGACCCTTCAGAATCCATTGGCATCCCGGGACTGATTCCGTCGTGACTGTAAGGTCATCCATGAACGCCCTAATGGGTGGCTGTCGTTGCCCAGAACTCATAAGAGGTCCTCTGCACTCTGGCTCAGCAGACTTAGTGAGCATATTCATGGCCAAGGAGAATAGTGTCACAGAGATCATGCACCCTGTGATGATGCCAATATCTACCTTGTGCCAACTGAATAGAATTGCTCCTGAAGAGACCCTCATCCTGAAGTTGTTGTAGTAGTCAGTAATGAGATCTCTACACCTGCTGGGGACATGATGTTTCAGCAGAGTGAGCTGGACAAGCTTATGCGGGATGGAGCCGAACGCGTTGGCCAAGTCAAGCCATAGCACTGACAGGTTTCCCCTATTTTCTCTGGCCTCTCGGATAAGCTGTGTCACCACGCCTATATGCTCCATACAGCCCGGCATCCCTAATATGCCACCTTTCTGGACTGATGTGTCAATGTAGGTGTTCCTTGCTAGGTAAGTGCACAGCCTCTTGGAGATAGCACTGAAGAAGATTTTGGATTCAATGCACAGGAGGGAGATGATGTGGAACTGGTCAAGCTGGGTGGAGCCTTCCTCCTTAGGGATCCAAACCCCTTCTGCCATTCGCCATTGTTCTGGGATCTTCCCCTTTCTCCAGAAGACTCGCAGGATTTTCCACAGCCACAGTAAAAGTTTGGGACAGTTCTTGTACACTTTGTATGAAGTGTCACTTGGTCCTGGAGCGGAGCATGCTCTAGCTTTATGGACAACCTCTTTGATTTCCATCAGCTTCAGCTCCGACATGTCAAACTGCACCTCTGGCTCAGGTGGGTCAATAAGGATGTCGCAATCTCCCAACTCCAGCCCTCTTCTGGGGTCGCTGAACATCTGTGCGAGATGTTGGTCAATATCTTCCTTTGAGGAGGACAGTTTGCCGCTGCGCTTCTGGCCTAGCAGGTCTTTTATGAACTTGAAGGGGTTAGCGATAAAGGCCGCTCGTTTACGCGCCCTCTCGCGTCGCTGCCTCCGATGCCACTCTGCCCGGCGTAGAATCCTTATCCTCTTCCGGTGCATGGACATTAGTTGGGCTAGACCAAAGCGTTCCTCATCTCCTGCCTCTTTGTATTGAGACTTCAGCGCTTTCATCTCCCGCCTTATGAGATGGATCTTCTCCGCTCTGTGGTTCCTTGTGTAGGATGTTCCCAAGCTTTTCCTCGTCTCTTCGCCAAACCGCTCAGCTGCCATCCTGACAATGATTGTTGTCATGGCTTGCAGCTTCTGGTCTGCCTCTCCCTTTGACACAGACTCCAGAATTTTGTCCACGTCATCGTCGAACTGCTTCCACAGTGTAGTCATGGTAGCTGCCGGCCACTTAATCTGCCTCTGTTCCGACTGGGTGCTCAAGGAGTGCGGCGCCAACACCTGGAGGTTCTGAGCACTGTGGGGTGACTCCGGGCAAAGCCCCTCCTGCGACTCACCAGGTGGAACACCTGTGCGTTGTGTTGTTGCTGCTCCCCCCAAACACTTCATCTTTGCTTGGTGAATTTTCAAGCCGCGCAAGTTCTTGCATACTTTCCCACACGTACACTGAGTGCTCATAGTCGTTTGTCCATTGCCTTGGTCTGTCACCATTGAATCTATCCAGTTGGGGTGTTCATCCTCCCCCCCTCTCGGGCACCCCTGGGTGTATCTCTCCATTGAATTCATTGTAGCTTAATTGGTGTCCTCCTCACAGAGAACACAGATTGGGTTGCCAGCCCGCTCTGCCCCGGTTGCCGTCTCTCCGAGCCGTCACTGTCTCTCCAGTAGTCACCACACTATTCGTGGTTGCCATCCAGTCTTTCCTGGCTGTCACTGATGTCTCAGGGTATGCGCTGTGGAAACACATCTACTGATGCAACTGGACACATCGTCAGTGATGTTCCTGGAATCACTGGGTGTTTCGGGTCTTTCAACATCATACACCCTCATCCAGGTGACCCAGCCGGGGCTGATCAGACCCTAGCTTGTGTCCAGATGGCATGCTAGCTACCACGACTCCATGGTTCTCCTCTCTTGAGCCACAGCCATCTTGAGGCCCTCTCTGCCGCTTCGGTGGTATTGCGGATGGCTCTCCTCTTCTGCTGTCCGACGATGCCTAAACACCCCAGTGCGCTGGCCAAGGACCGGGCCGCAAAGCCTCTGCAGCCTACCTCAATTGGAAGGCACTTTGCCCTCCATCCTGACTGCTGGCAGTCATTGACCAGCCCCGTGTACTTGGAGAGCTTCCTTTCAAAAGCTTCTTCCAGGCGGTCTTCCCACGGGACTGTCAGCTCCAGCATTACGACCTGCTTGGTGGCCTCGGATACAAGGACGATATCAGGACGGAGGGTGGTGACTGCAATGTGACTGGGGAACTTCAGTTGTTTTTCAAGGTCCACTAGCAGCTGCCAGTCTCTTGCAGAAATCAGGGTGCCTGCTGGTGCTTTCTTTGCTTGGGCAACCTGCTCCCCAGCCCTGACAAAGGCGATGGTATACTTGGGGGGGGCGCAGCTGCTTTGCCCATACCAGTCCTGTGTTGATGGCTTCAACGATGGTCTTCAGGACTTGGTCATGCCTCCACCGGTAACGCCCTTCTCCAAGGGCTGTTGTGCAGCAGCTAAGAACATGCTCCAAGGTGCCTCTCTTGGAACACAATGGGCAAGCTGGTGACTCTGCAAGACCCCATGCATGCAGGTTTGATGGACTGGGCAACACGTCGTACACTGCCTGGATGAAAAATTTGATGCGGTCTAACTAAATCTAGTTAGATGTTTGGTAATAGGCTAACGTATTAATTCCTGTAATGGGAAATTCACACAACCACAAACATTTTCTTCTTTTCACATCCAATATCTGGCACAAAAAAAAAATCACTATATTTGGATATCCAAATATAGTGAATTTTTTTTTTTGTTAACGGCGCGCGCGCTGGAGCACGTTAGGCGCACAGGACTGACACTGTTCTGCGCAAGCACAACACAATCACACTAGAAAGCATGTCCAAGCTGCCAGTGTAGCTGCAGTCTTTTTAGTTGCGAATTACGAGTATTTCCACTTTCATCCCTATGTGATACACAAGTTTTGATCGGCAGAAAATCGGCATGTTTTAATTTTGACCGGCCGGTCGCCGGTCATGGCCGATCACGTGAAAATCGGCTGATTCCGATCAGCAGCTGGTCAATCGGTGCATCTCTGGTTTTGACCTTAGTTTTTTCCCTTTTTGGTGGCAATCGTTCAATCATTCTTTAGTTGACATTCAAGGAATAAATTTAAAAAAACAAGCTGGAGGTTTTTATTTTAAAATATTGAACTCAACACTTACCTCAACCAATAGTAAAATGAAATAAATAGTATAGTGTAACAACAAAATAATAAAATAAAATATCATAATTAGATGTGGGCGGCACGGTGGTGTAGTGGTTAGCGCTGTCGCCTCACAGCAAGAAGGTCCTGGGTTCGAGCCCCGGGGCCGGCGAGGGCCTTTCTGTGTGGAGTTTGCATGTTCTCTCCGTGTCCGCATGGGTTTCCTCCGGGTGCTCCGGTTTCCCCCACAGTCCAAAGACATGCAGGTTAGGTTAACTGGTGACTCTAAATTGACCATAGGTGTGAATGTGAGTGTGAATGGCTGTCTGTGTCTATGTGTCAGCCCTGTGATGACCTGGCGACTTGTCCAGGGTGTACCCTGCCTTTCGCCCGTAGTCAGCTGGGATAGGCTCCAGCTTGCCTGCGACCCTGTAGAAGGATAAAGCGGCTAGAGATAATGAGATGAGATGAGATAATTAGATGTAAGAAACCACTTAAGGTAACACCAAGGCAACTAACAATAATGAAAAAGCATTACCCTAATTGGTGCAAAGCCTGCATGCCCTATCAGAACATTTAATTCTGCGTGGCTTCCTGGAAAAAAAACTCAAGTGCCCTATCGTAAGGGAAGTCATTGCTGAAGCGGGATAAACGGGATAATGCAATAAGGCTGGTTCCTCGCGTCAGGCTGCTACTGTATGCATCAAAATTGGTTTATAGCCTGACTCAGGGATGTCCGTTTCCTGTAAGCCAAGAAGGCTATGATAAAGCTCATCACGAGCACGACATAGGCTACCTTTTAAAATAAGGGGTCGGAAGGCAAATCGTGAAGGCTGCATTATTTTTAATTAGCCTAACAGGCCTACTTGCAGTCCAGGTATGGACCCTTTTCACGTGACGTCACGACAAACGTGGCCGCCATTTTGGACATGTACTACCAGTAGTCTACCACAGCCAACAACGAGGAACGACGGCGAAGCATCAAAAGGAATATAGCCATCAAAGAAAGTTTTTACTTTCAGTAAGACTTCCATCATGCCATTATATTGTTGTGCACCTGGATGTAGTAACCATCAACACACAAGGCAAGATTTATCATTTTATGGGATCCCGACAGATGCTGACTGACGGAGAAGATGGATGGTCTCTAAAATATTGGCAAAATGATGTTTATTGACATAGCAATCGTGTGTAACGGGAAGCATTTGCATATCCGAAGTGCTGTTTACATCAAAGATAAAATAAACCGATATGACAACAACTGCTGCTGCCAGGTTGGGGACACAAACTAGTAGAAAGGAAGTGTGCCAACAGACTTCCTTTGTGGTCGATTCTGCTTTAAGGTAAGATGCATTTAATTATTCATCTGCTGTGGGTTTGGAATCGGTAGCCTGACTGATTCGTTCATGTTTGTGGTGCTATTTGTTTGTTGACGCGTGTTGAAATGGAAGATTGGTTGTTGACATGATTTCCAGTGATGCTTTGGTGCTGCTGTGGATCAGATGTGTTGAGTAGCCTGACTTTTTTTTTTTCTTGCATGTGGTATCATTGTTGACGCGAGGTTGTTTTTTGAACATGCCAATGCGGACACGATTTCTCCTGATGAGTTATGACTTCAGACGTGATGCGTGTGTGGAGGTGTGGAGTCCGCATGATATGTGCGTAAGATAGGCTTCTCATATGTTTGGAGATCCGTGCTCTGAGACAAGCGCAAGCACCCCCCCCAAGGGAAAAAAAGGGCCCCCCCCCCCCGAAAATATCGGCATAGTTCGAACACTGGGTTGGAGAAAGTAATGGCAAATAGTGAGTGCACAAACCATAGAAGGTAAACTGTACACAGCGCCAGGGCAGTGTGATGGTATGTCTACTTTTAGATTGTGTTAGCTTATCAATGAACACACTCGTCACTCGACAAGTTTCACGTCTTTACGACGGATACTTAAATGTGTGTTAGGTATTATTGTTGCAGTCTAAGCAGTCATTGTAACAGCTAGATGAGCAAGAACCGAAAGGGTCTGTGCCATAAACTGTTATTTCTTCATGTCCAAAATGGCGGTCACATTTACGAAGGTCACGTGAGTGAAAAGGGTCTATACAATATGCGCAGCGGCAGGCCTGTGTACACGCCTCTCCGTCTCTCTCTGTGTGGGGGTGTGTGCGCGTGCGTGAACGAGAAGAAAGAGCACTATGAATGAACGTAATGATACGCAACAGATTTTTTTTTTTCAAAATCGCAAGTCTGATTGTGTGGCGATAGGAATCCATTGTGTGGTGCTGCACCACACAATGGTCTATGTATGGGAAACCCTGCCATCTTATTCTTGAGCGAACGTTAGCTAGCAGAAGGCTAGGTAGCGGTGGTCTTGTAGCTCTAGCCTTCAGCCTAGCATGTAGCCTGCCTCTCTTACCGCGCCTCCGTTTTGGGTGCGTGGATCGTCGGCTGTTTCGCCAACTCGAATCTGGTGATGATGCGGCCTGCCGGATGGTGTCGGTGTAGCTCCGGTTGGTGTCAGTGAGGAGAAGAAAGTTACAGTCCAGAAGGACTGGACTGGGCCCGTGGTGAATTTTACCAATGTCCAAAGTGTGTCTTTGCTGTAGGTAGGGTTGGGTACCGAAACTCGGTACAGGTATGGCACCGGGGAGAATATCAACGGTAGTAATCAGTCCGAAATACAACATGAATTTTGGTGCCTCATTTCGGTGCCACAAAATACACAGCTGCGCCCTCTGGTGTTCACTGTTAACAGCGGCACCATATTCAGTAGGCCTACACACTCAGCAGACAGAAAGGTCAAGATGACTAAAGCAAAACGTTCCAAAGTATGGTTACATTTTACAAGAAAGGATGCTGAAACTTCCACGTGCAACAAATGTTTGAAGACATTTTTGTGCAAAAGCTGGAACACGTCAAATTTAATGAAACATTTGGTCACACATGGAATCCATCTAAAGGCCGAAGCTTGCACCGTTTGACAGCCTCCGTGAATGTGACCCTATAGCAAGTACATCAGAAGCATCCAACGAGGGAGTCCCTATGCCCATCCCAAGCGATGGAGCTCCCAGCCCAGCTAGCATGGACATACTGGATGATGACAATAGCAGCATTTGCTCTTCAAGTGAGTATTTTTTAACACTGCTAAACAATTGATGCATGCTAATTCCTATTGTTTATTGTAGGCGTAAATGTTTCGAGTAGCACAGATGCAGTCTCACAGCTTGTGTGAAAATGTGTTTGTCAGGCTGACCGGTTAGGTAAGTCATATTTGATGAGCAAGTGTTGTACTTGTACACGTTAAGAAGGCACAACGAATCAATCGCATTAAATGCGTTCAACTCTGGTTGTAAGCCTATGAAATGTTGCCGTTTAGTCGGTAGCAAAAAACAGCTTAGCATATGAATAACGATAGTCCTAAATGCGGAGTTTATGAGAACAGCATTACATGGCATGTTCAAAATAAATTAATGAATTAATTGATATTTTAAATGATTTTATATTTTGTGGTCTTTCTAGTTACACCTTTCACCTTGGCAAAGAAGGCCAAGTTACCAAAAGAGAAGGTGGAGCACATCCACAGGACTGTCACTCAGTTTGTGGTCAAAGACTGTCATCCCTTTAGCTTAGTGGAATCTCCATGGTTCAGGTGAAAAAAATGTGATGTATGAAAACAATCTACTTAATTCATGTGTAGGCTATTCCTCTGTGTTAAGGCAATTTGTTAAAATCCTAATGAATGTGCTGATGTGATTTGTTTTATACAGAGCGATGACCTTGGCCCTCAATGACAGTTATAAACCCCCATCTAGGGATGACCTATGCAACACCCTAATACCAGCGTGGTACACTGTGGAAAAGGAAAATGTTTTGAGGGAATTGGCCATGGTGAAAAAGGTTGCCATTACCTGTGATGGCTGGTCCAGTTTAGCACAGGACCATTATATCACTGTGACAATGCATTACATTCACGAGGGGAACATGAGAGTCAAAGTATTCAGCACCAAAGCCGTGTACGAGGCCCAGACCGGGATGGTAGTTGCAGAGGAAATCAACGAGGTCTTGGAAGAATTCAAAATTAGTGACAAAATTGTTGCTGCCACAGTGGACAATGCCGGCAACATGAGTGTTGCACTGAGGAACCTGAAATTTTTAAAAGTTGGATGTTTTGCACATACCCTAAATCTGGCATCACAGAAAGTGTACAATGTCAGTGCTGTGGCCAAGTGAAGGGCCAAACTCCAAGATGTTGTGGTGTGGTTGAAGAGGTCCACCATGTCTAAAACTGTGATACGAGAGAAGCAGCGAGTTCTCAGTAAGTAGAAGGTAGATTTAATTTTTAAAGTCTATTTCAAACATCAACAGCAATGTGAAATATAGATTGTTATTCAAGTGTTGCCTGTATTTTAGATTTGCCACAGCATAGCATGATTCTGGAGGTCAAAACACGCTGGAATTCATTTTTCCTGATGGTGGAAAGATTCCTGGAGCAGTATCCGGCTATCCAGGCATCATCTCTAGATCAACGGCTTAGGAGGGTAATGGAGAAGACAGTTGATGAACAAACTAAGAACAATAATTAAAAATGTCATACTTTATATTTCCATTTTAAATACACATCATGCTTAACTCCAGACTTGAAAGGCTCACAGACAGTGATTTTCGCGAAAGCTGAGGAGTTTGTGAAGTGTATGAACATAATGTACACCTCAACTCTGTGTGTGTCAAGCGAGAAGTCCCCCACATGTGGCCAAATCCTCCCAATCCTCGCAAAACTGGAGGCACATTTCAAAGTCACAGACGAGGACAGTCTATTTGTTTCTGTGGTGAAAGACAAAGTCTGGGGAGATCTAGATGTAGTAGGTGGAAGAGAGAATGTATTTTCGACTACGCCACCAGGGGAAGACAAATCCCCCCTGGAACTAAAGTGGATTCACAGTTTACCCGCCAAAGGCGCTCAGGTTCATGCAAAGTGAACAGAGACAAGGTTCTATTTCAAATCGTACAAATGTTTATTTTCCTTTAAATATTCTCATTAATAAAATCTTTAAACAGTCAGTAGTGCATGGTCCACACACACACACACACACACTGTGGTGGGGGTGGGGGTTAATTGGCCCACCAATGGTACAGTACAACATAAAAAACACAATTTGGAGTAAACAAAAGAAAAGGACAAAAAAATATAAAAGCACACTGTACACAGATTCGCGGTGCCGGCCAAGCCCACAGGGCCGGTAGTCGGGCAATTCACAACTCAAGTGATAGCACACACACAGAGCACGCTATACACCCATCACAGCAAATATCGGATCCCCAAGGGCACAGCAAATATTGCATCCCCCCCTCAAAAGGGCACAGCAAGGCACCTTAACCAGCACAGCATTCATGAGGACCAAAGTGAAGCCCACCCAAGCCCTGTAGCACAACCAATGCCCCACGAGATGAGTACAAAAGAAATGCAAACAAAATACACAAAAACAAACCAAAATAAATACAAAAACCAAAGCAATCAAACACAACACTGTACCCACTAATGGGCACCTAGCACCCACTTCCCACCCAACTCGCACTCTCACCTCCACATAAAACACACAACCACATGCACACCAACATGCAACCACACACACACACACACTAAAACACACTCAAACACACACGTTACAATGGGCCCTCGCTCACTCGCGGCGGCTACTGCTATGGTGTGCGGCCCCTCAATAGAGTGCGGCTGCACAACAAACATTCCTGTACTGCAGCGTGAGGGCCATAGCCCAATGAATCAAAAGCAGAACAGCAGCCGAAAACAGGAGAGGTGGATACAAAGATCCGTAGGGCAGGCCCAATCGTAGCACAGCGCCCGGACCTAAAGGCAAACAAGGGTTGCCAGATTAGCTAAGCTAGTTATTAAACATTACTAGTCGCAATACACGACAGTCTTAAAAATAACATTACTTACCCGAAGCCCAATGATATAGATACCAATATACGCAGAAACCGAGTGAACCGAGTGCTCAAAGACACACAACACCACAAATGGTTACCTTGCGTGGAAGGAGGAAGCGTTAGCCATGGGACAATGCAAAGACATAAAGCTGAACCCCATGTTAGCGAGAAGCTACGTACCAGAAGCAGCTCCCAGGACGGGCACAACAGCATACCAGATACTGGTACGAGTGTACGGACAAGCAGGCTACGGTGGTTAGCCTCCCAGTGAAGACGCTAAAACAAACAATGTGAGATGCTCGCATTAGCAAGAATCCATGCAACGTTAGATCTCATCTCTCAACCAAGGAAATGTCGGTCCACATACCTTCCGTTGAGAGCGTGAGCCCACCACGCGCTGCCTACACGGCTGAAGCAGCTCCCAGGCCGAGCACAACGGCGAACCAAATGCCGGTACGAGTACAACCAACAAAGCTTGCTAGCTGGTAGCGGTGGCTGTACCCTTTTAAGGGTTCCCAGCCATACTGAGGCTACCGGCGCACGTAATGATGTCAGCATGATGCTGTATACTGCAACGGCGGCACTTAAAGGCGCAGGAGCACCACTACATAGAGAAAAGATACCAGGTACTCTCCATTCCAACCACTATCTGTATTTATTTTCAAGGAACTGGCAAATCACACCATTGTCACTATTATATGTATTGTGTTTAACAGGATGAAAACATTCAGAACTTTCTTCAGGAGGCCACTTTGATGGACCCTCACTTTAAAAGCAAGCTGGAATGTGGTGTTGCTGATGCCTGGGACAGACTGGAAAAGGCAGCAGTTGACAATGTAGCAGCAGCACGGGTATGATTTTTTTTTTTTATGTATATCAATAACAAAGTTTCTTTGAAGCATTACTATTTTTGGTATAATGGGTGTCTGCAGCTTCCAGTGGAGGCCCGTCTTCACACAGATGAAGATGACGACCATGAGGAGGAGGAAGAACGAGCAGAGAAACATGTGAGTTCATAATCAAAGAATATCAAGCCTGAATGTAATTTTTTTTTTTTTTGTATTTTACAAAACTTTTAATACTACTTTTTATATTTTGCAGACGGTAGCCTCCAAAAAGACAGCCTTGGAGCAATTGTTTGAGGAAGAAGACAAAGAGCTTCTCCAGGCAACTCGGAGCTTCATATACCGTAAAATACCAAATAATAGCCCGGGCGATTATTTGTCTCAATCACGTAAGAGACCTGGCGCGTATTAGAGACTAGGCGGCTATTTGGAACAGGCGATTAATTCCTTCTTCACAAACACCTTCCCCAAAATCTACCTCAAAACGGGGAAAAAAATCATTCTCAGATAGGCCTACTTTTAACCAGTATAACTTACAGTTTGTTTAGAGTTAGATTACAGATAGCACGGTGCCGACTTCGGGGAATTTTGAAGACGCAGAATGCATCTTCGCATGGCACAGTCGGGGTGGATAAAGGATAAATCACACACCTTTTCCTGTTAATGACTAGTTAAGCGCATGCTTTACAAAATAATCAAGAAACCACACCATTGTCTGTGCGCAGCACTGTGATTTAATTACTCTGCAAAGTTATGGTCACTTGCTATCACCCTCACCCATGCAGCCTCCACCCTTTGCGCTTCGCGATGTCTGTCAATCTGAAATTGCATGGAGGGCGCGACGTTGAAGCAACATAATTAGGGTGCGAAGTGTCAAACCAAAGGGTTTTTTCTTATGCTGAAAAATAAGTGACCTGCAGTGGCTACATACTGTCATCTTGCATCACGTTTCTCTCCAAGACGTCTCCCTATTTGGCCGATATGAGCCTATTCCCCGAGTGAGTTGGTACGGTGGCTTGACCCCGTAGAAAACTTAAAGTTCGGATGAAAGTTAGTTGAATAGGTTACTGACTTGTAGGCCTACATGTTGCCTGCCTGACGCGTGCTTCTGCCCAACTTGCACGACAGATTACTTGTTGAAAAGGCCCCTTGGATTAGATTGGCCGCGAGCAGACTGAAATGCATGTTAGAACGCTCTCACCTTTTTTGTAAAGTGTCTTCCAGATCCGAATGGGTAAGGGCAAGTGAAATGGTATAAGGTCTTTAATAAAACTCAGTGTGTGCTTTGACGCATGCATTCGGCAATTTAGGTCGTTTAACAGAAGCAGCAGTCCAACCTTGGAAACCCGCAGTCCTCAATGTCACCACACACGCTGGCTTTCGTTGGGTATACCCAAAGGGGTGGCTAAGACATCTGTCAAAAGTTACGGAGTTGCATTCCTCAAGAAATATTACGGTAGACCAAGATTATAACATTGAAATGGCATGTTTATTATCACGTAACAAAATGTTGTAAACAGTATTATAGAAATAATTTCATTCATTCATTCATTCATTCATTCATTCATTCATATTGTTTCGGTAGAAAACTATGCAATGCAAAATCGTTTAAACACCAGAAAACCAGAAAAGTGCTGGGCCTCAAGATTCTAGATAGAACGTTCGGACGCTTTTTTTTTTTTTAGACCCCGGCGAGTATTCGGAACCGGCCTTTATTTGTCACAACACACGCGTACACCCGGCCGTTAAAGGGAACTCGGCGGTTAATTGGAACTCGGCTATTATTTGGTATTTTACGGTATACCAAGACCTTCCCTCAATCCCATCTGGACAAGACCCTGTGGCTTGGTGGTGGGGTAAGAGGGATAGCCTCCCTATATTGTCTGACTTATCCAATGTATACATGTGTGTACAAGCATCATCTACCCCTTCAGAGAGGGTCTTCTCTTGTACTGGCAATACAGTCAGTGAAGAAAAATGCCGTATTTTGCCAGAGAAAGCAAACATGTCCATCTTCCTTAATAAGAACACTTAGTTTAAAGAACATTTGGCATTTCATTATCCTGTTCCATGTGCACTGGCATTGCTAGTCATTAGAATAAGTTAATGTACTGTACAATTGTTGAAGTACAGTACAATGTGAATTTGTTTTTTGTTTTTTTTATCTTTTTTATTTATTATTTAAGGGATTTAAAGTAATCTGTTGTTCAATTTGACCTTGGACTTTGCCTTAGGAATAAAAAGTCATTGTTTCATTACAAATTCTGTGAGAGTGCGCTGCTTTTTTTTTTTTTGAAAGTACCGATTTAAATACCGTTTAGGAACCGGCACCGTTTTGAAAGTATCGATTTGACACCGGTATCGAATGAAATCCTTTCAATACCCCACCCTAGCTGTACGTGATCCTAGTGTACAAGCACTGAGCATTTGTCACAATCAAAAGTACTAAAATAAAGACAATCAGTGTCGGGAGCGCGTCGCAAACATGTTCGCCACAGGGGGGCACCATGATTAAAAGTCATTCAAATTCTGTAAAGCTGCTTTGCGACAATGTTTATTGTTAAAAGTGCTATACAAATACATTTGTGGAAACTTAATTGTCATTTCATTGATTGAAAACACCTGACTCTAATTTCACCTTCAAATTAACTGCTAATCTTAAAGGTTCACATATTTTTGCCACTCACAGATATGTAATATTGGATCATTTTCCTCAATAAATAAATGACCAAGTATAATATTTTTTATCTCATTTGTTTAACTGGGTTCTCTTTATCTACTTTTAGGACTTGTGTGAAAATCTGATGTGTTAGGTCATATTTGTGCAGAAATATAGAAAATTATAAAGGGTTCACAAACTTTCAAGCACCACTGTAGTTATTCAGCACTGGAAAGCATTCAATCAGGTAAACCATTTAGAACAGATATAATCAATGAAATCTTCACAAGATTGCTTAAAATGGATTCCAAGGGCTTATCAGGTGACATTGGGCATACCTAACAACCTGTTTTCTCTCCCTCTCTCCCCCCAAATCCTGTCCCTCTGATACCCCTTTTCCACTAAATCAGTTGCAGGGCTGGTTCGGGGCCAGCGCTAGTGCTGGTTCACAACTCGTTCAACTTGCGAGCCAGCTGAGAACCAGCTTGCTTTTCCATAGCTCGCGGTGCTAAGGGAAGCCACGTCAGTTACGTCACTGTATACGTCAGTTACATCACTGTATATGTCAGTTACATCGCTACGTTTGCATAAACCTTGGCACGAACATCGAAGCAAAAACAACACGGAAGAAGCAGCAGCAACAACAATAATGGATGAATTCGTGTTTGTACAGCTGCTGCTTCTCGTCGCTTAAAAATGGCGATCTTTCGTGGTCTTGTTATTGTTGTTGGTCTTAACAACTCCGCCCCCCCCCCCCGCTGCCGTAAGCGGTTCTTTCCTCTGGCCCAGCAGAGAGTTGGTGCTAGCCTGGAACTGGTTTTTCTGGCCCCAGAGCCAGTTCTTTGTCAGTGGAAACAGAAAACCCGGTTCCAAACTAAGCACTGGCCCCGAACCAGCCCTGGAACTGCTTTGGTGGAAAAGGGGCATGAGTTACATGTTGGTCCTGGGATTGAGATGCTGACCTCTTCTGCTCCTCGGACCTGCTTGATCCATCCTGGTGCCCTGTGTCTGGTTGGAGTCTCATCGCATCGTTCCTGTGGAGGACGGCCCCATGAGGACAGTTAAAAGTCACACTTGGAGGATGCTCTGGACTCTTACAGTAATGCTTTTATGGCTGAGGACTACAGTTGACTTGCTAACTTTAGGACTGCAGCCGTCATGAACAGTTTTGCACTCAAGTTTCCATGGCAAGGGAGTTTTTCCCTTGCCACCATCGCCACAGGCTTGCTCATTGGGAATAGATTAGGGATAAAATTAGCTCATGTTTTAAGTCGTTCAAATTGTGTAAAGCTGCTTTGCGACAATGTTTATTGTTAAAAGTGCTATACAAATAAACTTGATTTGACTTGACTTATCAGCTAGTTTTCTTTGGATACCTGCTCATGTTGGTGTGGAGGGAAATGAACAGGTTGATAAGCTGGCTAAGCAAACTCTTAACAAGTGTTGCCAGGCAAAAAAAAACTTGCTTGGCCTTTCTGGTGACCTTGACCCGATTACCCCAAAAATTTATTCAGGTAATCTACGGACCATTGCCCACCTACCCTGACAATTTGAAGTCAGTTGGTTCAACCATCTAGATGCTAGATTGTTAAAAGACAGACACAAACAAACTGCACTGATTACAATACCTCGCCCCGCTTACTCCATCATGGGTGAGGTAATAATGAAGAAATAGAATTGCAAATCCCAATTTGTAAGGCAGAGGCTAAGATTTATATAAAGACCTATGCAAAGTCAGCCTGGCAGGAGTATTGGGATGGTAATGAAACAGGGAGACATCTACAGTATATAACATTCAAAGACAGGCTAATACTGGAAGGGTAGGGGGCAGGAGTCAGAGAGAAGAAATCATGATCACGAATTTAAAAATAGGACATAAGCTCGGAGGGCAATATGGCGTCGTAGTGTGAACACCTCACCTGTTGAGCTCCGGTGAGGTTTACTGAAATATCCATCCAAAACACATGTTCACCTGGTGAAACGTTATTAGCGTGCGTAGGAGTAGCTCTATAATGAGCCTGGATGACTATTTTTTGAAAATGCCTCACCCCAAATCTAAGAAAAATACTGCTTCAGGGGAGCATGCTAACGACGCTGTGGAGCCTGCTGCGGTTGAATCCGAAGAAGCTAATGAGGTGGAAGCTGCTACTGAGGTCGAGGAATCCGGGAGTGATGTTAACCCAAGTATTCTTTTGGCTTTGCGCAAGATAACTGACAACATTACAAAGTCATTGGATGCTAAAATTAACACTGTGCTTGCTGCTATATGTGAACAAACATCTCAGATGCAGGCTTTGGCAATGCAGGTTGGTGATGCAGAGACACGGATCTCAGGCGTGGAAGACACAACAGATGTGTTACAGGCTAAAGTGACACAACTCGAGAAACAAATGACCGACATGGCAGATCACATAGATGATTTGGAGAACCGCAGCCGCAGATGTAACCTTCATCTGGTCGGGCTGCCCGAGGGCATGGAGGGAAAGGATCCAGTCACTTTCATGGAGACATGGCTCACCTCCTATCTCAATCTCACAACTAAAACCGGGAAGATCAAGTTGGACCCCTGCTCACTGCTCCCTAGCACCGAGGCCGGGCACTAATCAACGCGCCAGACCCATCATCATGAAACTTCACAACTTCACTGATAAACAATGAGTGATGGCCATGGCCCGGCGCCTTGCTACCGAGCCGAACCAGCCAGCGGACCGGATCAGAGTTTCCTTCTTTAATGATTACTCGGTGGCAGTGGCCAAGAAACGCAAGGCTTTTGATGAGGTGAAGGGTTGTCTGAGGAGGAAGAACATGGATTATGCCCTTCTATACCCCACTACGCTGAGGTTGTCTGTCAACGGTGTGGTGAAGAGATTTAGCACACCAGAGGCAGCTGCGACTTATGTGGAATCGCTGCCCTAAATCTCTGTAACCACCAGACTATCCTTTTTCTTTAACATTGCTTCATAAGGCACAGTCCAGGCGCAATGTGAGTATCTGCTAGATTCAGGCGTGTGTGACTATGCCCCTTTTCTTTCCTACTGTTTGTAATCAACCACGTGAAATGTTCTACTTCACCGTGTTCTTGACGGACTGTAGTGTGTTTGTCTATGAGTAGGCGTGTGTTAAGCGCATGTTGCTCCTGTCGGCTTCCAGCCACAGGCAGGAGGAGAACGGTTTTTCCCTACACGTTCAGTAGGGTCGTTGCCAAATTACTATTTTTGAATGTTTTGTTGCACAGCTCTTTGTTTTTCTTTCTCATCTCATTATCTCTAGCCACTTTATCCTGTTCTACAGGGTCGCAGGCAAGCTGGAGCCTATCCCAGCTGACTACGGGCAAAAGGCGGGGTACACCCTGGACAAGTCGCCAGGTCATCACAGGGCTGACACATAGACACAGACAACCATTCACATTCACACCTACGGTCAATTTAGAGTCACCAGTTAACCTAACCTGCATGTCTTTGGACTGTGGGGGAAACCGGAGCACCCGGAGGAAACCCACGCGGACACGGGGAGAACATGCAAACTCTGCACAGAAAGGCCCTCGCCGGCCACGGGGCTCAAACCCGGACCTTCTTGCTGTGAGGCGACAGCGCTAACCACTACACCACCGTGCAGCCCTGTTTTTCTTTCTTTATTTGCTTATTTTACTTTTACCTAGTGTGTGGTGGATCTCTTGGCTCAATATGCTTTGTATGATACATGAATAATTACTAATAATGAATAAGCTGTGGGTATGCACCTGAAATGTACAGGCTGTCCAGAGCCCTATTAAGCGGAGGAAAATAATTACATGTCTAAAGAAGGATGATATAGATGTTGCTATGTTACAAGAGACCAGAGGTGGACAAAGTACCCAACTTCATTACTTAAGTCAGAGTACAGATCCCGCTGGTCAAATGTTACTCCGATACAAGTAAAAGTTGTCCAGTCAAATTTTTACTTAAGTTAAAGTCCTGAAGTACGTGCTTTTAAAAATACTTAAGTATTAAAAGTACATTTTCGATCATCGCATCGTTGTATCATTTCCACAACGCTTACAAAACCTAATGCCGTGGCCAAAGACAGAGATGTGAATTCACAAAATGAACGCATGCCGTGCCATCATGGTGGTTTAACGTTAAGCTAGCTAGTCAGTGAAACTCCACCTGACATGCTAGCTAACTCTTTTCAAACTCAAAATCATATTGCGTAGCTAACCCTACTAGAAAAGAAAGATTTCTATATTGTTTATTTGGCGAGATTATGCTAAAACATATTTCTGAAAGGACTTCAGATAAGTTAACGTTATTCATGTTAGCGTAACTCCGTTTTTACATGCTAACTAACAGTGTCCAAGTTAACTAGCTATGTGTTAACGTTAGCCGTGGACAAGGCGACGGCAACTTGGCGGGAAAATCCATAGAAAGTCATTTGACTAACCAGACTGCATAGCTACTGCGACATTATCACTAGCTCTAAAAGCACAGACAACTTCATTGCAAGCTTTCTCTTGGAATAAAACGTTTATATACCTCAATATGCTTCTGCAGGTTGGATGGCGAGTTTTTATAGGCCGTGCTGTGGTTCGTTTTCAGCAAACAAAGCAAACATTTCAAACGAAACGACTCTTTAATCCTTTCAGAAAACTGAAACATGGGTTCATTGGCCATGGGTGTGTGTATTATTCCCCAGAAGAACCGCCTCCTTCCATTCCGCCATCAACTGATCGTGTTAAATAACGCTGCTGAGAAATCACTGAACTTGATTTTATTCAGTCTATGGACGTGACGTGACCCTAGTGATGACTGACCAGCTGTCTCAGTGTCACCTGCGGAAAAAACAATCACGTTTTAGAAAAGAAAAGAAAAAACATCCACTTTCAAAGCTGCTTCATCGTAACGAGTAACGAGGACCTTGACAGAAATGTAGTGGAGTGAAAAGTACGATATTTGCCTTTCAAATGTAGTGAAGTTAAAGTCGTAAGTTGCCAAAAAAATTAATACTCAAGTAAAGTACAGATACTCAAAAAGTGTACTTAAGTACAGTACTCAAGTAAATGTACTTTGTTCCTGTCCACCCCTGCAAGAGACACATCTTGATGACGCAGAGCACTTAAAGTTACAACAAGGGCCATTCGGACAAGTATTTTTCTCATCCTTTACAACAAGTAGGGGAGTAGCAGTGTTGATTAGGAAAAGCCTACCTTTTATAATATCTGACTGTGTTAAGGATCTGAATGGTCGCTATGTGATAAAGGAATTTTGCAAGGTCAGAATATTGTAATGATGAATGTGCACTTTCCACCTACCCACCCAGTCACCTTCCTTACCAAAATGTTTCTGGATCTAGCTCCATTCCTTCCTAACTCCACTGTTATTGTTGGCGTTGATTTTAACTTAATATTAAATCCGCTTATTGACAAATTTCCATGTAGTAATGTGCCCCCCTCTCCTCAGGCGGGGGGGGGGGGGGGGGGGGGGGCTCCATGCTCTATGTGAGGAGATTGGGCTTATTGATGTTTGGAGGTGCACCCATTCCTCTGATAAACAATATACATTTTTCTCGGCCCTGCATAAGTGTCAAACCAGAATTGATTATTTTTTTCTGCCAAGAACTGACTTATATTTAGTTTTATCTTGTGACATAACCAGTATAATTATCTCCGACCACGCAAAAGTAAGAAGAAACCTTTATTCGTCACATGCACACTTCAAGCACAGTGAAATTCATCCTCTGCATTCAACCCATCTGAAGCAGTGAACACACATGCGCACACACTCCGAGCAGTGGGAAGCCACACCAGAGCACCCGGGGAGCAGTCAGGGGTCAGGTACCTTGCTCAAGGGCACCTCAGCCCAAGGCTGAGGTGGACTTTAATCTCAAAACAGCGTTACATCAGTCTCGTCACTGGAGACTTAATACCATTATTCTTAAAGATGAGGAATTTACTTCCAACTTCTCTACTGAACTTAGAGCATTTCTGGAAATCAATACTTCATCGGCCAGCAATGCCTCCGTCTTATGGGAAACATGCAAAGCTTATGCCAGAGGATTAATTATTTCGTACTCTGCAACAAAGAAGCGCCAAAGACAGGAGAAACAAAAATCTTTAGAGGGTGAATTGACGGATAAAGAAAAAGCATATATTGCCTCTCCATTACCACCATTGTGGCAAGAAATCACAGCAATCAGAACAGCTCTAAATTGCCTTCTTACTAGGGATGCAGACAAGAAAATGAAATATACTAGACAGAGGTTTTAAGAGCATGGAGATAAAGCAGGCAAATGTCTGGCCTATTATGTTAAGAAGCGTGCAGAATCCCAAATTATTGCAGCTGTAAATGATAAAGATGGCCACAATGTATACGAAAATAAACTGATAACTGTTTTTTTTTTGTGATCATCTTTTTATTATATTTTAAAACATACATACAAACCCAAGATGGCTACTTTCAGGATAAAGCACTAAATAAAATAAAATTAAATTAAATTAAAAATACAGGACACTTAACTTGTGCTGGCAGCGAACACCAAGAGAAAGAGGTATTCATAGTAGGTCGTTAAGGGCAGCAGCTATGCTCATCCAAGTGTTTACAGTGGTTTCCTTTGCCTTGTTAATCTTTGCAGTTGTACCTTCCAAACAAACTATATAGTGATAAGAAGCTATCCAAAATTTTCTAAGATTTGTGTCTGGGTGTATCCATTGCTGCAGTATAATCTTCTTAGCAGCAGTGAACCCTGACATCAACACTCTTTTTTCACACAGAGAAAAATCATACATTGAATCATCATTAAGCAAAAGTAAGCAAGGGTCCAAGTCAAAGTCCAGTCCTGTGAGATCACGTAACACACGGATGACATAGTTCCAAAAGCGTTGAATAACTGGACAGTCCCAGAACATGTGTAGAAATGTACCAGTAGTTCCTGTGTTACAGATGCTGCAGTGAGGATGGGTTACACGTTTCATGAGATATCGTTTATAGGGTGTATGATAGAAACGGTGGATAGTCTTAAAATGGATAAGTACATGACTAAGATTTTTAGAAGTGAGGCAAAGATTTGAACACACTGTTTCCCAATCCGGTTTGAATCCCAACCAAGAAAGTTCCAGGTCCCATTTTGATAGAATCTGTATAGGTTTTTGAACGCTAGTAAGTAAAAAATTATAAATTCTAGTGACTGCACCCCTTGAACACTTAATGGGATTAATCCAACAAAACATTGGGTGGTCATTTAAAGCTGAGTTCCATGGGACACCATAAGCTTTCATGGCTGAACGCAACCTGAGGTACAAGAAGAATGAGAATCCTGGTAAATTATATTCTTGTTGGATATCCTGGAATGTGCGCAAACCATTTGCACCAAATAAATTAGAAAACGTGAAAATACCCCTGGATGACCACAGAGGATAAACAAAAGGTTTATGATCTGACAGGAAGTTGAAGTTATTCCATAGCGGTGATTGTGTAAATAATTTCTTTGAGAGACCCGATGCTTTTTCAGCACTATTCCAGGCAGCTAATGTTGATGAAACAATACTACCCAATTTAGTATAAGATTTACGATGCCCAACCCCTGTGAAGGTAAATCTTGAAGCCTGTGGGGATGCGCTAGAGCAGATTCTATACTTCTCCATGATACTGCACTTTTAGGGTCTGCCCAAGTGCGCATAGCTCTGATTTGAAATGCCCAGAAATAAAGTTTAAAATTAGGAAGTGCAAGCCCCCCATCTAATTTTGTGCGCTGCAAGACTGAAAAACGCAACCTAGGTTGTTTGCCACTCCAGATGAATTTAGATACTGCGGAGTTCAAATCTTCAAAATATTTTGGAGGCGGTATGCATGGGATCATAAAAGACAAAAAGTTAAGTCTTGGTAGAACATTCATTTTGACTGTACTGATTCTGGCTTGCATTGAGATTTTAAGATTAGTCCATCGCTGCAGATCAAGTTTTATCTTCTGACTCATCTCACTGAAGTTCATATGGATGATCTTTGGCAAAGAATCCGTTATTTTAAATCCAAGATAAGTGAATGATTTAGTAAATACAATGTTGGTAGGGAGGCTAATGTGTTGTGAGATGGTATTAAGGGCCATTAGAGATGATTTATCCCAATTAATTTTGTAACCTGACATAGTACTAAATTCATTAAATAATTCTAACACGCTTGGTATAGATACATTTAGGTTGGATAGGTACAAAATTATGTCATCTGCATACAATGATACGTGATGATGTGAACCATACAATGTAACAGGGGAAATAACTGGGCTTTGCCTAAGGGCCTGTGCTAATGGTTCCAATGACAGAGCAAAAAGGAGAGGTGATAGAGGACAGCCTTGACGGCATCCTCTTCGAAGTGGGAAGGGTGCAGAATGTTTAGTGCCTGTTGAAATGGAGGCTGTAGGATTTTTGTAAAGAGTCTGGATAGTACCTATAAACTTGGGGCCAAAACCAAAGTGATGCAATACAGTCCATAAGTAGTCAAGTTCAAGTCTGTCGAAAGCCTTGAGAGCGTCTAGGGAAAAAACTGCGCAGGTGTTGGGATATGTGTGAGCGTGTTCGATAATGTGTAGTAGGCGGCGCATATTGTCGGAGGCTAGCCGCCCTCTAAGAAACCCAGTTTGGTCATAATGTATAAGACTATCCATAATGAGCTCAATACGGGAGACCAAAGCTTTAGCTAGAATTTTGATATCACTATTGATTAAAGATATGGGGCGGTAACTAGAGCAATCTAATGGATCTTTATTTTTCTTCTGTAACAAAATAATAAGTGCAGTGTTTTGATCTCGATGAGGGGTACCATGTTCTATAGCATAATTCATGGAACCCAGTATGAGAGGACCTACCAAATCCCAGACGGCCAGATATAATTCTGGCGGGATGCCATCGGGGCCTGGGGATTTTCCCTTTTTAAGTGACTTGGCTGCCTTATACAGTTCCTCTAGGGTTATAGGTTCTTCAAGAATTTCTTGATCCTCTGCTGAGAGCACAGGAAGGTCAAGATTTTCTAAGAATTTTTTGCATGAATCTTTGTCAAGGACCACCTCAGAAGAGTACAATTTGGAGTAGAATTCTTTGAAGGTGTTATTAATAGCTCTGGGATCAGTGTCGATTTTTCCATCTTTATTTCTTATTAGATCTATATTCGCTTTAGACTCTGAGTCTTTCAGCCTCAATGCAAGTAGGTGACTAGTTCTATCTGAATGAAAGTAATATTTCTGTTTAGTTCTGTGAATAATAAACTCAGCTTTGGACATTGACAGACGGTTATATTCTAGTTTCAAAGACATTAACTTTTGACATGCATCATCTGAGAACGATTGGGCCTGCTCATGTTCCAAAGACTTGATTTTTTCTTCCAGGTCAATAAAGCGCATGTTTTTAAGTCTTTTAGTTTTTGAAGAAAAGGCAATACAGTACCCACGTATGAAGCATTTTGTAACTTCCCACAGCATCTGGGGGTTAGGGCATTGCTCTGTATTAAGTTCCAGGAATTCCACAAGCCCTGTTTTTAATTGATCTAGAAACATTCTATCATACAGCAATGAGTCATTGAAGCGCCATCTACAGGGTTTGGCAGCTGTGGGCACAGGGGTGATAGTGCAAATAATGGGAGAGTGGTCAGAGATCAAGATAGGCAGTATGTCAATAATCAAATCAAATCAAATCAAATCAAGTTTATTTGTACAGCGCTTTTAACAATAAACATTGTCGCAAAGCAGCTTTACAGAATTTGAACGACTTAAAACATGAGCTAATTTTATCCCTAATCTATCCCCAATGAGCAAGCCTGTGGCGACGGTGGCAAGGAAAAACTCCCTCAGACGACATGAGGAAGAAACCTCGAGAGGAACCAGACTCAAAAGGGAACCCATCCTCATTTGGGCAACAACAGACAGCCTGACTATAATATTAACAGTTTTAACAGGTATAACCCTCAACTGTCCTCATGGGGCCGTCCTTCACAGGAGTGGGGCGATAAAACTCCGACCAGACACAGGGCACCAGGATGGATCAAGCAGGTCCGAGGGGCAGAAGAGGCCAGCATCTCAATCCCAGGATCAACATGTAACTCAGAGGGACAGATGGGGGGGGAGAGAAAGAAAACACGTTGTTAGGTATGCCCTAAAAATGACAAGTATTAAATCTGTGTGGTAGGCTCGCAGAGACGAGAGTCTTTACATCAGGCATGACGCACAATGGCATGTTAATATGGTAAAAAATATATCATGACCTGCTCTGGCTGGATGCTTGATTGGGTGATGGGAGCACACTCCTCAGCAATGATGAGATGCAGATGGGACCCTTAGGCCTGGCCAAGACAATTCAGTTACATTTCACCGGGTCTGGGACATGCGACAGAATGTCTGACGGCCGATTCCCTGCAGGCTACGATAGCCAGTCGAGGTCCCCACCGTCTCCACCAAAAGATTTCCTGTTGACTCCATGTAACTCAGAGGGACAGATTTGGGGTGGGGGGGGAGAGAAAGAAAACACAGGTGGTTAGGTATGCCCAATGTCACCTGAATAAGTAGGAACAGTATACATATTGCACCGAGTACAAGCAGGGACTCCGGCAACTAACTATGACAGCATAACTAAAAGGAGAGAGCCAGAAGGTAACACAGGCATGAGGGAGCCCCGGGACATAAAGCAGCCAGCCACTGCACCGTCAACAAACTCGAGTGAGCAAGCGAGTGGGGACTGACAGCATCCATACATCCCAGTTTACCAAAACACTCTATGTCTGAGGACCCTCCAGATCTACTCCTTTACCTCATAAACACCATTAACAAAAGGCTTGACTAAACAGATATGTTTTCAGCCTTGACTGAGACTGTGTTTGATTCCCGAACACTACTTGGAAGGCTGTTCCATAACTGTGGGGCTTTGTAAGAAAAGGCTCTGCCCCCTGATGTAGCCTTCAATTTACAAGGTACCAGCAGATAGCCTGCACCTTTTGATCTAAGTAGGCGTGGCGGGTCATAGAGGAGCAGAAGTTCACTCAGGTACTGTGGTGCGAGACCATTTAGTGCTTTAAAGGTCAATAGTAGTATTTTATAATCAATACGAAATTTGATTGGGAGCCAATGCAGTGTGGATAAGACAGGCGTGATGTGGTCATATTTTCTAGTTCTAGTAAGGACTCTTGCTGCGGCATTTTGAACTAACTGGAGCTTGTTTATGCACTTATTGGAACATCCAGACAGTAAGGCATTACAATAATCCAACCTGGAGGTAACGAAAGCATGGACTAGTTTTTCCGCATCATGCAATGACATTAAATTTCTTATCTTTGCAATATTTCTGAGATGAAAGAAAGCTATCCGGGTGATGTTATCAATGTGAGTTTCGAATGAAAGACTGGGGTCAATAATCACTCCGAGGTCTTTTACTGCTGCACGTGAAGAAACAGAAAGGCCATCCAGAGTTACTGTGTAATCAGAAAACTTACTTCTAACTGTATGTGGTCCTAGCACAAGTACTTCAGTCTTGTCAGAGTTAAGCAGAAGGAAATTTATAAGCATCCAGTGTCTAATGTCCTTAACACATTCCTCAATTTTATTAAGCTGGTGTTAACTGGGTAGACTTATTTTTCGAGGCTACATACATTATATGAGTATGAAGAACTTCAAATGTATTAAATTTATAACCAGGTTTGTGTGTTACACCTGGATAATCGTTATAAATAACGGCGACGCCTCCTCCTCTGCCAGTTAGATGAGGCTGGTGTATATAACTGTATCCAGGAGGACTCGCTTCATTTAATGCTATATATTCATAATGCTATATATTCATTCATTAGCTCCTGGCTTAATCCATGTTTCTGTTAAACACAGTACCTTAAACTCCTGATCAGTAATGAGTTCATTAACCATTAGCGCTTTAGATGTAAGAGATCTAATCTTTAATAGCCCCACCTTTAGATCAAAGGTGCTGGCAGCAGCTGTACAGTCAGTATGATCTAATTTTATATTGATTAGGTTACTGGAACAAACTCTCTGAAAATTTCTACCTTTTTGTTGAGCTCGGGGAACAGACACAGTCTCGATGTAGTGGGCCCTGAGTGACGACTCTGTGCAGCTAGCAGACAGTCGGTTTAGCCTGTTCGTCTGCTCCCTGGCCTTGGCTCTGGATTGTCAGAAATTAACTAGGCCTGTTCTGAGACTATGACCTATGCTGCAGGAAATGAGAGCATCACCTTCCCGAGTGGGATGGATACTGTCCCACCCTAACAGGCCAGCAGTGCCCTCAAAATTAGCCCAATTATCTATAAAGCCCACACTGTTTTCAGAGCACCACCTGGACAGCCAGCAGTTCAGCGACCATAACCTGCTGTAAGCTACATCGCCACGCCGCATTGGGATGGGGCCAGAGCATACTACAGCATCGGACATCGCCTTCGCTAATTTAAACACTTCTACAAAATTACTCTTAGTAACCTCAGACTGACGAAGGCGTATATCATTAGCTCCTGCATGGATAACTATCTTTGAGAACCTGTGCTTGCCTAGGACCCTAAGATTACCTGCTATGTCCGGCGCCCTGGCTCCCGGTATACACCTGACTAAAGCTGCTGGTGCCCCCAAAGGCTGAGCTAATTTCACGTGCCGTATGATAGAGTCCCCTATAACCAGAGCTCTTTCAGGTTTCTCAGTGGGTGCATCACTAAGGAGAGCAAACCTGTTCGACACGTGACGCGGAGAGGAGTGGTGCTCCCGTGGGCGAGCCTCAGCGGTAGCTTTGGCTCTACGCTTATGCCGCCGAGCCATCACCCATTCGCCCCGCTGTAAGGGCTCTAATGCCGGAGTTGGGGGATTGCTAACTCCACCTAGGGCGTCCAGACTTTCCCTAACAGAAACTACACTGTTCTCACGCTCACTAACCTGCTCTAAAGCCTGGACACGCGCTTCTAGCACTGTAATCTTCTCCGTCAGAGAGCTAACTAATCTGCACTTATCACAAGTAAAGCTAATAGAGCTATCGCTAGTGACGGAGGAAGAATGACTAAACATCCTGCACTCAGCACACTGAACAGGCTGAAGGTGTGCCATGATGAAAAGATTCACGTACCTTAAATGAAGATCTGTTGATATTAAAGCAGATCAGATGGCCTCCGCTTGTGGACTTTACACAGGAGGAGAGAAAAAGAAAGCTTCCGGTCTCGGCGTTCTTCCAAAAAAAGAAAGAGAAAAAAACGGAAAAAGGAAAGCAAAAGTGAAAAGTACAAAAATGAAAGCGACAGTATAATAAAAATGAAGAGGATACTGGAAATTTATTTGTAGAAAAAAAGTTAAAAAAGGATTAGTAATTAACGCCGGCACTCCGATGTTAGCCTAATGACTGAAACTGATTACTAAAGTAATCAATGTTTTCAGCTCTAATTGCCAGAAGTTTTAGTTAAATCATTTACACCAATCATGTGGGGAAGGATTACTGGATATACTTGTTTGAATCATGCCATTTTGAGAACTGATAAATGTTTTTCATCTTCAGGTACAAGGGGCTGAGCACAAGGCTAATGATGACGTGTGATTGTAGAGGGGCTGCTCTCTGAGGGTGCAGTCACACCGGGAAGTTTGGTCAGTTTCCTCCGTTGGTTTGGTTTGTTTGTAGTGGTGTGATTGCTGATTAAATCACATGTGTGAAGACTTTGTACCAATACCATACACTGCCATTTTCTTTCTTTCTTTCTTTCTTTCTTTCTTTCTTTCTTTCTTTCTTTCTTTTTCTTTCTTTCTTTCTTTTTTTTTTAACCCAATTTTTAAAGCCATGGTTCACTTGACATGCTGAGCCTGTGTGAACTTCAGGACATTTTGGTGTGAAAGCAACCTCTCTTACCTCAGCGACAGCATGCATAAGGTTCACTTTACAAGCCTGGACCGTGAACTTGAGTACATTTTGGTGTGAAAGCCATCTCTTTTATATCCATGTTTTACTTGTATGGTGTTTATAATGCATTTCAGCACTTTATCTATGTTTTACGATATGGTGATGTATACGATGCAGTTCAGCACTTTGAACATTGTTGACATTGTTCAACTTTTTTTTACACTGTGCCAGAAATTTTGTGAGCTGATACCAATTACCAATGTGAAAATAGCTGATCTACAAAGTCACATGTCAATAAAAGCACTTTGTGATTGAAGATTTTTCTTAACATTTGTCTTATTAATGCTAATGAAGCAAACTTGGGGGTTCACCTCAGACGGTTGTTATACATATCTGGACTATATCTGGCCCTGATCCGGCACTGATCCAAATCACATCCGTACCTGATTTGGGCAGTGCAGAGAGAGGTTTTTAGTGATCCGTGCCGGACCTGGCCCACATCCGTTCCAGATCCAAAAATTGTATCTGTGCCAGATACAGGGCAGAGAGCAAAAGTTATGTGGAACGGATCCTTTTGCTGTATTCAGACTGGACTTTGGGGTACATCCAGTGCTGATCCTTCACCTAGCGGTTGGGTTGTGCATGCACATTCTGTGCTATGCACTTCCGGGTTCCTGAGTTGTTTGCGACGAGTCTTTTTTTCTGTGAGTGTTGGCGTTAATTATTAATCTTTTTAAAAAAAATTTATACAAATAATTTTCCAGTATCCTCTTCATTTTTATTGTACTGTCGCTTTCCTTTTTCCATTTTTTCTCTCTTTTTTCGGAAGAACACCGAGACCAGAAGCTTTCTTTTTCTTTTTTTCTCCTCCTGCATGAAGACCACAAGCGGAGGCCATGCACATCGGATCTGCTTTAATATCAACAGATCTTCGATTAAGGTACGTGAATCTTTTCATCATGGCACACCTTCAGCCTGTTCAGTGTGCTGAGTGCAGGATGTTTAGTCATTCTTCCCCCGTCGCTAGCGATAGCTTTATTTGTGATAAGTGCAGATTAGTTAGCTCTCTGATGGAGAAGATTATAGTGTTAGAAGCGTGTGTCCAGGCTTTAGAGAAGGTCAGTGAGAGTGAGAACAGTGTAGTTTCTGTAGGGGAAAGTCTGGATGCCCTAGGTGGAGTTAGTAATCCCCCAACTTCGGTATTAGAGCCCTTACAGTGGGGCGAATTGGTGACAACTCGGCAGCATGAACGTAGAGCCAAAGCTACCGCTGAGGCTCACCCACGGGAGCACCACTCCTCTCTGCATCACGTGTCGAACAGGTTTGCTCTCCTTAGTGATGCACCCACTGAGAAATCTGAAAGAGCTCTGGTTATAGGGGACTCTATCATACGGCACGTGAAATTAGCTCAGCCTTTGGGGCACCAGCAGCTTTAGTCAGGTGTATACCGGGAGCCAGGGTGCCGGACATAGCAGGTAATCTTAGGGTCCTAGGCAAGCACAGGTTCTCAAAGATAGTTATCCATGCAGGAGCTAATGATATACGCCTTCGTCAGTCTGAGGTTACTAAGAGTACAGCAGGTTATGGTTGCTGAACTGCTGGTTGTCCAGGTGGTGCTCTGAAAACAGTGTGGGCTTTATAGATAATTGGGCTAATTTTGAGGGCACTGCTGGCCTGTTAGGGCGGGACGGTATCCATCCCACTCGGGAAGGTGCTGCTCTCATTTCCTGCAGCATAGGTCATAATCTCAGAACAGGCCTAGTTAATTTCTGACAATCCAGAGCCAAGGCCAGGGAGCAGATGAACAGGCTAAACCGACTGTCTGCTAGCTGCACAGAGTCGTTATTCAGGGTCCACTACATCGAGACTGTGTCTGTTCCCCGAGCTAAACAAAAAGGTAGAAATTTTCAGAGAGTTTGTTCCAGTAACCTAATCAATATAAAATTAGATCATACTGACTGTACAGCTGCTGCCAGCACCTTTGATCTAAAGGTGGGGCTATTAAATATTAGATCTCTTACATCTAAAGCGCTAATGGTTAATGAACTCATTACTGATCAGGGGTTTTAATGTACTTTGTTTAACTGAAACATGGATTAAGCCAAATGAATATATAGCATTAAATGAAGGGAGTCCTCCTGGATACAGTTATATACACCAGCCTCATCTAACTGGCAGAGGAGGAGGCATCGCGGTTATTTATAATGATTATCTAGGAGTAACACAAAAACCTGGTTATAAATTTAATACATTTGAATTTCTTCATACTAATATAATGTATGTAGCCCTGAAAAATAAGTCTACCCAGTTAATTCTGTTACTCATTATTTACAGGCCCCTGGGGCCATATTCTGAGTTTCTATCTGAATTTGCAGATTTTAACTCAGATCTGATTATTTCCTTAGACAAAGCTTTAGTTGTCAGAGATTTTAATATTCACTTTGATAACCCAGAAGACCCTTTGAAAACAGCGTTTGTGTCCATTTTAGATTCAGCAGGGGTTAATCAGAATGTCATAGGACCAACCCATAATTGTGGTCACACCCTCAATCTAATACTAACATTCGGGTTAAGCGTAGAAAATATAGTCATACTCCCACAGTCTGAAGTTATCTCAGATCATTATCTCATCTCATTCAAAATATGTCTGAGTAATAATATATGCACCTCACCATGCTACTGTATTAAATGTGCATTCATGTCAACTACTGCACAGAGCTTTATAAATGATCTCCCAGAGTTATCGACTTTGATTGGGTCACTGTCTGCCCCTGCAGAACTTGATCAGGCAACTGAATGCTTAGAGTCAACATTCCGCCATACTTTAGATCATGTAGCTCCTCTTAAAAGGAAAATGGTCAGAGACAAAAAATTAGCACCCTGGTATAATAATGACACTCGCACATTAAAACAGACCACTCGAAAATTGGAACGTAAATGGCGTCAAACAAAATTGGTAGTGTTCAAATTAGTGTGGAAGGAGAGCTTCCTGAAGTATAGAAAAGCTCTTAGTGCTGTGAGATCAACATATCTCTCCTCCCTAATAGAAGATAACAAAAATAATCCTAGATTCCTATTTAATACTGTAGCAAAATTAACTAGGAATAAGTCCACTATAGACACATGCACACCTGTAGTATGTAGTAGCAATGATTTCATTAATTTTTTTATTGACAAACTTGAGAATATCCGACAAAAAATTCTAACTACTAATTTAAGGTCAGACAATGTAAGTGACCCTGTAGTTAACAATATAATTGTATCAGATGATCAATTAGAATGTTTTACTCCCCTAAAAGAAACTGAATTATTTTCATTAATCTCGGCATCAAAAGCCTCAACTTGTATACTAGATCCCTTACCTACACGTCTATTCAAACAGATAATACCTGAAGTAATTGAACCACTTCTAAAAATAATAAATTCATCTCTTAGGACTGGCTATGTACCCAAATCCTTTAAACTAGAAGCTATCAAACCCCTGATTAAAAAACCTGACCTTGATCCCTGTCAGCTGTCCAATTATCGGCCAATATCAAACCTCCCCTTTATCTCCAAGATCCTTGAAAAAGCTGTGGCACAGCAGTTATGCTTGTATTTACATAGGAATAACATCCATGAAATGTATCGGTCAGGATTTAGACCTCATCATAGCACAGAGACAGCTCTGGTTAAAGTAGTAAATGACCTACTATTGGCATCTGATCAGGGCTGTGTCTCGCTGCTTGTGTTGCTTGACCTTAGTGCAGCATTTAATACCATTGATCATTCCATTCTTCTGGATAGACTAGAAAATATTGTGGGAGTTAAGGAAACAGCCCTCTCCTGGCTCAGATCTTATTTAACTGATCGCTCTCAGTATGTTGATATAAATGGTGATTTTTCTAGACGTACTGAGGTAAAGTTTTGTGTTCCACAAGGTTCTGTCTTGGGTCCACTGCTTTTTTCTTTATATATGTTACCTCTGGGTGATATTATTTGTAAACATTGTATTAGTTTCCACTGTTATGCTGATGACACACAGTTGTATGTTTCTGCAAAACCTGATGAGAGACACCAGCTTAATAGAACTGAGGAATGTGTAAAGGACATTAGACACTGGATGTTTATTAATTTCCTTCTGCTTAACTCTGACAAGACTGAAGTACTTGTACTCGGACCACATGCAGCTAGAAGTAAGTTTTCTGATTACACAGTAACTCTGGATGGCCTTTCTGTTTCTTCACGTGCAGCAGTAAAAGACCTTGGAGTGATTATTGACCCCAGTCTTTCATTTGAAACTCACATTGATAACATTACCTGGATAGCTTTCTTTCATTTCAGAAATATTGCGAAGATAAGAAATTTAATGTTACGACATTCATTCATTCATTATCTCTAGCCGCTTTATCCTTCTACAGGGTCGCAGGCAAGCTGGAGCCTATCCCAGCTGACTACGGGCGAAAGGCGGGGTACATGACGCGGTAAAACTAGTTCATGCTTTTGTTACCTCCAGGTTGGATTATTGTATTGCCTTACTGTCTGGATGTTCCAATAAGTGCATAAACAAGCTCCAGTTAGTTCAAAATGCAGCAGCAAGAGTCCTTACTAGAACTTGAAAATATGACCACATCACCCCTGTCTTATCCACACTGCATTGGCTCCCAATCAAATTTCGTATTGATTATAAAGTACTACTATTGACCTTTTAAAGCACTGAATCGTCTCGCACCACAGTACTAGAGTGAACAACTGCTCCTCTATGACCCACCACGCCTACTTAGATCAAAAGGTGCAGGCTATCTGCTGGTACCTTGTAAATTGAAGGCTACATCAGGGGGCAGAGCCTTTTCTTACAAAGCCCCACAGTTATGGAACAGCCTTCCAAGTAGTGTTCGGGAATCAAACACAGTCTCAGTCAAGGCTGAAAACATATCTGTTTAGTCAAGCCTTTTGTTAATGGTGTTTATGAGGTAAAGGTGTAGATCTGGAGGGTCCTCAGACATGCTTTGGTAAACTGGGATGTATGGATGCTATCAGTCCCCACTCGCTTGCTCACTCGAGTTTGTTGACAGTGTAGTGGCTGGCTGCTTTATGCTTGTGTTATCTTCTGGCTCTCCCCTTTTAGTTATGCTGTCATAGTTAGTTTTGCAGGAGTCCCTGCTTGTACTCACTGCAATATGTATACTGTTCCTACTTATTCAGGTGACATTGGGCATACCTAATAACCTGTGTTTTCTCTCTCTTCTCCCCCCCCCCCCCCCCAAATCTGTCCCTCTGAGTTACATGTCAGTCCTGGGATCAAGATGCTGACCTCTTCTCCTGGACCTGCCTGATCCATCCTGGTGCCCTAGTGTCTGGTTGGAGTCTCATTGCATCGCTCCTGTGGAGGGTGGCTCCATGTGGACAGTTGGGGGTCGCGCCTGGAGGACACTCTAGACTATTGCAGTGGTGCTTTTGTGGCTGGGGACTGCAGTTGACTTGCTGACTTTAGGGCTGCAGTTGACTTGCTGACTTTGGGACTACAGTTGTTGTGAATGGTTTTGCGCTCGGGTTTCCGTCGGTGGGGGGTTTATAGCATCAATGAAGCTGACTTTGTTAGGACTGTTAATGTCATAGTCATGTTGTCTGTTGTTGCCCGGATGGGGATGGGTTCCCTTTTGAGTCTGGTTCCGCTCGAGGTTTCTTCCTCATGTCATCTGAGGGAGTTTTTCCTTGCCACCGTCGCCACAGGCATGCTCATTAGGGATAGATTAGGGATAAAATTAGCTCATATTTTAAGTCGTTGAAATTCTGTAAAGCTGCTTTGCGACAATGTTTATTGTTAAAAGCGCTATACAAAAAACTTGACTTGACTTGTAATTCCTGCAAATGAACTGACAGTCGTTCTTGAAGAGGGTGATTATGTCTCTGTTCTTGAAGTCCTGAGGAACTCTTTCCTCCTTCTCGATGGCAGTGAGAAGGGTTTGTAGCTCTGCAAGAAGTAGCTCACCACCAGCTTTAAGGATTTCACATGGAATACAGTCAGGCCCTGGGGCCTTGGCTGTGGAGAGTTGCTTTAAAGCCTTGGCAAACTCTGTTGGAGTTGGATTATCCTCTAGAGCTGTGATTACTTCTTCTTGAGGAACATTATCTACCTTGCTGTGCTATTTTGGTTCAGCAAGGAGGAGAAGTGCTCTGCTAGCTGCACAGACTCATCACTCAGGTTCCATTATATTGAGACTGTGTCTATTCCCCGAGCTATACAAAAAAGGAGAGACTCAGAGAGCTTGTTCTAGTAACCTAATTAATATAAAATTAGATCTCACTGACTGTACAGCCACTGCCAGCACCTTTGATCTAAAGGTAGGACTCTTAAATATCAGATCTCTCACATTTAAAGTGCTAATTGTTAATGAACTTAGTACTGATCAGGAGTTTAATGTACTTTGTTCAACAGAAACATGGATTAAGCCAAAGGAATATATAGCATTAAATGAAACTAGTCCTCCTGGACACAGTTATATACACCAGCCTCACCTAACTGGTAGAGGAGGAGGTGTCGCAGTTATTTATAATGATTAACTACATAGGCGTAACACAAAAACTTGGTTATAAATTCAATACATTTGAAGTTCTTCATACTAATATAACACATGTAGCCTCGAAAAATAAGCCTACCCAGTCAATTCCATTATTTATTATTTACAGGCCCCCGGGGCCATATTCTGAGCTTCTTTCTGAATTTACAGCTTTCAACTCAGACCTGATTATTTCCTTAGATAAAACTTTAGTTGTTGGAGATTTTAATATTCAATTCGATAACTCAGAAGACCCTCTGAAAACAGTATTTATGTCCATTCTAGATTCAGTAGGAGTTAATCAAATTGTCATTGGACCTATCTATAATGATGGTCAAACTCTCGATCTAATACTAACATTCGGGTTAAATGTAGAAAATATAGTCACACTTACACAGTCTGAAGCTACCTCAGACCTTCCCTTAGAATTGGCTATGTACCCAAATCCTTTAAACTAGCAGTTATCAAACCCCTGATTAAAAACTTAACCTCGACCCTTGTCAGCTGTCCAATTATAGGCCAATATCAAACCTCCTCTTTATCTCCAAGATCCTAGAAAAAGCTGTGGTATGGTAGTTATGCTCATATCTACATAGGAATAACATCCATGAAATGTATCAATCAGGATTCAGACCATTATAGCACAGAGAAAGCACTGGTTAAAGTAGCAAACAACCTACTGTTGGCATCTGATCAGGGCTGTCTCCCTGCTTGTATTGCTTGACCTTAGTGCATCATTTGATACCACTGATCATTCCATTCTCCTGGACAGATTAGAAAATGTTGTGGGAATTAAGGGAATGACCCTTTTCTGGCTCAGGGCTTATTTAACTGATTGCTATCAGTTTGTTGATGTAAATGGTGATTTTTCTATACATACTGAGGTAAAGTTTGGTGTTCCACAAGGTTCTGTCTTAGGCCCACTGCTTTTTTCTTTATATATGTTACATCTGGGTGATATTATTCGTAAACATGGTATTAGCTTCCACTGTTATGCTGATGACGCATACTTCTATGTTTCTGCAAAACCAGATGAGAGACACCAGCTTAATAAAATTGAGGAATGTGCAAAGGACATTAGACACTGGATACTTAGTAATTTCCTTCTGCTTAACTCTGACAAGACAGAAGTACTAGTACCACATGTAGCTAGAAGTAGGTTTGCTCATTACATAGTAACTCTGGATGGCCTGTTAGTCTAGGACCTGGCTTACACATGTATGTACACAATTTAGGAGAGGATCACTCAACTGTTATAAGCTAATTTGACCCCAAGGAATAACTTGGGATGTGAGCCAAAATCGCTATCTGAGGTGAACAGCCTGAAAATTACCAATCCAAGATGGCCACCGGTATTATGGTATTATTATTGTGCTACTCCTCATGTCCCTAACCCTGGTTTATGTGACACATAAACAGTAATAATGTGATGTTAAAAGTTGTATTGTTAGCTGTTAAACATTTAGGCTCTCTGCCTACTAAAGTAATAAGTTTTGTTTTGTATTTTTCACTTTAAGTTAACATTCCATTGATCATAATAGTATGATTGAAAATACAATTTATTTATATTAATCAAATGCTTGCTTTCTTATACTCTCCTAAATTATGTGCATAGGTCTCCCAATTCCATGATTTCATGTTTGAGGTAGGGTTATTCTCTTTTCTCATGTTTTCTGTGAAACTACAATTTGGCCAATTTTTGGTGTTTTTTTTTTTTAAACCTTGCCCTTGACCATAGTTTGTTCCCTTTTCCTTCAATCATGAAAATGATGTCACTAATGACATCAGTTGTCAATCCTGAGATCGAGATGCTGACCTCTTCTGCTCCTCGGACCTGTCTGATCCATCCTGATGCCCTGTGTCTGGTTGGAGTCTCATCACATCGCTCCTGTGGAGAACGGCCGCATATGGACAGTCAAAAGTCATACTTGGAAGATGCTCTGGGCACTTACAGTAATGCTTTTATGACTGAGGACTACAGTTGACTTGCTAACTTTAGGACTGCACTTATCATGAACAGTTTTGCACTCAAGTTTCCATCAGTTGAAGAGTTGTAACATCAATGAAACTGACTTCATGTTAAAACTGTTAATGTTATAATCATGTTGTCTGTTGTCGCCCAAATGAGGATGGGTTCCCTTTTGATTCTAGATCCTCTCAAGGTTTCTTCCTCATGTCGTCTGAGGGAGATTTTCCTTGCCACCGTCACCACAAGCTTGCTCATTGGGGATAGATTAGGGATAAAATTAGCTTATGTTTAAAGTCATTCAAATTCTGTAAAGCTGTTTTGTGACAATGTCTCTTGCTAAAAGCACTATAGAAATAAACTTGACTTGACTAATGTATTCCCCATACCCAAAAACCCATAAAATGAGGTATTGCACCTACTTCTGTGGTGAGTGGTTCAAAAATTTATATTTTCAGTATGGCTGCCGACAGCCATCTTGGGTTGGTAATTTTCTGCCTGTTTGCCCCGGATAGCGATTTTGGCACATATCCCAAGTTGTTCCTTGGGTTCAAATTAGCTTATGACAGTTGAGTTATCCTCTTCTAAATTATGTGCATACATATCTAACCTGGGCGGCATGGTGGTGTAGTGGTTAGCGCTGTCGCCTCACAGCAAGAATGTCCGGGTTCAAGCCCCGTGGCCGGTGAGGGCCTTTTTGTGCGGAGTTTGCATGTTCTCCCTGTGTCCGTGTGGGTTTCCTCCGGGTGCTCCGGTTTCCCCCACAGTCCAAAGACATGCAGGTTAGGTTAACTGGTGACTCTAAATTGACCATAGGTGTGAATGGTTGTCTGTGTCTATGTGTCAGCCCTGTGATGACCTGGCAACTTGTCCAGGGTGTACCCTGCCTTTCGCCCGTAGTCAGCTGGGATAGGCTCCAGCTTGCCTGCGACCCTGTAGAACAGGATAAAGCGGCTAGAGATAATGAGATGAGACATATCTAACCCAGGTCCTCTACTATGTCTGTTTCTTCATGTTCAGCAGTAAAAAACCTCGGTGTGATCATTGACTCCAGTTTTTCATCCATCCATCCATTTTCTGTAACCGCTTATCCTGTTCTACAGGGTTGCAGGCAAGCTGGAGCCTATCTCAGCTGACTATGGGCGAGAGGCAGGGTACACCCTGGACAAGTCGCCAGATCATCACAGGGCTCCAGTCTTTCATTTGAAACTCATATCGATAACATTAACATTACCTGGATTGCCTTCTTTCATCTCAGAAATATTGCTAAGAAATTTAATGTTACTACATGATGCAGAAAAACTAGTTCATGCTTTTGTTACCTCTAGGTTGGATTATTTAATGCCTTACTGTCTGGATGTTCCAATAAATGCATAAACAAGCTCCAGTTAGTTCTTACTAGAACTAGAAGATATGACCACCTCACCCCTATCTTATCCACATTGCATTGGCTCCCAATTAAATTTCATATTGATTATAAAATAATACGATTGACCTATAAAGCACTGAATAGTCTTGCACCACAGTACCTGTGCGAACTTCTGGTCCTTTATGACCTGTCATGCCTACTTGGATCAAAAGGTGCAGGCTATCTGCTGGTACCTCATATACTGAAGGCTACATCAGGGGGCAGAGCCTTTTCTTACAAAGCCCCACAGTTATGGAATAGCCTTCCAAGTAGTGTTTGGGACTCAGATACAGTCTCAGTGTTTAAGTCTAGGCTGAAAACATATCTTTTTAGTCAAGCTTTTTGTTAATAGTCTTTTATTAGGTAAAGGAGTAGATCTGGAGGGTCCTCAGGCATAGAGTGTTCTGGCAAACTGGGATGTATGGCTGTCGCCCCCCACCCCCCACACACACACCACCACCACCACTCATTCACTCAGGTTTGTTGACAGTGTAGTGGCTGTTTTTTTTTTTAAATGTCCCAGGGCTCTCTCATGTCTGTGTTACCTTCTGGCTCTCCCTTTTAGTTATGCTGTTATAATTAGTCTTGCCAGAGTCCCTGCTTGCACTCAGTGCAAAATGTACACTGTTCTTACTCATTATGTGACATTGGGCATACCCAACATCCTGGCTCCCCCCCCCCCCAGTCTCTTCCCTCTGTCTGTCCCTCTCTGTTGAGTTACATATTGATCCTGAGACACCAGTAGTGCTGACCGCTTCTGCTCCTTGGGCTCGTCTGATTCATCCAGATGCCCTACATTTTACTGGCGTCTCATCACATTGCTTCTGTGGAGGATGGCCCCATATTTACAATCAAAACTCGCACTTGGAAGATGGCTCTGGACACTTACAGTAATGCATCTATGGCTGAGGACTACAGTTTACTTGCTAACTTTAGGACTGCAGTTGTCATGAACAGTTTTACACTCAAGTTTCCATCAGTGAACAGTTTATAACTTCAACATAACAGACTTCATGTTAAAATTATAATGATTTTCCTGGTTACAGAGTTATACTTTGTGACTAAATAGGACACAGTTATAGAAGCAAATTATTTATAATCATACTGTCTGTTCTCACCCAAATGAGGATGGCTTCCCTTTTGAGTCTGGTTCCTCTCAAAGTTTTTTCCTCGTGTTGTCTGAGGGAGTTGTTCCTTGTCACTGCACCACAGCCTTGCTCATTGGGGATAGATTAGGGATAAAATTAGCTCATGTTTAAAGCCTTTATTTTTCTGTAAAGCTGCTTTGTGATGATGTCTCTTGTTAAAAGCGCGACACAAATAAACTTGACTTGACTTTCCAGCAATTTAAGATGTCCTCCTTTTCAGTCAGTCTTCAGCGCTGTTGATTGGGGAGAGACCTATGTCCCTTTTTTTGGGCTACCAATTTGATGACTTTGAAGAAACCCTTGTGTAGAATGTCCCTGAGAGTGGGTGGAACACTGAAGCGCAGACAGGCGGGTCGTGATGGTAAACTAAATCTCTCTTATTTTTACAATAGCTTTTCAACTCAAAGTTATGTTTTAACTTGTACATGCATACACATGCTCTGGTCAGGATAAACCACCTCTCTGCGCTCTCCCGCTTATCAGTATTTTTCCATTACTGCAAAACACACACACACACATCAACTAATGACAGGTTATTTTGCCACTCACCTTGTGCATGTCACAAATAAAGGTTTCTTCTTCCCTGACCTTGCCCTCCATCCACAAACCATTGCTTGATCATGCCCCCACTGCCACACCTTGGAATCATCACACTCAGCAAGGAGTTCAGTTTCCTTTGCCTGGTCAAGCCACCTTTTGTTCTTCATGCGGCGGAGTTTGTGCTGGCATTTATTTCTAGCTTGCTGATATCCCTTATGGGCTTGTGGTGTCACTTCCCTGAGAAGAGCTTAGAATGTAGTGTGCTTCTCAGTAAGCAATAATTGGATGTTTGCATCATTTTCATCAAACTAATCATGGTGTCATCTTTTCTGGGTGCCAAATGTGTTCTTAGAGGTAGTGTAGATGATGGTTTTGAGGAACTCCCATTGTTTATCCAGGCCAGTTGGTTGTTCTTGTTGGGATAAGCCAGTAGCAATGTTCAACTGAAATTGCTGTCTAGTGACAGGATCTTGGAAAAGAGGGATGTTAAGTCTCTTTGGGCCAGATTTGTGTCTGTGCCGCTTAAAGATATGAAAGCGCAGCTTGAGTCTGGCACAAACTAGGTTATGATCAGTCCAGCAATCCACACTACAGCAGACACGTGAGTCCAGTAAGTCGCTCTTGAAGTGCTGACTGACAATTATATAATTGATCATATGCCACCTGTTTGACCTAGGATGCTTCAATGTCCCCATCAGCATCGGTAAAGAGTGTGTTAGAGATTGTACACAGTTCAAGTAGCATAAGAACTTAATTTATGGGTACGTCTGGGCAGATCAGAGGAACAGGTTCTGGATGGATTTGGCCACAACTCATCATTCTTGCCACAAGGCTTCCCAAGCATATGGCATCCATGGTAGTAATGACTATCTGTTGCAGGGTCCGTAGTGGGTATAAGTAAACCACATGTCAGAGGGTGCTGGCCCCAGACACATAGAGTAAGCAGGCTGCCCTCTTCCGTCCTTGCATCCTCCTGGCCATATTATCACACAATGGAACCACGAGAGCCGTATATCAGTATGACATAACAACCAAGGAGCTGTCATTAGTAGAGAGTCAGTGGGCTGACACCTGGACAGACTGACCCAAGCATACTGGCTGACTAGAGCTGGCATGTGCAACTCTTTTCCACAGCCACAAAGAGAACATAAGAAACCCATAACAGATACTTGATTGTGATCTCAGGATTACAGTGTGGCATTGTGGCATATTTCTGAGTTCAATGGCATATTAAGGGGTGGGACTTTTAGTGGGTTTATCCATCTGGATTTTATTGGCTTGTGAAAAGTTGATTGTAGAGGGCAACCTGTCTCCCACAATACCATCTAGAAGGTGGAGGTGGATGAAAGCATGCTAAACAGGAGATGGAGATTGCAGAAAAAGCTAACAGGACACAAGATATTAGAGTTTCTTTAACCATAGGATTTCCTTTTAAAAATGTTGCTAATTCACTTGTTAGTATGTGGTTGAGGGTGTGAAGGTTTTTAAGGTTGTGATGTGACCATTTTGATAGTTAAAATGCACAATATCAGTGAATCAACAGTGATTTATTGATATTATAGTTCACATGCTCATTTGCTGAAGTTGCATGTAGTGATGTAACGTACTGCATTAAAAAATCCTTCACATTCTTTCTTTTTATAGTGTAAATGTGAACATAAGTTTCAAATTAACAGGTATGATTTATCAATAATGGCTCAAGCTAAGGACTAAAATGTATATATTCATTCATATTTAAATGGAACTCAGTTATGAGTGTATAGTTAGCTCATGAATACAAATAGGGCACTTAATGTACTGTAAGTGATAACTTTATGAGCAACAGTTTGAAAAGTTTTTTCATGTGACAAAGGAAAGTGGCTTCAGGTGTCTTGGAGGAACCCTATGTTTGCCTTTGAATTCTTGGGGTCACTAACTGTTGTGCCATAGGCTTACAGGTCAGGTGGGAATTAAATGTGTGTGTGTGTGTGTGTGTGTGTGTGTGTGTGTGTGTGTGTGTGTGTGTGTGTGTGTGTGTGAGGTAAATATACTGTGCAATGTCTTGTGCAAAATTGCTAATATGGTTCAAAAGCCTGATGGAAATATAGAGGTAGATATAGATGGAAATATAGAGGTACAGTGGTGCTTGAAAGTTTGAACACTTGAGCATTTTCTATATTTCTGCGTAAATATGACCTAAAACATCATTAGATTTTCACACAAGTCCTAAAAGTAGATAAAGAGAGTCCAGTTAAACAAATGAGACAAAAATATTATACTTGGTCATTTATTTATTGAGGAAAATTATCCACTATTACATATCTGTGAGTGGCAAAAGTATGTGAACCTCTAGGATTAGCAGTTAATTTGAAGGTGAAATTAGAGTCGGGTGTTTTCAATCAATGGGATGACAATCAGGTGTGAATGGGCACCTGATTTTATTCAAAGAACAGGGATCTATCAAAGTCTGAGCATCACAACACATGTTTGTGGAAGTGTATCATGGCACAAACAAAGGAGATTTCTGAGGACCTCAGAAAAAGCGTTATTGATGTTCATCAGGCTGGAAAACGTTACAAAACCATCTCTAAAGAGTTTGGACTCCACCAATCCACAGTCAGACAGATTGTGTACAAATGGAGGAAATTCAAGACCATTGTTACCCTCCCCAGGAGTGGTCGACCAACAAAGATCACTCCAAGAGCAAGGCATGTAATAGCACGGTCACAAGAGACCCCAGGGTAATTTCTAAGCAACTGAAGGCCTCTCTCACATTGGCTAATGTTAATGTTCATGAATCCACCATCACCATGAACAACAATGGTGTGCATGGCAGGGTTGCAAGGAGAAAGCCACTGCTCTCCAAAAAGAACATTGCTGCTCGTCTGCAGTTTGCTAAAGATCATGTGGACAAGCCAGAAGGCTATTGGAAAAATGTTTTGTGGATGGATGAGACCAAAATAGAACTTTTTAGTTTAAATGAGAAGCGTTATGTTTGGAGAAAGGAAAACACTGCATTCCAGCATAAGAACCTTATCCCATCTGTGAAACATGGTGATGGTAGTATCATGGTTTGGGCCTGTTTTGCTGCATCTTGGCCAGGACGGCTTGCCATCATTGATGGAACAATGAATTCTGAATTATACCAGCCAATTCTAAAGGAAAATATTAGGACATCTGTCCATGAACTGAATCTCAAGAGAAGGTGGGTCATGCAGCAAGACCCTAAGCACACAAGTCATTCTACCAAAGAATGGTTAAAGAAAAATAAAGTTAATGTTTTGGAATGGCCAAGTCCAAAACATTAATCCAATCAAAATGTTGTGGAAGGACCTGAAGCGAGCAGTTCATGTGAGGAAACCCACCAACATCCCAGAGTTGAAGCTGTTCTGTACGGAGGAATGGGCTAAAATTCCTCCAAGCCAGTGTGCAGGACTGATCAACAGTTACTGGAAACATTTAGTTGCAGTTATTGCTGCACAAGGCTGTCACACCAGATACTGAAAGCAAAGATTCACATACTTTTGCCACTCACAGATATGTAATATTGGATCATTTTCCTCAATAAATAAATGACCGAGTATAATATTTTTGTCTCATTTGTTTAACTGGGTTCTCTTTATCTACTTTTAAGACTTGTGTGAAAATCTGATGATGTTTTAGGTCATATTTATGCAGAAATATAGAAAATTCTAAAGGGTTCACACCTTTCAAGCACCGCTGTGTGTGTGTTTGTGTGTGTGTGTGTGTGTGTGTGTGTGTGTGTGTGTGTGTATATATAAAATCTGACAACCCTTCAGATCTTTGTAGACAGTGGCACATGTTCACATCTTGCTCTTCACATGTTTTCTCCAACTGAACACTTAGTATGGCTTTCAGTTAGAAGGAAGGTGTGAACAAATGCACCAACTAGGAATCATGTGCATAAATGGATTTACCAAGAAATATAATTCGTATTAGAGCTTGGCATTCAACAGATGTGGTTAGGTTAACATGGGGCAGCTATGACCTGAAAGTTGGCCTGAAGGGCTAAAGTGCCCTTGAACAAGGCACCTAACCCCCAACTGCTCCCTGGGTGCTGTAGCATAGCTGCCCACTACTCTGGGTTTGTGTGTGTGCTCATTGCTCACTTGTGTGTGCATGTGTGTATCCACTGCTTCAGATGGGTTAAATGCAGAGGAGACATTTCACTGTGCTTATGCTTGAGTGTATGTGTGATAAATAAAAGGCTTCTTGTCATCTTCTTCTCTTTCATTTAGTTAGAAAAATTAGCCAACTGACCATTTTTCTCATTGAACAGCATTTTGGAGCAATACAAAAATTTGCCACATTTGCTATAATCAACACGTGCGAATCCAAAGTGTGCATACTATTGCCTGGCTTGTCTTGGTTTATTTTTAACTTTGCAATGAGAGCAAGTGTCGCAAAAGCAGCTGCTGTTTGGTACTCCCTGATCCTTATCCTAGAATTACTACAGTGCCATCAATTATACAATACTGCAAGAGAAACAGAAATAACAGGCTGGTGACGCAACTACAAAGGAGTACACACACACACACACACACACACACACACACACACACACTGGGCACTTTATTAGGAATATCCATACACCTGCTGTTTTATGCAGTTATCTAATCAGCCCACTTGACAGCAGTACAATGCACAATCATGCAGATACAAATCAAGAGCTTCAATTAATGTCCACTTAAAGCATCAGAATGGGAAAAATTGTGATCTCTGTGATTTTCACTGTGGCATGGGTGTTGTTGCCAGATGGACTGCTTTGAGTATTTCAGAAACTGCTGATCTCCTGGGGTTTTCACACACAACAGTCTGTAGAGTTTACACAGTTCTGTGAGTGACAGTTCTGTGGGTGAAAACAAATGCCTTGTTGATAAGCGAGGTCAAAGGAAAATGGCCAGATTGGTTCAAGCTGCCAGGAAGGCTATAGCAACCCATAACAACTCTTTACAACTGTGGTGTGCAGAAAAGCATCTCAGCATGCAACAGCATAAGACCACACTGGGTTCCACTCCTGGCAGCCAAGAACAGGAATCTTAGAATCAACAACATGTTCCTATTAAAGTGGCCCGTGAGTGTAAAGCGTTTGCCAAATGCTGTCATCATGTGTCAAAACCTTTAACAGTGATTATTTTCCCTAGGTATACCTACAGTGGTGCTTGAAAGTTTGTGAACCCTTTAGAATTTTCTATATTTCTGCATAAATATGACCTAAAACATCATCAGATTTTCACACAAGTCCTAAAAGTAGATAAAGAGAACCCAGTTAAACAAATGAGACAAAAATATTATACTTGGTAATTTATTTATTGAGGAAAATGATCCAATATTACATATCTGTGAGTGGCAAAAGTATGTGAACCTTGAGGATAAGCAGTTAATTTGAAGGTGAAATTAGAGTCAGGTGTTTTCAATCAATGGGATGACAATCAGGTGTGAGTGGGCACCCTGTTTTATTTAAAGAACAGGGATCGATCAAAGTCTGATCTTCACAACACATGTTTGTGGAAATGTAGCATGGCACAAACAAAGGAGATTTCTGAGGACCTCAGAAAAAGCGTTGTTTATACTCATCAGGCTGGAAAAGGTTACAAAACCATCTCTAAAGAGTTTGGACTCCACCAATCCACAGTCAGACAGATTGTGCACAAATGGAGGAAATTCAAGACCATTGTTACCCTCCCCAGGAGTGGTCGACCAACAAAGATCACTCCAAGAGCAAGGCGTGTAATAGTCGGCGAGGTCACAAGAGACCCCAGGGTAACTTCTAACCAACTGAAGGCCTCTCTCATATTGGCTAATATTAATGTTCATGAGTCCACTATCAGGAGAACACTGGACAACAATGGTGTGCATGGCAGGGTTGCAAGGAGAAAGCCACTGCGCTCCAAAAATAACATTGCTGCTCATCTGCAGTTTGCTAAAGATCATGTGGACAAGCCAGAAGGCTATTGGAAAAATGTTTTGTGGATGGATGAGACCAAAATAGAACTTTTTGGTTTAAATGAGAAGCGTTATGTTTGGAGAAAGGAAAACACTGCATTCCAGCATAAGAACCTTATCCCATCTGTGAAACATGGTGGTGGTAGTATCATGATTTGGGCCTGTTTTGCTGCATCTGGGCCAGGACAGCTTGCCATCATTGATGGAACAATGAATTCTGAATTATACCAGCAAATTCATGAACATTAATATTAGCCAATATGAGAGAGGCCTTCAGTTGCTTAGAAGTTACCCTGGGGTCTCTTGTGACCTCGTCGACTATTACACGCCTTGCTCTTGGAGTGATCTTTGTTGGTCGACCACTGCATGAGAAGGTGGGTCATGCAGCAAGACAACGACCCTAAGCACACAAGTCATTCTACCAAAGAATGGTTAAAGAAGAATAAAGTTAATGGTTTGGAATGGCCAAGTCAAAGTCCTGACCTTAATCCAATCAAAATGCTGTGGAAGGACCTGAAGCGAGCAGTTCATGTGAGGAAACCCACCAACATCCCAGAGTTGAAGCTGTTCTGTACAGAAGAATGGGCTAAAATTCTTCCAAGCCAGTGTGCAGGACTGATCAACAGTTACCGGAAATGTTTAGTTGCAGTTATTGCTGCACAAGGGGGTCACACCAGATACTGAAAGCAAAGGTTCACGTACTTTTGCCACTCACAGATATGTAATATTGGATCATTTTCCTCAATAAATAAATGATCAAGTATAATATTTTTGTCTCATTTGTTTAACTGGGTTCTCTTTATCGACTTTTAGGACTTGTGTGAAAATCGGATGATGTTTTAGGTCATATTTATGCAGAAATATAGAAAATTCTAAAGGGTTCACAAACTTTCAAGCACCACTGTACTTGTATAGGGATTGGTTATCATCCTCTCATTCGTTTCATCTAGTTTAGAGTAGTGGTCTTGGAAATGATAATTCTTGACAGAAACATTTGACAATGGTCAGATGAAAACAGGGTAGGAGAATCAGACAATTTTCTCCAGAAAAAAATCAGACCAAGGCTCGATTCCTGACTAAGTCTATTTTAATAAAAGGGTAAAATTGATCAAATCCCATTTATTATTTCATTCATCTTTTAGTAACTGCTTTATCCCAGTCAGGCTTGTGGTGGATCTGTAGTCTGTCCTGAGAACAATGGATGCAAGGCAGGGATACACTACATATATAGCAGGAGATATTTCAGAGCATCATACACACAGTCACACACTCATTCACGCCTAAGAGCAACGCCCCCCCCCCCCCCCCCCCCTTGGGTGTAAGAGGGAACTGGAGAACCTGAGGAAACCCACACAGACATGAGAAAAACTTGTGAAAGGGTAACTGGATCTCAGGACTGAACTTCAAACCTTGATGCTATGTGGTATTACCACTGAGTGGTACATGATTAAAAAAAATCATGATACAATTTTAAAAAAATACGGTAAATTCAAGTTCAGCCAGATTAATTGCCAAACTGTAGATGCTGTGGATTCTGTACTGTTTTAATCTATAGAACTGTTTGACCAAACTTTGTAAAAAAGAGTTGTAATAGAATCTCATACAGTGGGTGATTGCTGACTCAATATATAAGCAGCCTTGATAATAAAAGACACATTGAATGTTCACACTCAGGGTGTACCCCACCTTTCGCCTGTAGTCAGCTGGGATAGGCTCCAGCTTGCCTGCGACCCTGTAGGACAGGATAAAGCGGCTAGAGATAATGAGATGAGATGAGACGTTGAATGTTTCATATGAAATTAATTAATTCATTTCCTTGGAATTTGCTCTTGCCCAGTTTAAAAATGGAACCATTAGGATTCCCATTGCAGGTCTAATGACTTTCAGCAGTGCCTTAACTGGTTGAGCTTGGGAAAAAACAAACAAACAAACAAACAAACAAACAAACAAAACCCTAGATGGTTCTGTCAGTCGGAATGTTTTGCTGAACAAAACAATCATTGGAGAGCTACAATGGAGCTTAAATAAATAGTCATACCGTAGGTTAGTCAATAGTGTGCATATTGACTGAATTTCAATATATTTTTTAAAAAATTAATTTGAAGTTAGTTTTGCATTACACAAGAAAACAACACACAAAGCAGGAATTCTGATGAGTGAGACTGAGTCATTTGTGTTTGATATGAATGAAGGCAAAATTAAATGCGCTATCATTAATCCTGTTTGCTGGCTTGCTGTAATTTACTATTATGAATTTGCGAGCATTAGACCATGTTGGTTGAACAGACCAAAAATGAAATTATTTAATTTCACTAAACACCATGACATTTACTCATCTTTTTTTAAAAATAAAATCCAGAATGGATTGAAGAAAGAGTGCATCATTAATTAATTGTTACATTTTGCTCATCTTTCAAATCTGCAAGAGCAAACTCCACATACGCTTACTTAACTTTTATAAAAGCTCCACACACACACTGAATGAGAATCGGCATATCATTTTGCTATGTGCTGCACATGGAAATACATCCATGTGTACATGTATGCACTGTTCATAGTGACACTGAAATGTGTAGCTGTCTTAGGGTCCACCTCAGAGGCACAGTATATCACTTCTTAGTCTTTGCCCTGTTCCCCTCCCTGTAAAAAAATAGAAATAAAACATGATCTTCCTCTTCCTTATGCAGGCTCCCATATTGAGTAACAGTCCTGCATGCTTCTGTCTGTTTATCTCCTCCTTCTATCTTTGCATCTTATTTCTAACTAACTGGCCACTCTGGCAACATTTAAGACTTTGTTTATTTCTCTCTTTTCATCTTCTCTCTATATCACTATTAGCTGTAATTATTTTCTCTGCATGTCCTGTACCATGCTGTATCACTGTCTTTAGGTTTTACTGAAATTGCAGAACGACACCTACATGATCTGAAATGTGTAGCTGTCTTAGGGTCCACCTCAGAGGCACAGTATATCACTTCTTAGTCTTTGCCCTACTAAATGTTAATCCAGTATATCATATCATGGTAATACAGTGCAATATTCGATCTTAAAGGATTTATGCAGTGAAACATGAGGCATTTTAATAATTTTGTCCCTTCACTTCATACCAGTTGCAATTAATGAAACTTCTAGCACCTTTCTACCAACTAGCACTTTCCCTCTCTCCCCTTTGACCTCCTGAGGGGCCAGTTGAGCCATCATTCATGTCCCCCCCATTACCCGTCTTCTGTCTCACTCTCTCACCTTCTCCTCTCTCCTTATTCCACTGACCATGCATGTTCCAAAAACAGCTGTCCTTTTCATTTCGGCACAACCCCTCAGCTCCCTCTAAGTTATCAGGGTTCCTGTCCAAGTCTGAGTCCTTTGCTGTAACCACACCCCACAAAGCCATAAACAAAGAGCTGGAATTCAGGGGCATGACCACGAGTTGGCTCAACCAATAGGATGAATCACGGTGATATAAAATGCTACACATGTTTGCATTTGTTCGCTCTTTCTGTCAGTCCAGCACTCCTGTAAGGAGGGGGGTCAAAGTAACAGGGACAGACTTCTTGATCCAAAAGAGCATCACGAGCAAAAAAAAGCACAAACGGATTGATAAACACTTTCAGCGACACCTATTTTGCTCCTGAAGATCCTTCAGCCCTAGCAGGATGGAGGACGCCCACACCAAGTCTCCCGTGGAAGTCATAGCCTTCTTTGGGGTCAGTGAGACTGGGCTTACACCTGACCAGGTCAAGAGGAACTTGGCCAAGTATGGCCCCAATGGTGAGAAAGAGAGAATGGAGAAATGGGATGGAGTTAAACCAGGCCATGACTAGGTTGGGAATAAGATGTGACTAGAAAATAGCTTGAGTGTGAGTTGGTTGACAGATGCAGTTTTGATTCCACCCATGAAGCACTGTGAAATCATGCAGTATCTTTGTACCAATTGGTACAAATATGTGACGATAAGACATATGCTCTAAATTTTTGGGTGAAGCTTGAAGTGACACCAACAGGTTGTGCACCAGAAGTTGAGAAGCAGTACTTTAAAATAGCTCAGAAGTAAAGCAGAAGGAGACAGGTGATGGCACAAGGGCCTTGCTTTGGTGATTTGAGACGGCTGATTTCATGAGCGGTATTTCTGCTGAGGGGAGTAGGGAGCTTCTTATAGAGCATTCAGTTTGCATTTTCAGAAATGCAGATAGCATTGCAAAGTCATGATGTACACACCAATGAAAGGAGACCAGGTTTATGGAAGCTCTTTAGATGGTGATCATTGTAAAATGAACTTGTAATGGCCTGGGTTGGTGAAAGATGCTTCATTTGTTGAAGTTCTTCAAGTGTTTTTCCATCCTTGTTTTTCCATTTTGTAATAAATGTGTGCCTTCCAAAATATTAAATCTATCAGTGAAACAAAACAAAATAAACTAAATAAATGTATTATACTTTCATACTTCCTGTAAGAAGTAATCGTCAACATAATCCCTTGGAACTCTAACTTGGTATGTAACTGTATATGAAGTTATCCTTGAGGTGAACTAATCAGTTTGATCAGTAGGCTATTATCAGTTCTTGTCCAAACAGCAGCGTAATAGTCATGTAAAATGAGCAATATAATGGCATTATTAATCTATCCTTTCTCTCTCTTTCTCTGTCTCTTGCTTTTATTAACCTGATCTCCAGAACTGCCAGCTGAGGAGGGTACGTATAAACATTTGTGTTTCTATACTATAAACATGTCAAAGCCTTAATATCCCAATTAACCATGAGGTTTATTCTCTTATTAAATAATTGCTAAAAAAAATTATTTGTTCTTCCATCCAGTGGGCTACTGGTTCCATTACCTAATTGGAACAGATGCTAATACACATGTTTATTGAATTTGACTCTGACAGTCTCATCCAACCTCTTACAGGAAAGTCCCTCTGGGAGCTGGTCATTGAGCAGTTTGAGGATCTGCTTGTGCGAATTCTGCTGCTTGCTGCCTGCATCTCTTTTGTAAGTAACAACAAAACCAAACATACAGACACAATGTCTTGTGACTGAGAGCATAAATCGGTGCTAAATCATCACTTACATCAGCAAGACTAGCTAATGCCTTATTAATCTGTCTACAACAAAACAACTCAAGAGATCCAGGAGATCTAAGTGATGCTCTGGCCACTTATGTCGACATACATTTCCAGCTAAGGTTTCCCTAATAACAATTACAGACATGCTATTTTTGAGTAAGGTTCTGACATAACAGGTGTATTATGGTGAGACCATTACCTTGATACTATCAGATGTTCTGATACAATAAGTAGCTTTACTGATCAGTCAATGAAGGTGACAAACACAATCTTAAGATCTTTTGTGCATTTGTTTGACTGACTGTTGAGTTCACAGCTGATGGACAACTCAAGGCATTTCGCATTTATCCCCCTCATTTACTACACACTTATTACATACTGCACACTGATACCATCTATGGTGATACAGTCATACTTCGCTTGCCAATTTGGCATGTGGTATAAGGAGTTATGTTTGTGTGCTTGCCAAATTGGCATGGCTGTACAGCAAGCATAAGCAGCTTGAACGACAGCTGTGCATCGTGCAACATAAGACCATCCAAGATGGCGCAGATTCTCTACTGTGCACCTGAAATAGTTTCCTTAAGAGCTTATCACTGGTTGTTGGTTGTTATGTCATCTATCTTCACATTCTCGCTTCTTGCAAGAGGACCTGAAGTCCACCTCTTTTTAACAAGGGTGCTTCTTTTAGGGAGTGGTGTTAAGTTGGGTTAGGTTATGTTGGGGGTGTTAAGAAGTAAGGGTTGGACATGAAGTGGTATCGATTGCTTCTGCCCTCCTCCCCATGCCTTGGCCAGCTGTCGCAATGGCCTTAGAAGGAGAATATTGAAGAGCAAAGGAGACGGGTAAGAGGTGTTTATTTTAAGAAAAGCCTCACACTGGGCAGAGAAACTTAATCTCTCAGCAAAGGTCAGGACCAAGGGAAGATGGGCTACAGAGTGCCGGATAATGAGGTACAAAGAAAGGAGGGCCAGTGATAAGCATAGACTCTGAGACATAAAATCTGACAATGTTATGCAACAAGATACTATGTAATATAGTTTTTAGTATTGTTTTTTTCTGCCTTTCATAAGAGCAGTGTAGATCACCAGAACCACTCAGGAATCCAATTAAATGAATGAGTCTAGAGATCATGGTTACAAAATACACACACACACACACACACACACACACACACACACACACACCCCGACATACATAGTCTACTATGGGAATCATATTTTATGGTAACATTAAAATTTTTCTGGTGATAAAGTACTTGTTGTGAATAACAGTGAAATCATTACTGTATGAATTATGAAGTTGTACATGAGCACCTGCAGATCCAAATTTTCTCTGAAGGCTGTTCTCAGGTGCATGTCAATGTATTACAGTAAAAAGACCATCAGTGATGAATTCATTGAAATAACATTCAATTAAACCAATAAAGTCACCTTTATGAATATGGAAGCACATTTTTCATAAACATCTTCATGGTGTTTGAAACAAATGTAAGCCTAATCCCACATCTCTTCCTCTGCAGGTACTGGCTTGGTTTGAGGAAGGTGAGGAGACGGTCACAGCTTTTGTTGAGCCATTTGTCATTCTGCTTATCCTCATTGCCAATGCTGTCGTCGGTGTATGGCAGGTCAGAACATTGAGTACAATCTAGTAGAAGTTATATCACTGTTTTCAAATTGCTAACTGGTTTTAGTTTGCCATACATGCCCTGTATCATTGTGTCATTGGGACTAAAATTAAGTGTTGAATGTGACAGGAGCGTAATGCTGAGAGCGCCATCGAGGCTCTGAAGGAGTATGAGCCTGAGATGGGCAAAGTCTACCGATCTGACAGAAAGAGCGTGCAGAGGATCAAAGCCAGAGAGATTGTCCCTGGTGACATCGTGGAGGTTTCCGGTGAGACATCTTTGCTTTTCCCTTCTCTTCCCCCTCTCTAACTGGCAAACAAGCAGAAGTCTTTAATTGCTCTATAAGAAGCTAGCACACTAGAGGAGGTCTGCAGGGGCTGTGTAAGAAGTTAGCATCCTAGCAGAGGACTATAAGAGCTATGTAAAATCCTAGCTTGCTAATGGAGCATGTGTCAATGACATGCTCAGGTTATTTAAGGTACTTTGAGAGAGGGAGGGAGCAGGAGAACTGTGGAGGCATGATGGATAGTTTTACAAACACGCTGAAAGAAAAAAAATCTTGGGTATAAATACTTCCCTGACACCTGCTAGTTGCACTGCTTGCCTCTTTCCTTAGGCCTTCCTGCTTCCTGTCTATTCAATCTATTCTATATAAATCATGATTTCATTACAAAAAGGGAAAAAAGTGAGTTGCTAGAGACCCCTTAGGATCAATGCTAGAATGCTGTCAGTGTTCATATTGCATCAGCCATATAATATTAAAATATAATATGTATATAATATTAAAAACTGTTATCATATGTTATTATATATAATAAAAGCTTGAAGATATTCGGCCACTGGATTCACCTGCTATTGCTATATTGCTTATTGACCTGGGAGTTACAACAGCTAATATATTAAATTTTTTTTTTACTAACTTGATGTAGTCTGATAAAACTCCTTTCCCCCCCCCCCAACACTTAAAAACTATAATTACTGTAAAGAGTGACATTGAGAACTTGTGTCTTTACTCCAGTTGGTGACAAAGTCCCTGCTGACATCAGGATTACTGCTATCCGTTCCACCACCCTGCGTGTTGACCAGTCCATCCTTACTGGTAGGAATCAGTGTTAGGATTCCAAAAAGATTCTTCCACTTACAGTACAGCCTTTTGAATTGATGGTATTGGTTGATTGATTTTTATTTATTTATTTTTTTGATCATGGAAAACTACAATGTCTGTCTCAGGTGAGTCTGTCAGTGTGATCAAACATACTGATGCCGTCCCTGACCCCAGAGCCGTCAACCAGGACAAGAAAAACATGCTTTTCTCTGTGAGTTGGCAATAATCCACCTGTCCATCCATGATCATTATTTAGTTATCCATCTATTCTATCTCATTCTTGTCTCTCCTTCCATCCATTAACTGTTCAAGGTGAGCCAGTGGATCCCAACTGTGGTCCTGGAGAACCCCACACTAGAAAAATAATCTTTGTACCATACTTTTTTGATCTGTAAGGGTTGGTTAATTACCTGATGAGTTGGATCAGATGTGCAAGAGTGGTAGAAACTGGCAAGAGGTTCTGCAGCACCAGTATTGGGAATCCATCCTTTGTTTTCTTCACTCCCCTCATTATTCCATTAGTTCATCAATCTATCTGCTCAGCCAAACAGAACATGCATACTTTGCATTCTTTCACCTTCTTTCCTCCCAGTAAAAAAAAACCCCTTCATCCATCCATCCGTTCCCACTTACCAAACATGTTACTATTTTATTCCATTTGCAATGTCGTCTCCCATCCAGGGCACCAACATTGCTGCTGGCAAGGCTATTGGTGTTTGCATCGCTACCGGCGTCTCCACTGAGATCGGCAAAATCCGTGACCAGATGGCTGCCACTGAGCAGGAGAAGACCCCTCTGCAGCAGAAGCTGGATGAGTTTGGTGAGCAACTCTCCAAAGTAATCTCTCTGATTTGCGTCGCTGTCTGGATGATCAACATCGGCCACTTCAACGATCCTGTCCATGGTGGCTCATGGATCCGTGGCGCTGTTTATTACTTCAAGATTGCTGTTGCCCTGGCTGTTGCTGCCATCCCTGAGGGTGAGGATATGGAAATCATTTTATACAAGACATTTGGTTTGAGAAATCTTTGTTACAAACCTGAACTTGGGTCCTGGGGTACTGGCCCTAGACAAGGGCCCTAGGGAACACCCCTGGAACTAAATTTGTCAAGGGGCAAATTTAGTTCCAGGGGCAGTTCTATTGACAGCAGCTTCAAAATTCCTACTTGTCTAGGACAATTAGATTTACATGAATGAAAGAACCACAAACCTGGAAACTACCTGCTAGTAAGTAGTGAAATCATGAATTAGCATGCCATTTAAATAAACCTAATCAGCTAGTAATGCCTCTGTGATTGAAGGACACACAATCAACTAATTTACTAATCAATGATGGTGAAGTGGTAAAAATAAGAGGTACATTGTGGGATGTTGCTTTTGTTACTTTTAGCTAGTATGAAAATTACTTTATGAACTGCAAACCAAATTTTTGCTGGATGACTCAACAGGTGAATCTTCTCAGTAGTGCCACATTTGCATTTTTAGGTGCTAAATTACAAAGCAAATAAATTAGTGTGTACAGAATGGGGATGAAATGTTTTGGCAAGCTTCAAGTTGTTTCCTTGTAAACATCTTTTTTATTGTTAATACACTAATCCTGAGCTAGCATAATTTGTACAAACTTCTCCTTCATTACTTAATCACCAAGTAATGCTTTAAAGACAGCAATATTTGCTAATTTACCAATGATGGTGGAGTGGAATGGCAGGGTCTGTTATTATTAGCTAGCAGGAAAATTACCTTGTGATCTCACAAGCTAACAGTTCTTGTTAGCTGTCTTAGAGTCTACTCTTTTCTGTGTGTAGAAGAATGGGATGCAGGTCACAGATTCTGTCACTTGTCATATAATTGTCATATAAATGATTTATATCAGTATTTTGATTTCATTTCTCCAGGCCTGCCTGCTGTCATCACTACCTGTCTGGCTCTCGGTACCCGTCGTATGGCCAAGAAGAATGCCATTGTCCGTTCTCTGCCCTCTGTGGAGACTTTGGGCTGCACATCTGTCATCTGCTCAGACAAAACTGGCACCCTCACCACCAACCAGATGTGTGTCACAAAGGTGTGTATGGCGTTTTTTTTTTTGTTTCTTTGTTAAACATCACAATACTCAAGTGTTTGGCTATAAATTAGGGCATGTGTTCAAGTCTACTGGTCCAGTAGTTATCGATATATTAATACCTTAGTATAAGGTGTTCTGTTAAGATAAATTATTGTCACCTATTAGTTATTTGGACCACTCACATTTCCTATGATGTGGAAGCAAGACCTCTAATATTTAAGGTCTACATACATCTGTATAAGGTAGAAAAATTACCCTTATAAAATCAATGCACAGATTTATGCATTTCACATAAATGTGTAATTTTATATGAAAGTTATATGAAACTTTCTTTATATGAAAGTTATTTTATATGAAATATAAAATAAAATATAACTATCATGAATTGAAAAAGTTCTGATTGTGCTTGATTAAATTTTACTCCATAGATGTTCATCATTGACAGAGTGGATGGTGATCATGTGTCCCTGGATTGCTTCGATATCTCCGGCTCCAAATACACTCCAGAAGGCGAGGTGTAAGTAGCAGAACGACTGATTATTTTCCTATAACATCATGTCAACAAATGTTTTATTCCTCTTATACCACAGCAATTTGCCAACTTAAGGGTATAGCTTTTATCTCTGATTGTTATAAAGTACCGACACTGGAGACTCCTTCCATAAATGTTAACTAAATGTCTCATTATTCTAAGCATCCTATCAGTCTATGTGTATATCAACAATTTGCTCTTTAGGACTAGAGGAGGTGCTAAAGTTGACTGCAATCTCTATGATGGCCTGGTGGAGCTTGCCACCATCTGCGCCCTGTGCAATGACTCCTCTCTTGACTACAACGAAGTAAGAACTACAGTTTTATTTTTATCCTTATACATAAAAACATCTGGTCTTTACTGCAAAAACACAGGAACTTAATTAAATAATTAAGGAGTTATTTAAATTCAAGCAGCTGTTACTCAAATTCTCATCATGTTACTCAAATTCTTATCCACTCTATATGACCAGCTTATACAAGAGATATAAAATGACAAGACCTGGAACACACTTATAGCAAATTCAACACAATAAAATAAATAAGGTGCAAAAAAGATGCTCAGTGTTCTCAGAGTGGAAACAGATAAACAGATAACTGTAGCTTTCCCTTAAAGCTCCAGTGCTATGGAAAGTAAATTCAGACAACAAACATGTCATTATGTTAACTTGTTATACTATTGTGTTTTTATTGTTGAGAGCAGTTCATAGTGTGTGTGTTTATTTGTAGTGAATGCTGTTTCATGGTTTATGTGCTCACTCCACAGGCTAAGAAGATCTATGAAAAGGTTGGTGAGGCCACTGAAACTGCTCTGTGCTGCCTGGTGGAGAAAATGAATGTGTTCAAAACCAACGTTAGCAACCTGTCCAGTGTGGAGAGAGCTAACGCCTGCTGCAGTGTGAGTCACACCAGTCTACACGGTTTAGTGTTACACTCCAAATATGTTTTTATTTTATCAGTATTTAAGTGACTGTTATTTAAACCGACATAGTTTTAAAGAAAATTGCTCTCAGCTCTCAGTAGTTATGGATTTATATTTTATTAGTATTTTCCAACCTGATGAATGTTCTTCTCATTTTCCTGAAGGCTGTGAAGCACATGATGAAGAAGAACTTTACCCTGGAGTTCTCCCGTGACAGGAAGTCCATGTCTGTGTACTGCACTCCAAGCAGAGGAGACAGTGGCAGCAAGATGTTCGTGAAGGTGAGTTCACTGCTTTTACTTCTGTTTGCCCCAGCATCCTGTCTTTCTGTGTCCATGTTTTTAAAATTTTATTTCAGCTCCTTAGCTCTAATAATCCTGTTCCTCACTCTGACCAATAGGGTGCTCCTGAAGGTGTGATTGACAGGTGCACTTATGTACGTGTTGGCTCCGGTCGCGTGCCACTGTCTGGCCCCATTAAGGATAAGATCATGACCATTATTAAGGAGTGGGGTACTGGCCGTGACACACTGCGCTGCCTCGCCCTCGCTACTCGTGACACTCCACTGAAGGTTGAGGAGATGAGCCTTGATGACTCCAGCAAGTTTGCTGACTATGAGGTATTAAAAATTATCTTAAATTATACACCATCAAAACATATATGCTATTCACTATGTCATCCACGTAAACACTACCATCAATTCCCAATAGGTAGGTCCCAAACTATACACCCTACTCTCTATATAGGTCACATAGACACCTTCATCAGTCCACTGTGGGTCTGTCCCAAACCACACACACTACTGACTATACAGTCCAAATAAATACCATCATCAGTCCACTATGCACATGTCCCAAACATATGCTCTAGTCACTATATGGGCCACATAAACAGCATCATACCTCATTTCATGAGGGTTTTTTTTTTTCAGAAAAATCCATAAAACTAATTTTCTTAAAATATATACAGTATGTATACACTATATCAAGAATATGTTAAATTTAGTTCCTTTTTGTTTAATACCTGTGGTATCTCTCAGACTGACTTGACCTTCGTTGGCTGTGTTGGTATGCTGGATCCCCCTCGTAAAGAAGTCACTGGCTCCATTCAGCTCTGCAAGGACGCTGGCATTCGTGTCATCATGATCACTGGTATGCAGCTCAATTTTATTGTCATCTCTACCATACCTTCCATATACAATGAAAGAAATTCCTGCAGGCTGAGCATGTAGAACAAAAAACACAAAACTACACCTAGACAGCATTTTGACCAAAAACGGAATAGCTCATTTACATGAACTGGTATTGTGGGTGCTCCGAATAAATGGATTAAAAACCATAGGAACAACTGTTCATAGCAGATAAACGTAAATAACATAAGTGAACAGGATCTAAATTGTCTAATGGATATTCTTAATTCAATGTGTCAAATCTCTTGCTCTCAGGTGACAACAAGGGAACTGCTGTGGCTATTTGCCGTCGTATTGGCATCTTTGGTGAGGATGAGGATGTGACTGGAAAAGCCTACACTGGCCGTGAGTTTGATGATCTGCCTCGTGCTGAGCAGAGTGAAGCTGTGACCAGGGCTTGCTGCTTTGCCCGTGTTGAGCCTTCTCACAAGTCCAAGATTGTTGAGTACCTACAGGGATATGATGAGATCACTGCCATGGTGAGCAACAAATTTGGTTAGAGGACTTTATGTTCTTGCTTTCCCCATTACTCCACTTTCTCTCCATTTGCACAATTTCCTTTACTTCTCCACTTTTCTGCTTTATTTTAAATTTTTATTCCTCAGATTTCATATTTTTTTTAAATCCTGCAGATCCTCAAATTAAAATTCTAAATTAAAACCAAAATGCTAATGATTTGTTTCATCTTCCTTGTTTTGCAAATTTGTAATCCTGAGACATAGTTTAAAATCTTTGTCATCCTAACTTAGCTTGTAGATTTAATATGCTTATTCTCCCATCACTTTATCTTCAAGATATTCTTCTTCCAATCTTCTATTTCTCATATTTTGTTTCCATTTTTCAAATGTACAATTCTGAGACCATGTTCTTGATTTTGTTTACATAAACATTATTTAGCATGACTTAGCTCTCCCCATAAATTCACCTTAATGCTCTGTTTCCCCCCTCTTCCATCCAGACTGGTGATGGTGTGAATGATGCCCCTGCCCTGAAGAAGGCGGAGATTGGTATTGCCATGGGCTCTGGCACTGCTGTTGCCAAGTCAGCCTCTGAGATGGTCCTGGCCGATGACAACTTCTCCTCCATTGTGGCTGCTGTTGAAGAAGGCCGAGCTATTTACAACAACATGAAGCAGTTCATCCGCTACCTGATCTCCTCCAATGTCGGAGAGGTTGTCTGGTGAGAGCACAGGAAGGGCTTACTATTTGCTAAATTTGCAAATAATGAGGGTGAACTTTATGGAAACATAAGGGAGGGTTAACACCCCCATCTTCAAGTCTATGTGTTGCTAACTGTCACTTCTTCTTCTCTTCTCTTGACATTCTCTAGTATCTTCCTCACTGCTGCTCTTGGTCTTCCTGAAGCACTGATTCCAGTACAGCTGTTGTGGGTGAACTTGGTCACTGATGGTCTGCCTGCCACTGCTTTGGGCTTCAACCCCCCTGATCTAGACATCATGGGCAAAGCTCCCCGTTCCCCCAAGGAGCCCCTGATTTCAGGCTGGCTTTTCTTCAGATACATGGCCATTGGTGGTAAGTACATATAAAATTCATGGTACAGTGAAGTATGCGGGGATAGGATAGCTATTATGGATTGATTCATAATGGTATACCATCACAAAAATATACTGTGACCTCTCTAGTGGAGCACTTAATACTTTCTTCTTGAGTAGCCCACCCAATACAATTTTTCATTTAAGTTCAGGGCTAGAGCCTGAGCAGTTAGAGGCAAATGCCATGGAAGATACAACCACCTGTGACTTATAAAGTCCACAAGAGGAGAACTGCCTGTTTTGCCAATACTCAAACATTTGCTTGTGTTAATTATCTACATATGACACATGTACTGACTACTACCAAAACTGCGTTGTTGGTAACAGAACTTTGACAACTGAAATAAAATCACAATTAGCACTGGTCAAAAGGATTAAGACTAAGACTTGAGATGAAATTTCTTGGATTTTATCTATTGTTGGGTGTTTTCCATGTTCCAGTCTTGGAGGGAGTAGGATTCATATAATTCCAATAATTACCAAGTTCTTCATGGGTGCACTTTGTTTTAGAACATTCAAACACTTCACAACACCCTTCTCCTTTCCATGTTTAGAAAGTCAGATGGTAACCAGTCCAGTGTATCAGTTAGTGTGTACTCAATGAAATCCTCAGAAACAACAACTAATTGGTGGTCTGTGTTCTTGCATCATTCAAAAAACTATTCCTCTTTACCTTTAGGATACGTTGGTGCTGCCACTGTTGGTGCTGCTGCCTACTGGTTCCTATATGATGAAGAGGGCCCAAAAGTGACCTACCATCAGCTGGTGAGTCCTTATCTTCACTGCCCTGGTGTGTCTGCTTGATTTTTCTAATTTGCACTTAAAAGCCTAACCAAGCTAATCTTCTTCTAGAATTTAATCCCTTTCCTTTGTTGTCCAGTCTCACTTCATGCAGTGCCATGATGAAAATGAGGACTTTACTGGAATTGACTGTGAGGTGTTCGAGGCTGCTCCTCCCATGACCATGGCCCTGTCTGTGCTGGTCACCATTGAGATGGCCAATGCCCTTAACAGGTAAGAACATGTCTTTTTGAAACCTGGCTGAAATTTTGCACTTCTGATTAAAAGGCTTTGAGGTAAAATCCCAGAATTTTAAGGTTGTCATATTGAACCCTTGAGCAAGGCACAAATGCTTGTTGAGAAACTCACATGTTCAAAATCATGGACTGCCAAATTTCTACTGTTGGGTTTTTCCTGAGCCCCCAGAGTTAAGAAATTGACTTTTAACTGCTCCAGGCATCAGTGCTTCAGTGATTATCCGTTAGGGTTAAGATACAAAGTTCTTTCTCGACCCATCCTCAGACACTCTGCTACCAGGCCACAGAGTCTATCTTTTGTATACTTTTCTGGATGCAAACCTCAGCATCTTGAAAGTTTCAATCTGAAAACAACAACAACGACAACAAACCATATCGGACTCTATCTTGCGAGACTAATTTCTTTCAGTGTAGCTCAACATCTGAAAGGAGTTGTTTAGCATCCTCAAACTTGGGCCATGGGGATAAATAAAGTTTAAAAAAAAGTCAATCAGTGATTAAGTGGTTATATTTAACAAAACATTTTATCCACATTTCTCCAGCTTGTCTGAGAACCAGTCACTTATCCGCATGCCTCCATGGAGCAATGGTTGGTTGTTGGCTGCCATGACCCTCTCCATGTCCCTGCACTTCATGATCATCTACGTGGACCCCCTGCCTGTAAGTCTGTTCCTCCAACAGGGCTGCATCTCCTTATCTACACTAAATTTATTCTGTAGTACAGATTGTTGCTGTCATTGATGAGGATTTGATGGAAATTTCTGTCATTTCAATGTCCTCCAGCTGGTCTTCAAGCTGACCCACTTGAACGTGGATCAGTGGCTCGTGGTGCTGAAGCTGTCCTTCCCTGTCATCCTCATTGATGAGGTGTTGAAGTTCTTTGCCCGCAACTACCTGGAGGGTAAGACCAACAATGTGAAACACATATATTCTCATATATGAATAGCTGTCTCTATAACTAATATAAAATAATATCTCACACTCTATCTATCTATCTATCTATCTATCTATCTATCTATCTATCTATCTATCTATCTATCTATCTATCTATCTATCTATCTATCTATCTATCTATCTATCTATCTATCTATCTATCTATCTATCTATCTATCTATCTATCTATCTATCTATCTATCTATCTATCTATCTATCTATCTATCTATACAAAATATATCCCATCCTGATTCCAGCTATCCATTTCTAACTCTCACTCATTTTTCCCACTTCATTCCTCATTCATTAATTCTTCTATTCACTTACAGCCTAAACAAATTCCCTCCCTCAGTTACCAAGTTACAAAAGCAAGGTACCCAAAAATGTCTCTGTGGTCTGTCCGCATTTGTGTATTTCTCGTGTGTGTGTGTGTGAGAAAGTTGTTCAATTTTTTTTTTGCATTTGCTGCAGTTCAGCCCTTCCCCTCTCTAAAAGCACTGTTCGTGCATTATTGACTGCGATGCGTTAAAACTGGTGAAGCCAGGGACACTGTTGTTGTTGTTGTGTTGTAGTCTGAATCTTTAAGAATTTTGTATAGTTGGAGCTTATGTAGTTTCACGCTGATGTTGAGTGATGATGCTAAAATGTGGACATCTGTGCACTGTTTTTATATAGAAGAGGGAGGTTAGTGCTCCAAGTGTGCTTGCATGAATGGCAGTTTGTTCATCAAATTCAAATTTCAATCAATCAATATATATATATATATATATATATATATATATATATATATATATATATATATACACACACACACACACACAGTGGCTTGCTTCATCTGTGTCCACAGACAGCAGGCACTAACAGCTTTCATGAAATGGTAGAGAATTAGCTAGCTAGCAATAATTAGCAAGCATTTAATCAGATAAAATAATCAAAAAGTGTATGAATGTGAATTGCAGGTCAATTACAGGTTCAATAAAATTATTTAAAGTTGTGGCTTTGGCTTGCTTGATATGTTCTTGTGTTGTGAATTAATAGAGAATATCGACATAATGGAAGCTCCTGTGTTTACCCCATTTTTATTGTGTATTCGTGTGGCTTTTTAAAAATTGATCGGTATGCAAAAAAAAGCATGGTTTTTTGGGGTATTTTCCAACCCAATATTCATGTTTTATTGTTATCAACTTAGTGCTTCAAATTTACAAAGAGGATGACATTAAATATCTTTTACCATTGCAGTGATCATGGGTTTAACTACCGGTACAACCCCGATTCCAAAAAAGTTGGGACAAAGTACAAATTGTAAATAAAAACGGAATGCAATGATGTGGAAGTTTCAAAATTCCATATTTTATTCAGAATAGAACATAGATGACATATCAAATGTTTAAACTGAGAAAATGTATCATTTATAGAGAAAAATTAGGTGATTTTAAATTTCATGACAACAACACATCTCAAAAAAGTTGGGACAAGGCCATGTTTACCACTGTGAGACATCCCCTTTTCTCTTTACAACAGTCTGTAAACGTCTGGGGACTGAGGAGACAAGTTGCTCAAGTTTAGGGATAGCAATGTTAACCCATTCTTGTCTAATGTAGGATTCTAGTTGCTCAACTGTCTTAGGTCTTTTTTGTTGTATCTTCCGTTTTATGATGCGCCAAATGTTTTCTATGGGTGAAAGATCTGGACTGCAGGCTGGCCAGTTCAGTACCCAGACCCTTCTTCTATGCAGCCATGATGCTGTAATTGATGTAGTATGTGGTTTGGCATAGTCATGTTGGAAAATGCAAGGTCTTCCCTGAAAGAGACGTCGTCTGGATGGGAGCATATGTTGCTCTAGAACCTGGATATACCGTTCAGCATTGATGGTGTCTTTCCAGATGTGTAAGCTGCCTATGCCACACGCACTAATGCAACCCCATACCATCAGAGATGCAGGCTTCTGAACTGAGCGCTGATAACAACTTGGGTTGTCCTTCTCCTCTTTAGTCCGAATGACACTGCGTCCCTGATTTCCATAAAGAACTTCAAATTTTGATTCATCCAACCACAGAACAGTTTTCCACTTTGCCACAGTCCATTTTAAATGAGCCTTGGCCCAGAGAAGACGTCTGCGCTTCTGGATCATGTTTAGATACGGCTTCTTCTTTGAACTATAGAGTTTTAGCTGGCAACGGCGGATGGCAAGGTGGATTGTGTTCACAGATAATGTTCTCTGGAAATATTCCTGAGCCAATTTTGTGATTTCCAGTACAGAAGCATGCCTGTATGTGATGCAATGCCATCTAAGGGCCCGAAGATCACGGGCACCCAGTATGGTTTTCCGGCTTTGACCCTTACGCACAGAGGTTCTTCCAGATTCTCTGAATCTTTTGATGATATTATGCACTGTAGATGATGATATATTCAAACTCTTTGCAATTTTACACTGTCGAACTCCTTTCTGATATTGCTCCACTATTTGTCGGCGCAGAATTAGGGGGATTGGTGATCCTCTTCCCATCTTTACTTCTGAGAGCCGCTGCCACTCCAAGATGCTCTTTTTATACCCAGTCATGTTAATGACCTATTGCCAGTTGACCTAATGAGTTGCAATTTGGTCCTCCAGCTGTTCCTTTTTTGTACCTTTAACTTTTCTAGCCTCTTATTGCCCCTGTCCCAACTTTTTTGAGATGTGTTTCTGTCATGAAATTTCAAATGAGCCAATATTTGGCATAAAATTTCAAACTGTCTCACTTTCGACATTTGATATGTTGTCTATACTGTGAATACAATATCAGTTTTTGAGATTTGTAAATTATCGCATTCTGTTTTTATTTACAATTTGTACTTTGTCCCAACTTTTTTGGAATCAGGGTTTTATTTAGGTAGGCAAATTGTATAATATTTAAAATGGATATGTTAAGAAGAATTATACTCTCACTCACACAGTTTCTTTGAACAGAAATGTCTCTGATTATAGTTCTTTATGAAATAGGCCTCAGCATTTAGAAATTTAATTCATTTACTGAATCTTTAAGAATTTTGTATAGTTGGACCTTATATAGTTGATGTTGAGTGATAATGCTAAAATGTGGACATCTGTGCACTGTTTTTATACAGAAGAGGGAGGTTAGTGCTCCAAGTGGGCTTGCATGAATGGCAGTTTGTTTATATATATATATATATATATATATATATATATATATATATATATATATATATATATATATATATATAAATAAATAAATATAAAATACATCGGCTTGCTTCATCTGTGTCCACAGACAGCAGGCACTAGCAGCTTTTATGAAATGGTAGAGAATTAGCTAGCAGTTAATCAGATAAAATAATCAAAAAGTGCATGAAAGTGAATTGCAGGTCAATTACAGGTTCAATAAAATTATTTAAAGTTGTGGCTTTGGCTTGCTTGATATGTTCTTGTGCTGTGAATGAACAGAGAATATCGACATAATGAAAGCTCCTGTGTTTATCCCATTCAGGTAAGAGTTAAATCTTGTGAAAGAGTGAAAGAGACAAAAGAAGGAGACAATGAAAACTAGAGGAAGAGTCGAGAGATGACATTGAGCCGGAGAGGAGCCTTTTATGAGCACTCCATCATGGGGAGAGAGAACAAAACACAGGAAAATCTATGGAAAAAAATCTATAAAACTGACTGATAGAGAAAACTATTTAAAAAAATTCTTTATGGAAATGATTCAATTAATATATAGGAAAATGGTTCAAAATTAGTGTTTGAATGATTCATTTTATTCTTAAATCTAATAAATGTATTAAAGTTACATTTTTTGTTAAACTTGTACACTCTCTTACTTGTCTTTTTTCTTTTACACATGCTGTTTTATTGTCTTATTAGTATGACCATTAGCTGTACATTTAAATTATCACCTTTGAGCCTTAACTTTGGTATCATTTTGCCCACATCTTCACATAAATCTTCAGAGTAGTTGGTCATGGATATAGCATTATTATTATAATGGGTTTGCTCAATGATTTAAATATCAAAAACATTGTCAAAAGTTCATGTTCTCATTAATGCATACGTACTTACCTTTAGAAACAATTGACACCTCTGCGCTGCTAAATTCTGGATTCTGATTGGCCAGAATGTGTTGAAAATTTTTTAATAACAATAATGCAGCTGCAAATCACAGGTTTATATTTATGCATTCACTCTAAAATGCTGTGGTTCTTTTAAACAATATTTAGTATTTATTTAATACTAAATATTTTTCCTGATCAGCTTCACAAGAGAGAAAAAAGTGAGGCTGGTGAGGGAATGACTCTAGCTGCTATTCCACAACATTAAATGTAACTATAAACAAGAAAAAAGTTTAATATGCTTTTCTTTAATAAATAATAATTGTTGGCACATTTTTTACTATATAAGAATAATTAAAAATCTTCAGGAGGTGCAACAAACAATTCTATATTTCTTGTATACAAATTGCTTAGGGCAAAAATGCTGCAAATTATTGTTCATCATCAAATGGTTTTTAAAAATTGTTGGAAAATATGCTTCTGTCTTGGGTTAAGATGAGAATGATCCTTTGGTTTGCACAGAAGCTTGTTAAAAATTGCATTTCAGAATATAAACTGCATAATAATAATAATAATAAGAAGAAGAAGTTCAATTTATATAGCGCCTTTCACAAACCCAAGGATGCTTTACAAAAGAATTACCGCCACCAAAAAAAAAACAACTAGGAAGAATAGTGTGAGGTAAAGAGAAAAGTTTTCAAGTTGGCTTTGAAGGAAGAGAGAATGGAACAGTCATGAAGTGATTGTGGTAACGAGTCCCAGAGTTTAGGAGCAGCAACACTAATGGCCCTTTTCCACTACCCTTTTTCAGCTCACTTCAGCTCGCTTCAGCCCGACACGGCTTGCGTTTCGACTATCTCAAAACAGCACGACTCAGCTCGCTTCAGCCCTGCTTAGCACCCAAAACTCGCACGGTTTTGGAGTGGGGCTGAAGCTAGCCAAACCGAGCTGAGTGAGGCTGGGGGCATGAGCAGACACTCCCCTGTGCACTGATTGGTGAGGAGGAGTGTCCTCACATGCCCACACACGCCCTGCGAGCACGCTGGGATCTGTAAACACCATAAACCCGGAAGAAGAAGAATTACGAATTACGAGAATTTCTGGAGCCTTATGCGCCTCGCCTCATCTATACGCTCTTGCCAGTATCTGTTGGCGTTGTCGGTGACAACAAGCCACAGCACCAAGACCAGCAACACTAACGACTCCATGTCCTCCATGTTTATTGTTTACTATCCGGGTCGTGAGACTACCGCTTAAAAGATCACTGATGTCACTGTTTGCGCCGCTTAACGACATCACGTGACATCCACCCACTTTCGCTAACTCCACCCAATGTGTCCACCCACTTCCAGCCAGCACGGTTCAGCACGGTGGTAGTCGAAATGCAACTCCAACAGCCCCACTCATCTCGACTCAGCCCAACTCAGCCGCGTTTGTAGTGGAAAAGCGGCATAAATGATCTGCCACCCATAGATGTCAGTTTAAAACGTAGAACAGTCAGAAGTCCACAGACAGAAGATCTGAGGAAGTGGGAGGGACAGTACAAATGAATTAGCTCACAGACATAGGAAGGAGCGAAACCATGAAGAGCTTTATAGGTTAAAAGTAGGATTTTGTATTTGATCCGAGAGATAACTGGCAACCAGTGCAGTTGCTGTAAAACAGGAGTGATGTGAGCAGTGCGCTTGGTGAGTGTGAGGACTCTTGCTGCTGAGTTTTGGATGTACTGCAGGCGATTGAGCAATGTGGCAGGGAGACCATAAAAGAGAGAATTGCAATAATCAAGACGAGAAAAAATAAATGCATTGACCAACATATTGGCATCAGTTTCCAAGAGAAAAGGGCAGAGACATGCAATATTGCGGAGGTGAAAGAAAGCATTCTTAGTAATTAGTTTAAGATGGGGTTCAAACGTAAGGGTGGAGTCAAAGATAACTCCAAGGTTTTTTATAACTTGGGAAGGATGAATAGACACACCATCAACATCAATAGTAAAACTGGAGAAATTCTGAACCTGTCTTTTGGTACCTACTAATAGAACCTCCGTTTTGCCAGCATTAAGTTTAAGGCAGTTCTTATGCAGCCATTGCTTAAGGTCAGTGATGCAAGTCCTTAGCAGCTGAACAGAGGCTATGGAAGGGGTGATAGTGATGTAGATTTGAATATCATCAGCATAACAATGAAAGTTAAGGCCATGGTTACGAATAATCTGGCCTATAGGAGAAACATATAATATAAAAAGAAGGGGACCAAGGACAGAACCCTGAGGCACACCTTGAGTAACAGTAGCAGTGGATGATTTATGAACACCAATAGAAATAAACTGTTGCCTGTTTGCTAGATATGACTGAAACCAGGATAAAGCTAAGCCAGTAATACCAAAAGAAGATAGTCTGGAAATGAGTCTTTCATGATGTACGGTGTCAAAGGCAGCTGTGAGGTCCAAGAGAACAAGGACATTGAGATGACCAGCATCAGTTGAGAGCAGGAGGTCATTAACAACTCTTAAGAGAGCAGATTCAGTGCTATGCATATTGTGAAAGCCTGACTGAAAGGGTTCATAGAGATCATTATGAGCAAGGAAAGTATGAAGTTGAGAGGCTACAACTCTCTCCATTACTTTAGCTAAGAAAGGGAGATTTGAAATGGGTCTGTAAATGGACAGTGAAAGAGAATCTAGACCAGGTTTCTTTAGTATTGGTGTAAATGAAGCAATTTTGAGGGAGATGGGAACAGTGCCTAAAGCAAAACACTGATTAATCAAATGAGCAATATAAGGGGAGATAGCAGATACACAAGATTTAAGAAGTGCAGTGGGTGCAGGGTCCAACAGACATGAGGAGGAGGAGGACTTAGACATAATTTCCGATACTTTAGAAGAATCAACAGGAGAGAAAGCAGAGAGACAGCAGTCAGCTTTATGAGAAAGAGCTACTAGCGGGACAGAAGAATGAATTTCAGAATGAAAGTGTTGGTAAATACTGACAATTTTATCCTTGAAAAAATCCAAAAAAGCCTGACACTGAGCAGGAGAACTAGGAATGGTTGAAGAAGGAGGCTGAAGAAGTTTATTGTATTAAACAGAGTTTTGGGTCTATGATTGCCACTCTTAATGATGTTAGCATAATAGGAGGATCGGGCAGCATTAAGAGCATCCTTATACTTTGCGATGTGTTCAGAGAAGAGTGAAAGATGAATAGTAAGGCCAGTTTTCTTATAAAGGCGCTCTAGCCACCTTCCCTTGGCCTTCATGGCCCTAAGCTCAGAGGTGAACCAAGGAGAGGTGCGATTTGCAGAGACCTGTCTAGTTTTAAGGGGAGCGAAAGTGTTAAGTGTGTTAGATATAGTATTATTGTAAATAGCAACTGTATCAGGGTGGCACGGTGGTGTAGTGGTTAGCGCTGTCGCCTCACAGCAAGAAGGTCCGGGTTCGAGCCCCGTGGCCGGCGAGGGCCTTTCTGTGTGGAGTTTGCATGTTCTCCCCGTGTCCGCGTGGGTTTCCTCCGGATGCTCCGGTTTCCCCCACAGTCCAAAGACATGCAGGTTAGGTTAACTGGTGACTCTAAATTGACCGTAGGTGTGAATGGGAGTGTGAATGGTTGTCTGTGTCTATGTGTCAGCCCTGTGATGACCTGGCGACTTGTCCAGGGTGTACCCCGCCTTTCGCCCGTAGTCAGCTGGGATAGGCTCCAGCTTGCCTGCGACCCTGTAGAAGGATAAAGCGGCTACAGATAATGAGATGAGATGAGCAACTGTATCATCAGGAGAGGGAACCTCAGCAAATTTACAAAAAGAAGAGAGGAGAGAGGCAGAGAAAGAATGCACATCAATAGAAGAAAGATTACGGAAAGAGACAGTAGAACGCAGAGGAAGTTTAGAAGAAGGCACACTGAGACAACACTCAACTTGTGGTCAGTAAAACCTACATCAGAACCCGATACAGATACAATTTTTGTACCAAGTATATGACCATGATTATGTGTAGGAAAGTCAACATGCTGAGTTAAACCAAAACATTCAAAGACAGTCAAGAGCTCATCAGTAAGGGAGCAACTAATATCAACATGAATGTTAAAGTCACCCAGAAGAATGACAGCAGTACAGACAGATGAGGCTACAGTTAGCAGTTCATTCAGTTCAGACAGAAAAAGAGATGGTGATGATTTGGGAGGTCGACAGATTAAGATCAGCAACAACGGTGTGGGAGTGGAGGTTTTCAAAGCCAGATATTCACAGGATGTAAGATCATGAAAAACAATCTCTTTAAGTTTCAAACCACATCAGAAAACTGCAGCTAAACCTCCACCCTTCCCTGTGAGACGGAGCTTCGAAAAATATGTGTATCCAGATGGTGAAGACATATTTAAATGTAGATAGGCCTCAGCCTGTTGCCATGTTTCCACCAGCAGAAGTATGTCCAGGGTCTTTTGGATAATTAGGTCATTAATGAGTGACGCTTTGTTGGTGATGGAGCAGGAGTTTAAAAGGCCAATCTTCGCAGGAAACACAGGTGACAATCTAGAGACAGCAGAACCTTGCAGTTTCCCAAGTGAGCGAAGAACACCGTGATTAACTCCATGAGCGTACTTGTTGACCTTGGCAGTCTGATTGTGAGTCCATATGATGGGTATGGAAGACTCCAAAGCATAATGAGCAGTCGGAGAGCAGTGAATATACCGAGGGCGGTGCGCGATTCCAATAGAGCGGCACAGATTAAATACCGCGGAATCCAACCGGTGCTGCACACTAAGGCTTTTTAATTCCTCCGGCGAGTAGGTGTAAAACATGGGTAAAAGCCAGGCCACAAAACCAATACCCAGACCCACAGTCACAATCCAAAAACAGATGGACAGACGCAGTCCAATGTAAGGTGCAAAGCCACCTAGCCTAACACCGCTCATAAACGTAGCCAAAACACCAGCGGTTCCACACCCAGAGTACAGTGCAGGGAAGCAATTTGACTAACCAGCACATAAAACAGACAACAGCGTGGTGAAAGGTAGAAACTCACTCACCACTGCTGAAGTCAAGCGGGTGGATAAAAGCAGGGGCTTGCTACAGGTGATTGCAAAAAGCCGGTGTCAAAACCAAGCAAGAAGAGTCCGAAATTAACCAAAAAGAAAAAAAATGGAAATACGTTGCCAAAAATCAGAAGCACAGTTAAAGAAAAAAAAAAACGCCAGGGAGAAGAGGCAGCAAACTCGCGCACTACGTACTCTCAACCGGAAACAGGAAGTCCATATGGAATTGTCCTATGCATGGCATATTTCTGTCATTCACATACATTATTGCAATCACAGTAAAAATATTTTGCCCCATCGTGACCAGCAAGTTTGGATAAGAAATATATCTGCAGTTTATAATGAATAAATGTTTGTTCAGGCATTTAAATCAACAAAATTATGTTTCTTGAGATTACGCAGAGATTGCTAGTCTGTTTTCACAAATCCTTCAAAAAGTAATACTTTCCATAAGATTTGTCACAATTGTCAAAACTATTTTTGCATATCCATGTGATGTAGCAATTCCTTGCAACAAATTTGCCACATGAGGTTCCCGACACACAATCCAGTTAAGCACTCACAGAAAGTCCAATGAAATGAGATGGTGGTTTATTCCATTAAGACAATTCCAGTTTACTTTACGGTTGTGAACAAAGGATCAAAAAGGGAAACTAAAGTAAAGCTCTGTTAGTTTAGTAGGTTATTCCAATGCATTCGGCTTATTGCGGTCGGAAAACTATTCCACCTCGTCATCTACCTTACCCCTGATTCAAAGGACTAATTAAAGCTTGCAGTTACGCACCACACCGGCACGTCAGGGGAAGTGGCTACATACCACATGACAGGTAAGGCAATCAGGTAAGTATCTAACGTAATTCTAACATAATTCCTTTTATGGGTTACCAAACTAAATCATATAGAAACAACAAATACTAAGTCAAACAGCAACCTAAATATGGCTCCTACATCCTGGCCCCTAATTGTTAATGTAGGACAATTACCAAATAAATACAAAATGGAGCCATAATACATATTAATCCAAACATTTGTTATCTGATGTCATGTTAATACGATTCTAATCAGTCATCAGCAACAATCAATAGTGTAAATACATACACATTTTTTTTCTTTTTTTCACAATTTTTTTTAAAATGAGATCCCTCAAAGATCCCAAAGTCCACAGTCCATTTTGCAGTCCATAGGACCCCAATCCCCCCCCAAAGTCCATGGATGTGTGCATAGTCAAATTTCAGTGTGCTGCAAAAATGAGAGGTCCATGTATATGCACAATGGTGAGAGAGGATGTGCTGTGGATGTAACAGTCCATAAATGCATGTGCGTGTCGATGTGCGTAGCACTTCGTCATCCAGTGTTTGTTGCCTTAACACTGAAAGCAGTACCTTTTTCACCAGTTTGATTAATCGCTCCCACACGCCTCCAAAATGGGCTGCAAAAGGAGGGTTAAACAGCCATTTGACATTTTGGGTCAACAGAGTTTCATAAATCTTTTGATGGTCTAGCTGGTTTGCAGCCACCTCCAATTCCTCCTGCGCACACATGAAGTTAGTGCTGCGGTCTGTTCTAATGGTGAGTACTGGCCCTCGCCGACACAGGAACTGCCGGATAGCGTTGATACAGGAGTCTGTGTCCAACATACTCGCCACTTCCAAGTCAATGGCTCTGCTCGTTAGACAAGTGAAGATCACTCCCCATCTTTTCACCAGGGATCGGCCCCTTTTGACCTCAATCGGCCCAAAGTAGTCAATACCTACATGTGAGAAGGGTGCAGTGGCGTGCACAGACATTTTGGGGGGCAAGTGCTCTGGGGGGAAAAAAAGGGCACTTTTTTGCACATGTGGAACACCTTATTATAAAAGTCTGAGATTTAACCCTCCCAGTGGCGTGCACAGACATTTTGGGGGGCAAGTGCTCTGGGGGGAAAAAAGGGCACTTTTTTGCGCATGTGGAACACCTTATTATAAAAGTCTGAGATTTAACCCTCCTCTTGTGTTCGGGTCGCCACTGACCCGTTTTAGTTTTTAAAGGTGTAAAACAACCACTTAATGTTAATTTATTACATCAAGGCTTTTTGACTTTGCCAGGAATCTCTAGTTGAACAAAATAGAAAAAGAAATTTTTGTTTTCCTAAATCTGAAAATGGTCTAGCAAAAAATATAATACTTATGTGCAGTTGTTTCTGTATGCGACGGGCTACTTCACGACAAAATAATTACAGCTTGGGCTTAGAGGGCAAACAATACATTTTCACTCGATTCATGTGTTACCTGGCTGGTGGGGCAGGGGAAGAGCTGACTGACTGCCCGATGTGTTGTCTGCGCTACGACAAGGCCGTGGCTTCCAGGACGCTATGCTGCTGCAACCTCACATTGAATGCACTGCACACTTGTTCACGTGACAGAGCAAGAGAGACAGAGGTCCGGTGTGTGTGCAGAGGGGGCACACATCGGGACATTATTTTCACACATGCTTTTAATGCTTTCCTAAAAGATCATGTCGACATTGGCCTCAATAAACTGTAAAAAAAAATTCAAAAGGGCACTTTTTTGGACAGAGGGCAGAGGGGCAGGTGCTTGAGCACCACCTGGTGTCTATCTGTGCACGCCACTGGAAGGGTGGTAGGTCTGGTGTGACTCGGTCCTCTGGCAGGTCTGCCATCTTTTGAACTCCTACTTTGGCCTGCGATTTCAGGCATGGATGCTTTACTTATCCTGTCTCCAGTCCTCAGGATACCCTCATCCAAGATCGGATCAAGTTTGGATATGGTGCTGTCTGCTTTGGCTGGCATGCCTTTCCTTAAGAGAGTGAGCTCAGAATCAAAGTAACACTGCTGTACATAGCAAATGATCGCCTTTTCTGCTTTGTCCAAATCATCCACAGTCAGAATTTAGTGCTCACCTTCCATTTTGGATGTCGAGATAAGGCCTTTACCTTTCTGACTTCGAAGCAGCAGGAGACTTTTGAGCTTCAGCAGCCAGGCAACAGCCCTTTGAAGTTTCTCAGGATCACTGTGGAGTATGTGTCTGATGTCCTCCGGTGCATCAGGCCATTCAGATTCCTGCCTGCCTTGAAAGGAAGTGAGGGCCATGGAGCCATCTAGGGGACTTCAAGAGCGGTTCAATGTACAAGCCACGGGAGGCATCATCTGCTGGATTATCTCTAGAACTGACATATCTCCACTGATGTACAGTGGTGCTTGAAAGTTTGTGAACCCTTTAGAATTTTCTATATTTCTGCATAAATATGACCTAAAATATCATCAGATTTTCACACAAGTCCTAAAAGTAGATAAAGAGAACCCAGTTAAACAAATGAGATAAAAATATTATACTTGGTCATTTATTTAGTGAGGAAAATGATCCAATATTACATTTCAATGAGTGGCAAAAGTATGTGAACATTTGCTTTCAGTATCTGGTGTGACCCCCTTGTGCAGCAATAACTGCAACTAAATGTTTCCGGTAACTGTTGATCAGTCCTGCACACCAGCTTGGAGGAATTTTAGCCCATTCCTCTGTGCAAAACAGCTTCAACTCTGGGATGTTGGTGGGTTTCCTCACATAAACTGCTTGCTTCAGGTCCTTCCACAACATTTTGATTGGATTAAGGTCAGGACTTTGACTTGGCCATTCCAAAACATTAACTTTATTCTTCTTTAACCATTCTTTTGTAGAACGACTTGTGTCCTTAGGGTCATTGTCTTGCTGTATGAACCACCTTCTCTTGAGATTCAGTTCATGGACAGATGTCCTGACATTTTCTTTAGAACTCGCTGGTATAATTCAGAATTCATTGTTCCATCAATGATGGCGGCAGCACGGTGGTGTAGTGGTTAGCGCTGTCGCCTCACAGCAAGAAGGTCCTGGGTTCGAGCCCCGGGGCCAGCGAGGGCCTTTCTGTGTGGAGTTTGCATGTTCTCCCCGTGTCCGCGTGGGTTTCCTCCGGGTGCTCCGGTTTCCCCCACAGTCCAAAGACATGCAGGTTACGTTAACTGGTGACTCTAAATTGACCGTGAGTGTGAATGGTTGTCTGTGTCTATGTGTCAGCCCTGTGATGACCTGGCGACTTGTCCAGGGTGTACCCCGCCTTTCGCCCGTAGTCAGCTGGGAGAGGCTCCAGCTTGCCTGCAACCCTGTAGAAGGATAAAGCGGCTAGAGATAATGAGATGAGATGAGATCAATGATGGCAAGCCGTCCTGGCCCAGATGCAGCAAAACAGGCCCAAACCATGATACTACCGCCACCATGTTTCACAGATGGGATAAGGTTGTTATGCTGGAATGCAGTGGTTTCCTTTCTCCAAACAAAACGCTTCTCATTTAAACCAAAATTCTATTTTGGTCTCATCCATCCACAGAACAGTTTTCCAATAGCCTTCTGGCTTGTCCACATGATCTTTAGCAAACTGCAGACGAGCAGCAGTGTTCTTTTTGGAGAGCAGTGGCTTTCTCCTTGCAACCCTGCCATGCAGACCATTGTTGTTCAGTGTTCTCCTGATGGTGGACTCATGAACATTAACATTAGCCAATGTGAGAAAGGCCTTCAGTTGCTTAGAAGTTACCCTGGGGTCCTTTGTGACCTCGCCGACTATTACATGCCTTACTCTTGGAGTGATCGTTGTTGGTTGACCACTCCTGGGGAGGGTAACAATGGTCTTAAATTTCCTCCATTTGTACACAGTCTGTCTGACTATGGATTGGTGGAGTCCAAACTCTTTAGAGATGGTTTTGTAACCTTTTCCAGCCTGATGAGCATCAACAACGCTTTTCCTGAGGTCCTCAGAAATCTTCTTTCTTCGTGCTATGATACACTTCCACAAACATGTGTTGTGAAGATCAGACTTTGATCGATCCCTGTTCTTTAAATAAAACAGGGATCCCACTCACACCTGATTATCATCCCAACTGATTGAAAACACCTGACTCTAATTTCACCTTCAAATTAACTGCTAATCCTGGAGGTTCACATACTTTTGCCACTCACAGATATGTAATATTGGATCATTTTCCTCAATAAATAAATTACCAAGTATAATATTTTTGTTTCATTTGTTTAACTGGGTTTTCTTTATCTATTTTTAGGACTTGTGTGAAAATCTGATGATGTTTTAGGTCATATTTATGCAGAAATATAGAAAATTCTAAAGGGTTCACAAACTTTCAAGCACCACTGTACCTGGGAGAGGCTATGGATCACTGCAATCAGGGGTTAAATTGGGCCGGGGCTGTCCGGGGCTGAGCCCCGGCACATAAGCTCGGAGCGGATGGCATATGATCACGCACACATCAAAAGCAACAAACTCTTTTCACGATTTTCAGTTCTGAATAATTAAATATCGTTTTATTAATCAATAAACCCATGACTTTTATGAGATAGATCATAGTTTTCCTGATAACAAGACGACCTGTCAAAGCTATTTAGAACAGAACTTGCGATCAGAGATTCTGGTTTCTGGAACACTGCGTGGGTTGCCAATTCCGCTTTTTATAAGCGACTTCGGGGTTTCTTTTTTGTGAGCTCGCTTTAAAAAAAAATCAGAAGTCGTGGTTTGCGGATTTTTGGGCTTGTGTTTCAGCGTTGTGACTTGTTTATAATTTTCTCCGTACACCGTCCCCCCTTTTACCTGCATACGATCCCAATCCATCAGAGGTGCTTGAACGAACTGTCTGTGCATTTGGCGAGTTCAATTTCCATAGTCCCCAGTTATCGACAGAAATTAGCCAGGGGGAAGGGGGAGATAATCATTATCATATTTTTTATTATTAAAAACAAAATATCAAATAATACTGAAGAGAGGAAAAAATAATACTGATCTAAATATGTTGTGTTTTTATTTTTAGACAGTATTATGTGTTTAGCAAAACACATACTGTCTAAAATAAAAACACAACATATTTAGATCAGTATTATTTTTTCCCCTCTTCAGTATTATTTGATATTTTGTTTTTAATAATAAAAAATATGATAATGATTATGTTCACTGTATTGTTAATATTATTAGTGTTTTATTATTTATTGTTAATATTTAATTTAATGTTAATTTATTATTATTTATTGTTAATATTATTAGTGTATTATTAGTGTAATTATTATTGTTATTATTATGTATTCAATTATTTATTTGGCATGTGGTGCTTTTTGTATTGTCTAGAACATACATAAGATGAGCATATTATAGCAGCAAAATAGAAGCACAATCATTTGAATGCAGCAAAACTTGCTGCATTCAAATGATTGTGCTTCTATTTTGCTGCTATAATATGCTCATCTTATGTATGTTCTAGACAATACAAAAAGCACCACATGCCAAATAAATAATTGAATACATAATAATAACAATAATAATAAATGCTTCCAATGTTATAGTGTTGTTTGTATTTGGTTGCATTCACTGCATGAATATATTTGATTGACAATTTGACTGACAGTGTTTTGGCATATTTAACATTTATCCTCCAAAATAAATCAACTGTTTTGGTTTAAGATTGTGCAAGCCTTCAAATTTTCTCACTGAACATTTCTCCTTCACATTTTTCACCTGTAGGCATGTGACAAGATTTAACATGATATTGCTCAACCTACCTCTGTAAAGTCAGCTAACAACTTATTAAAATGCACCAGAATTCAGCAAATAACATGTATGATAATACAAAACTTCTGGGGGAGGACCCCCAGACCCCCCACTAATCATTTCCTTCAAACCAATGTACAACAACCTGGGCACTACAAGACACACATAGGCCTACAACACACAGATAAGGTGTATATCTCTGTGCAATATGATATGGTTATCAAATTAGAGGGTTATTTTCCAAAAATTGGGGCAGGGCGGCGGGGGCAGGGGCGGGTATGAGGCAGAGCCCCCCCACATAACCAATCCCAATTTAACCCCTGACTGCAATCCTGTTGGCAACGTAAGTATGGAACCTTTTTGTTTGATAGTACATCAGTACTGAAATAAATTTACAATCAGTCCAAAATGTAGAATTCTCCAGATTCATATGAAGCTCCTTCTGAAGCATCCTGTCCACTTTAACAGCGAGTGTTGCAGCAGCAAGTTCAAGTCTTGGAATAGACATCTATTGTGTGGGAGTGTTTCACAGGAGCTACTCTGGATTTTGCAAGCACAAAAGTGACATGAATATTTCCTTTGCAGTTTGTAAGACTGAGGTAACTCACCATTCTGTAACCTGACTCACTTGCATCACAGAAATGATGCAGCTGAGCAGTCCTAGTTAAGACAAAGTTCTCAGGTTTTATGTACCTGTCCACTTGAAATCTGTGTAGCTGTTCCAGTTCTGTGATCTGTCTTTGCTATGGCTTGGAGAGTGCTTCTGGAATGGCATCATCCCATCCACAATTTTCAAGGCAAAGCTTTTGTAGGATTTGCTTGGCTTTGAGAATAAAGGGGGCAAGGAAACCCAGTGGGTCATAGATAGAACTTACAACAGAAAGAATGGCTCGTCTTGTTAGAACGTTGTTCTTGATGGCTACCTTGAAGGTAAATGTGTCTTTCTGGATGTTCCACTGGATTCCTAAGGCTCTCTCCAGTGGTGGATTGTCCCTGTCCAGGTCAAGCTGTTTGACAAGCGTGGCTCTGTGACTTTCAGGTATTGTAGCAAGGACTTCACAGCTGTTACTCACCCACTTGTTCAGGGTGAATCCTCCAAGGGTGCATGCTTCCCTAAGGTCCATTGTGAGCTGGATTGCCTTGTTGACAGAGGCCACGGATTTGAGACAGTCATCAACATAAAAATTATGTTTGTGTCAATAGTTTCAAGACTGAATTGGTCTGAATTGTCAACTGCTGTTTGTTTGAGAGCAAAATTAGCAATGCTCGGTGATGACACAGCACCAAAGAGATGGATATTCATCCAGTAGACTTTGAGCGGCTGACTGACATCCCCCTGTGGCCACCAGAGGAATCTGAGGAAGTCACGGTGCTGTTCTTGAACACGTTCTTGGTAATACATTGCTTCTATGTCTGCCATTAAAGCAATTCTTTCTTGCCTGAACCTGAGCAGAATGCCCAGAAGGGGGTTGGCCAGGTCAGGACCCTGGAGAAGTTCTGTGTTCAGAGATTTGCCTTTGTAAGAAGAAGAACAATCAAACACGACTCGAAGTTTTCCCTTTTGCTTATGGTATACGCCGTGATGTGGTATATACCATATCTTGCCATCATTTCTTTGCAGCTGATGTGGCAGCACCTTTTCTGTGTAGCCTTTCCTGAGCACATCTTCCATGAATGCTTTATACTCACTTGCATAAGCAGAATCCTTTGTGAATCTCCTGGAGAGACCCACCGCTCGCTGTACCGCCACCTCCTTGTTGTCAGGTAAGGTTACATCTTTATCACAGAAGGGCAAAGATGTAACCAAGTGATAATGACCATTTTTGAGCATAACTGACCTTGCTGTTATGTCCATTAATTTTTTTGTCCTCAACAGACATCTCTAATTTTTCCTCATAATCCTTTTCAGGAAAACCATTGTTATATTGTCTAATGAGCAGGTCCTTGAGGTTTTCCATTGAGATACGATTGACTGTGATTGATGCTGTGCCACATTTCCCTATAGCAGAGCAAGTGTTGAGTGGGCCGCTGACCACCCATCCTAAGAGAGTCTTGATTGCATATGGTCCATTTTCTTGACTGTTAATTACTCACCAGGACTCCACTGCCTTTGGCACGTTCATTCCAATTAAGATCTCAATGTTAGCGTCAATGCTTTGCAATGTGACTCCTTTGAGGTAAGGCCATCTTTTCAGGTTATGTTGACTAAGCAAGTTGTCTTTCGACATCGGAATTTTGGATTGATGTACACTTTAGGCAGCTCTGTGTACACACTTCCATTAATGTTGCCTACCTCAAGTCCTGTGAGCTCGTAGCTCTTGACCAGTCACTCCTACCCCATTGTCCGCAAGACTACTTCAATTCGGCGTCCTTTGGCGTTCAGTTGGTGCATGATGTTTTCGGTGCAGAAGGTGGCCGAACTGCCTGGGTCAAGAAAGGCATAGGTCATAATGGTTCTGGTACCCTTGGATGCCTTCACCTGAACAGGCACAACGGCTAGCGTACACTCCTTGCTGGCCCCTGTTGCATGATCAGCAGAGACCAGGGCATTATTGACAGGAGGCCTTTTTGTTTGGTTTGGGGTGTTTGACACAGTCCACATTCTCCCTAAACTATCACTGTTGTGTAACAAGGTAGGATGCTTACGCTTGCAAATCTGACAGACCATTTTCTTATTACAATTTTTACTGAGGTGTCCTTTTTTTAGACAACTGAAGCAGTATCCATTTTTCTTGAGGTATTCAACCTTTTGGTCATGTGGTTTTAAATTGAACTTTTTACAGTCTGCTATTTCATGTTTGTCTGAACAGAAGCTACATGAAGACAAAACCACAAAGTGAGGGTTGGTTTGCTGTGTCTTGGCTGGCTGTGATACTACCTGCTCTTCAGCTGGCATTACAGTAGTCACGAAACTGCTTACCCTTTTAGGTGCCTTCGTATCAGGTCTGGCCTTCAAGACTGGACTTCTACTTGGTGGAGGATCTTTGATATCTCCAAACACTGGGTGGAGTAAGATACTGGACTGATGTTCCAGGAAATCTACAAGATGCTTGAATCTAGTGCATGTATTATTTTTCTGAAGAGATTCATATACTACATTTCGCCACCGTTCACGAAGTTTGTAGGGCAGTTTAGAAACGAGTAACTTTAGATTAGATGCTATCAATTCATCAAGATAGTCCAAATTTTGCATCGCATTGTGGCATTCTCTCAGATATAGAGCATATGCTTGGAGAGCCTTCCCATCATCAGGTCTTATAGATGTCCAATTCAGAGCCTTTTCAAGATATGCATTTGCAATCTTCATTTCGTTTCCAAAATGTTTGTTTAACAGCTGTTTCACTTCAGGATAGCCTCTGTGGGCATCCATATGCATGCAACTTCTAACAAGATCTTTGGCCTGTCCTTCAGTGAACTGCTCAAGAAAGTAAAGTCTGTCAATTACTTGTGTTATTTTCAATTGAATGTTCAAAAGCAAGAATGAATGATTGATAAGACAAAGGATTGCCATTAAACACAGGCACATCTCTTTTTGGCAAGAAAGATTTGGTTGTCTCACCATTAACTGTGAGGTCCTTTTGTCTGTGTAGCATTGCAGTCATTGTGGTATCACCAGCGGTGTCATGGCTGAGTTCAAGCTGTGGGCTGGAAGTTGTTCTGTTCCTCCTGGAGCTGCTGTGAGCATGTTTTTCTGCCCTTTGCAGCGGTGTCTTGGGCACAGTTGCCAGAGGAGGAAGTGGTGCAAATTCAATGGCTGAGGCATCAGGGAGAGCTGATGGTTCAGCAGGTTCTTGTTTGCTTGCCCCCAAGTACTCCTTCATGGCATCACCCTGTTCTCCAGTCCCACTTAATGCTTTTAGTTTAGCATCGGATTCAGCTAGCTGTGCTTGTAGCTCAATCTGCTGTCTTTTGGATTTCAAAGCAGCTTCCTCCATCTAGAGGGCTTGCAGAGCTGGTAAGGCTTTAGCTCGGGCCTCAAGAGCAGCCCTTTCAGCAGCAGCAATTTTAGCAGCAGATGATGTCTTAGATGCCTTAGATCAGGGGTTCTCAACCTTTTGCAACCTGGGCCCCACCAAAGCTGGTTCATTGCAGTTGGGGGCCCCTCTTCTCGCCCCGCCCCCATCCCCCCCCCAAACACACTCACCCGCAGTGACGCCACCCGACCTACAGCACCTTATATCGATAGATAGATAGATAGATAGATAGATAGATAGATAGATAGATAGATAGATAGATAGATAGATAGCCCTGGGCTAGATTATTATTATTATTAGTAGTAGTAGTAGTAGTAGTAGTAGTAGTAGTAGCAGCAGTAGTAGCATTATCCATTCCATAGAAATACATAGGCCTATTATCATTATTAGGCTATTGTTATAATTGGCAGTAGCACCACATTTCTAATCTGCTTTCGGGCATTATTATTATTATTATTATTATTATTATTATTATTATTATGGCCTATTATCATTACTAAGCTGTTGGCAGTAGTACAAGACTTATGTTCTTTCAGGCATTATTATTATTATTAGGCCTATTATTATTATTATTATTATTGCTGTTGTTGGTTGTTGATATTATTATTATTATTATTATTATTATTATTATTATTATGCTATTATTATTAATAGGCATTATTATTATTATTATTATTATTATTATTATTATTATTAGTGTTTTTATTAGGTATTTTATTAGGTTTATCATTAGCTGGCTATTGATATCATTGGGAATTGGGACCAGGCGTGAATTTAGGTTTTACTTTTTACTGTGCCTTTGTGATCTGCATTTGCGTTAATGCGAGACCTGAGCCTGCTTTGCCTTACAAAGATCCTCGATTCTTGGTGAAATGTTTGACAAGCACAGTCTCAAGTCATCCTCAATTTGCGCACGATTGCGATATTTCGTTTTGAGCGCAGTCATTTTTGAAAATCCTGCCTCACACAAGTAGGTCGATGCAAATGGGATGAGCAGTTTCAAGGCTACGTCACACAGTTGCGGGTACTCCTGCATCAATGCTGCCCAGAATGTCAAAAGAGGGCATGAGGTGAAGACTGCCTTAAGTCTACTGTCACTCTTCAGCTCAATAAGCTGTTCCTGCATGTCAACTGGAAGTTCGTCAGCAGTACACACAAATGGATCTCGAACCCACGCAAAAGAGCGATAATCCTCTGTGAAGTATGCCGCAAACTGTTTTCTCATTACCGACAGGTGCTCTGACGCTGCTTGAAAGACAGATGAGAAATCGTGGGAAGTGCCTGCATTACTGATAAAGTCTGCAAGGCTTGGGAACATATCACAGTTCCCCCGACTGATGCGGCCACACACACAAGATTTTATGATAGATTGATGATAGATTTTATAATAGTATTGATTTGTATGTAATAGTCCAATGTCCTGCATTTTGACATGGGTAAATGTGTTGCATCTGCTTAGCTACTATAGCCTGTTAGCCCCAGATTTTTTTTTCCTCCATACATGAAGCCTACTCGCGACCCCCCTGGAGTACCTCCGCGCCCCACCAGGGGGGCGCGCCCCCCCGGTTGAGAACCACTGCCTTAGATGATGTCTTAGATGCCTTGGACAAATTTGAAACACTGTCTTCAGGCTCAACAGTGAACTGCAATTTTTGTTGTTGCTTCTTCCACATTTCAACTTCTTGAATAAAGTAATTAAAGTTCTGCGCTCTGGGCTCATACCATTCAACTTCATCATTGGCTCTCTCTTCCTCATTCATTAGTAATTGAACCGAATTGTGAACAGAATTAAAGTCCTGAATACATACATGTAGCACTTCCATATTTTTATTCACCTTTTCAACATTTCCGTCTTCAACAAGCAGATTCTTGATTTCATTTATTTTTCTAGTGCATACTCCTAGCTTTCCACGGCGTGTGACCATTTCAGATTTTAAAAGCTTCACTGATTCCTTAGTCGTCTCTGACTCTTTGTCCGTCATCGTGTTATCAAGTGGTTTACAATTCATGCCAATAAAGTCCTTTAAGTTTATCAACTTTTTAGAGTACTTAAGCCAGTAGTTTATATTTCACTGTTCGTCAACACTTACTCGTTAGCAGTCCTTTCCTTTGGGCCTTCATTCATGAAGTCGTTGGCACTTCCTACATTGCATTATCCATTCATTCAAAGATCCATTTAACGCTTCGTTCATAAGGACGATAAGCATTCAACGAATCCATGATATAATCCACAGGTTGTAATCCTTTGAAAGACGTCAGTCTTCGGTAGTTTTCCGACGGTGAAGTAGCAATTCCTTGCAACAAATATTGCCACATGAGGTTGATGAGGTTCCCGACACACAATCCAGTTCAGCACTCACAGAAAGTCCAATGAAATAAGATGGCGGTTTATTCCATTAAGACAATTCCAGTTTACTTTACGGTTGCGAAGAAAGGATCAAAAAGGGAAACTAAAGTAAAGCTCTGTTAGTTTAGTAGGTTATTCCAATGCATTCGGCTTATTGCAGTCAGAAAACTATTCCACCTCGTCATCTACCTTACCCCTGATTCAAAGGACTAATTAAAGCTTGCAGTTACGTGCCACACCGGCATGTCAGGGGGAGTGGCTACATACCACATGACAGGTAAGGCAATCAGGTAAGTATCTAATGTAATTCTAACATAATTCCTTTTACGGGTTACCAAACTAAATCATATAGAAACAACAAATACTAAGTCATACAGCAACCTATGGCTCCTACACCATGTTTAATGTAGTGTTTGTCTTAGAATAGGTTCTTGAAGAGGTGTGCTGGTGTGAAAGGGAATGTCTATATCAGCCATTTATCTGGCATAGCCTTCAAACATTTCAGACTGAGCTGGTGTGAAGTAGTTGATCCAGTCTCCAACCTCTCCTGTGGAAAAGAAAAATAAATTATACATTAATGTAACACTGACTTGGGGAGAACCAGGAGAAATGTTAGTAATGTTTGTCCAGGCCTTTTCTTATGAAAGGAGAGATGGAAATGTCAAATACTGGCTTTGGGAAGAAAGTAGTTGGCCATTGGGTTGTTCTTCATCACATTAAAGGATGTCAACTCCATGACCTTGTTGATGATATCATCAGATAGTGACAGGTCCAGGTACTGCATAATCCTCATCATCTCAATGAGGGTTCTGAATTTGAAAGGAAACCCAATAAATAAGTATGAAGGTCAATCTATAGCAGGAGTTCCTGAGCTGTGGGTCATGACCCCATGTTAAGCTTGTTCTCTAATGTGATGTGCTGCACTAGTGTAGTTCAGCAAAAAATGGACAACTTTTCCTTTACCTCCACTCAACAAACTATTGTTGTCTCTCAAATCATACACTTATGTAGCTGTGGCAGCGGGGGCGTGGTCAAGCGCCGGTCTGTGACAGGAGGGCGGAGTCAGGGAAGGTAAGTGGCAGAATCACTACACCTGACATCAATTAACCTGTGTTTGTGTGTCTTCCCAGTGACCGCGCCCTATTTAAAGAGGGAGAGCAGAGAAGCTCATCCCCGAACAAGACACCAGTCATGTGTGTGTGTTGAGTGGGAAAAGTTGTTAGACTGAAAAGTGTGGCAATAAAGCCCTATTTTGACCCTGATCTCTGTCCTGCTGTCTTCTGTGCTCCACCCTTCCACACGAACCACTACAGTGGTGCTGAAACCCGGGGCGTGGAGCACCAACGCTGAATCGCCCCATGGAGTCTTCCCCGTTCGCCGACCTGGTCCACGCCCTCGCCACAGCCCAGCAAAGCCAGCACCAGGCGCTAGTCACGCTCCGTAAGGAGCAGGAGCAGCGCTTCGAGGCCCTGGTGTTGGCCCAGCAAGAGGACCGACAGGCGTTCCGGCACCTCCTCGTGTCGGCGGGGACAACTGACGCTTCCACCGCGGGCCCGTCCTCCCTCACCCTGACAAAGATGGGCCCGCAGGATGACCCCAAGGCTTTCATCACACTCTTTGAGCAAGTCGTGGAGACCTCGGGGTGGCCAATGGACCAGCACGCCGTGGGCCTCCTCCCCCTGCTAACGGGAGAGACACAGCTGGCTGCGCTTCAGCTCCCCGCCGATCGCCAGCTGGCCTACGCGGACCTTCATCGGGCCATCCTCCAGCGTGTGGGGCGCACACCCGAACAGCAGCGCCAGCGCTTCCGCGCTCTGCTCTTGGAGGAAGTCGGCCGGCCGTTCGCGTTTGGCCAGCAACTCTGGGACGCCTGCTGGCGGTGGCTGAGGGCCAACAACCGTGACGCCGAGGGGATCATCGATCAGGTGGTGCTGGAGCAGTTCATCGCGCGCTTGCTGACAGGAACCGCGGAGTGGGTCCAGTGCCACTGCCCAGCATTGCTGGATCAGGCCATTGAGCTGGCGGAGGACCATTTGGCAGCTGTTCCGGTGGCAGGACAGCAGACCGCCTCTTCTCTTCTCTCCTCTTCTCTCTCTCCCCCTCCTCTTGTGTCTCGTCCTCGCCCCATTCCCCCACCGCGGAGGTGGGGGCCGGCACCACTCCAGCCGGCCCGCTGCACCTGCGGTGCCCTCCCGTTTCTCCTTTCTGTGTCTGTCTCCCCCCCCGCCTCAGGTGAGTGAGCCCCAGAACACCGGTGCAGAGAGGAAGCCCGGGCCGGTTTGCTGGCGCTGCAGGGAACCGGGCCACCTCCAACAGCAGTGCACGGCAATGGAGGTGGGCGCGGTGGTTCAGATCCCCGACGCGCCAGAAGCTGCCCTCGATTGGGCCGGAGCGTATCGCATACCGTTGAGTATCCAAGGGGATACATATCAGGCTTTGGTGGATTCTGGTTGTAATCAGACCTCAATTCACCAAAGCCTGGTGCAAAATGAGGCATTGGGGGGAGCACAGGGGGTGAAGTTGTTGTGTGTGCATGGGGACGTTCACAGCTACCCTTTGGTGTCAGTCCACATTTTTTTCCAAGGGGAAAAATTTATAGTGAAGGCGGCAGTTAATCCTCGCCTTACCCACTCTTTAATTTTGGGGACTAATTGGCCGGGATTTCGGGGTTTAATGACATGCTTAGTAGAGAGTGGGTCCTGCCATTTAACAGGGGGAGGTCCCAGTGTTGCTTTGGCGGGAGCAGCTGTCATAGAGCTGTCTACGTCATCTCCGCGTCAGAGTGAGGAGCCGCTGGCCCCTCCTCTCTCTATTGGGGGATCCCTCGCAGACTTCCCATTAGAGCAGTCATGAGACGAGACTCTGCGACATGCGTTTGACCAAGTGAGAGTAATCGATGGGCAAACGCTCCAGCCGAACGCCACCCCGTCCTTCCCCTACTTCGCGATTATGAAGGATAGATTATACCGAGTGACACAGGACACTCAGACAAAAGAGCGAGTCACACAACTTTTAATTCCAAAGAGCCACCAGGAATTGGTATTCCAGGCAGCTCACTTTAATCCCATGGCTGGACACTTAGGGCAGGATAAAACACTAGCCTGAATAATGGCCCGATTCTATTGGCCGGGGATTCGTGGCGACGTTCGTAGGTGGTGTACGGCGTGCCGCGAATGCCAATTAGTAAATCCAGCGGCCATTCCGAAAGTGCCTTTGTGCTCTCTACCTTTAATCGAGACTCCGTTTGAAAGAGTTGGGATGGATCTCGTCGGGCCATTAGATCGGTCAGCACGAGGGTACAGCTTTATATTAGTTCTGGTGGACTATGCAACGCGATACCCGGAAGCAGTGCCTCTCCACAATATCTCAGCACGCAGTATTGCAGAGGCGCTCTTCCGCGTTATCTCCCGAGTTGGAATCCCGAAAGAGATTCTGACTGATCAAGGCACCACGTTTATGTCACGGACACTGCGCGAACTGTATGGGTTATTGGGGATTAAGACGATCCGCACCAGCGTGTATCACCCACAAACGGACGGTTTAGTGGAACGGTTCAACCGCACCCTCAAGAATATCATTAAAAAATTCGTAAGTGAGGACACACGTAATTGGGATAAGTGGCTCGAGCCCTTGTTGTTTTCAGTGCAAGAGGTTCCCCAAGCCTCCACGGGGTTCTCCCCATTCGAATTATTATATGGGCGTAAGCCGCGCGGCATTCTAGACGTGCTGCGGGAAAATTGGGAGGAGGGACCTTCACAAAGTAAGAACGAAATTCAATACGTTATGGACCTGCATGCAAAACTCCACACACTCACCCACCTAACCCAGGAGAATTTGCAGCAGGCCCAGGAACGGCAAGCCCGCCTGTACAACAAGGGTACGTGCCTTAGGGAGTTCACACCGGGAGATAAGGTACTCGTACTGTTGCCCACGTCGAGCTCCAAATTAATCGCCAAGTGGCAAGGACCCTTTGAGGTCACACGGCCAGTCGGGGACGTCGACCACGAGGTGAGGTGAACAGACAGGGGTGGGGCACTACAGATTTACCACCTCAATCTGCTTAAACTCTGGAATGAGGAGGTCCCTGTGGCGTTGGTGTTGGTGGTTCCGGAGAAGGCGGAGCTGGGGCCGGAGATTCAAAAAGGGGCATTGGCGTCACGTACCTCTCCAGTCCCCTGTGGAGACCACCTCTCCCCGACCCAACTCACGGAGGTCGCCCAGTTGCAGACCGAGTTTTCGGATGTGTTCTCGCCCCTGCCCGGTCGCACTAACCTCATAGAGCACCACATAGAGACGCCCCCGGGGGTGGTAGTGCGTAGCCGCCATTACAGGCTACCCAAACACAAAAAAAAGGTGGTTCGGGAAAAACTTGAGACCATGCTCGAAATGGGCATCGTCAAGGAGTCCCACAGTGACTGGAGCAGCCTGGTGGTCTTGGTACCCAAGGCCAACGGGTCGGTCCGGTTCTGTGTGGACTATAGAAAAGTCAACGCGGTGTCTAAATTTGACGCATACCCAATGCCTTGTATTGATGAGTTGCTCGATCGACTCAGCACTGCTCACTTTTATTCGACACTGGATTTGACGAAGGGATATTGGCAGATCTCCTTGACTCCACTATCCCGAGAAAAAACTGCCTTTTCCACACCGTTTGGTTTACACCAATTCGTTACACTTCCGTTTGGGCTGTTTGGGGCGCCCGCTACATTTCAGCGGCTGATGGACAGGGTCCTCTGCCCCCACGCCACCTATGCGGCCGCTTATCTCGACGACATCATCGTCTATAGCAATGACTGGCCGAGGCACCTCGAAAATCTAAGGGCCATCATTAGGTCGCTGAGGCGAGTGGGTCTCACAGCCAACCCGAAGAAGTGTGCGATTGGGCGGGTGGAAGTACAGTATCTGGGCTTACACTTGGGCAACGGGCAGGTGCGTCCCCAAATTAACAAGACCGCAGCAATTGCGGCCTGCCTGAGGCCCAAGACCAAAAAGGGGGTGAGACAGTTCCTGGGGCTGTCTGGCTATTATCGTAGGTTTATACCTAATTATTCGGACGTCACCAGCCCGCTGACTGATCTGACTAAAAAGGGGGCACCAGATCCGGTCCAGTGGACGGAGCAATGCCAGCGGGCTTTTTCTGAGGTAAAGGCTGCACTGTGCGGGGGGCCACTTTTACACTCCCCTGACTTTTCTCTCCCCTTTATGTTGCAGACCGATGCGTCGGACAGAGGGCTGGGGGCGGTTTTGTCCCAGGAGGTGGAGGGGGAGGACCGCCCCGTCCTGTATATCAGCAGGAAGCTGTCGGTGCATGAGGGGCGCTACAGCACCATAGAGAAAGAGTGTCTGGCCATCAAGTGGGCGGTCCTCGCCCTCCGGTACTACCTGCTGGGGCGCCCTTTCACCCTCTGTTCGGACCACACGCCCTTCCAGTGGCTCCACCGCATGAAGGATGCCAACGCGCGGATCACCCGTTGGTATCTGGCACTCCAACCCTTTAATTTCAAGGTGGTCCACAGGCCGGGGGTGCAGATGGTCGTGGCGGACTTCCTCTCCCATCGAGGGGGGGGAGTCGGCTGCAGGCCGGACAGCCGCCCGGCCTGAGTCGGGCGGTGGGGGTATGTGGCAGCGGGGGCGTGGTCAAGCACCGGTCTGTGACAGGAGGGCGGAGTCAGGGAAGGTAAGTGGCAGAATCACTACACCTGATGTCAATTAACCTGTGTTTGTGTGTCTTCCCAGTGACCGCGCCCTATTTAAAGAGGGACAGCAGAGAGCAGAGGAGCTCATCCCCGAACAAGACGCCAGTCGTGTGTGTGTGTGTTGAGTGGGAAAAGTTGTTAGACTGAAAAGTGTGGCAATAAAGCCCTATTTTGACCCTGATCTCTGTCCTGCCGTCTTCTGTGCTCCACCCTTCCACATGAACCGCTACAGTAGCCTACTGTTCTAGACTGTTATGAAGTATTAAAACTAACTGGTTTTGCTATTAGAGTTGGTGTTTGGATTTTAAAAACCTGTCAATGTAAAAGATCTGTTCTGCATTCCAGTCAAGGATTCTGGATTTTCTAAATCAGTTAATATTTCTGAATACGAGGTTAAAGTTTTCTAACTGAGACACACTCATGACAACTTTCATGAGGACAGCAAAAAGCTTTAAGAGACACAAAGCACATCTGTGTGTAGTGTTCATTTGTTCCATAATTCCAAAAGCTGTGAAAAATGTTAAAGCCTGGATGGATTAGAATGCACACTCCTTGATAAGGTTGCAAAAATAATTTATCTGGTCCATTTGCAGCAACAAAAGATTAATTAAAAGGTTGTTATAATTAGGAAAATAATTTATACTTAGTGAAAAACTGGTAACAAAAGCTCATTAAACAGGTATAAGAAGCATGGTCAAAACAGTGCGTTTCTCCCCGCTACCATTTTCCATCAGCCTCCCTAAACATCTAAGGCCCTATGTCAGATATACCATTAAAGCAACATCATACTTACCATAAAAATATTAATTTCATATGCAAAACCATGAAATGGATATAACACTGTGGTGTAAAGTGAGTTTGGGCAGCATGGTGGTGTAGTGGTTAGCACTGTTGCCTCACCACAAGAAGGTTCTGAGTTCGAGGCCAGTGGCTGACGGGGGCCTTTCTGTGTGGAGTTTGTATGTTCTCCCCGTGTCTGTGTGGATTTCCTCCAGGTGCTTCAGTTTCCCCCACAGTTCAAAGACATGCAGTTAGGTTAACATGGGGCAGCCATGGCCTGAGGTTGGGCTGAAGTGCCCTTGAGCAAGGGCACCTAACCCACAACTGCTACCCGGGTACTGTAGCATAGCTGCCCACTGCTCTGGGTATGTTTGTGTGTGCTCATTGCTCACATGTGTGCATGTGTGTTCACTGCTTCAGATGGGTTAAATGCAGAGGTTAAATTTCACTCTGTGCTTAAGTCTGTGCTTGAGTGTATGTGTAACAAAGACTTCTTGGCTTGGCTATAATTTATGACAGTTTGCACATGTGCAACATGGTAAGCACTACTAGTTAGCCTTGTTTTAGGGACTTATGGATGTACAGCCCTCCATCTTCTCTCTCCTCTATTTTCATGGACTTGTTGCGAATATAAATTAGTCGCATGGTGTCAGAAGTGGGATAGACACAGTACATTTATTTGACAGCAAGTTTATTGAGTGTCACACCCATGCTCGTTGGCTGACTTGTGTGCACTCTGGATGCATGCAGCAAACTGATTCACGTGTGTGCGCTGCTAATGAATCACACCTGCATGGGATTAACGTGCAATCAGTGTGCCTATATAAGGACTTTCAATGCACTCGGTTTGTGAAGTACAGTGGGGCAAAAAAGTATTTAGTCAGTCACCAATTGTTCAAGTTCTCCCACTAAAAAGATGAGAGAGGCCTGTAATTTTCATCATAGGTATACCTCAACTATGAGAGACAAAATGAGAAAAAAAAATACAGAAAATCACATTGTCTGATTTTTAAAGAATTTATTTGCAAATTATGGTGGAAAATAAGTATTTGGTCAATAACAAAAGTTCATCTCTATACTTTGTTATATACCCTTTGTTGGCAATGACAGAGGTCAAAAGATTTCTGTAAGTCTTCACAAGGTTTTCACACACTGTTGCTGGTATTTTGGCCCATTCCTCCATGCAGATCTCCTCTAGAGCAGTGATGTTTTGGGGCTGTCGCTGGGCAACACGGACTTTCAACTCCCTCCAAAGATTTTCTGTGGGGTTGAGATCTGGAGACTGGCTAGGCCACTCCAGGACCTTGAAATGCTTCTTACGAAGCCACTCCTTCGTTGCCCGGGCAATGTGTTTGGGATCATTGTCATGCTGAAAGACCCAGCCACGTTTCATCTTCAATGCCCTTGCTGATGGAAGGAGGTTTTCACTCAAAATCTCACAATACATGGCCCCATTCATTCTTTCCTTTACACGGATCAGTCGTCCTGGTCCCTTTGCAGAAAAACAGCCACAAAGCATGATGTTTGAGTTACATGTTGATCCTGGGATTGAGATGCTGGCCTCTTCTGCCCCTTGGACCTGCTTGATCCATCCTGGTGCCCTGTGTCTGGTCGGAGTTTTATCGCCCCACTCCTGTGAAGGACGGCCCCATGAGGACAGTTGAGGGTTATACCTGTTAAAACTGTTAATATTATAGTCAGGCTGTCTGTTGTTGCCCAAATGAGGATGGGTTCCCTTTTGAGTCTGGTTCCTCTCGAGGTTTCTTCCTCATGTCGTCTGAGGGAGTTTTTCCTTGCCACCGTCGCCACAGGCTTGCTCATTGGGGATAGATTAGGGATAAAATTAGCTCATGTTTTAAGTCGTTCAAATTCTGTAAAGCTGCTTTGCGACAATGTTTATTGTTAAAAGCACTGTACAAATAAACTTGATTTGATTTGATTTTGATTTGTTTCCACCCCCATGCTTCACAATAGGTATGGTGTTCTTTGGAGGCAACTCAGCATTCTTTCTCCTCCAAACACGACAAGTTGAGTTTTTACCAAAAAGTTCTATTTTGGTTTCATCTGACCATATGACATTTTCCCAATCCTCTTCTGGATCATCCAAATGCTCTCTAGCAAACTTCAGATGGGCCTGGACATGTACTGGCTTAAGCAGGGGGACACGTCTGGCACTGCAGGATTTGAATCCCTGACAGCGTAGCCTTTGTTACTTTGGTCCCAGCTTTCTGCAGGTCATTCACTAGGTCCCCCCGTGTGGTTCTGGGATTTTTGCTCACTGTTCTTGTGATCATTTTGACCCCATGGGGTGAGATCTTGCGTGGAGCCCCAGATCGAGGGAGATTATCAGTGGTCTTGTATGTCTTCCATTTTCTAATAATTGCTCCCACAGTTGATTTCTTCACACCAAGCTGCTTACCTATTGCAGATTCAGTCTTCCCAGCCTGGTGCAGGTCTACAATTTTGTTTCTGGTGTCCTTTGACAGCTCTTTGGTCTTGGCCATAGTGGAGTTTGGAGTGTGACTGTTTGAGGTTGTGGACAGGTGTCTTTTATACTGATAATGAGTTCAAACAGGTGCCATTAATACAGGTAATGAGTGGAGGACAGAGGAGCCTCTTAAAGAAGTTGTTACAGGTCTGTGAGAGCCAGAAACCTTGCTTGTTTGTAGGTGACCAAATACTTATTTTACCGAGGAATTTACCAATTAATTCATTAAAAATCCTACAATGTGATTTCCTGGATTCTTTCCCCCCCATTCTGTCTCTCATAGTGAAGTGTACCTATGATGAAAATTACAGGCCTCTCTCATCTTTTTAAGTGGGAGAACTTGCACAATTGGTGGCTGACTAAATACTTTTTTGCCCCACTGTATAGCATTGTTGACATTACTGAGCCATATTAGTATATTTCTTTGGTTTCCTGATCCCACCACCACCCGGCTATCAAGATGTTCTCGTTTCACTGCTGGGCCATGAGGATATTGCTGCCATGCTGCCGAGGTCTGACAAGGACAGGAGCAGTGCTCAAACAGAGCCCTATCTGGAATTCAGATCCTGTCCTGAGCTCAAGCCCCTGTCCAGTCCAGAGCCAATGTCCAGTCCAGAGCTCGAGCCCACATCCTGTCCAGAATCCAAGTCCTGTCCAGAACTCAAGCCCATGTTCAGTTCAGAGTCCAGGTCCTGTCCAGAGCCTGAGCCCATGTCTAGTCCAAAGCCCAAGTCCAGTCTAGAGCCCAAGCCCCCACCTGAGCCAAGAATCTGGTGCCACGTCGGCACAGAGCAGAGCCATCCATCCATTATCTGTAACTGCTTATCCTGTGTAGGGTTGCGGGCAAGCTGAAGCCTATCCCAGCTGAGACAAACCTAGAGAAACAATTCACACTCACATTCACACCTATGGTCAATTTAGAGCCACCAATTAACCTAACCTGCATGTCTTTGGACTGCGGGGGAAACCAGAGCACCCAGAGGAAACCCAAGCAGACATGGGGAGAACATGCAAACTCTGCACAAAAAGATTCCTGTTGGCCACTGGGCTCAAACCCAGAACCTTCTTGCTGTGAGGCGATAGTGCTAACCATTACACCACCATGCACCTTCCCCAGGGCCAGTGAAGATGGATTTAAGCTCCTGAAGGGAGCTCTTTGGGGGGTTCTGTCACACCCATGCGCCTTAGATGACTCTCATGCGCACTCTGGATGTGTGCTGTGAACTGATTCATGTGAGCATGCTGCTAATGAATTACACCTGCATGGGATTAAGGTGCAATGTGCCTATATAAGGACTTTGAATGCACTCTCAGTTTGCGAAGTATTGCATTATTGAGCCATATTTGTATATTGTTTTCCTGGTTTCCTGATCCCTGCCCATAGTCTGTGATTCTGCTTTTGCCTTGTGATACTGTTCATGCCTCACCTGACCAATTATTTGTCACACCGTTCATGATTTTGCCTCCCATTTGGGATTGTTTGCCTAATTCCTGTTTTTATAATAAACACCTTCTGCACAGACATCCATCTCCAACAATCCCTGACCGAATACTTTGCTCAGCTGACATCGAGGCTCAGAATGGTGAAATTTTTGGCACCAGAGAAATTTAATTTTGCCAAGCCAGAGGACTGACCAGACTGGAAACAATGCTTTTCAAGGTGTTGGTCACAACAAAGGTCAACGAGGAGCCACCTGAAGTCCAAGTGAATGCTCTGATTTACTCTATGGGCTCAGAGGCAGAATAAATGTACAAATCATTTGCCTTTGAGGACAAAGAGTAGGTCAATGATGATATGTTAAGGCTGTTTGATGGGCACTTTGTGCTGAAATGGAACTTGATTTTTGAGCAGACACAGTTTCACTCACAGAACGACAGGGCAGGTGATAATTTTGAACAAGACATAAGGCACCTACACAAAATTACTACTCACTGTGACTTTTCTGAGAAAAGAGGAGGAAATGCATGACAGGCTTGTCATTGGAATTAAAGATAAAGACCTTTCACTGAAATTGCACATGATGAGTCACCTAATTTTAAAAAAGGCAGCTGCTATGATGAAGAACTCAGAGTTAGTGAAGTTTCAGAACAGGGAGACTGGTGCAATGGGAAAGGTCAATGAGATAAAAACAAAGCTGTGAAAAAGAAACAATAAACAACAACAAAACCCCACACAAACACCGGGGCCTTAGGAGGGCACAAGTAAACAAAGGAGCAGTTGTGGCAGAAGCAGGCACAATCATAAGAGAGAAAATTGCCTAGCAAAGGATAGGGAATGTAATAAGTGCAACAAAAGTGCTCTGAGAGCACAATATCCCCTGCTACAATATATTGCAAATGAAATTGCAATATGCGTATTACTGTCCTATAACAAAGCCTTTTGCCAAGTTTTGTGAAATTCCTCCAAAATTGTGAGGAGTTGATTTCAGAAGGCGAGAACCCTTTTCGGAATGGATGGACAGACAGACTTCACCACAACAATCCCCCTTCGGGCCTTTTGGCCAGCAGGGGATAACAAAATAGGCCATTTTGGTGACAAATTCAGAACTAGATTAATTCAAAAAGTGACAGTGGAAGTGGACAATTGTCCACTTCCACTGTCACTTTTTGAATTAATTGGGCTCAATAATTAGGGCCCGAGCCCTATGGGCGAAGGCCCTATTGTTCTTGTAAGAGTTCACTATTATTAGGGCCCGAGCCCTATGGGCGAAGGCCCTATTGTTCTTGTAAGAGTTCACTATTATTATTCTTCTTCCGTCTTCTTCTTCTTCTTCTTCTTCTTCCGTCTTCTTCTTCTTCTTCTTTATTTTTCTCCGCTGTTGGGCCATTTTCGGGGCGCTTGCCATGGGCGAAAACGCACGAAATTTGGCACCAGTTCCGAGAATTGCCACCGCTACTCAGAACCAGAAGCCCAAACTTGGCCGGGGCTCCGGGCCTCTATAGCGCCCCCTAAGTCGTTGTGATTTTGGCCTCCCGCATTAAGGTGCCTGGGTGCCATGTAGTTTGTAGTAGTGGCATGCCATTTGGTACGCATATGTATCTCACTAAGCCGGACAAAAATGTATTGCCAATGCATTAGCCACGCCCAACAGGAAGTGAGGTAATTTCACTTTTGTGCGAAATGCATGGCCACGAAGACGGTGCAACTCCTCCTAGACCGTTCATAGGAATGTCAATAACATTGATACACATCATCTACAGACATGGCTGACAAAAGTTACTAAATACGTTTCACGTAGGATAAACCGTTCAGAAGTTATACGTCAATCAATTTTCGATGCAAAATTTTACATGCTTAAAAATTCATAACAAATCTTCTGATTGCTCAAAACTGCTCATACTTCACACGCAACTCACTCATTGGGCTTCTGACATGTTACCCAATTTCTGTGATATTTCGCCACTGGGGGCGCTATTTTTGGGCAAAATTTCCAATCTTTCCTCAAAATTGGTCAAACTTCACGGCCACCCTCTTACTACCTCCCATGTCATGTATACCACATTTTGGAAATTTTCGTCCATGGGGGGCGCTGTTTTTGGCCGACGCAATTGCTCCAAAACGGGTTTTTGGTAAATAATTCCATAATGCTTTTCCTTCACACCACTACCTTGTGATAGCACGTTGCTGTTGTAGACACTTATTTTTCCAACTCATAATCGCTCATGTACAGCATAGCGCCACCTACTGACATGGGAAAAACCAAAAAATTTATTCTTCAAAAATCTATATCTCATCTTCTATTTACTCAATTGTCATCAAACTTCATACGCAAACTCTTCATAGATCACCTGACATATACGCCAAATTGTGTGCACTTTCGCCACTGGGGGCGCTATTTTTGGGCAAAAAATCCAATCTTTCCTCAAATTTGGTCAAACTCCACGGCCACCCTCTTACTACCTCCCCTGTCATGTATACCACATTTTGGGAATTTTCGTCCATGGGGGGCACTGTTTTTGGCCGACGCAATTGCTCCAAAACGGGTTTTTGGTAAATAATTCCATAATGCTTTTCCTTCACACCACTACCTTGTGATAGTACGTTGCTGTTGTAGACACTTATTTTTCCAACTCATAATTGCTCATGTGCAGCATAGCGCCACCTACTGACATGGGAAAAATGAAAAAATTTATTCTTCAAAAATCTATATCTCATCTTCTATTTACTCAATTGTCATCAAACTTCATACGCTAACTCGTCATTGCTCACCTGACATATACGCCAAATTTTGTGCACTTTCGCCCCTGGGGGTGCTGGTTATGGCAAAAATGATATTGCAGCTTCTGATTTGTCAACCTTGGCAAGCAAACTCTTTACAAGACCCTTATTGGGGCACTTGCCATGGTCGACAACGCACGAAATTTGGCTCCTTTTTCTTAGACTGCCACCGCTACTGAGAACCAGAAGCCCAGATCCAGGCGGGCCTCAGGGCCTCTATAGCGCCCCCCCGAGCACCGTTCAGTGCGAGACCCTATTGTTGCCATGTGTCCAATTCTGTGCTTTGTCGCCATTGTGGGAGTAATGTCTCTTGCCGAAGAAGCTGTGGAAGGTATTTCGCGGGGACGCATGCCCCCGCCCCCCTTGGCCGCTGGCGCGAGGGCCCGTCGAGGCCGCTTGCGGCTTTAATTATTCTTCCGTCTTCTTCTTCTTCTTCCGTCTTCTTCTTCTTCTTTATTTTTCTCCGCTGTTGAGCCATTTTCGGGGCGCTTGCCATGGGCGAAAACGCACGAAATTTGGCACCAGTTCCGAGAATTGCCACCGCTACTCAGAACCAGAAGCCCAACCTTGGCCGGGGCTCAGGGCCTCTATAGCGCCCCCTAAGTCGTTGTGATTTTGGCCTCCCGCATTAAGGTGCCTGGGTGCCATGTAGTTTGTAGTAGTGGCATGCCATTTGGTACGCATATGTATCTCACTAAGCCGGACAAAAATGTAATGCCAATGCATTGGCCACGCCCAACAGGAAGTGAGGTAATTTCACTTTTGTGCGAAATGCATGGCCACGAAGACGGCGCAACTCCTCCTAGACCGTTCATAGGAATGTCACCAAAATTGATACACATCATCTACAGACATGGCTGACAAAAGTTACTAAATACGTTTCACGTAGGATAAACCGTTCAGAAGTTATACGTCAATCAATTTTCGATGCAAAATTTTACATGCTTAAAAATTCATAACAAATCTTCTGATTGCTCAAAACTGCTCATACTTCACACGCAAATCACTCATTGGGCTTCTGACATGTTACCCAATTTCTGTGATATTTCGCCACTGGGGGCACTATTTTTGGGCAAAAATTCCAATCTTTCCTCAAATTTGGTCAAACTTCACGGCCACCCTCATACTACCTCCCATGTCATGTATACCACGTTTTGGAAATTTTCGTCCATGGGGGGCGCTGTTTTAGGCCGACGCAATTGCTCCAAAATGGGTTTTTGGTAAATAATTCCATAATGCTTTTCCTTCACACCACTACCTTGTGATAGTACGTTGCTGTTGTAGACACTTATTTTTCCAACTCATAATCGCTCATGTACAGCATAGCGCCACCTACTGACATGGGAAAAACCAAAAAATTTATTCTTCAAAAATCTATATCTCATCTTCTATTTACTCAATTGTCATCAAACTTCATAGGCAAACTCTTCATAGCTGACCTGGCGTCTACGCCAAATTTTGTGCACTTTCGCCCCTGGGGGTGCTGGTTATGGCAAAAATGATATTGCAGCTTCTGATTTGTCAAACTTGCCAAGCAAACTCTTTACAAGACCCTTATTGGGGCGCTTGCCATGGTCGACAACGCACGAACTTTGGCTCCTTTTTCTTAGACTGCCACCACTACTGAGAACCAGAAGCCCAGATCCAGGCAGCCCTCAGGGCCTCTATAGCGCCCCCTAACTCGTTGTGATTTTGGCCTCCCGCATTAAGGTGCCTGGTTGCCATGCAGTTTGTAGTAGTGGCATGCCATTTGGTACGCATATGTATCTCACTAAGCCGGACAAAAATGTAATGCCAATGCATTAGCCACGCCCAACAGGTAGAGAGGTAATTTCACTTTTGTGCGAAATGCATGGCCACGAAGACGGCGCAACTCCTCCTAGACCGTTCATAGGAATGTCACCAAAATTGATACACATCATCTACAGACATGGCTGACAAAATTTACTAAATAGGTTTCACGTAGCATAAACCGTTCAGAAGTTATACGTCAATCAATTTTCAATGCAACATTTTACATGCTTAAAAATTCATAACAAATCTTCTACTTGCTCAAAACTGCTCATACTTCACACGCAGATCACTCATTGGGCTTCTGACATGTTACCCAATTTCTGTGATATTTCGCCACTGGGGGCGCTATTTTTGGGCAAAAATTCCAGTCTTTCCTCAAATTTGGTCAAACTTCACGGCCACCCTCTTACTACCTCCCATGTCATGTATACCACATTTTGGGAATTTTCGTCCATGGGGGGCGCTGTTCTTGGCCGACGCAATTGCTCCAAAACGGGTTTTTGGTAAATAATTCCATAATGCTTTTCCTTCACACCACTACCTTGTGATAGTGCGTTGCTGTTGTAGACACTTATTTTTCCAACTCATGATCGCTCATGTACAGCGTAGCGCCACCTACTGACATGGGGAAAACCAAAAATTTTATTCTTCAAAAATCTATATCTCATGTTCTATTTACTCAATTGTCATCAAACTTCATAAGCAAACTCTTCATAGCTCACCTGACATGTCCGCCTAATTTTGTGCACTTTCGCCCCTGGGGGTGCTGGTTATGGCAGAAATGATATTGCAGCTTCTGATTTGTCAAACTTGGCAAGCAAACTCTTCACAAGACCCTTATTAGGGCGCTATTATTATTAGGGCCCGAGCACCGTACAGTGCGAGACCCTATCGTTGCCATGTGTCCAATTCTGTTCTTTGTCGCCATTGCGGGAGTAATGTCTCTTGCCGAAGAAGCTGTGGAAGGTATTTCGCGGGGATGCATGCCCCCCCCCCCTTGGCCGCTGGCGCGAGGGCCCGTCGAGGCCGCTTGCGGCTTTAATTGAAATTGCTACTGTGAAAAGGGAGACAGTAGATGAAGTCATCACTGATACAGAGCCACTAAGGCACATGTGTTAGAGTGCAGGCACTTACGGAGATATGCTTGGAGGAAGGGAGAGCACATACTGTAAATTAAGCCAAATCACTAATCAGAAATCAGAGTCGAGAAGGCAAGCACAGGTCGGGTGATCAGCAAACAACTTAGACAAGGAAAGGCAAAGAGCGAAAACTGGAAACAGGAAGCAAAAGGTCAGAAACATGAGAAACAGTCAGGAAAGATACAAGGCTTGGTATGTTCTGGATAAGCAGGATGATACTTGGCAGGGAAGTGAGTGTTTGGGGAGTTCAAGTAGGGAAACCGGTGATTGAGGAAATGGATGACAGCTGAGATTCAGTAAGCCAGAGATAGAGGGTGCTGTATGTCTTGGGAATTGTCGTTCTGGGTGTCCATGTTTGTAGTCTCCTCAACAGGTTTACTGACAGAACACCCCCCAAGGAGCTACCTCCGGGAGCTACATTCTTTCTTGGACCCCTACCTCTGGGTGCTGGTTTGTCGGGGTGTTGGGCGTGGAATTCCTGCTTTAACAGGGGGTCCAGAATGTCTTTGTTCTTGACCCAATTTGTTCCTCAGGTCCATATCCCTCCCAATCAATCAGGTACTTGATCTGTCCTCCTCTTTACCTTGAGTTGAGGATTTTGTTGACCTGATAGATGGGTTCTCCCTCTAGGTCAAGAGTCATGTGCTCCTGGACCATTGTGTTGCTGGCAAGAGGCCCCAAAATAGCAGGCTTTAGTTGGGATATGTGGAAGGTTGGAGCTACTCGGCTGTGAGGGAGTAATTCCAGGTGGTACGATATGTCATTGATATGGTGTAGCACTTTGAATGGCCCAATGTAGCGGGGTTGGAGCTTTCTGCATGTGTTGAGTGCTCTCAGGTTTTTTGTGGCCACACATACTCACTCGCCAGGGGAGAAATTCGGAGTCTCACCTCTATGCTTGTTCATATATTCCTTGTACTTAGTGCAGACTGATTCAAGGCGCTGGTGAACCTCTTCCCAGACGGTTTGGCTGCATGAAAACCAGTCATTGACTGTTTGTACTTGACAGGGTGTGTAGTCCCAAGGGAACAGGGTTGGCTGGTAGCCGAGTATGCACTGGAAAGGTGTTAACTGGGTAGCTGAGTGTTTTGGCAAGTTCTGTGCATACTCAGCCCAAGGGAGAAAGCATGCCCAGTCCCCCGGTTACGCATGCAGTATATCCTCAGGAAGCAACTGATCTCCTGATTTGCTCTTTCTACTTGACCATTAGACTGGGGATGATAACTGGAGGTGAGACTTACTGATACTCCCAATCTTTCCATGAAGTTAGACCAGAAATGTGAGATGAACTGGGGATCCCAGTCACTTACTATATCCTCAGGGATGCCATAGTACCTAAAGATTTGTTGAAATAGCAATTCATGGTTTGTTCAGCTGTGGGGATGCCTGGCAAGAGGATGAACTTGAGAGCCTTGGAGACATGGTCAATAGTCACCATGATAGTTGTATTGCCTTGAGAGGGAGGTAAGTCTGTGATGAACTCTATGGCTAAGTGTGACCAGGGCCTTTGAGGAACCGGGAGGGGGCATAACTTGCCAGCGGGGTGTGTGTGCCTAGGGACCTTTGCTTGAGCACATTCTGAACATGAAGCAATGAACTGGTTTATCTCCTTCAGCATGTTTTCCCACCAATACTTGGTTCTTAGCATTTGGTGTGTGCATTGATTGCCTGGGTGTCCTGTGGCTGGAGATGAGTGTGCCCAGGTAATTAGTTGGCTACAAAGATGCTTGGGTACATAGAGGAGGCCCAGCAGAAGATGGATAGGATGCCTGCTTGTGAGTTCTTTATCTCCATGTCCAGTTTCCAGGTAATAGACCTTATGAAGAACTGTGTAGGAAGGACAGGCTGAGCGGATGAGTCGTGCTGTGATGGGCCGAACGTTCTGGATAGGGCCTTAGTGTTCTTGCAACCCAGGTGGAATGAAATAGTGAAATTGAACCCTGTAAAGAATAGGGCCCACCTGGCCTGACATGGGTTTAATCATTTGGCTTTCTGGAGATATTCCAAGTTCTTATCGTGAGTGAGGATGACGAAGGGGTGATTAGCTCCCTCTAGCCAATGTCTCCACTCCTCGAGGGCTAGCTTAATGGCAAGCAATTATCTGTTTCCCACATTGTAATTCCTCTATGCTGATGACAACGTCTTCAAAAAGAAAGCCATGGGATGTAACTTCTGTTTCTCCCCCAGGCGTTGGGACAGGATGGCCCCATGTCCATGTCCAATGCATCCACTTCTACGATGAATGGCTTGGTGGGATCGGGATGTTGGAGTATTGGGGCCGAGGTGAAGGCTGACTTGAGCTTCCTGATGGCTTCCTCTGCCGCCAAGTTCCAGCCTAGGCACTTAAGGCCCTTCTTCAGTAAAGCGGTCAGAGGTGCTGCCAAAGAATTGAACCCTCGGATGAACAGGCGGTAGAAGTTGGTGAAGCCCAAGAACCTTTGAAGCTCCTTAATAGAGTTGGGGACAGACCAGGATGTGATGGCTAATACCTTGGATGAATCCATGCTTACACCTTCAGCACTGATGACATAGCCGAGGAACAAGATCTTGTTCTTATGAAATTCACATTTCTCTGCTTTCACGTACAGGTGGTTCTCCAGTAGATGCTGGAGAATGGTTCTGATGTGTACCAAGTGGCTTATAATATCAGTGGAGTAAATCAAGATGTCATCAATGTAGGCAATGGCATATTTTCCCAGCATGTCCCATAGCACATCATTAATCAGGCACTGGAACATGTTGGGAGCCAAAGAAAAGCCATACAGCATTACCCGGTATTTGAAGTGTCCCGTGGTTGTGCTGAAGGCCGTTTTTCATTCGTCACCTTTACAGATCCGGATCAGGTTATAAGTGCTGCGTAGGTCTAGCTTGGAAAAGATTCGTGTGGCTCTGAGTTGCTCTAATGCCTCTGGGACCAGGGGTAGAGGATAAGGGTATTTCACCATGACCTGATTGAGCCCTCTGTAATCAATACAAGGCCTGAGTCCACCCCCTCATTTCTCTATGAAAAAGAAACTGGCCAAAGCAGGAGACTTGGAAGGGCAGATATACCCTTGCTTCAGGGCCTCCTGAATGTACTCCTCCATGGCGTTCTGTTCCTTCTGAGACAAGGGGTAGATACATCTGCACGGAGGAGACATACCTGGCAGCAAGTTGATAGCGCAGTCATATGGCCAGTGTGGGGGTAGCCCGTAGGCCTTCCCCTTACTGAAGACCTCAGATAGGTCCCGATAGCATTCAGGCACATTTTCTATGGAGTCTGGTTGAGGACTTTCTACTGACATGGAGGACACTAGGACTTAGGGGCAAGAAATGCAGCTCTTGAAACATGTGGGGGACCACTGTAAAATCTCCTTACTCTGCCAAGAGATCAGAGGGTCATGCAGCTGTAGCCAGTGATACCCAAGGATTATGTTATGGTTGACAGTGGTGGTAACATACAGGGAGATGTCCTCTTTGTGTAACACTTCCACTTGTAGCTGGATGGGTTGGATGCATGTTGTGATGAGTCCATCGTCTATAGGCCCTCCGTTGATGGCTTTAATTCTGAGTACGCTGTGCAGAGGAGTGGTTGGCAGATTGAGCCTCTGTATGATGGCTTGGTTAATGAAGTTCCCTTCCGTCCCTGAGTCAATGAAAGCAGAGAAAATATAGGTGGTGGATGCTACCCTTAGCATAACAGGAATCTCAAAAGACTTAGATTTAACTACTCTCACCGGGAACATAGATTCTGCTGGTGTCTCTGCTGGAGATTCACAGACAGGGCAATTTGAAGAATATCGGATGTTATGTTCAGCGCTCCCGCAGTAGAAGCACAAGCCCTCCCTATGCCGCCTAGCCCACTCAGCCCGGGTTAGCCTGGCACAGGATACTTCCATAGGCATGCTGTCCACAGAGGGCTGCAATGACTTGGGGCAGTCGTGGAGAGAGGGTCGGCACTTTAGTAGTTGGTCAATGCAGATGGCTAAACCAATGAGGCATTCGACAGGTATCATTCTACAGCATTACTAACTGGCATTCGCGGCATGCCGTACACCACCTACAGACATCGCAGCAAATCCCTGGCCAATAGAACCGGGCCATTATTCAGGCTAGTGTCTTATCCTGCCCCAAGTGTCCAGCCATGGGATTAAAGTGAGCCGCCTGGAATACCAATTCCCGGCGGCTCTTTGGAATCAAAAGCTGTGTGACTTGTTCTTTAGTCTGAGTGTCCTGTGTCACTTGGTATAATCTATCCTTCATAATAGAAAAATAGGGGAAGGACGGGGTGGTGTTTGGCTGGAGCGTTTGACCATCGATTACTCTCACTTGGTCAAACGCATGCCGCAGAGTCTCGTCTCACGACTGCTCTAACGGGAAATCCGCAAGGGATTCCCCGAGAGAGGGAGGAGGAGCCTGCGGCTCCTCACTCTGATGTGGAGATGAAGTAGACGGCTCTGCGACAGCTGCTCCCGCCAATGTGACACCGGGACCTCCCCCTGCTAAACTACAGCAGGACCCACTCTTCACTAAATGACTCATTAATTCCCCAAATCCCAGCCAATCAGTCCCCAAAATTATTGAGTGGGTGAGATGAGAATTAACCGCTGCCTTTACTCTAAATTTTTTCCCTCGGAAAAAAATGTGGACCGACACTAAAGGGTAGCTGTGAACATCCCCGTGCACACACAACACCTTCACCCCCTGTGCTCCCCCCAATGCTTCCTCTCTGCACCGGCACTCTGGGGCTCACTCACCTGAGGGGGGGAAGAGACAGACACAGAAGGGAAAAATGGGAGGGCACCGCGGGTGGGACAGGCCAGCTGGGGTGGGGCCGGCCCCCGCCTCCGCGGTGGGGGAACGGGTCGAGGACGAGACACAGGAGGAGAGAGGGGGAGAGATTGAGAGGAGAGAAGAGAAGAGGATGTCTGCTGTCCTGCCATCAGAACAGCCGCCAGATGGTCCTCTGCCAACTCAATGGCCTGATCCAGCGACGCCGGGCGGTGGCACTGGACCCACTCCGCGGTTCCCTCTGGTAGGCGGCCGATGAACTGCTCCAGCACCACCTGATCGACGATTCCCTCGGTGTTGCGGTTGTCGGCCCTCAACCACCACCAGCAGGCGTCCCGGAGCTGCTGGCCAAACGCGAACGGCCGGCCAACTTCCTCCAGACGCAGAGCGCGGAAGCGCTGTCGCTGTTGTTCGGGGGTGCGCCCCACCCGCTGGAGGATGGCCCGGCGAAGGTCCGCATAAGCCAGCCAGCGGTTGGCGGGGAGCTGTAGCGTGGCCAGCTGCGCCTCACCCGTTAGCAGGGGGAGGAGGCGCGCCGCGCGCTGTTCCACCGGACAGCCCGAAACCTCTGCTGCCTGCTCGAAAAGCATGAGGAAGGCCTTGAGGTCATCATGCGGGCCCATCTTAGTTAGAGTGAGGGAAGAAGGGCCCGTGGCGGTGGAGATGGTGGACCCCACCAACGCGAGGAGGTACCGGAACGCCTGTCGATCTTCCTGCTGCACCAGCACCAGGGCCTCGAACTGGTGCTCTTGCTCCTTCCGGAGTGTGACTAGCGCCTGGTGCTGGCTCTGCTGGGCCGTGGCGAGGGCATGGACCAGGTCTGCGAAGGGGGAGGACTCCATGGGGCTGTTCTTTTCCTGTGCTCAGTCCCAGGTTTCAGCACCACTGTAGCAGTTCATAGGAGGGGAAGGAGCACAGAAAGACAGCAGGCCAGAATAAAGTTCAATAACTTCGTTTATTTTGCTCTTTTCAGACACAAAAATCACTCTCTCAGCCATGCACGCACACACACACACACAAGTCGTCTGGCTGGGGAGAGAGCTCACTTCCTCTGCTCTCTCTCTCTTTATATAGGGTGCGGTCACTGGGAAGACACACAAACACAGGTTAATTAACATCAGATGTAGTGATTCTGCCACTTACCTTCCCTGACTCCACCCTCCGGTCACAGACCGGTGCTTGACCACGCCCCCGCTGCCACACATATGTCCTCTTTAGGTATCCTTGCCTGCTTTTACTTCAAACAGCATATGACCCCTGGGTTATCACTACCCTTTTCCCTTACGTTACACACACCCCACTGGGTTCATGAATGGGTCATGAATCCTTAACATACGCACTATGTATGTTAATACTATAAAAATACTAAAATTTTTACTATACTAAAAATTCCATGACAGTCGGTCTTAATAAACTAAATGAAAATGCAAAGAGAGGTTTATCTGACCTCTCTTAGACAGCATTTTGCATGAACTAGCTGGAAGTGCAGTGTACAAGATTGAATGCAGCAAGTGGGTTTTGGCAGATAGTGCTTGATGAGTACAGCTCCAAGCTGACCACATTTAAAACTCCTAAAAGATACTACTGCTTTAAAAGTCCAGCCTTTGGAATCATATCTGCTCTGGAGATATTCCAAAGAAAGATGAAGGAACTCATGCAGAACCTCTCTTGTCTCACACCCTTCACCCTATAAATGAGCTGTTCAAAACTATTGTGGCATGGATGCAAGACTTGTAGCAAGAAGAAAACTTCAAGAAGGTAAAAATATTGATGTCCTCTGCAAATGTACTCCAGTATTTCAACCTCATCTCATTATCTCTAGCCGCTTTATCCTGTTCTACAGGGTCGCAGGCAAGCTGGAGCCTATCCCAGCTGACTATGGGTGAAAGGCGGGGTACACCCTGGACAAGTTGCCAGGTCATCACAGGGCTGACACATAGACACAGACAACCATTCACACTCACACACGGTCAATTTAGAGTCACCAATTAACCTAACCTGCATGTCTTTGGGGGAAACCGGAGCACCCGGAGGAAACCCACGCGGACACGGGGAGAACATGCAAACTCCACACAGAAAGGCCCTCGCCGGCCACGGGGCTCAAACCCGGACCTTCTTGCTGTGAGGCGACAGTGCTAACCACTACACCACCGTGCCGCCCGTATTTCAACCTAAAATTGTCAATTGTAATAGGCACTGATGCATCAGTAACAGTGACTTGCAAAAGTATTCATCTCCTTTGGTGTTTGTCCTGTATGTTCCATCTTGCATTACAAGATGGAAAAAAATTGATTTTTGGGGGTTAGCAACATTTGATTTACACATGCCTACAACTTTAAAGGTGAAAATTGTTTTATTGTGACAAACAATAAGATGAAAAAAAATCTGGAGTGTGCATAGGTATTCACCCCATTTCATATGAAACCTCTAAATAAGAGCTAGTCCAACCAATTTACTTAAGTCACATAATTAGTTGATTAAGCTCCACCTGTGTGCAATCAAAGTGTCATATGATGTCTGTATAAATCAACCTGTTCTGGAAGGACCCTGACTCTGCAACACTAAGCAAGCAACATGAAAACCAAGCAGCACTTCAAACATGTCAGAGACAAAGTTGTGAAGTATGGATCAGGGTTGGGTTAAAAAAAAAATCCCCAAACTTTGAATATCCCAGAGAGCACCATTAAATCCATTATAGCAAAGTGGAAAGAATATGTCACTACTACAAACTTGATAAGAGAAGGTTGCAGACCAAAACGCACAGACCAGGCAAATAGGGCATTAAAGGATATGGGACATGAAACATAAAAGCACGCTATATCAGTTTCTTTCCATTAAAAATATGAATTAATTGCATCAACAAATACAAAATCATCTATTAAATTCAGCAAAATCGTTATATTCGTGATGATTATATGGCATTTCTGCTCGACTTCCGATATGCATTTTTTACAACCGGAAGAGCCGCTGTCACGTGATCATACGTCACAAAAACTTTCGGGCACAGCACAAGCGGGTAGATGAATGGAGAAGTGGATGACAAGAAAATTGTTTTTATAGTCTTTAAAGTACATTGGACATCATGGTGTATTGTGCTGCTTATGGTTGCAATAATTCCAATGGGAAATGCCCTGGAGTAAGTTTTTTTGCATTCCCCAAGGACCCGAAGCTGAGGAAAGTGTGGGCTCACCTGCGCATGCGCAGTAGGCTTCGCGCATGCGCAGTAGGCTTGGTAGGACAACTTTACAGTGTTAGGACTGGGACTGTTTTGGCCTCTAGAGGCCGCTGTTATTTCCTTTTTGTGTCATGTTTGTTTTGGCCTCTAGAGGCCGCCACTGTTCCTGTGTTTTGTGTTTGTGTTAATCGCCTGTTTAGTTCTGATTATTTTCACCTGTGTTCAATTTAGTTTGTGTATTTATACCCCCTGAGTTCAGTCCTCTTGTCACGGAGTCTTTGTGCTGTTATGTTTATCTCCAGTTTCCTCTGTACCGTGTTCTTTGTTTTGCACTTTGCTTTTCTTTTGGACCTAAGTATTTACTGTGTTTTTGGATCTTCTGAACATTCAGCATTTTGCCTTTCCTTTTGTTTTTGGACTTTGCACCTTTGGATATTTTTATTTTTGTTATCTTCTTTTTTTGTTTTTTTCATCGGATTGTAAATATTGTACATAGTGTAAATTAACTGTTGTTTGATACTTTTTCTACTTCCGCCTCATGCCTCTGCATTTGAGTCATCCCCCTGGTGGCCTAGTGGGGGTTTGCTGGATTATCACACCAACGAGCCAGGTTCGAATCCCAGCAAATCCCTAACATACAGAACACCTGTTGAAAAAGACTTTGCACCTACTGTTTCCCACAAACTGTATTCGGACCATTTCACTGAGGATTCTTTCAACATTAATACTCAGGTACTGAGCGATATTAATTCATGAAACAGGAAGCATAAGGATGAGAAAAAAAAACAGTTCAAATCGGGAAGCCGCGCACACCTGCGCCAGGCTGCACAAATGCCTGCAGCTTCCCGACCCAAACCGCCTCTCTCTCATCCTTACACTTCATGCCTCATGAACCAATATCGCTATTTTAAAAAAAAAAAAATCGGATCTGCGCAATTCAGCCATGAAAAAGGCGGCATCCGCCGAAAGGCGCGCTGTTTGCATCCCTGCACGGAGGCCAGGGGACAGGGCAGGAATATTTTTGTTGATATGAGTGATCCGGTGCGATTTCGCGACCCCCCTGTTGAAGACCTCTGTGCTAAGCGACTGAAAGCCGAGGTAAGGATTAGTATTATAATTTTGGGTGTATCAATTATTGATTATCATAATTCTGACTCGTTTCGCCATTTTGAATGTTTTCATCTCGGACTCTGGAAGCATTGTATCTCAATCAATCTCGAAAAATAGAAAAAAAGCTAGCTTGCAACGGACTTTAGCTAGATCTATGATGAACTTTCAATGTATGATACAAAATTAATACTTCTTTCAACAGGTCATTAGCCTTTGAGCAGAATTGTTTTTAACTTACCAGGAAGTGTTATCCAGCCGACCGCTTTCAGTTTCATGAGGGCTGAATGAACTCTCACTCTCAGAATCATCTGACCCATCAGAGTAAAGACAAGATCTATGTTCATGTGAATTTCCAGCTATCGGTTCGAATTGATAGGGTCTAACTTCACATCTCTGTGAAACATCGGGAATATCACTGTCGATGGTGTCCATTTCGGTAACCTGTTTACATTAGATTCCCAAGCGCTGGCTCCTTGGAAAGTTTTTGTGACGTCACGGGTCACGTGACCACCTAGCTCATTAACGAATCCTTGTTTTATGCTGATGTATAGAAAAACTTGAATAATGTGATGATTTTCACATTTTTGACTCCCTGCAGTGATTTAGATGGCATTTCTTATGTCCGTTATACATAATTATGCCCAGGTAAAAATCCATGTCCCATATCCTTTAATCAGAGATGCAACAAAGACACCAAAGATAACACTGAAGGAGCTGCAAAGATTCACACTAGAGATGGGAGTATCTGTCCATAGGACCACTTTAAGCCATACACTCCACAGAGTTTGGGCGCTGTGTGAGACGGCTGCCTCTCCAGTAGCTCTGTAGTTTTTAGCTCTTTAAACCTCTTTTTTTCCACCTTTTTTTTTTTTTTACTTTTTTGCTCTTCTTACAAAGACATAGTGTATTTAACTATATAACATGGATATATATAACTTTAACATGCAACCAGGAGCCACTTTTCTCGCTTATTCGAGAGAGGAGCTGCTGGCCCTGAAAACAATGGGACGAGCCGGGATACGACACCCCATCCCGGCGGAGCTGAGGAGGAAACCCTGGGGCTGCAAAGCTGGAGCTAAGCTAAAGGCTAGGCTAGCAGACAACCGGTGGTGCTACAAACCATCCATTCCCTCCGTTATCATGGGGAATGTGAACTCGCTGCCGAATAAAGTCGATGAGCTTTCCGCTCTGAACAACCAACAGATTTACCGGGAAAGCAGCTTATTTATCTTTACGGAGACATGGCTAACACACCTTGTACTGGATGCTAATGTGGACCTGTGGGGATTCACTGCTGTGAGAGCCGACAGAGACACTAACACATGCGGGAAAAGCAAAGGTGGGGGACTCATCGTTTATGTTAACAACTGCTGGTGTAACCCAGGACATATCTCCGTAAAGACAGTTTTATGTTGCCCGGACTTGGAGCTGCTAGCCATTAGCCTGCGGCCATATTACCTGCCGAGGGAGTTCAGTCACGTGATCACCATCTGTGTTTACATCCCTCCGAAGGCAGATGCAGCCACTGCATGTGAGAGGATTCACTCTGTCACAGCAAGGCTGCAGACACAGCACCCTGAGGCATTTATGATCATTTCTGGGGACTTTAATCATGCTACTTTGGACTCTACTTTGGCTGCTTTTTACCAGGCTGTGGATTGTCCAACAAGGAACAACAGGACAATTGACTTGCTGTATGCTAATGTTAGGGACGCATACAGAGTCACACCCCTCCCCTCACCAGGGAAGTCTGACCACAACCTGGTTCGTCTACAGCCGAAGTACACCCCCCGGTTCAAAGGCAGCCTGTAACAACTAGCTCCATCAGGAGGTAGTCCCCTGAAATGGAAGATGCCCTTAGAGACTGCTATGACATCACGGACTGGGATGTGCTGCTTAGCCCACACTGTGAGGACATAGAGGGGCTGACACACTGTCTGACAGATTACCTCAACTTCTGTGCAGACATGGTCTCCCCCGCTAAGACTGTACGGTGTTACCCTAATAACAAGCCATGCGTAACACAGGAAGTCAAAGCTGTCCTCAACAGGAAGAAGGCCGCCTTCAGGAGCAGGGATAGTGTGGGCTTTATAGATAATTGGGCTAATTTTGAGGGCACTGCTGGTCTGTTAGGGCGGGATGGTATCCATCCCACTCGGGAAGGTGCTGCTCTCATTTCCTGCAGCATAGGTCATAGTCTCAGAACAGGCCTAGTTAATTTCTGACAATCCAGAGCCAAGGCCAGGGAGCAGACGAACAGGCTAAACCGACTGTCTGCTAGCTGCACAGAGTCGTCACTCAGGGCCCACTACATCGAGACTGTGTCTGTTCCCCGAGCTCAACAAAAAGGTAGAAATTTTCAGAGAGTTTGTTCCAGTAACCTAATCAATATAAAATTAGATCAGACTGACTGTACAGCTACTGCCAGCACCTTTGATCTAAAGGTGGGGCTATTAAATATTAGATCTCTTACATCTAAAGCGCTAATGGTTAATGAACTCATTACTGATCAGGAGTTTAATGTACTGTGTTTAACAGAAACATGGATTAAGCCAAATGAATATATAGCATTAAATGAAGCGAGTCCTCCTGGATATCAAATCAAATCAAATCAAGTTTATTTGTACAGCGCTTTTAACAATAAACATTGTCGCAAAGCAGCTTTACAGAATTTGAGCGACTTAAAACATGAGCTAATTTTATCCCTAATCTATCCCCAATGAGCAAGCCTGTGGCGACGGTGGCAAGGAAAAACTCCCTCAGACGACATGAGGAAGAAACCTCGAGAGGAACCAGACTCAAAAGGGAACCCATCCTCATTTGGGCAACAACAGACAGCCTGACTATAATATTAACAGTTTTAACAGGTATAACCCTCAACTGTCCTCATGGGGCCGTCCTTCACAGGAGTGGGGCGATAAAACTCCGACCAGACACAGGGCACCAGGATGGATCAAGCAGGTCCGAGGGGCAGAAGAGGCCAGCATCTCAATCCCAGGATCAACATGTAACTCAGAGGGACAGATGGGGGGGGGGGGGGGGAGAGAAAGAAAACACGTTGTTAGGTATGCCCTAAAAATGACAAGTATTAAATCTGTGTGGTAGGCTCGCAGAGACGAGAGTCTTTACATCAGGCATGACGCACAATGGCATGTTAATATGGTAAAAAATATATCATGACCTGCTCTGGCTGGATGCTTGATTGGGTGATGGGAGCACACTCCTCAGCAATGATGAGATGCAGATGGGACCCTTAGGCCTGGCCAAGACAATTCAGTTACATTTCACCGGGTCTGGGACATGCGACAGAATGTCTGACAGCCGATTCCCTGCAGGCTACGATAGCCAGTCGAGGTCCCCACCGTCTCCACCAAAAGATTTCCTGTTGACTCCATGTAACTCAGAGGGACAGATTTGGGGGGGGGGGGGGAGAGAAAGAAAACACAGGTGGTTAGGTATGCCCAATGTCACCTGAATAAGTAGGAACAGTATACATATTGCACCGAGTACAAGCAGGGACTCCGGCAACTAACTATGACAGCATAACTAAAAGGAGAGAGCCAGAAGGTAACACAGGCATGAGGGAGCCCCGGGACATAAAGCAGCCAGCCACTGCACCGTCAACAAACTCGAGTGAGCAAGCGAGTGGGGACTGACAGCATCCATACATCCCAGTTTACCAAAACACTCTATGTCTGAGGACCCTCCAGATCTACTCCTTTACCTCATAAACACCATTAACAAAAGGCTTGACTAAACAGATATGTTTTCAGCCTAGACTTAAATGCTGAGACTGTGTCTGATTCCCGAACATTACTTGGAAGGCTGTTCCATAACAGTGGGGCTTTGTAAGAAAAGGCTCTGCCCCCTGATGTAGCCTTCACTATACAAGGTACCAGCAGATAGCCTGCACCTTTTGATCTAAGTAGGCGTGGCGGGTCATAGAGGAGCAGAAGTTCACTCAGGTACTGTGGTGCGAGGCCATTTAGTGCTTTAAAGGTCAATAGTAGTATTTTATAATCAATACGAAATTTTATTGGGAGCCAATGCAGTGTGGATAAGACAGGCGTGATGTGGTCATATTTTCTAGTTCTAGTAAGAACTCTTGCTGCAGCATTTTGAACTAACTGGAGCTTGTTTATGCACTTATTGGAACATCCAGACAGTAAGGCATTACAATAATCCAACCTGGAGGTAACGAAAGCATGGACTAGTTTTTCTGCATCATGCAATGACATTAAATTTCTTATCTTTGCAATATTTCTGAGATGAAAGAAAGCTATCCGGGTGATGTTATCAATGTGAGTTTCGAATGAAAGACTGGGGTCAATAATCACTCCGAGGTCTTTTACTGCTGCACGTGAAGAAACAGAAAGGCCATCCAGAGTTACTGTGTAATCAGAAAACTTACTTCTAGCTGTATGTGGTCCTAGCACAAGTACTTCAGTCTTGTCAGAGTTAAGCAGAAGGAAATTTATAAGCATCCAGTGTCTAATGTCCTTAACACATTCCTCAATTTTATTAAGCTGGTGTCTCTCATCAGGTTTTGCAGAGACATACAACTGTGTGTCATCAGCATAACAGTGGAAACTAATACAATTTTTACGAATAATATCGCCCAGAGGTAACATATATAGAGAAAAAAGCAGTGGACCCAAGACAGAACCTTGTGGAACACCAAACTTTACCTCGGTACGTCTAGAAATATCACTATTTATATCAACATACTGATAACGATCAGTTAGATAAGACCTGAGCCAGGAGAGGGCCATTCCCTTAACTCCCACAACATTTTCTAGTCTATCCAGAAGAATGGAATGATCAATGGTATCAAATGCTGCACTAAGGTCAAGCAACACAAGTAGCGAGACAAAGCCCTGATCAGACGCCAACAGTAGGTCGTTTACTACTTTAACCAGTGCTGTCTCTGTGCTATGATGAGGTCTAAATCCTGACTGATACATTTCATGGATGTTATTCCTATGTAAATATGAGCATAACTGCTGTGCCACAGCTTTTTCAAGGATCTTGGAGATAAAGGGGAGGTTTGATATTGGCCGATAATTGGACAGCTGACAGGGATCAAGGTCAGGTTTTTTAATCAGGGGTTTGATAACTGCTAGTTTAAAGGATTTGGGTACATAGCCAATCATAAGAGAAGAATTTATTATTTTTAGAAGCGGTTCAATTACTCCAGGCATTATCTGTTTGAATAGATGTGTCGGTAAGGGATCTAGTACGCAAGTTGAGGCTTTTGATGTAGAGATTAATGAGAGTAATTCAGTTTCTTTTAGGGGAGTAAAACATTCTAACTGATGATCTGATACAGTTATATTGTTAACTACAAGGTCACTTTCATTGTCTAACCTTAAATTAGTAGTTTGAATTTTTTGTCGGATATTCTCAATTTTGTCATTAAAAAAATTCATGAAGTCGTTGCTACTACATACTGCAGGTGTGCATGTGTTGATAGTGGACTTATTCCTGGTTAATTTTGCTACAGTATTAAGTAGGAATCTAGGATTATTTTTGTTATCTTCTATTAGGGAGGAGAGATATGTTGATCTCGCAGCACTAAGAGCTTTTTTATACTTCAGGAAGCTCTCCTTCCACGCCAATTTGAACACTACCAATTTTGTTTGACGCCATTTACGTTCCAATTTTCGAGTGGTCTGTTTTAATGTGCGAGTGTCATCATTATACCAGGGTGCTAATTTTTTGTCTCTGACCATTTTCCTTTTTAGAGGAGCTACATTATCTAAAGTATGGCGGAATGTTGACTCTAAGCATTCAGTTGCCTGATCGAGTTCTGCAGGGGCTGACAGTGACCCAATCAAAGTTGACAGCTCTGGGAGATCATTTATAAAGCTCTGTGCAGTAGTTGACGTGAAAGTACGTTTAATACAGTAGCGTGGTGAGGTGCATATATTATTACTCAGACATATTTTGAATGAGATGAGACAATGATCTGAGATAACTTCAGACTGTGGAAGTATGACTATATTGTCTACGTTTAATCTGAATGTTAGTATTAGATCAAGGGTGTGACCACCATTATGGGTCGGTCCTATGACATTCTGCTTAATCCCGACTGAATCTAAGATGGACACAAACGCTGTTTTTAAAGGGTCTTCTGGGTTATCGAAGTGAATATTAAAATCTCCGACAACTAAAGCTTTGTCTAAGGAAATAACCAAATCTGAGATAAAATCTGCAAATTCAGAAAGAAACTCAGAATATGGCCCCGGGGGCCTGTAAATAATAAGCAATGGAATTAACTGGGTAGACTTATTTTTCGAGGCTACATACATTATATGAGTATGAAGAACTTCAAATGTATTAGATTTATAACCAGGTTTGTGTGTTACACCTAGATAATCGTTATAAATAACCGCGACGCCTCCTCCTCTGCCAGTTAGACGAGGCTGGTGTATATAACTGTATCCAGGAGGACTCGCTTCATTTAATGCTATATATTCATTTGGCTTAATCCATGTTTCTGTTAAACACAGTACATTAAACTCCTGATCAGTAATGAGTTCATTAACCATTAGCGCTTTAGATGTAAGAGATCTAATATTTAATAGCCCCACCTTTAGATCAAAGGTGCTGGCAGCAGCTGTACAGTCAGTCTGATCTAATTTTATATTGATTAGGTTACTGGAACAAACTCTCTGAAAATTTCTACCTTTTTGTTGAGCTCGGGGAACAGACACAGTCTCGATGTAGTGGGCCCTGAGTGACGACTCTGTGCAGCTAGCAGACAGTCGGTTTAGCCTGTTCGTCTGCTCCCTGGCCTTGGCTCTGGATTGTCAGAAATTAACTAGGCCTGTTCTGAGACTATGACCTATACTGCAGGAAATGAGAGCAGCACCTTCCCGAGTGGGATGGATACCGTCCCGCCCTAACAGGCCAGCAGTGCCCTCAAAATTAGCCCAATTATCTATAAAGCCCACACTGTTTTCAGAGCACCACCTGGACAGCCAGCAGTTCAGCGACCATAACCTGCTGTAAGCTACATCGCCACGCCGCATTGGGATGGGGCCAGAGCATACTACAGCATCGGACATCGCCTTCGCTAATTTAAACACCTCTACAAAGTTACTCTTAGTAACCTCAGATACAGTTATATACACCAGCCTCGTCTAACTGGCAGAGGAGGAGGCGTCGCGGTTATTTATAACGATTATCTAGGTGTAACACAAAAACCTGGTTATAAATTTAATACATTTGAAGTTCTTCATACTCATATACATATGTAGCCTCGAAAAATACGTCTACCCAGTTAATTCCATTGCTTATTATTTACAGGCCCCCGGGGCCATATTCTGAGTTTCTTTCTGAATTTGCAGATTTGATCTCAGATCTGGTTATTTCCTTAGACAAAGCTTTAGTTGTCGGAGATTTTAATATTCACTTCGATAACCCAGAAGACCCTTTAAAAACAGCGTTTGTGTCCATCTTAGACTCAGTCGGGATTAAGCAGAATGTCATAGGACTGACCCATAATGGTGGTCACACCCTTGATCTAATACTAACATTCAGATTAAACATAGATAATATAGTCATACTTCCACAGTCTGAAGTTATCTCAGATCATTGTCTCATCTCATTCAAGATATGTCTGAGTAATAATATATGCACCTCACCACGCTACTGTATTAAACGTACTTTCACGTCAACTACTGCACAGAGCTTTATAAATGATCTCCCAGAGTTATCAACTTTGATTGGGTCACTGTCAGCCCCTGCAGAACTTGATCAGGCAACTGAATGCTTAGAGTCAACATTCAGCCATACTTTAGATAATGTAGCTCCTCTAAAAAGGAAAATGGTCAGAGACAAAAAAATTAGCACCCTGGTATAATGATGACACTGGCACATTAAAACAGACCACTCGAAATTTGGAACGTAAATGGCGTCAAACAAAATTGGTAGTGTTCAAATTAGCTTGGAAGGAGAGCTTCCTGAAGTATAGAAAAGCTCTTAGTGCTGCGAGATCAACATATTTCTCCTCCCTAATAGAAGATAACAAAAATAATCCTAGATTTCTATTTATGACTGTAGCAAAATTAACCAGGAATAAGTCCACTATCAACACATGCACACCTGCAGTATGTAGTAGCAACGACTTCATGAATTTTTTTAATGACAAAATTGAGAATATCCGACAAAAAATTCAAACTACTAATTTAAGGTTAGACAATGAAAGTGACCTTGTAGTTAACAATATAACTGTATCAGATCATCAGTTAGAATGTTTTACTCCCCTAAAAGAAACTGAATTACTTTCATTAATCTCTACATCAAAAGCCTCAACTTGCGTACTAGATCCCTTACCGACACATCTATTCAAACAGATAATGCCTGAAGTAATTGAACCGCTTCTAAAAATAATAAATTCTTCTCTTATGATTGGCTATGTACCCAAATCCTTTAAACTAGCAGTTATCAAACCCCTGATTAAAAAACCTGACCTTGATCCCTGTCAGCTGTCCAATTATCGGCCAATATCAAACCTCCCCTTTATCTCCAAGATCCTTGAAAAAGCTGTGGCACAGCAGTTATGCTCATATTTACATAGGAATAACATCCATGAAATGTATCAGTCAGGATTTAGACCTCATCATAGCACAGAGACAGCACTGGTTAAAGTAGTAAACGACCTACTGTTGGCGTCTGATCAGGGCTGTGTCTCACTACTTGTGTTGCTTGACCTTAGTGCAGCATTTGATACCACTGATCATTCCATTCTTCTGGATAGACTAGAAAATGTTGTGGAAGTTAAGGGAATGGCCCTCTCCTGGCTCAGGTCTTATCTAACTGACCGTTATCAGTATGTTGATATAAATGGTGATATTTCTGGACGTACCAAGGTAAAGTTTGGTGTTCCACAAGGTTCTGTCTTGGGTCCACTGCTTTTTTCTCTATATATGTTACCTCTGGGCGATATTATTCGTAAACATTGTATTAGTTTCCACTGTTATGCTGATGACACACAGTTGTATGTCTCTGCAAAACCTGAAGAGAGACACCAGCTTAATAGAATTGAGGAATGTGTTAAGGACATTAGACACTGGATGCTTATTAATTTCCTTCTGCTTAACTCTGACAAGACTGAAGTACTTGTGCTAGGACCACATACAGCTAGAAGTAAGTTTTCTGATTACACAGTGACTCTGGATGGCCTTTCTCTTTTTTCACGTGCAGCAGTAAAAGACCTCGGAGTGATTATTGACCCCAGTCTTTCATTCGAAACTCACATTGATAACATCACCCGGATAGCTTTCTTTCATCTCAGAAATATTGCAAAGATAAGAAATTTAATGTCATTGCATGATGCAGAAAAACTAGTCCATGCTTTCGTTACCTCCAGGTTGGATTATTGTAATGCCTTACTGTCTGGATGTTCCAATAAGTGCATAAACAAGCTCCAGTTAGTTCAAAATGCAGCAGCAAGAGTCCTTACTAGAACTAGAAAATATGACCACATCACGCCTTTCTTATCCACACTGCATTGGCTCCCAATCAAATTTCGTATTGATTATAAAATACTACTATTGACCTTTAATGCACTAAATGGTCTCGCACCACAGTACCTGAGTGAACTTCTGCTCCTCTATGACCTGCCACGCCTACTTAGATCAAAAGGTGCAGGCTATCTGCTGGTACCTCGTATAGTGAAGGCTACATCAGGGGGCAGAGCCTTTTCTTACAAAGCCCCACAGTTATGGAACAGCCTTCCAAGTAATGTTCGGGAATCAGACACAGTCTCAGCATTTAAGTCTAGACTGAAAACATATCTGTTTAGTCAAGCCTTTTGTTAATGGTGTTTATGAGGTAAAGGAGTAGATCTGGAGGGTCCTCAGACATAGAGTGTTTTGGTAAACTGGGATGTATGGATGCTGTCAGTCCCCACTCGCTTGCTCACTCGAGTTTGTTGACGGTGTAGTGGCTGCTGCTTTATGTCCCGGGGCTCCCTCATGCCTGTGTTACCTTCTGGCTCTCTCCTTTTAGTTATGCTGTCATAGTTAGTTGCCGGAGTCCCTGCTTGTACTCGGTGTAATATGTATACTGCTCCTACTTATTCAGGTGACATTGGGCATACCTAACAACCTGTGTTTTCTTTCCCTCCCCCCCACCCCAAATCTGTCCCTCTGAGTTACATGGAGTCAACAGGAAATCTTTTGGTGGAGAGGGTGGAGACCTCGACTGGCTATCATAGCCTGCAGGGAATCGGCCGTCAGACATTCTGTCGCATGTCCCAGACCCGGTGAAATGTAACTGAATTGTCTTGGCCAGCCCTAAGGGTCCCATCTGCATCTCATCATTGCTGAGGAGTGTGCTCCCATCACCCAATCAAGCATCCAGCCAGAGCAGGTCATGATATTTTTTACCATATTAACATGCCATTGTTGTGTGTTATTCCTGATGTAAAGACTCTCGTCTCTGCGAGCCTACCACACAGATTTAATACTTGTCATTTTTAGGGCATACCTAACAACCTGTGTTTTCTTTCTCTCTCTCTTCCCCCCCCCCCCCCAATCTGTCCCTCTGAGTTACATGTTGATCCTGGGATTGAGATGCTGGCCTCTTCTGCCCCTCGGATCTGCTTGATCCATCCTGGTGCCCTGTGTCTGGTCGGAGTTTTATCGCACCGCTCCTGTGAAGGACGGCCCCATGAGGACAGTTGAGGGTTATACCTGTTAAAACTGTTAATATTATAGTCAGGCTGTCTGTTGTTGCCCAAATGAGGATGGGTTCCCTTTTGAGTCTGGTTCCTCTCGAGGTTTCTTCCTCATGTCGTCTGAGGGAGTTTTTCCTTGCCACCGTCGCCACAGGCTTGCTCATTGGGGATAGATTAGGGATAAAATTAGCTCATGTTTTAAGTCGTTCAAATTCTGTAAAGCTGCTTTGCGACAATGTTTATTGTTAAAAGCACTATACAAATAAACTTGATTGATTATTGGCCAGGGATTCGCGGCGATGTCCGTAGGTGGTGTACGGCATGCTGCGAATGCCAGTTAGTAAATCCAGCGGCCATTCCAAAAGCGCCTTTGCGCTCTCTCCCATTAATCAAGACCCCGTTCGAAAGAATTGGGATGGATCTTGTCGGGCCATTAGATCAGTCAACACGAGGGTACCACTTTATTTTATTTCTAGTGGACTATGTAACGCGATACCCGGAAGCAGTGCCTCTTCGCAATATCTCAGCACGCAGTATTGCGGAGGCACTCTTCCGCGTCATCTCCCGAGTCGGAATCCCCAAAGACATTCTGACTGATCAAGGCACCTCGTTTATGTCATGCACACTGAGCGAACTGCATGGGTTATTGGGAATTAAGCCGATCCGCACCAGCGCTTATCACCCACAAATGGATGGTTTAGTTGAATGGTTCAATCGCACACTCAAGAATATAATTAAAAAATTTGTTCGCGAGGATGCATGTAATTGGGATAAATGGGTTGAACCCTTGTTATTTGCAGTGCGAGAGGTCCCACAAGCCTCCACGGGGTTCTCCCCGTTCTAATTATTATATGGGCGTAAGCCACTCGGCATCCTAGATGTACTGCGAGAAAATTGGGAGGAGGGACCTTCCCCGAGCAAAAATGAAATTCAATACGTTATTGACCTGCACACAAAACTCCACACATTCACACACCTAACCCAGGAGAATTTGCAGCAGGCCCAAGAATGGCAAACCTGCCTGTACAACAGGGGTATGCGCCTTAAGGAGTTCGCACCGGGAGATAAAGTACTTGTACTGTTGCCCACATCGAGCTCCAAATTGATCGCCAAGTGCAAGGACCCTTTGAGGTCACACGGTGAGTCGGGGACAATGAGGTGAGGCGAACGGACAGGGGTGGGGCGCTACAGAGTTACCACCTCAATCTGCTCAAACTCTGGAATGAGGAGGTCCCCGTGCCGTTGGTGTCGGTGGTTCCGGAGAAGGCAGAGCTGGGGTCAGAGGTTCAAAAGGGAACATTGACATCGCATACCTCTCCAGTCCCCTGTGGAGACCACCTCTCCCTGACCCAACTCGTGGAGGTTGCCCAGTTGCAGACCGAATTTTCGGACGTGTTCTTGCCCCTGCCTGGCCGCACCAACCTCAATAAACACCACATCGAGACGCCCCCGGGGGTGGTAGTGTGCAGCCACCCTTACAGGCTACCAAGAAAAAAGTGGTTTGGGAAGAACTCGAAGCCATGCTCAAAATGGGCATCGTTGAGGAGTCCCACAGTGACTGGAGCAGCCCGGTGGTCTTGGTGCCCAAGGCCGACGGGTTGTTCCGGTTCTGTGTAGACTATAGAAAAAAGTCAATGTGGTGTCTAAATTCGATGCGTACCCAATGCCTCATATTGATGAGTTGCTGGATCGATGAGGCACAGCTCGTTTTTACTTGACACTGGATTTGACAAAGGGTTATTGGCAGATCCCCTTGACGCCACTATCCCGAGAAAAAATGGCCTTTTCCACACCGTTTGGCTTACACCAATTTGTTACACTTCCTTTTGGGCTGTTTGGGGCACCCGCTACGTTCCAGCGGCTTATGGACAGGGTCCTCCGCCCCCACGCCACCTACGCAGCCGCATACTTAGAGGACATAATAATCTATAGTAATGACTGGCCGCAGCATCTGCAACACCTGAGGGCCGTCCTTAGGTCGCTGAGGCGAGCGGGTCTCACGGCCAACCCAAAGAAGTGTGCGATTGGGAAGTACGGTATCTGGGCTTCCACTTGGGCAACAGGCAGGTGCGTCCCCAAATTAACAAGACAGCAGCGATTGTGGCCTGCCCGAGGCCCAAGACCAAAAAGGGGGTGAGACAGTTCCTGGGGCTGGCTGGCTACTATCGTAGGTTTATACCCAATTATTCAGACGTCACCAGCCCGCTGACTGATCTCACTAAAAAGGGAGCACCAGATCCGGTCCAGTGGACGGAGCAATGCCAGCGGGCTTTCTCTGAGATGAAAGCTGCACTGTGTGTGGGGCCACTGTTACACTCCCCTGACTTTTCTCTCCCCTTTATGTTACAGACGGATGCGTCAGACAGAGGGCTGGGGGCTGTTTTGTCCCAGGAGGTGGAGGACCGTCCAGTGCTGTATATCAGCAGGAATCTGTCGGTGCATGATGGGTGCTACAGCACCATCGAGAAAGAGTGCCTTGCCATCAAGTGGGCGGTCCTCACCCTCTGCTACTACCTGCTGGGATGCCCTTTCACCCTCTGTTCTGACCACACGCCCCTCCAGTGGCTCCACTGCATGAAGGATGCCAATGTGCAGATCACCGATTGGTATCTGGCACTCCAGCCCTTTAACTTCAAGGTGATCCACAGGCTGGGGGCACAGATGGTTGTGGCGGACTTTCTCTCCCGTGAAGGGGGGGATTCGGCTGCACGCTGGATGGCTGCCCGGCCTGAGTCGGGTGGTGGGGGTATGTGGCAGCGGGAGCGTGGTCAAGCACCGGTCTGTGACCGGAGTGCGGATTCAGGGAAGGTAAGTGGCAGAATCACTACACCTGATGTCAATTAACCTGTGTTTGTGTGTCTTCCCAGTGACCGCGCCCTATATAAGGAGAGAGAGAGAGCAGAGGAAGAGAGCTCTCTCCCCAACCACACGACTTGTGTGTGTGCGCGTGTGTGGCTGGGAGAGTTAAATTCCACTGAAAAGTGAAAATAAGAGTTTTGTGAATTCCGTTCTGGCCTGCAATCCTTCTGTGCTCCACCCACCCATATGAAGTGCTACAAGGGGACAGTGACGAGGGCGAACGAGTTGAATGACCTCTTCAATCGGTTCAACCAGCCCACGTCCCCCCCACCCTCTCCCTCACTGCAGCCATCTCTCCTTCTTCCCTCAACACACCTCCCCCCAGTCATCATGGCAGCCCCCTCCTCCCCCACCTCAACACAGACTCCTCTATGCATTACTGCAGACCAGGTGAGAGCTCAACTGAGGAAGCTTCACCCCAGGAAAGTAGCAGGCCCGGACAAGGTGTGTCCACGACTATTGAAGACCTGCGCTGCTGAACTGGGTGAACCACTCCAATGCATCTTCAACCTCAGCCTGCAGCTGGGGAGAGTGCCAACCCTTGGGAAGACATCATGTATCGTTCCAGTTCCCAAAAAGAATTGGTCCAGCGAGCTGAACGACTTCCGACCGGTGGTGCTCACTTCACATCTGATGAAGATGTTGGAGCGGCTCTTCCTCAGCCTCCTCAGATCCCAGGTACAACATGCCCAGGACTGCCTGTAGTTTGCGTACCAGGCAGGTGTCGGTGTGGAAGACGCCATCCTCTACCTACTACATCGAGCCCACTCGCATCTGGATAAGGGAAATGGCACAGTGAGGATCCTCTTCTTGGACTTCTCGAGTGCCTTCAACACCATCCAGCCCCTACTGCTTCAGGACAAACTGAACAGGATGCGAGTGGACCCCTGCCTGGTCACCTGGATCTCCAGCTACCTCACTGACAGGCCGCAGTACATCATGCTGAAGGGCATCATGTCTGACACTGTAATTAGCAGCACTGGAGCACCCCAGGGCATGGTGCTGACCCCTCTTCTCTTCACCCTGTACACCACGGACTTCTGCTACAACTCGGAGCTGTGTCACATTCAGAAGTTTGCCGATGACACAGCCATTGTTGGGTGTATCAGTGATGATAGAGAGGAGGAGTATAGGAGCCTAGTGAGGGACTTTGTTGTGTGGTGCAACAGGAACCATCTGCAGCTCAACACCTCGAAGACCAAGGAGCTCGTCATTGACTTTGGGAGGTCCAGACCAAGGTCATGACCAGTTCCAATTGAGGGAGTCGAGGTGGAGGCTGTGGATTTCTACAAGTACATCGGGCTGTGGCTGGACAGCAAGCTGGACTGGACTTGCAACACCAATCACTTATACAGGAAGGGACAGAGCAGGCTATACTTCATTAGGAGGCTGCGGTCCTTTAACATCTGCAGGAAACTCCTGTGGATGTTCTATCAGTCTGTGGTTGCCAGTGTCCTGTTTTACACCGTGGTGTGCTGGGGGGGAAGCACATCCAAGAAGGACGCATCCAGGCTGGACAAATTCATCAGGAGGGCCAGCTCTGTGGTTGACATGAAGCTGGACTTTCTGGTGACTGTGGCAGAGAAGAGGTCTATGGACAAACTATTGAACATCATGGACGATGCCAGTCACCCTCTGCACACCGTCATCAGCAACCAGAGGAGCCTGTTCAGTGACAGAATGCTCCTTCCCAAGTGCAGGATGAACAGACTCAAAAACTCCTTTGTCCCTCACGCCATCAGACTGTACAACTCCTCTCTGGGGGGGAGGAGGGGTAACAGGAGGACAGAGGAGGGGAAGGAGCAGTAGCCTAGCCTAACAATAAGCAATACCAGACAATGTGCAATATAATGCGCAATATAAAGTGCAATATCTTTCCTGCTCCCCCCCACACACACACTTACCCTAACCCCACTTTTCCCCCCTTTCTCTCTTCCCCATATCTTATTCTTTTATATTTGTATATGTAAATACTTAATTTATTTTAATTTATCTAGAAGTTTTCTCTATTTCTTTCTCTGCTTATCTGTAATGATGCTGCTGGAATCTTAATTTCCCTGAGGGAACCCTCCCAAAGGGATCAATAAAGTTTTATCTAATCTAATCTAATCTAATCTAATCTAATCTAATCTAATCTAATCTAATCTAATCTAATCTAATCTAATCTTTATAGAAAAGTAGCCATAAAAAAGTAATTGTTTAATAAAACACTTTTGGAGTTTGCCCAGCAGCATGTGGCAGACTCCCATGCACACACCAGTTTTGTTTTTTCTTCTTAATTATTTTTATGTCACAATAAAACTATTCACCTTTAAAATTGTAGGCATGTTGTGTAAATCAAATTGTGCACCCCCCCCCAAAAAAAATTCCATTTTCATTCCAGCTTGAAATGCAACAAAATATAACAAAGTGGGATGAGCACTTTTGCAAGACACTGTATGAACAAGATAGAGTACTGCTGCAGGATCATGAAGACACATTTAAACCTGTGGCCTATTGCTTTCATAAACTCAAAGATCAACCAAGCAGTAAAGGATAATGTGTTTGTCCTGCTCCCACTGCAATGAGCACAAACCTAGCCAGCAACAGGTACCACTCATCACGGCGCACCCTCACTAGAGACTTGTGCAATTCAAAAAGGAAAGAAATTCCTAGTAGACTACTGTATGGCTTGAGGGGGAGGAGTGAGGAGCAAGGTGGTGGAGGGGGAGGAGCATCCGTTGCTGTATATTAGCCGCAAACTTTTCATGCGAGAGTCAATGTACAGCATGATAGAAAAAAAGTGTCTGGCCATCACGTGGGTGGTCCTCACTCTCCACTACTACCTGTGAGGATGCCTGTTAACCCTCTGTTCTGACCATGCCCGTTCCTCCATACAGAACAGCTTCAACTCTGGGATGTTGGTGGGTTTCTTCATGTGAACTGCTTGCTTCAGGTCCTTCCACAACTTTTCGTTTGGATTAAAGTCAGCACTTTGACTTGGCTATTCCAAAACATTAACTTTATTCTTCTTTAACCATTCTTTGGTAGAATGACTTGTGTGCTTAGGGTCATTGTCTTGCTGCATGACCCACCTTCTCTTGAGATTCAGTTCATGGACAGATCTACTGACATTTTCCTTTAGAATTCACTAGAATAATTCAGAATTCATTGTTCCATCAATTATGGCAAGCCGTCCTGGACCAGATGCAGCAAAACAGGCCCAAACCATGATACTACCACCACCATGTTTCACAGAGGGGATAAGGTTCTTATGCTGGAATGCAGGGTTTCCTTTCTCCAAACATAACACTTCTCATTTAAACCAAAAAGTTATATATTGGTCTCATTTGTCCACAAAACATTTTTTTCAAATAGCCTTCTGGCTTGTCCATATGATCTTTAGCAAACTGCAGACAAGCAGCAATGTTCTTTTTGGAGAGCAGTGGCTTTGTCCTTGCAACCCTGCCATAGACACCATTGTTGTTCAGTGTTTTCCTGGTGGTGGACTCATAAACATTAACCTTAGCCAATGTGAGAGAGGGCTTCAGTTGCTTAGAAGTTACCCTGGGGTCCTTTGTGACCCTGCTGACTATTACATGCCTTGCTCTTGGAGTGATCTTTATTGGTCGACCACTCCTGGGGAGGGTAACAATGGTCTTTAATTTCTTCCATTTGCACACAATCTGTCTGACTGTGGATTGGTGGAGCCCAAACTCTTCAGAGATGGTTTTGTAACCTTTTCCAGCCTGATGAGTATCAACAATGCTTTTTCTGAGGTCCTCAGAAATCTCCTTTATTCATGCCATGATACACTTCTACAAACATGTGTCGTGAAGATCAGACTTTGATAGATCCCTGTTCTTTAAATAAAACAGCGTGCCCACTCACACCTGACTGTCATCCCATTGATTGAAAACACCTGACTCTAATTTCACCTTCAAATTAACTGCTAATCCTAGAGGTTCACATACTTTTGCCACTCACAGATATGTAATACTGGATCATTTTCCTCAATAAATAATATTTTTTGTCTCATTTGTTTAACTGGGTTCACGTTATCTACTTTTAGGACTTGTGAAAATCCGATAATTTTCATAATCATATTTATGCAGAAATATAGAAAATTCTAGAGTTCACAAACTTTCAAGCACCACTGTATGTGGCAGCGGGGGCATGGTCAAGCACTGGCTGTGAATGGTGAGGAGACAGGTTGAACCAGTAGGTAACATGTGATGAGGTGGATCTGTGGATTCTGTGCTCCACACTTCCTGGTTTCCGAGTTGTTTGCGACGAGTCTTTTTTCCATGGGTGTTGGTGTTAATCACTAATCTTTTTATTTTTTCTACAAATAATTTTCCAGTATCCTCTTCATTTTTTATTGTACTTTCACTTTCCTTTTTGTACTTTCCACTTTCACTTTACTTTTCCTTTTTTTCCCTTTTTTTGGAAGAACGCCAAGACTAAGATTTCTTTTTTTCTCCTCCTGTGTAAAGATCACAAGCAGAGGCCATCCACATCAGATCTACTTTAATATCAACAGATATTCAATTAAGGGATGTGAATTTTTTCATCATGGCATACCTTCAGCCTGTTCAGTGTGCTGAGTGCAGGATGTTTAGTCATTCTTCCTCCGTTGCTAGCGACAGCTTTATTTGTGATAAGTGCAGATTAGTTAGCTCTCTGATGGAGAAGATTGCAGTCCTAGAAGCACGTATCCAGGCTTTAGAGAAGGCCAGTGAGAATGGGAACAGTGTAGTTTCTGTAGGGGAAAGTCTGGATGCCCTAGGTGGAGTTAGTAATCCCCCAACTCTGGCATTAGAGCCCTTACAGCGGGGCAAATGGGTCACGACTTGGCAGCATAAACATAGAGCCAAAGCTACCACTCCTGTCCGCATCATGTGTCAAATAGGTTTGCTCTCCTTAGTGATGCACCCACTGAGAAACCTGAAAGAGTTCTGGTTATAGGGGACTCTATCATACGGCACGTGAAATTAGCTCAGCCTTTAGGGAGACCAGCAGCTTTAGTCAGGTGTATACCAGGAGCCAGGGTGCCGGACATAGCAGGTAATCTTAGGTTCTTAGGTAAGCACAGGTTCTCAAAGACAGTTATCCATGCAGGAGCTAATGATATATGCCTTTGTCAGTCTGAGGTTATGAAGAGTAACGTTGTAGAGGTGTTTAAATCAGTGAAGGCGATGTCCGATGCTGTAGTATGCTCTGGCCCCATGTGTTTAAATCAGTGAAGGCGATGTCCGATGCTGTAGTATGCTCTGGCCCCATCCCAATGCGGTGTGGCGATGTAGCTTACAGCAGGTTATGGACCTGAACTGCTGGTTGTCCAGGTGGTGCTCTGAAAACAGTGTGGGCTTTATAGATAATTGAGCTAATTTTGAAAGCACTGCTGGCCTGTTAGGGCGGGATGGTATCCATCCCACTCGGGAAGGTGCTGCTCTCATTTCCTGCAGCATAGGTCATAGTCTCAGAACAGGCCTAGTTCATTTGTGACAATCCAGAGCCAAGGCCAGGGAGCAGACGAACAGGTTAAACTGACTGTCTGCTAGCTGCACAGAGTCGTCACTCAGGGTCCACTACATCGAGACTGTGTCTGTTCCCCGAGCTCAACAAAAAAGTAGAAATACTCAGAGTTTGTTCCAGTAACCTAATCAATATAAAATTAGATCATATTGCCAGCACCTTTGATCTAAAGGTGGGGCTATTAAATATTAGATCTCTTACATCTTAAGTGTTAATGGTCAATGAACTTATTACTGATCAGGAGTTTAATGTATTGTGTTTAACAGAAACATGGATTAAACCAAATGAATATATAGCATTAAATGAAGCAAGTCCTCCTGGATACAGTTACATACTGTACACCAGCCTCGTCTAACTGGCAAAGGAGGAGGCGTCGCGGTTATTTATAATGATTATCTAGGTGTAACACACAAACCTGGTTATAAATTTAATACATTTGAAGTTCTTCATACTAATATAATGTATGTAGCCTCGAAAAATAAGTCTACCCAGTTAATTCCGTTACTTATTATTTAAAGGCCCCCGGGGCCATATTCTGAGTTTCTTTCTGAATTTGCAGATTTTATCTCAGAACTGGTTATTTCCTTAGACAAAGCTTTAGTTGTTGGAGATTTTAATATTCACTTCGATAACCCTGAAGACCCTTTGAAAACAGCATTTGTGTCCATTTAAGATTCAGTAGGGGTTAATCAGAGTGTAATAGGACCGACCCATAATGGTGGTCACACTCTCAATCTAATACTAACATTCGGGTTCAACGTAGAAAATATAGTCACACTTCCACAGTCTGAAGTTATCTCAGATCATTATCTCATCTCATTCAAAATATGTCTGAGTAATAATATATGCACCTCACCACGCTACTGTATTAAACATACATTCATGTCAACTACTGCACAGAGCTTTATAAATGATCTCCCAGAGTTATCAACTTTGATTGCATCACTGTCAGCCCCTGCAGAACTTGATCAGGCAACTGAGTGCTTAGAGTCAATGTTCCACCATACTTTAGATAATGTAGCTCCTAATAAAAGGAAAATGATCAGAGAGAAAAAATTAGCACCTTGGTATAATGATGACACTTGCACTTTAAAACAGACCACTCAAAAATTGTAACATAAATGGTGCCAAACAAAATTGGTTCAAATTCAAATTAGCGTGGAAGGAGAGCTTCCTGAAGTATAGAAAAGCTCTTAGTGCTGCTAGATCAACATCTCTCCATCTCAATAGAAGATAAAAATAATCCTCGATTCCGATTTAATACTGTAGCAAAATTTACAAGGAATAAGTCCACTATAGACACATGCACACCTGCAGTATGTAGTAGCAACAGCTTCATTAATTTTTTTTTAATGACAAAATTGAGAATATCCAACAAAAAATTCAAACTACTAATTTAAGGTCAGACAATGTAAGTGACCCTGTAGTTAACAATATAACTGTTATCTACAGTTATCAGTTGTTATCCAAATCCAAGATGGCGGTTCAGGTGTGTTTGGCATCCTAGCTTGCCTGTATCCCTGTTTGCGTTTTATTCTTTGTCCATTTTTTTGTCTCTGTCCAAGTGTTTCTGAAGTGCACTTCAACAATGAACACAATATCTGCTTGATTTAAGTCAGCAATTAGTGAAACGGACACAAAACGGTCATAAACAATGATGCTTGCTGTTTGGCTGTACCTGCTGGGCTTCACGCTGACAGCCCTGCAGCGGATCACTCAGGACATGATGGTATGGATGTTACTTTTCATTGGATTAACCCCCGATGCGCAACCATGCCCGGTTCGAAATGGGCACCATTTTCGCGATGGATTACTACTGCAGGGCACCTCTTTGGGTTGCATGGGTGTGATGGCCTGTGCCCTCTACAAGCGCAGGTGTGGATGGAGGCGTTGCGTCCTCGCACTGCCGCTGCCGCTGGTAGCCACCGGCAGAGAACGATCAAGGCATTGTGGATTATCCTTCTGTTGCTGCTCTCAGGTAATATCCACCCCAACCCGGGGCCTGAACTGACACGGCTCGAAACTCCATCCGAGTTGGCAAGTAGCAATGGATTACGTTTCATTCATCTTAACGTGCGTAGTCTACTAAACAAGATAGATTCTGTTCGCATATGGGCAAAGTTGGCTGATTGTGATGTTATGGTTCTGTCTGAGACGTGGCTTAAACCCTCAATAACGAACAATTCCATAAACATTGAAGGATACAACATCTTCAGGTCTGACCGCGTAAAGAAAGGAGGTGGTGTCGCTATCTATGTCAAGTCGCATCTGAACTGTTCATGCACCGACTCGTTCACCAGATCTAAATACTTTGAACTATAGATAGTTTTCACTGACGTCACAGCATTCTGGGGAACGCCCCCCAGCTGCCATCTTGGAGGGCAAACAAAACGGACCATCGCCACTACCGGCTACGTTATCTCGGACGAATTTATGAAGTTATATAGTCAGTTTTCTAAAATAAAGATCAATGTCGGCAAAATCAAGCAAACAGAAGTATATAGATACATTAGACGACATCTCACGACAACGGTATGCAGCCAAACTAGCCTTGATTGGGGGAATTGACCCCTACGAAGTGGACAAAGATGCATTTTCAAGTGACTATGCAGGGCTGCCAAAGCCTGAAACTGCTAAAGCCTGCTCCAAAGCCTGAAACTGACTTCATCAAACTTTAAAGGCTGTCTGATATATACAACTTTTATATATTCACAGCGCGCCTTTTGGCGGATGCCGCCTGAATCGCGCAGATCCGGGTTGTTGTTTTTTTGGGGGGGGCGTTGGAGTGTCTGATTATAATTTCAAAGTAAATTCTGTATTAAAATTACTAAATAAGCAAATCCGTTACAGTCCATGAAACAGGAAGTATAAGGATGAGAAAAAAACAGTTTAAATTGGGAAGCTGCACACATTTGCGCAGTCCTGCACACCGCTCAGGCTGCACAAATGTGCGCAGCTTCCCGATTTAAACTGTTTTTTTCTCATCCTTATACTTCCTGTTTCATGGACTGTAACGGATTTGCTTATTTAGTAATTTTAATACAGAATTCACTTTGAAATTATAATCAGACACTCCAACGCCCCCCCTAAAAAACCCCGGATCTGCACGATTCAGGCGGCATCCGCCAAAAGGCGCGCTGTTTGCATCCCAAACACAAATCAAATCATACAGAATAGACCTAAAATGTTTTTCAAAAATGACCCTTGCGTGAGTGAAGTGACAAGTGTCAAATAGAAACGTGACAAACGAGCGATATTAAGTGTACATTACAATGTAAACGTACACTCAGCGGTTCCAGTTAGGCATTCTCCAGAGATTGTTCACATGATGTTTTGGTTTCCAAAAACAAACTTAAACACAATTGATTGTTTATTTAAACAACTTACCACTTATAAAATGATCGGAGCAGACTTTGCTGTGTTTGGAAGGCTGATAATCCTTGCGGTTGATTCTCGCAAGCCATAGATTTCTCCTTTGTATGCTGAGTTTGTTTGCTGCCTTCGTGCTCCCGTACAGTGGGAATTCCATAAAAGCTCCGCTTGACTTCATCATTTGACCTATTACGACAGCCGTGAATACAACAGGTGTGCACCATTGCTAGCTTTAAATAGTAGTAATGTAACTATAAATGTAAATAATATATAAATGAATGTAACTCGCGTGCTACAATGTGTGCTCAGTGACCCATACGGTAAGCTAGCCCTCCAAGATGGCTGCCACCAGGGAATCCCCGACTCTGTGACGTCATGTGAAAACTATCTATTGACCGTTAAACTGGAACTTCCGAATGGCGCTGACTTCAGTATAGTAGGGTGCTATCGGCCACCTTCAACAGTCTGCGACGCTGCAACTGCACTCATGGACCATTTAAATAAAGTATCTGACAAAGAGTTTGTTTTAATGGGTGATCTGAATTGGGACTGTCTACCCTGCATGTCAGGGGTGCTGCAGGAAATATGCGATGCCCTGCAGTTGTCGCAATTGATAAACTCTCCGACCCGTTTAAATACAAAGTATATGGAAAAGTCCACTCTTATTGATGTTATTTTCATGAACTGTCCTTTTAAATACTGTGCAACCGGAGTGTTTTGCAATGATATTAGCGACCATTGTGCTATTGCATGCGTCAGAAAATGTAAACCTGTGAAGCCCAAACCACGATTCATTTTTAAAAGGAACTACAAGCACTTTAATGAGCAAGCCTTTTTACACGACCTTTATGACAGTGATCTGCACTGCATTGGTGAAATGGTTGAATTAGCTTGGGAATATTTTAAAACTATTTGTATTAAATTTATTGATAAGCATGCCAGGGGCGGCACGGTGGTGTAGTAGTTAGCGCTGTCGCCTCACAGCAAGAAGGTCCTGGGTTCGAGCCCCGGGGCCGGCGAGGGCCTTTCTGTGTGGAGTTTGCATGTTCTCCCCGTGTCTGCGTGGGTTTCCTCCGGGTGCTCCGGTTTCCCCCACAGTCCAAAGACATGCAGGTTAGGTTAACTGGTGACTCTAAATTGACCGTAGGTGTGAATGAGAGTGTGAATGGTTGTCTGTGTCTATGTGTCAGCCCTGTGATGACCTGGCGACTTGTCCAGGGTGTACCCCGCCTTTCGCCCGTAGTCAGCTGGGATAGGCTCCAGCTTGCCTGCGACCCTGTAGAAGGATAAAGCGGCTAGAGATAATGAGATGAGATGAGATAAGCATGCCCCCATGAGGAGATATCGGGTCAGTGGCAAGGATAATCCATGGTTCAATGACAACCTCGCAAATCATATAAGGGAAAGGGATAAGGCTTGGTCTTTGGCTAAGCAACGAGGTGATCTTGCATCATGGAATAATTATAGAGCACTACGTAATAAGTGTACAAAATTAGTGAAAGCTGCCAAAAGTGACCACTATTTGCAATTGCTAAATGAAAACCTAAATGACCCCTGTAAATTTTGGAAGTTGGTTAAGTCCACAGAGGGGACTGTGGAAATACCTACACTGCCTGAGGTATTAAAAACAGCTCAAGGGGAGATAAAAGGCAAAGGTAGTATTATCAATGCATTTAATGACCATTTTAATATGGCAGCGGCAAAAGTTACATCTCACCTTGCAGTGTTAGAAAACCTCACTTTGCCTCAAGGAGTATAGCATGAAACGGGCCTGAAAAGTCAGACCCGAACCGGCCAGGGCCCAACAGAACTCGACCCGAGCCCAGCCCGGCCCGTTGTGATTGACAGCTTTGTAGAGCCCGTACCCGTTGCAGCCCGATTATTTCTTTCAGGGAAACCAGGCGGAAATAAAGAACACATTTTTATCCATTCATTTATTTTATTATTTTCTTAATGTCAACTTTTTTTAGGCTACCTCAAAACATTCATAGGTCAAACGAATGCATCATAACTTTTAACAAAATAGCTAAGATGTCCACCTTACTCAGAATCGAAGAGGGGCGCATAACAAACACAAATGCGCACATAAAAGAAAATATAGGCCTAGCCATTAAAAAAAAACAGAATGTGTCTTTTATGGAGAAAATATGGAGAAAAAAACGCTATCCATGTCTTTATATATTTGAAAATGATGCAATCAGCGGCGGCTCGTTGAAAAATGAAAACTGTTTAACTGAAGTCTCTCCTCAACCCTCCACGTTGTTCAGCAGCTGAAAATTAATAAAAGAATAGCATTAGCCCACGAGCAGGCATTTTGCACAACACAATGACCGCTCACTATAATTAAGCATTGGATTTCAAAAATATTTACTCACCAAGATCACATGCTTTTGTGGAGGAAGATGATTGCATCCACAGTAGACGGCTTCAGCGCAGTTCTGCGCTGACTGATGGTGCGTCCAGCAGCGCTGAAAACCCTTTCGCTGCTGCTGCTACTGGCAGGGATGCAGAGCACTGATCTCGCTAACTTTGCAAGTTTGGGGAATGATGTTTTGTTGATCTTCCACCAGTCGAGAATTTCCACTTCGTTATCCATGACAGCCATTTCAGTGTAGCGCGTGACCTCGTCATCTTCCCAGCCAGCTTGCGGTTCATTTTCCCATTCAGCAAAAAGCGCTCTTTTCGCTGGAAGAGGGGCTTCAATCTGGGGGTGTTCCACATCTGGGCCTTCAGCTGCAGAATGCAGAAGGGTGCGGACATGGGCATACACGGCGTTTCTGTCTGATGATGACATCATTCTCAGTTGATTGAATTTTGGCCAGAGGAACAATGCGATCTTATGCATGTCATGTATGCACACTTTCCGTATGAGCCAGTCTCCGTGTCGCTTACGTAGGACAGCTTGCTGTGGGGTGTCGAGGGCATTGGGCTGACAGTGGCGTTTAAGTTTCTCGACCCAGAGGCACACACGATGAAGTGTCGGGTATTTGTCTCCCTCAAGCTCCCGTTGAGCTTCACAGAATGGCTTCAAAAAGTCTATCAGAAAGCTCAATGTGTCAGGTGCTACGTTGTCAATGCGAGCGCTCTCCCCGCGTTCAGCCAGCTTCTCGTAGAGCTCCTGAAAAACGGACTGAATGGATGTCAATGTTAGGTACACCGAACTGAATCGCGTGTCTACCATTTGCCGCAACGTCGTGGACAGGTGTGCAGCCAAGCCTGACTGTTTCACGTACTTCACTAATGCTTTAGCAGCACAAATTGTGTCTGCTATGTCTGGAGCGCCGTCTGGTTTTGACAGCTCTGTGATATCTAGACCATGGCGAAGTACTGTGTTGAGGACATGATCAATGCAGTCCAATCTCTGATATGGCCGCAGAGCTAGTTTAATATTCGCCCCCTCATCAGTCACCCACACAATTTTGTTGAGAGCGGAGGCGTTAAGGCCAAACTTCGTCACCAGCAGTCGCAGTATCTCCCGTCTGATGTTCTCTCCCGTTTTTGCCTCATCCAACGGGAACATCGCAGTCGTCAGGGTTCTGTTGACCAGTTCCATGTCAGTGGTTATGAAATGGCAGGTGATTGTCAAGTAGCTAACTTTACGGTAATCATCTGTCCACATATCCGTAGTCATTGCTATGGTAGAGTCGTTCAGCACATCATTAAGTGTCTTCACTAAAGCATCCCTCTTCTCCTCTGCCATGTCAATGCACCGGCTCGCAGTCGTCTTGGGGGTGGGGATAACGGAGTCTGCGGGAACCCTCCCATACGCAGCCCCAACATTAATTAGCTCTTGAGCCAACTCTGCAAATCCCTCTCCATTTACGACATTAAAAGGTCTAATGTCTTTACAGCAGAGGCTGACACACTTCTCGGTCACCGTTTCTTTCAACTTCGCAGGTATGGGTTTTGGTGCCGTAACAAAGGAAGAGATTGAGGTTTGTGTTTGATCAATGTTACCTTTACAGCTACGATCAACATGCCTGATGAGGGACGAATTCCCGGTTGTCTTGCTGTCATACTTCAACAACGCGTCGCACTTCTTGCATTTAACATACCCCACTGCATCATTATTTTCATTGTGCACATGGTCAAAGTTTCTCCACACTTCTGACCTTGCATTTTTTGCTTGCTGAACCAACACATAATCGCCACTGGCTAATCTCCTTTTCACTTCTGCAATGTCCATTTTGAATCTATCGCGTACCGGTCAAAATGCTCACGTGATGGCGATTTTCCCGCGCGAGTAAGGTTAAGCCCGAGCCCGACCCGAGCCCGACTATAAATCATAAATAATATGCGCAACCAGCCCGAACCCGGCGCGTCACATCGGGCCCCGTCGGGCTCGGGCAAATATTACAGGCTCTATCAAGGAGTGATTTCTTCCAGTCGTTTTAATTTTTCTGCTATTACACCCTTTCAAGTGTATCAAGCCTTGTCTAAACTAGACACTAGAAAATCTACAGGTGCAGATAAAATTGAGTCCATTTTTTTGAAGGCAGCAGCAAGTGTGATTGCCAGTCCTATTGCTTCTATATTCAATCTTAGCCTCACCAGTGGGGAAATCCCTAGGTCTTGGAAGTCAGCCATGGTTCTCCCACTGTTGAAAGGTGGTGATCCCTCAATACCTGACAACTATCGCCCCATTTCTAGATTGTCAGTAACTGCTAAAATATTTGAGTCTCTAGTAAATGAGCAGGTTAAACATTATTTATCTGAGAATAGAATTTTAATATCCACACAATCAGGATTCAGACAATATCACAGCACTATTACTGCCACTACGTTAGTCACTAATGACAATTTCTGCCCTGGATAATAAGAAGTCCTGTGCTGCTCTTTTTGTTGACCTTTCTAAGGCTTTTGATTGTGTGAATCATGATCTTCTTTTGCAACGTCTTCAGCATATTGGTTTCAGTGACACAACACTGAAGTGGTTTTTAAACTATTTATCTGGGAGAACTCAATGTGTAGCTGTTGACAGTAGTAGCTCTGCTTCAGTAGAGGTCAAAATGGGTGTGCCCCAAGGTTCAATTTTGGGGCCTATCTTATTCACTATTTATATTAATAACCTGTATGTTGGCCTTGACTCAGTGAAGGTACACCTGTATGCCAACGACACTGTTTTATACACATCTGCCCCCTCTGTAAGGACAGCGGTTGAGGATCTTCAATCTGCCTTCAGTGTTTTGCAGGCTTCTTTGCTTAGTCTCAGACTGGTTTTAAATGCTAAAAAACAAAATATATGGTTTTCACTCGTTCCCGCTCATCATTATCAAATGTTGAAGTGACCACTGCTGATGGCACCCTGTTAGAAAGGGTTAAAACCTACAAGTATTTAGGAATTTGGCTTGATGAAAAATTGAACTATGAAGCACATATTGACCATCTTCTTAAAAAACTTAGACCAAAGCTGGGTTTTTATTTCCGTTTTAAAAAGTGTTTTCCTTTTCCTGCCAGGTTAAGATTGGTCCAGAGTACTTTTTTACCTATCTTAGACTATGGTGACATATTATAAATGCATGCTCCCGCCTCTTTTTTAAAAAAGTTGGATGTAGTTTACCATGCAGCCTTGCGTTTTATTACAAACTCAAAAATGAGAACACACCACTGCACACTGTATGAAATGGTTAAATGGACTTCACTATCACTCAGGAGAAAAAGCCATTCCCTGATTTTTATTGCCAAGGCATTGGTTGGTAAACTCCCACCATACATTAACTGTCTGTTGTCATGCCAAACCAGTTCTTATAGCACTAGGTCAGGAAATAAAATAATCTTAAATATTCCAGCTGTATGCACTGAACTAGGCAAAACTTCCTTTAGCTCATATGCCCCACATGCTTGGAATAACCTTCAAAATACCTTAAACTTGGACTCTGTGCCTTCTATAGAGGTTTTTAAGAATCTTTTAAAAACAATTTTAATTGAAGAATGTCAATGTTTTTAAATTCACCTTCATTATGTCTGCTGTATCATCTTTGTTCAGTGTTGGGGTGCACTGTATTCCTGTCTATTGTCTATTGTGTGCTTGGTTGCCTGCCTTGTTTGTTAGCCCCTGTTGATTGTCTGTCTGCTTGCACTTCTGTTTGTGTCTATGGCTTATGTAACCTTGCATGTGCATTCTCTGTTTGTCTGTAAGCCTTGTGCATGTGTCTCTTCTGTTTGTTTGTTTTTATGCTGTCTTGGCCAGGACTCCCTGGAAGAAGAGGTCTTTGTACCTCTATGGGACCTTCCTGGTTAAATAAAGGTCAAATAAAAAAAATCAAAATAACTGCATCAGATCAGAAATTAGAATGTTTTATTCCCCTTAGAGAAATTGAATTATTTTCATTAATCTCCGCATCAAAAGCCTCAACTTGTGTACTAGATCCCTTACCTACACGTCTATTCAAACAGATAATACCTGAAGTAATTGAACCACTTCTAAAAATAATAAATTCTTCTCTTAGGATCGGCTATGTACCCAAATTCTTTAAACTAGCAGTTATCAAACCCCTGATTAAAAAACCTGACCTTGATCCCTGTCAGCTGTCCAATTATTGGCCAATATCAAACCTCCCCTTTATCTCCAAGATCCTTGAAAAAGCTGTGGCACAGCAGTTATGCTCATATTTACATAGAAATAACATCCATGAAATGTATCAGTCAGGATTTAGACCTAATCATAGCACAGAGACAGCTCTGGTTAAAGTCATAAATGACCTACTGTTGGCATCTGATCAGGGCTGTGTCTCACTGCTTGTGTTGCTTGACCTTAGTGCAGCATTTGATACCATTGATCATTCCATTCTTCTGGATAGACTAGAAAATGTTGTGGGAGTTAAGGGAATGACCCTCTCCTGGCTCAGGTCTTATTTAACTGATTGCTATCAGTATGTTGATGTAAATGGTGATTTTTCTAGACATACTGAGGTAAAGTTTGGTGTTCCACAAGGTTCTGTCTTGGGTCCACTGCTTTTTTCTTTATATATGTTACCTCTGGGTGATATTATTCGTCAACATTGTATAAGTCTCCACTGTTATGCTGATGACACACAGTTGTATGTCTCTGCAAGACCTGATGAGAGACACCAGCTTAATAGAATTGAGGAATGTGTAAAGGACATTAGACACTGGATGCTTATTAACTTCCTTCTGCTTAACTCTGACAAGACTGAAATACTTGTACTAGGACCACATGCAGCTAGAAGTAAGTTTTCTGATTACATAGTAACTCTGGATGGCCTTTCTGTTTCTTCACGTGCAGCAGTAAAAGACCTCAGGGTGATTATTGACCCCAGTCTTTCATTCGAAACTCACATTGATAACATTACCTGGATAGCTTTCTTATATCTCAGAAATATTACTAAGATAAGAAATTTAATGCCACTACACGACGCAGAAAAACTAGTTCATGCTTTCGTTACCTCCAGGTTGGATTATTGTAATGCCTTACTGTCTGGATGTTCCAATAAGTGCATAAATAAGCTCAAGTTAGTTCAAAATCCAGCAGCAAGAATCCTTACTAGAACTAGAAAATATGACCACATTATCCCTGTCTTATCCACACTGCATTGGCTCCCAATCAAATTTTGTATTGATTATAAAATACTACTATTGACCTTCAAAGCACTGAATGATTTCACACCACAGTACCTGAGCAAACTTCTGGTCCTTTATGACCCACCACGCCTACTTAGATCAAAAGGTGCAGGCTATCTGCTGGTACCTCATATAGTGAAGGCTGCATCAGGGGGCAGAGCCTTTTCTTACAAAGCCCCACAGTTATGGAACAGCCTTCCAAGTAATGTTCGGGAATCAGACACAGTCTCAGCATTTAAGTCTAGGCTGAAAACATATCTGTTTTGTCAAGCCTTTTGTTAATGGTGTTTATGAGGTAAAGGAGTAGATCTGGAGGGTCCTCAGACATAGAGTGTTTTGGTAAACTGGGATGTATGGACGCTGTCAGTCCCCCACTTGCTTGCTCACTCGAGTTTTTTGACGGTGTAGTGGCTGGCTGCTTTATGTCCCGGGGCTCCCTCATGCCTGTGTTACCTTCTGGCTCTCCCCTTTTAGTTATGCTGTCATAGATAGTTTTGCCGGAGTCCCTGCTAGTACTCAGTGCAATATTTATACTGTTCCTACTTATTCAGGTGATATTGGGCACACCTAACAACCTGTGTTTTCTCTCACTTCCCCCTCCCCATCTGTCCCTCTGAGTTACATGTCGGTCTTGGGATAGAGATGCTGACCTCTTCTGCTCCTCGGACCTGCCTGATCCATCCTGGTGCCCTGTGTCTGGTTGGAGTCTCATCGCATCACTCCTGTGGAGGACGGCCCCATGTGGACAGTTGAAAGTCATACTTGGAGGATGCTCTGGACACTTACAGTAATGCTTTTATGGCTGAGGACTACAGTTGACTTGCTAACTTTAGGACTGCAGTTGTCATGAACAGTTTTGCACTCAAGTTTCCATCAATGAAGAGTTTAGAACATCAACGAAACTGACTTCATGTTAAAACTGTTAATGTTATCGTCATGTCTGTTGTTGCCCAAATGAGGATGGGTTCCCTTTTGAGTCTGGTTCCTCTAGAGGTTTCTTCCTCATGTTGTCTGAGGGAATTTTTCCTTGTTACCATTGCCACTGGCTTGCTTACTGGGGATAGATTAGGGATAAAATTAGCTCATATTTTAAGTCATTCAAATTCTATAAAGCTGCTTTGCGACAATCTTTATTGTTAAAAGCGCTGTACAAACAAACTTGACTTGGATTCCCTCAATCTTTTCACAATTTTATGTAATGTAGATTTTGAAAGATCTAAAATCTTTTGTTGAGAAATGTCCATTTTAATAAACAAATAAACTTGACTTGACTTGTAGTAAGCCCTAATGTGGGTGGAGTACTGAAGCATGGCAGGCGGGAGATGATGTTCACACACACTTTATTTTCAAGATTGTTGCTTTTCAGCTTCATTCATTCACTTACTCGCTCACTATCCAGACACACACGCACACATATTTGTTATGGTCAGGAGAGCTCCCTTCTCTTCACTCTCACCCTCCTTTTCTACCCCCTCCCATCACTGGAAACACACACACACACACACACACACAAATTGGCAACAGGTGCATTGACTTTGCCACTCACCTTCCCTGACCCCACCCTCCATTCACAAACCAACGCTTGGCCATGCCAGCGCTGCCACATGTGGGAAGTAATGTTTACATTCAGATCTAAAGGTTTCAGGCATTATTTCTGCGTGTTAAGAATTAAAACAGTGTTTAAAATAATTGTTTATAAATTGGTTTATAAATGCCTTGAGACATCAAGAATGGCAGAGGAATAGTTTTAAGTGTTAACAATAAATCTAATATAGTCATTTTTATGATTAAAATGATTCATATAGGTAGCGGTCTGAGTGAATAATCTTGACATCTGTTACGTCACAGCGGGAAGGCTATTGGTCTCATCGCCATTTTTGCTATTCTAAAACGCAGAGCTAACTGCAACTTCAATCCTCCACTTTGAACTAATTTATTGCCATGCCACGTAGATGTGTTGCTGGTGGGTGCAGCACCATGACAAAAGATGGATTTACTTTGCATTCATGGCCCAAGAATGTTCAAACTGCAAAGATTTGGACGTGTTTTGCAAGGAATTCACAGGCACATTTTACTGATGACTCGTACGAAACCCCTGATCTGTTGAGGAGCATTGGCTTTCAACCCGTATTGAAAGAGGGTGCAGTACCAACAATTAAAGGAAAAGAAAACTACAAGAAAAGGAAAGTAAGTCCAGTTGCACCAGTTCTCTCAGAGTATGAGCCAAACAGTAATGGTGATTTTCTCAGTATGGAGAAAATGGAGAATGAGTAGACCAGTTGTCAGATTTCTCCGCTGGATATGCTTGCCTCAGCAGCAATATCTTGCCTTTACATGGAAGAAGCGAACGAATGAAGAACTGAACGAAGAACTGAAAGTCAGATTGTTTCAAAACAATCGGCCACAAGATCAGCCTTCAAGAAGCAAAAACACAGACAGGTAAGATGCGACTCTCGTTTGGTTACATCACAACAACAACACTCGTTGTTTACCTGCATTTAGATTAATACATGTAACTTGTAGAAGGATAAAGCGGCTACAGATAATGAGATGAGAACTTGTATTGTGTATTTAAGTTACCGGTATAAGATTATTTACTTTGCTTCAGAATGTGATTGTCTCAGTTCATCTGATTATTTAATTAGCCTTTTACGTTTAATCAGTGAAAATGCATGCATATACATGCACTGTATGTTGCATAAGTTATAACGCCTATCCTGTTTTAATGAGAGTCACATGAGACTGTCAGTTCAATTCCATCCAGTTCTCTAGACGGCTTTGTTCTCTGGCTTTATTTCATAAGGTGGGGGCCTCCGTAGCTGACGTGTTACTATCGGATTCAATTTCTGATGGTTCGAACTGATATGGTTCTGCGTGTATAGCAGTCACATGTACACATTCCAAATTCAGGACTATCACAATCAGATGTATTACTATCTGATGAATCCAAATAATCTTCAATAAATCCAAATGAAGAGGCCATTGCAACCACTCTCGCCTGCCAAGTCTGACTTTGGTCTATAGCTGTCAAAGGCCTCTGCCTTAAAACCGGTTACCACTGTGACGTCACTCGCTCAGAGCTGGCTGGCTCAGTGGGGCAGCTCGAATGCCAACTTTGTGGTCGATTTTAACTCTCAAAAAAATTTTTTTTTGTATTCCCATTTATGCAGCATACAAGAGTCGAAGATGGAGTTACTATCCACTCAGAAATGTATTTAAAAATAAAGGTTCTGCATATCTCCTTTAAGAACTAAATTTTTGATTATTTTACGACACTTCCCATTAATGCTTTAGAGCATGCTGCAAATCGTTACTGAAAACAGTATGTTTACATGCGTAATCAAAAGATACAGAAAAGTAGTAATCAAGAGGTACAGAAAACAGTATTTTAAGAAAACAGGTCTCAAAAGATACAGCAACATGTTTAAATAAAATAAATATTTAAATAAAACCACCAGTGTCATTGAAAAGCAAGGAGTGGAATGAATTCATGTTTTCAGCAGACAAGTAGAAAGCAGTATGTAAACACTGCCATGTTCAAAAGCCTTATAATGGTAATAAAACAAATATGCAAAAGCATTTAGAATGTCACTGAAATGATCTGACAGCTTGTCCAGGGTGTACCCCGCCTCTCACCCATAGTCAGCTGGGATAGGCTCCAGCTTGCCGGCGACCCTGCACAGGATAAGCAGTTATGGATAATGGATGGATGGATTTAGAATATCACCATCCAAAACTGGCACTAGTTAACCAAATATTATGAAATGTTTTCATTTTAGTTTTATTAGTTTGTTTTTACTATATTCAAATTAATACTCAGATTACTGATTGTTGATAAATTATTGAATGTGTGCCAACTGCCAAATATTTTTAGTAATAAGTCTTATGGACAAACCATTTATATTTATGTTTTGCATTTATATTATTATTTATAAATAACTTTCAGTATTAAAGTATTCTGTGGGATTCTGTTCAGTATGAAATATGAATTGTGTGCCATAGTTCCATGATGTATTTTTTAAATAAATAATGCCTGCTGTTACATCTGTATTAAGAGTCAACCAGTCATTTCTGATAGTATCGTATCATGATATGTATTGGAGCTTCATCACCCATACTCACACCTAATATGTAGGAGGTGAAACAGCTAAACTAGCCTCATGGTGTCGAATCCCTGGGATGACCCCTTAGGCTACATCCACACGACAACGGCAACGAGATGTTATTTAAAAATATATCGTGTCCAAATGGGCAACGATCAGTAAAATATCAGGTCCATATGGCAACGCAACGCTTGCTGAAAACGATGCAATACACATGCCACACCTCCAGAGGTGGAAAGAGTACTAAAATATTATACTCAAGTGCAAGTACTGTTACTCTGATGAAATTTTACTTAAGTACAAGTAAAGTTACCAGACAAAAAATCTACTCAAGTAAAAGTAAAAAGTAGATCATTTAAAATGTACTTTGAGTAAAAGTAAAACGTTACTTTTAACAATGGGTGTTTTCTGCCTCCATTGTGTTGTGCAAAAATGAAGAAGAATAGGAAACAAGGATATATGTACATCTCAACCCAGATGTTTTATTTAAAGGAAGTGTATCAAATTGAATGCTTAGGATAATGCTGCATTAAAACTGAGACAAACAAAAAAGGTCAATACACACAGTCATGTCGTTTACATCGCCCTGACCACACACAAAGCATTGTACACGAAATATGAAAGTGAAATGTTGCACCGAAATCTCGTAGCTTGGCTGTGTGCACTGTGTGTTATTGAACAATTCAATTCAAACATTATTTGTTTTGCTTAGTATTCCTTTCTGGCCTGTTGGATGTAGAATGGTAGGAGGACTGATCACGTCAGGTTGGCGAGCTAACTTGCTTGCACGATTAGCCAACCGAATAACAGACTAGTTACCATTATGTTACAGCACCAACAGGTTGCTACTTCAACATTAGCAATGCCATCCACTATTTTTGGAATATAACCAGCCTATTGTCGGTTTTACTATGGAAAGGAAACATTATGATCAGGGGCGCAGATACGTTTTTTGAACTGGAGAGACAAAAAACTGGGGGGGACAAAAAACTGGGGTGGACAAAGCTGCCAGCAAACCAATCCCAACCCCGATATGCCTGTCAAACTTGTTGTGGGTAACCATAGCAACCAAGCTTGAGCTCGCAACCTGTGCAGTCTGCTCAGCTCAACCAACTGAATATCAGTCTTTGTTTTGTTTTATGTGAGTTGTTGCAACTATGCAACTGCTGTGCACCTCAATAAACCGAATGGTAATTAGTCTTTTGATTTTTCCGTGAGGTTTGCCTTATGCAAAGAAAGACAGCATAGACGTTTTTTCCTCCCTATAAGTGGGGGGGACCGAACGAGGTGAATTTAAATCTGGGTGGGACGAATCCCACCCGTCCCACCCTCTATCTGCGCCCGTGATTAATGACAATACTTACCTCAACATGCTTGCGCAGATTAGACATCGAATTTTTGTATGCCGCAATGGTTGTCTTCTTGGGCACACATAATCTGCATTGCATAATGAAACTGTCACCCCTTTTCTCTACGAAGCTGAAGTGATCACGTATGTAGGGCCAGGGGTGCACTTCATTACTGGAAGAAATTGCGTTTTCTGCAGGGTCGTCCACCACAGGTTCCTTGGTCTCCTCCATGTCCGCAGGGGCGCTTTATCAACACCCGTGGCCCAGGGGCTAGGCCCCTCATAGGCTACCTGTCAACCCTACCCTTACCGTTGGCCAGGAAAACACTCTTATTTTATTTGCAATACGTGTCAAGCATTTACAGTGTAAGCGCGTAATTAGCCTAGAAGCCTACGATAGGTTACGTTTGGCTCAGTGTAGCTGCGCAAGGCCCACGCTCACATCGCTCAACACATCCGACCACAGAGGGAGAGAAGAACGCGTGCATTATCATTACAGAGCCGGTTCTGATTATTACCACGGACAGGACAGTGATACTGCGTAACTTTCACGCAGGGGCATGGCCAGAGATAACCACACAAGCGCGCGTGCGCTAATGTAGACCTATGTGTTGTAAACATAAAACACACACACCTACAGACAAGTCCTTTTAAAAAATAAAATACATAAAAATAGCTCGGCGGCATGAAAACAAACATTCACTGCAAGACAAGGTGCCCTAGAATCGCCATCAGTTTTTAATATCTATATGGACTTTGTTGTCAGGATTGCACAGCATGAGATATCAAAACTGTACCCAGATACAGGCTTCAAGTTCAGATATTGCATTCCAAATGAGGTATCCACAAGAGAAATGCATACGAAAGCACGAGCATCAGGAGAGGGTTGCATAACAGAGATTCTATACGCAGATGATCAGGCCATACCCGCTGGATCCATTGAGGAGCTTCAGAATATTCTTCAGTTCTATGATAAGACCTACACCTGCTTTGGTTTACAAATATCATATGTCAAAACAGAAACAATGGCTTTTAACGTCAATGAGGATATCAAATGTAAACCAAGTATCATTTCCCTTGGCGGCACTAGTATTAAAAACGTCCGCACCTTTAAATATCTTGGTTATAATGTCAGCAACTGTGATGAATCCTCACACTTCCTGCATACTAGGATAAGTGCTGCATTCATGAAATGGAATGAAATGAAACACGTTCTAACCGACCACCGAATACTACTAAAAACCCGTATAAAGTTCCTAGTGACATGCATTCGATCTCGCCTCCTGTACAGCACACAGGCATGGCAACTATCATCCAGTGAAATTCACAAAATTGAGGTAGTGTGGCACGGCTTCCTAAGGAAAATGATTAAAGGTGGATATAAACGAAAGAATGCCCCTGACCAAAAGAACACTACAAATGAAGATATAGACTGGAGCTACAAGATGTCCAATGCTGACCTCCGGATACTGACAGGAACCCAGGATATAAAACTATCCTGCTACGTACAACAACTAAAATATATTGCTCACGTTTGCTGGATGGGCAATAACCAAGTGCAAAAGCAGCTCCTGTTTGACAAAAATGGTTACAAATGGACGAAATGGGAAAATCTGCTGGGCATAGACACCCAACAGATAAGACATATGATGATGGACAAATCAAACTTTGAGCAACTGCTGCAACTGCTACAGCAGAAGCACCCCTAGAGAGTTTAACTTTTGACAGGGGAACGTGATGATGATGATGAAGGTACTTGGCTCGGCGGCCACATGAAACGTAAACACCATGGACAGCGGCCAAACTCATAACTCTACAGACCGAAATACACGAAACCAAGTCCTACTAGGGTCTATTTTACCAATCTATGTTCAAGCATCATGCAAGTCTTCCTTCTCCTTGAATAAGACCGTGCATTCAACTGCCTTTTTGACATGACTGCATAGAAATACCACTTGCAACAATATTTCACGCACTCCATCAAGAAAAAAGTTAAACATGATGAACACGGGCATACTGTTTTGAGCATACGATTTTTTAAAAAGAAACTAGCTCCATCAAAGTCCTTCAATAAACCCATCCTTTAGCGCAAATGAGCTTAACCTAGTTCAAAGCATGACACTAGCAGTAGCTGCATAAGGCAAAATTGTGTGGGCCTTTCGTCAACAACAAGCCACGGCGGGCAAACATTAATAATCAAGTGTCCTTACCTTAAAACGTTGTCTTGACCACAGAACTTCTCAAGTATTTTACTTAAATCCACACGGGTTAACAACACACCCAACACAGCTAGCGAGAAATGTGGATATGCGTTAGCTTTGTATTGCTATTCCCCTCAGTATGCTTACTCTGTCTGCTGCCCGAACTGTGAACATTATAGCCTACAATCTTCTCATCAATTTCTTCAGTAGATGCCGTTTTAGACATTTTATTATCCCCATCGAAATATGCTATTATACTAACAGGATTATAACTCAAATCACACGACACGTATTCAAATCACAACTGATTTATTTTACTGTTGGACAGATCATAGCATATCTAGCCTAGTTGCACATAGCCTAGCTGCTGGTAGGCTGATAACTGATAAGTAGCTGATATTCTGAACAGATTGGTGATCCTTACCTTAAAAAAGTCTGTGACTTTAGGCAACGATTCTATCATTACCTGCATCTCTCTCTTTTTTTTCCTTTTATGCACCCCGCTAACATGTGAACGCTTCATCTTTCAAAGCCTCTAAATTTGTGTCTCAGTAGTCTGCAGTCTTTGGCGTGCTTTCGTGCGTGACGTTACATTTTGTTACATTTTATTCTGGTACAGTTGTGGGTGTTCGTTTCGCGAACCACATCCCCCATGTCTCTTACAGCAGGCTACTGTGCGCTCATTTATTTCTAACCTTATTTCTATCCGTACATTAATGTAGGCCCACGATTCCGACAGTTTATTATTTTATTAATATTACAAGGCCCCTGATTGGCTGTGGCCCAGGGGCTTGAGCCCCCCGAAGCCCCCCCCTTAAAGTGCCGGTGCATGTCCGCCATCGTCTGTGTGAGACTCTCGCGCGCGACAACTGTCCTTCCCGTGATTCATTTCCAGAACGCATTTCCCCTTCTCCGTTTTAGCCTTTTTTATTTTTTATTTATTTATTTTTTACTCAGTAACGGTTGCGATGTAAAATGTACCGAAGTACACTACTTAAAAGAAAACATACTTAAGTAAAAGTAAAAGTACACTCTTTAAAAATTACTTGAAAAAGTATAAGTACACAAAAAAGCTACTCAAGTACAGTAACGCGAGTAATGTAATTCGTTACTTTCCACCTCTGCACACCTCTAGGGGCGTTGTAAGACGGTCCCTTCGGAGACACCAGAACAATAGAAGAAGTAAGGACGCATGCGCATAAACTATTATGCGCGAGACTTCATATTAGCCACAAAGTCAGGAAAATCTGTTCGGAAAATTACATTATAATGACCAAATACAATGAAAAGTATTTTTCCAGTCTCACCTGTGAAAGGTAATCCCATGTGATCTCGTTTGGACGGCAAACCTGTTGGTACAGTTAAACGCAGCTAATCTTTATTCTCCGCTTTGACCTATCCAATATGGCGGCGAGGATGACGTATGATTCTACGCGGAAGGCGGCGTCTTTAATGGTCCGGAATAAATTGAATGCTACACGTTGATGGATTAATTTGTTGTTTCTCACCTGTGAAAGGTAATCCCATGTGATCTCGTTTGGACGGTAAACCTGTTGGTACAGTTAAACGCAGCACATGAATCTTTATTCTCCGCTTTGACCTATCCAATATGGCGGCGAGGATGACGTATGATTCTACGCGGAAGGCGGCGTCTTTAATGGTCCGGAATAAATTGAATGCTACACGTTGATGGATTAATTTGTTGTTTCTCACCTGTGAAAGGTAATCCCATGTGATCTCGTTTGGACGGTAAACCTGTTGGTACAGTTAAACGCAGCACATGAATCTTTATTCTCCGCTTTGACCTATCCAATATGGCGGCGAGGATGACGTATGATTCTACGCGGAAGGCGGCGTCTTTAATGGTCCGGAATAAATTGAATGCTACACGTTGATGGATTAATTTGTTGTTTCTCACCTGTGAAAGGTAATCCCATGTGATCTCGTTTGGACGGTAAACCTGTTGGTACAGTTAAACGCAGCACATGAATCTTTATTCTCCGCTTTGACCTATCCAATATGGCGGCGAGGATGACGTATGATTCTACGCGGAAGGCGGCGTCTTTAATGGTCCGGAATAAATTGAATGCTACACATTGATGGATTAATTTGCTCTTCTACGCCCTTTTTGAGGAATGTATTGTAGGACTTAAACCATCATCTGAAGAGGTGAGATCGCTCCTTTTTTTCCCTATTTTTGCTGGCGGGATTGACTCTGCCCTAAGGGCAGAGTCTCTCTCTCTCTCTCTCTCTCACTTTGCACCATTACACAATAAATATTAACAGTGAAAATATTTTGTAAGCGCGTTTCATGAACCAAGTTATAGGATTTGTTGACAACTCGCATCGAGTTCGTTACACTTCTACCCGGCGTGAAGCACTCACAGTCATGTGGTTGTGACGTCATCGTAAACAAATCCGTTCTACTCATCCAGACGACTGCACAACAGCAACGTTGCCAGATCTTTCCACTCTGGAACCCGTTCTCAAAAAGATTGCGTTTTGGGCACCCAAAACGCTGGTGCCGTGTGGACGCCAGGCCTAAACGATAAGCAATTGTATCGGAATCACCTGAATCCATTGCCGTGTGGACAGGGCTAACCCTAACCCTAGTTTAGTGGAACTTGTAACAACTATAATGTGGAAAACAATCTGGACAAGCATTTCTTTATGAAAATGTATGAGTATGGAGAAGTGTGAAACGAGAAGGTAATGGATGGTAGAGAAGCCAAGAAGGGGTTTTGGGGTCTGTCTTGTTCGTGTAGTACTTTATGTATGTTTTAGACCTTTGTGCGGGGGTGGTGACTGTAATAAGAGAATTGCAGATGTTAATCTATAGCTGTAGACATTTGGGTTCATAACTAAGAGTGGTGTCTGTCTGCAAGGTTAAGCTTTTCCAGCAGAGAAGTTTTGTCTTTGTTTCTATATAGTCATAAATTTACATTAGGGTTACTTCAGTAGAAAACATCTGCATTTTCTTTGTTTGGATTAGTGTTGAGTTGCAGTAGATAAAGCGGTGAATGGAGGTGAAATTTGTGGTTTGGAATAATGTGAGGACATTAACTGCATGAAAGCATATGCTAGTGCTAGGACAACCATTTGGACATCTGGTGGTAGAATACATGGATCAAGAGTACGAGACTATAGGAATAATTGAACGTTTCAGCAGAAGGGTAGGACAGTGGTGCAGTCTAACTCAGGAAGGGATTCCAAGGAATCGTATTCTATTAGAAATGAATTCTGAAAGTAGATTGGTGTACACACAGGAAACAGCAAACCAGTATTGTAATAATTAGAAATTAAGCAGGGAATGAGGTGAGTATTGTCTTTGATGGCGGACAATTTTAGGAAGGGGGACACTCAAGGTTAAGTTGAATCAGTACTGTACTATTACTACAGTTATCTCTAGCTGCTTCATCCTGTTCTACAGGGTCGCAGGCAAGCTGGAGCCTATCCCAGCTGACTACGGGCGAAAGGCAGGGTACACCCTGGACAAGTCGCCAGGTCATCACAGGGCTGACACATAGACACAGACAACCATTCACACTCACACTCACGGTCAATTTAGAGTCACCAGTTAACCTAACCTGCGTGTCTTTGGACTGTGGGGGAAACCGGAGCACCCGGAGGTAACCCACGCGGACACGGGGAGAACATGCAAACTCCGCACAGAAAGGCCCTCGTCGGCCATGGGGCTCGAACCCGGACCTTCTTGTTGTGAGGCAACAGCGCTAACCACTACACCACCATGCCGCCCATACACACACATACAAGGTGCATTCAATAAATACATTAATAATATATATATATATATATATATATATATATATATATATATATATATATATAAGTATGCATAAAAATAGTTTAGGGCCTATATTATTGCACATACGTAATAATTGCATCGATGAGAGATGGCAGAGGTAGTAGTCGTGAAGTAGTGCAAATTAAATGACAAACAGGTTATTGGTGCTACGTTACAAGTTGTGGATGTTATACAGTCTGACAGCAGTAGGTATGAATGACCTGCGGTACCTCTCCTTCTTACACCGTGGGTGTAGCAGTCTACTACTAAAAGAGCTGCTTAAAGCCCCCACAGCCTCATGTAGGGGGTGAGAGGGGTTATCCATGATTGAGGTCAGCTTGGCTAACATCCTCCTCTCACCCACCACCTCAGTGGAGTCCAGAGGACAGTCCAAGACTGAGCCAGCCCTTCTGACCAGTTTATTAAGTTTCTTCCTGTCCCTCTCTGAACTTCCACAGTCCCAGCAGACCACAGTGTAGAAAATCGTTGATGCTACCACAGAGTCATAAAAAGTCCCAAGCAGTGTCCTGCACACACCAAAAGACCTCAGTCTTCTCAAGAGGTGGAGACGACTTTGGCCCTTCTTGTACAGGACATCTGTGTTGTTAGTCCATGTATATTACTGGTAGTGTGGGAATTTTGTCCTCTAATTGAGCACCACATCTGGTGGATGAGTGTCCCTCTCTGATCTCAAGATAGGTATCTGGTGAATATTAACATATGATGTTATGATGGGTGAGTTTATGGGATATAAGGAAGTGTGACTCAGAGAATTTTGAACTGTGGGACTTGTTTTGAGTGATTTTCAACAATGAGGTATAGTCGTGCATAGACAAATGGAGCCCAGATGAAGTGCTAGTAACCTCTCTTTGAGTTCCCAACTGTCCCTCAATGTGGCGCAAAGTCACATGGGATGAAGAGCAACAGGAAGTGTTGGATGGGACTGATTTTAACCCTCTGGGGTCTGAGGGTATTTTCTGGCACTTTTTTGGCATGCTCTGATTTTGTTGTCAATTTCAACAAATCTAAGCAGTATTTTCAAAGTCATATGACTTTTTTTTTGTATTCAGCACAAGTTCAGCTACAATAATATCTATGTAGTATGTATGTCATGATTGCACTTTTTAAAAAATAACAGATAAATGAAAATGTTGTAAAAAGCAGTTTTAGAACTGTATGTGAAAAAACAAAACAAAACATGACCTTACCCATTATGTCAAACCGTTTTGGTCACTTGAGGTGATTCTGTTCAGGAATGTATCAAGCACAAAAACTTAAATCTGCTCCATTGATTTGGACAATTAACTGACCATCAGAAGAAAAAATTATGTCCTATTGTTTTGGGATAAATGTGTTGCTGACATCAAATTCAAAATGAGCATATATTTTTCAAAAAAGAATAAAATGTATGTTTCAACATTTGACATGTTGTCTTTGTACTATTTTCAATGAAATATAGGATTTCCAGGGCAGCACGGTGGTGTAGTGGTTAGCACTATTGCCTCACAGCAAGAAGGTCCTGGGTTCGAGCCCAGCAGCTGATGAGGGCCTTTCTGTGTGGAGCTTGCATGTTCTCCCCATGTCTGCGTGTGTTTCCTCCAGATGCTTTGGTTTCCCCCCATAGTCCAAAGACATGTGGGTTAGGCTAATTGGTGGCTCTAAATTGACCATAGATGTGAGTGTGAACGGTTGCTTGTCTGTGTGTTAGCACTTAGAATGTCACTGTGATGATCTGGCAACTTGTCCAGGGTGTACCCTGCCTCTTGCCCATAGTCAGCTGGGATAGGCTCTAGCTTGCCTGTGACCCTACACAGGATAAGCAGCTACAGATAATGGATGGATGGATGGATGGATGGATGGATGGATATAGGGTTTCCATGATTTGCAAATCTTCACATTCTGTTTTTATTCATGTTTTACACAGCGTCCCAACTTTTTTGGAATTGTGGTTGTAGAAGTACAGGAGAGTTGGAAGATGAGGTGGGTTTAATGCTGAGATTTTGTCTTGTGCATAAAATGGCCTTGTAGCCTGACCATCTCTGTGCTGTCATGTGCCATGTCTGAATGTTGTTTAAAATAAGGACTTGGTGAGAGGTGTGTAAAATAAGTGGATGGGACAAAATAATCTTTTCAGCATTCATGACCATGAGAGTGGCAGCAGTGACTGCAGGAAGACCGACTGGGATACCTTATTTTGGACAGGTAAGCTACAGGATGATGATGGCCACCATGCTCCTGGACCAAGCCCCCAGATTGTTAGGTTCAGATCTCATGAGCTCAAAACCAGAACTCAGTCCTCCTTCAGTGCACTTAGAGAATGAGAAAATGAGACACACATTTATCAGGCTTTACTCAGTCCAAAGTTTAATCATCATTTGTGCAGAAACTTGTTAGGAAACTGCATTTCAGAATATAAACTGCATGGCATATTTCTGTCATTTCCATACATTAATCATAGCAAAATATTTTGCCATAACAGGACCAGCAAGTTTGGATCAGAAAAGTAATAGATCTACAACTGATAATGAATAAAGTTTGTACAAAATTATGTTGCATGAGATTATGCAGAGATTGTTAAGAGTTTTTTCACAAATCCTTCATAAAGTAATACTTTCTATGAGTTTTGTCACAACTGTCCAAATTATTTTTGCATATCCATGTTTAATGTAGTGTTTTATCTTAGAATAGGTTCTCGGTGAGATCTTTCATATGTTGGTGCGAAAGGGAATGTCCACATCAGCCATTTGTCTGGCATAGTCTTCATCAAACATTTGAGACTGAGCTGGTGTGAAGTAGTTGGTCCAGTCTCCAACCTCTCCTGTGGAGAAGAAACATATTAATCATATATTAATGTAACACTGACTTGGGGAGAACCAAGAGAAATGTTAGTGATGTTATGTATCTCAACCTTTTCTCATGAAAGCAGAGATGGAATTGTCAAATACTGGCTTTGGGATGAAAGAGTAGTTGGCCATTGGGTTGTTCTTCATCACATTAAAGGATGTCAACTCCATGACCTTGTTGATGATATCATCAGATAGTGACAGGTCCAGGTACTGCATAATCCTCACTATTTCTCGACGAGGGTTCTGAATTTGAAAGGAAAACCAATAAATAATGAGTATAAAGGTCAACCTAAAGCAGGAGTTCCCAAACTGTGGGTTGTGACCCTATGTGAGGCTAATCTTTTTCTCTATCCTGACATGCTGCACTAGTGTAGTTCAGCAAAAATTGTACAACTTTCTCTTTACCCTATTTTTATTATTTGAGACACAACAGACTATTGTAGCTTACTGTTCTAGACTGTTATTGAGTATTAAAACTAACTGGTTTTGCTATTACAGTTGGTGTTTGGATTTTAAAAACTTGTCAGTGTATCCTTGAACCTTAACAAAAGGTCTGTTTTACATTCCAGTCAAAGATTCTGGATTTTGTAAATCAGTTAATATTTCTGTTGCCTCCTTGAATCGCTACCTTAATGTGGTGGAGGGGTTTGAGTGCCTCAGTGATTCTAGGAGTTATGTTGTCAGGGGCATTTACCCCTGGTAGGGTCTCCCAAGGCAAATAGGTCCTAGATGAGAGGTCAGACTAAGAGCAGTTCTCCCCGATGATCACAACGTGGAGGGGTCCCATGTCCTTTCTGTCACCAGTGTTCTGAGCATGCCAGCCTGGTTGACAGTAAAATATGGGGGTACCTACCAGCTGGGTGGAGGAGCTTCAGCATGCAAAGGCTACAACACCTATGCCTAAGCTAATGTCCAGCTAGGAAAAGGTGATGGGCAGGCTACCACACATAGAATGGATGGGGTTCCCTCAACTCCTCGGAAAGACATCCCAATGACCGCCTGCCTAGATCAGTCCCTGCTTGGGTCAGCCCACTGTCCTTACATTTGACTGCCCCTCCGGCATGGGGTGTGGATGATTTGCGTCTCTTAGGAGTCTACGCTGCACCATTTGCCATTGGGGGACATAAGTATGGAAGAGGGCAGCCTACTTACCCACAGCCTGAGACCAGCAACCTTTGGTTGTGGAACTTCATACCCACTACAGACCTGAGACAATGCACAACATTTACTATGCATCGTACGTCTGGGCAGCACCCACACACTAATGATGGGCTGAGGGCAAAGCCGCAAGGAACCCGTGACCCTGATGTGCCCAAACATGCCCGCAACAACTACATGAGGCAGATCAAACTTGGCTCATGGAACATCAGGACTTTGTCAGATCCTACAACATCCAAGTGCCAAGCCCCTGAGTGCAAGTCAGCTCTTGTATCAGCTGAGCTGGAACATCTAGACATAGACATTGCCTGCCTGAATGAATGCCGCATTCCTGAAGAGAGAGAATTTATCAAGGGAAATTACATCTTCCTGTACTCTGGCAGAGCTAGTGACCAACCAAAACAAGAAGGCGTTGCAATTGTACTCAAATCCAACCTTCGCCAATCTGTAGTCAGCTGGAATCATGAGGATGTGTATACAGCTATCAAAGAATTGCTATGCAATGGTTATCAGCATATATGTCCCAACCTGTAAAAGACCTACCGTGGAGAGAACCCTTGGCTATGATCAGCTATCAGAAGAACTTGATTTAGTTCCCAGACATGATCGCCTTTTCCTGCTTGGTGATTTCAATGCAAGAGGTGGATCAGATCACATAACTTGGCCTGATGTCATCGGCCCACATAGTCTAGGTTTGGAGAACAAGCAAGGAAGTACTATTCTAGAGCTGTGTACCTGATATGGCCTATCCATTGCCAACATGATGTTTTCACACCCTGGTATCCGTAAAGGCACTTGGATGCACCCCAGGTCACAATGCTGGCACATGATTGACTATGTCATTGCTCGCCAACACTATAGGACAGACCTTATAGATGCTTGCATTCACCACAGTGCTGACTGTTGGACAGATCACAGGCTAGTATGTGCATGCTTAAAACTTTGTTTCCATATTTCATCACACAGGAAGCATAACACTGGACTTAAGCGTCTCAACATCTCATGTCTTAAAGTACCAGAAGTGAAACAACAACTTGGGGAGAAGATAGCTGTAAATCTCCAACATCTTAATGCAGACTCCATGGAAGATCATTGGAACTCTATCCATGAAAATCTGTACAACTCTACCAAAGAAACAGTCAGTCTACAAAAAAGGCAGCATCATGACTGGTTTGATGAAAACAACACCACCATCAACAAACTTTTAGACCAGAAATGCCAAGACTTCCAAGAGGTTCTTAGACATGAGACCCCAGAGAATTGCCAGCGGTATAGAACAGCAAGACCTTCAACCTCAGCCTGCAGCTGGGGAGAGTGCCCACCCTCTGGAAGACATCATGTATCATTCCATTTCCCAAAAAGAATTGGCCCAGCGAGCTGAACAACTTCCGACCAGTGGCACTCACTCCACACCTGATGAAGATGTTGGAGTGGCTCTTCCTCAGCCTCCTCAGACCCCAGGTACAAAATGCCCAGGACTGTCTACAGTTTGCGTACCGGGCAGGTGTTGGTGTGGAAGACGTCATCCTCTACCTGCTACACCAAGCCCACTCACATCTGGATAAGGGAAATGGCACAGTGAGGATCCTCTTCTTGGACTTCTTGAGTGCCTTCAACACCATCCAGACCCTTTTGCTTCAGGACAAACTGAACAGGATGCGAGTGGACCCCTGCCTGGTCACCTGGATCTCCAGCTACCTCACTGACAGGCCACAGTACGTCAGGCTGAAGGACATCACATCTGACACTATGATTAGCAGCATCAGAGCACCCCAGGGCATGGTGCTGGCCCCTCTTCTCTTCACCCTGTACACCGCGGACTTCTGCTACAACTTGGAGCTGTGTCACATTCAGAAGTTTGCCGATGACACAGCCATCGTTGGGTGTATCATTGACGACAGAGAGGAGGAGTATAGGACCCTGGTGAGGGACTTTGCTGTGTGGTGCGACAGGAACCATCTGCAGCTCAACACCTCGAAAACCAAGGAACTCATCATTGACTTTGGGAGGTCCAGACCAAGGTCATGACCAGTTCTGATCAAGGGAGTCGAGGTGGAGACTGTGGATTCCTACAAGTACATCGGGCTGTAGCTGGACAGCAAGCTGGACTGGACTTGCAACACCAATCACTTATACAGGAAGGGACAGAGCAGGCTATACTTCCTTAGGAGGCTGTGGTCCTTTAACATCTGCAGGAAACTCCTGTGGATGTTCTATCAGTCTGTGGTCACCAGTGTCCTGTTTTCCACCGTGGTGTGCTGGGGGGGCAGCACATCCAAGAAGGACACATCCAGGCTGGACAAACTGATCAGGCGGGCCGGCTCTGTTGTCAGCATGAAGTTGGACTCTCTGGTGACGGTGGCAGAGAAGAGGTCTATGGACAAACTATTGAATATCATGGATGATGCCAGTCACCCTCTGCACACCGTCATCAGCAACCAGAGGAGCCTGTTCAGTGACAGAATGCTCCTTCCCAAGTGCAGGACGAACAGACTCAAAAACTCCTTTGTCCCTCATGCCATCAGACTGTACAACTCCTCTCTGGGGGGGAGGAGGGGTAACAGGAGGACAGAGGACGGGAAGGAGCAGTAGCCTAGCCTAACAATAAGCAATATCGAACAATGTGCAATATAAAGTGCAATATCTCTCCTGCTGCCCCCTCCCTTTTTTCCTCCTCTCTCTCCCCCCTTCCTCTCTTCCCCATATCTTTTTCTTTTTATATATTTGTATATGTAAATACTTAATTTATTTTAATTTATCTAGAAGTTTTCTCTATTTATTTTCTCTGTTTATCTGTAATGATGCTGCTGGAATCTTAATTTCCCTGAGGGAACCCTCCCAAAGGGATCAATAAAGTTTTACCTAATCTAATCTAATCTAATCTAATCTAATCTAATCTAATCTAATCTAATCTAATCTAATCTAATCTAATCTATCTAAGAAGTAACTGCCAGAGGGAGTTACGCAACCTGCAAAATCAATGGTGGCTCGACCGTGCCCATGAGATAGAACAGCATGCAGAAAGACATGACTCCAAAAGTTTTTTTCCAGACAGTAAGTGTCACTCCCCAGGTCTTAGTCCAATAAATGACAGTGAAGGGAATCGGCTTACAGAAACAGAGGATACTTGCCCGCTGGAAAGAGCACTTTTCAACTTTGCTTAATCAGCCTAATGATGTTAACCTCTCAGTCCTGGATGACATCCCATAGGAAGAGGTCCAAGTTGAGCTAGAAATCCAGCCAACTATTGCAGAGGTGCAAAAAGCCATGAAACAACTGGCCAATGACAAAGCCCCAGGCCCCGATTGTATTCCAGCAGAGATTCTCAAAGCTGGCAGCCAACCCCTCCTTACAGAGTTTCACAAACTCCTACTAACCATCTGGGATGAAGAAAGGGTGCCTCAAGACTTCAAAGATAGCCATATTGTTCTCTTTAAAAAGAACTGCAGGTTCACCTGTAGCAACTATAGAGGTATAACCCTCCTATCCATCACAGGCAAACTGTATGCAAGAGTGATTTTAAATCACATCTGGCCAAGCATTGAGAAGCACTACCCAGAAGCCCAATGCAGTTTTCGAGGTGGTCAGTCAACATTCGACATGATGTTTGCCCTACGTCAATTGATAGAGAAGTGCCATGAGCAACACCAACGGCTGCACATCATATTTGTTGATCTAGTCAAAGCTTTTGACATGGTAAAGAGGTCGCTTATGTGGAACCTTCTTCTCAAGATCAGCATACCTCCCAAGCTTGTCAACATCATAAAGAGCTTTCATGAAGGGATGCAAGCACGTGTATCAGTTGGTGGGGAGCTAACAGAATCTTTTGAAGTGTCAACAGGCCTGAGGCAAGGATGCATCTTAGCTCCTGCTCTGTTTATCTTGTTCTTTGCCTATGTGCTGCAAAAAGCTCACCAGTCTATGCCTGACTTTGGAATTGACATATGTCATAAATTGGATGGTAACCTTTACAACCTTTGCCACCTAAAATCAAAGTTGGCTAAAACATCAAGATTGATTTATTTTCTATATGCAGATGATGCAGCCCTTGGAACAAGAACACATGCTTCACTGCAAAATGCAGCTACAGCACTCAGTGATGCGTGTAAGGATTGGAGGCTAACTATAGGCAAACCCAAAACAGAAGTCATGCACATACAGTGCCCTGATCCACCAGCAATCATTATTGATGACTTCATGTTAAATAAAGTGCACAAATTCATGTATCTTGGTGGTGATATGACAGATGATGGTGACCTGGAGCCAGAGATAAAGAAGAGAGTCAGCAGAGCCGCTTTCACATTCAGCTCCATAAGAACTAGATGCTGGGACAGGAAAAGCCTATCAATCAACACCAAATTGACTGTTTACAAAGCAATTGTCCTTCCTACCTTGCTACATGGACGTGAAACCTGGCCTACACTAGCACAACACCGGCATATGCTGGAAATGTTCCACCAACACTCTCTACACTGTCTACTCAACATCAAGTAGTGGCATCATATAACAAATACTGAGGTCCTCAGGAGAGCCAATTGCACCACCATTGAGACAATTATAAGAACCAATCGTCTCCAATGGTTAGGTCACATTTGCAGAATGGACGATGAACGTATTCCCAAGAAATTGCTGTTTGGGGAACTAGCCCACAGGAAAAGATCAAGGGGCCGTTCTAAGAAAAGATGGAAGGACTGCACAAAGGAAGACTTGAAGATGTGTGGTTTTGACAACAACTGGCACCATCTAACAGCTGACTGTGATACATGGTGCTCCAAGACGAGATATGGCAAGGATTGAAGCTCACCTGGCACAGTGAGCTGAGACACTATGCCAATGATGTCACAACTGGGTCCCCACTCATCAGATGTGATATGGACCACAGTGAGTGAGTAATATTTCTGAATATGAGGTAAAGTTTTCTAACTGAGACGCAGCTCATGACAAGTGTCATGATGACAGCAAAAAGTTTTAAGAGCGACAAAACACATCTGTGTGTTTAAAGTGTTAGTCTTATGAAAATGGCATCACCCCTAGAAATGATACCTTATAAAACTAGACATGCTAAATAGTTTTCTGTCAAAATTGTATTTTAATACAAGACTGGGAACATATTCTATTTAGTTGGTAAAATTGGGCTGTTTGAGTCCACCATTACATGAATGCATTCCTGGTAAGTTACTGTTAAGTCAAAGGAAGTGATGTCATATGTGCAATGCTTGAAAGTTCATGGCATTTCTGGCTTAGTCTGCTTTGCAAAGTGTAGCACGTTTTTAATTATTTTTTTTTTATTCTACAACAAAACTCAAACCAAAGCATGTCTCCTAAGAGGTGTGTCATTCAAGGCTGTTCAAGTATAGACGATAAAAAGCCATAATTTTGAATAGCTCAAAGTCGGCAGGACACTTAGGGAATGAATGGGTTCGATTTGTATGGACAAAGAGAGGTAACTTCAAGTGTTTAGCCTGTTGCTTGAATTTTTTAGTTGTCCTTAGTCTTTTATCCTTTTAACTGATGGCAGTTCTGAAGTTTTATACAAGGCTAAATAATGGCAGAAATTAGACACTTTCACTTTCAGCACTGGAGCCAGCAGGAGTGGGTGGCACATTGTGCCATATGCACTGTGTGCAGTGAGCGCACAACAGCCAGGAATTTGTTAGAGTTCACCTCCAAAACCAAGTTGCTCATAAAACTACAACCTTTTCTGGTTCTAACAGTAACATAAAAGGATGGTGCACACCCTTTACATGTAGTCTACAGTGTGGTCCGGGAATACAGTATGTTATTATATAGATGCAAGAAGTTCCCATGCCCTGTTAAAATCCAACAGGATTTGCCCAGTTTACTTTTCATTGCATTCATGTCATGAGCAAAAAAAGAGAACAAAATTAAGTTTAAAAAAAAAACTACTATTAAATATAAATTTATACCATAAACTCTTCAGCTCAATCCCACATAATTTATTTTGTTTATTTTTTAAACCTTATTAATTAAAAAACAGCAAGTATCTTGGTATCTGCAATACAGTGAAGTCACAATTCCAAGTAGCCATGTACTAAAACAATTTTTTTTTAAATGGGGGGCATGCGCCAGGTGTGCCCCCAGTCAGTGCACAATTACCGTAATTTATTTTTTAATAAAATTCAGATGCTGTAGTTGAAGGAGGGGGCAGAAAGTCTGTTTCTGTTTGTGCCAATGATGCAGCATTTGAAAAAGGAGGAGCTGCTATTTGTACAACAGTAGACACAGATGTTTTGGCTGTTTTGGCTATAGCATACTCGGATGAAGTACCAAAAGGAGAATAGTGGTTGTTTAGACAGTTTATTTTGTTTACAGGCAGGATTTGATGGAAGATGGACATGATGTGTTACTCGTATCTGAAGATACAGTATTAATTGAACAGCAGACATTTTGCTCATGTTGTGAGAGAATCTCTTTCAGAGCCTATAAATACAGAAAAAAATGATGTTAGTTGAGAGAGATAACAGGATGGCATGTCCATTCTTTTGACATTGAAATCATGTTTTTAGATGCAATATAATGTCGCACGTGTTTCAGTGACAAAATGGCAATGACAAGATTCAGAAATATACAGGGAAGTTTATCACAGTGATTATAAATTAATCTTGCAATGGTCTTTTCCTTTGCGCCAATTCTGTAATAATTGTAGGGACTTTACCTTAAAATTTCAGACAGGTTCAATTCACCTTAAAATCAGCTGTTTGTAAAGGGACACGATAACAAGATCATAGGTTTTGGAATTTTGAAAAAATCTTTTATGTTTGCAGAGATACGATGATTTTGATAAAATATAAATAATGGTAATTGTGCGCTGACCCCCCACACCTACTTAACATCCATCCATCCATTATCTGCAGCCACTTATTCTGTCCTACAGGGTCGCAGGCAAGCTGGAGCCTACCCCAGCTGACTATGGGCGAGAGGCAGGGTACACCCTGGACAAGTCACCAGGTCATCACAGGGCTACCTACTTAACACTGTAGCACAAAATAGAAAGGGTCTACATGGTCCTATAATTGGTACTGTTAGAACCAGAAAAGGTTGTAGTTTTATGAGCAACTTAGTTTAGGAAGGGAACCCTAACAATTTCCTGGCTGCGGTGCACAATGCATATGGCACAATGCGTCACCCACTTCTGCCAGCTCCGGGGCTTAAAGTGAAAGTGCCTAATTACTGCCATGATTTAGCCTTTTGCCTACCAAGTGAGGTTACAGAGATGACAATTATAAACATACACTGCTTTATCATAACTGTGAAAGTTGAACACCAAATCAGTAAAAAATGAAGAAGCAAACTATGATTTGTACCATGTATTAACTTGCTGGGTTCCAGAAAACCACTCGAGCAGTTGTTGCTCTTCTTCATGAGAGACTTGGCTTGCATATTCATCCACCTGTTTCTCCATGGCTACAGGTTCTAAATCATCCGCAGACAACCAACCAAAGATTGAGGACGAATTTGAAGACCTTTTGTCGTGTTTTTTCAAAAGAATCAGTACAGTGGTACTTGAAAGTTTGTGAACCCTTTTGAATTTTCTATATTTCTGCATAAATATGACCTAAAACATCATCAGATTTTCACAAAAGTCCTAAAAGTAGATAAAGAGAACCCAGTTAAACAAATGAGACAAAAATATTATACTTGGTAATTTATTTATTGAAGAAAATGATCCAATATTACATATCTGTGAGTGGCAAAAGTATGCTAACCTCGAGGATTAGCAGTTAATTTGAAGATGAAATTAGTGTCAGGTGTTTTCAATCAATGGGATGACAATCAGGTGTGAGTGGGCACCAGGGGTTAAATTGGGATTGGTTATGTGGGGGGGCTCTGCCTCGTACCCGCCCCTGCCCCCGCCGCCCTGCCCCAATATACTTTTGGGAAAATAACCCTCTAATTTGATAACCATATCATATTGCACAGAGATATAACACCTTATCTGTGTGTTGTAGGCCTATGTGTGTCTTGTAGTGCCCCCATACACATTATGGCAGTTTGAATGTAGATTGGTTGGCCAATGTAACAGATTGTACAGGTTGTTGTACATTGGTTTGAAGGAAATGATTAGTGGGGGGTCTGGGGGTCCTCCCCCAGAAGTTTTTTATTATCATACATGTTATTTGCTGAATTCTGGTGCATTTTAATAAGTTGTTAGCTGACTTTACAGAGGTAGGTTGAGCAATATCATGTTAAATCTTGTCACATGCCTACAGGTGAAAAAAGTGAAGGAGAAATGTTCAGTGAGAAAATTTGAAGGCTTGCACAATCTTAAACCAAAACAGTTGATTTATTTTGGAGGATAAATGTTAAATATGCCAAAACACTGTCAGTCAAATTGTCAATCAAATATATTCATGCAGTGAATGCAACCAAATACAAACAACACTATAACATTGGAAGCATTTATTAGGGCCCGAGCCCTATGGGCGAAGGCCCTATTGTTCTTGTAAGAGTTCACTATTATTAGGGCCCGAGCCCTATAGGGCGAAGGCCCTATTGTTCTTGTAAGAGTTCACTATTATTATTAGGGCCCGAGCCCTATGGGCGAAGGCCCTATTGTTCTTGTAAGAGTTCACTATTATTATTAGGGCCCGAGCCCTATGGGCGAAGGCCCTATTGTTCTTGTAAGAGTTCACTATTATTAGGGCCCGAGCCCTATGGGCGAAGGCCCTATTGTTCTTGTAAGAGTTCACTATTATTAGGGCCCGAGCCCTATAGGGCGAAGGCCCTATTGTTCTTGTAAGAGTTCACTATTATTATTCTTCCGTCTTCTTCTTTATTTTTCTCCGCTGTTGGGCCATTTTCGGGGCGCTTGCCATGGGCGAAAACGCACGAAATTTGGCACCAGTTCCGAGAATTGCCACCGCTACTCAGAACCAGAAGCCCAAACTTGGCCGGGGCTCAGGGCCTCTATAGCGCCCCCTAAGTCGTTGTGATTTTGGTCTCCCGCATTAAGGTGCCTGGTTGCCATATAGTTTGTAGTAGTGGCATGCCATTTGGTACGCATATGTATCTCACTAAGCTGGACAAAAATGTAATGCCAATGCATTAGCCACGCCCAACAGGAAGTGAGGTAATTTCACTTTTGTGCGAAATGCATGGCCACGAAGACGGCGCAACTCCTCCTAGACCGTTCATAGGAATGTCACCAAAATTGATCCACATCATCTACAGACATGGCTGACAAAAGTTACTAAATACGTTTCACGTTGGATAAACCGTTCAGAAGTTATACGTCAATCAATTTTCGATGCAAAATTTTACATGCTAAAAAATTCATAACAAATCTTCTGATTGCTCAAAACTGCTCATACTTCACACGCAAATCACTCATTGGGCTTCTGACATGTTACCCAAGTTCTGTGATATTTCGCCACTGGGGGCGCTATTTTTGGGCAAAAATTCCAATCTTTCCTCAAATTTGGTCAAACTTCACGGCCACCCTCTTACTACCTCCCATGTCATGTATACCACGTTTTGGAAATTTTCGTCCATGGGGGGCGCTGTTTTTGGCCGACGCAATTGCTCCAAAACGGGTTTTTGGCAAATAATTCCATAATGCTTTTCCTTCACACCACTTCCTTGTGATAGTACGTTGCTGTTGTAGACACTTATTTTTCCAACTCATAATCGCTCATGTACAGCCTAGCGCCACCTACTGACATGGGAAAAACCAAAAAATTTATTCTTCAAAAATCTATTTCTCATCTTCTATTTACTCAATTGGCATCAAACTTCATACGCAAACTCTTCATAGCTCACCTGACATATCCGCCAAACTTTGTGCACTTTCGCCCCTGGGGGTGCTGGTTATGGCAAAAATGATATTGCAGCTTCTGATTTGTCAAACTTGGCAAGCAAACTCTTTTCAAGACCCTCATTGGGGCGCTTGCCATGGTCGACAACGCACGAAATTTGGCTCCTTTTTCTTAGACTGCCACCGCTACTGAGAACCAGAAGCCCAGATCCAGGCGGGCCTCAGGGCCTCTATAGCGCCCCCTAACTCGTTGTGATTTTGGCCTCCCGCATTAAGGTGCCTGGTTGCCATGTAGTTTGTAGTAGTGGCATGCCATTTGGTACGCATATGTATCTCACTAAGCCGGACAAAAATGTAATGCCAATGCATTAGCCACGCCCAACAGGAAGTGAGGTAATTTCACTTTTGTGCGAAATGCATGGCCACGAAGACGGCGCAACTCCTCCTAGACCGTTCATAGGAATGTCACCAAAATTGATACACATCATCTACAGACATGGCTGACAAAAGTTACTAAATAGGTTTCACGTAGCATAAACCGTTCAGAAGTTATACATCAATCAATTTTCAATGCAAAATTTTACATGCTTAAAAATTCATAACAAATCTTCTACTTGCTCAAAACTGCTCATACTTCACACGCAAATCAATTATTGGGCTTCTGACATGCTACCCAAATTCTGTGATATTTCGCCACTGGGGGCGCGATTTTTGGGCAAAAAATCCAATCTTTCCTCAAATTTGGTCAAACTTCACGGCCACCCTCTTACTACCTCCCATGTCATGTATACCCCATTTTGGGAATTTTCGTCCATGGGGGGCGCTGTTTTTGGCTGACGCAATTGCTCCAAAACGGGTTTTTGGTAAATAATTCCATAGTGCTTTTCCTTCACACCACTACCTTGTGATAGTACGTTGCTGTTGTAGACACTTATTTTTCCAACTCATAATCGCTCATGTACAGCATAGCGCCACCTACTGACATGGGAAAAACCAAAACATTTTTTCTTCAAAAATCAATATCTCATCTTATATTTACTCAATCTTGATCAAACTTGATACGCACACTCTTAACAGGTCACCTGACATATCTCCCAAATTTTGTAAATTTTTGCCACTGGGGGCGCTGTTTTCAGGCAACATTTTATATCTCGGCTTCTGATTGGTCAAACTTGACACAACAACTCTTCATAGGTCCCTTGACATGTATACCAAATTTGGTGAACTTTCACCTCTGGGGGCGCTCATTGCGCTGTATCAGTTGCAGGAGAGGTGTTTACAATCATGAGGCACCAGGAGTATGTTGTTTTGGTTGCCTAAAACACACATGACTTGTGGGGAATGGGTAGGCAGTCGGGAGCAAGTGTTGTAGCGTTACATACAGACTAATTGATGTCTAACAGAAGACAATCCTATGTAGCTATAGCTTGGTGACTGATGAGGTAAATACATTAATTTGGTTGGGAAGCCATGGCATAAAATTTTCTGTCCATGACAACATCTCAGCGCACCGTGTACTCTGTGTCCGATTCTGTGCTTTGTCGCCATTGTGGGAGTAATGTCTCTTGCCGAAGAAGCTGTGGAAGGTATTTCGCGGGGACGCATGCCCCGGCCCCCCTTGGCCGCTGGCGCGAGGGCCCGTCGAGGCCGCTTGCGGCTTTAATTATTCTTCCGTCTTCTTCTTCTTCTTCTTCTTTATTTTTCTCCGCTGTTGGGCCATTTTCGGGGCGCTTGCCATGGGCGAAAACGCACGAAATTTGGCACCACTTCCGAGAATTGCCACCGCTACTCAGAACCAAAAGCCCAAACTTGGCCGGTGCTCAGGGCCTCTATAGCGCCCCCTAAGTCGTTGTGATTTTGGCCTCCCGCATTAAGGTGCCTGGTTGCCATATAGTTTGTAGTACTGGCATGCCATTTGGTACGCATATGTATCTCACTAAGCCGGACAAAAATGTAATGCCAATGCATTAGCCACGCCCAACAGGAAGTGAGGTAATTTCACTTTTGTGCGAAATGCATGGCCACGAAGACGGCGCAACTCCTCCTAGACCGTTCATAGGAATGTCACCAAAATTGATACACATCATCTACAGACATGGCTGACAAAAGTTACTAAATACGTTTCACGTAGGATAAACCGTTCAGAAGTTGTACGTCAATCAATTTTCACTTCAAAATTTTACATGCTAAAAAATTCATAACATATCTTCTAATTGCTCAAAACTGCTCATACTTCACACGCTAATCACTCATTGGGCTTCTGACATGTTACCCAATTTCTGTGATATTTCGCCACTGGGGGCGCTATTTTTGGGCAAAAAATCCAATCTTTCCTCAAATTTGGTCAAACTTCACGGCCACCCTCTTACTACCTCCCATGTCATGTATACCACATTTCGGGAATTTTCGTCCATGGGGGGCACTGTTTTTGGCCGACGCAATTTCTCCAAAACCGGTTTTTGGTAAATAATTCCATAATGCTTTTCCTTCACACCACTACCTTGTGATAGTGTGTTGCTGTTGTAGACACTTATTTCTCCAACTCATAATCGCTCATGTACAGCATAGCGCCACCTACTGACATGGGAAAAACCAAAAAATTTATTCTTCAAAAATCTATATCTCATCTTCTATTTACTCAATTGTCATCAAACTTCATACGCAAACTCTTCATAGCTCACCTGACATGTACGCCAAATTTTGTGCACTTTCGCCCCTGGGGGTGCTGGTTATGGCAGAACTGATATTGCAGCTTCTGATTTGTCAAACTTGGCAAGCAAACTCTTTACAACACCCTTATTGGGGCGCTTGCCATGGTCGACAACGCACAAGATTTGGCTCCTTTTTCTTAGACTGCCACCGCTACTGAGAACCAGAAGCCCAGATCCAGGCGGGCCTCAGGGCCTCTATAGCGCCCCCAAGCTCGTTGTGATTTTGGCCTCCCGCATTAAGGTGCCTGGGTGCCATGTAGTTTGTAGTAGTTGCATGCCATTTGGGAAGCATATGTATCTCACTAAGCCGGACAAAAATGTAATGCCAATGCATTAGCCACGCCCAACAGGAAGTGAGGTAATTTCACTTTTGTGCGAAATGCATGGCCACGAAGACGGCGCAACTCCTCCTAGACCGTTCTTAGGAATGTCACCAAAATTGATACACATCATCTACAGACATGGCTGACAAAAGTTACTAAATACATTTCACGTAGGATAAACCGTTCAGAAGTTATACGTCAATCAATTTTCGATGCAAAATTTAACATGCTTAAAAATTCATAACAAATCTTCTGATTGGTCAAATCTGCTCATACTTCACACGCAAATCTCTCATTGGGTTTCTGACATGTTAGCCAATTTCTGTGATATTTCGCCACTGGGGGCGCTATTTTTGGGCAAAAATTCCAATCTTTCCTCAAATTTGGTCAACCTTCACGGCCACCCTCTTACTACCTCCCATGTCATGTATACCACATTTTGGAAATTTTCGTCCATGGGGGGCGCTGTTTTTGGCCGACGCAATTGCTCCAAAACGGGTTTTTGGTAAATTATTCCATAATGCTTTTTCCTTCACACCACTACCTTGTGATAGTACATTGCTGTTGTAGACACTTATTTTTCCAACTCATAATCGCTCATGTACAGCATAGCGCCACCTACTGACATGGGAAAAACCAAAAAATTTATTCTTCAAAAATCTATATCTCATCTTCTATTTACTCAATTGTCATCAAACTTCATACGCAAACTCTTCATAGCTCACCTGACATATACGCCAAATTTTGTGCACTTTCGCCACTGGGGGCGCTATTTTTGGGCAAAAAATCCAATCTTTCCTCAAATTTGGTCAAACTTCACGGCCACCCTCTTACTACCTCCCATGTCATGTATACCACATTTTGGGAATTTTCGTCCATGGGGGGCGCTGTTTTTGGCCGACGCAATTGCTCCAAAACGGGTTTTTGTTAAATAATTCCATTATGCTTTTCCTTCACACCACTATCTTGTGATGGTACGTTGCTGTTGTAGACACTCATTTTTCCAACTCATAATCGCTCATGTACAGCATAGCGCCACCTACTGACATGGGAAAAACCAAAAAATTTATTCTGCAGAAATCTATATCTCATCTTCTATTTACTCAATTGTCATCAAACTTCATACGCAAACTCTTCATAGCTCACCTGACATATACGCCAAATTTTGTGCACTTTCGCCCCTGGGGGTGCTGGTTATGGCAAAAATGATATTGCAGCTTCTGATTTGTCATACTTGGCAAGCAAAGTCTTTTCAAGACCCTTATTGGGGTGCTTGCCATGGTCGACAACGCACGAAATTTGGCTCCTTTTTCTTACACTGCCACGGCTACTGAGAACCAGAAGCCCAGATCCAGGCGGGCCTCAGGGCCTCTATAGCGCCCCCCGAGCACCGTACAGTGCGAGACCCTATTGTTACCATGTGTCCAATTCTGTGCTTTGTCGCCATTGTGGGAGTAATGTCTCTTGCCGAAGAAGCTGTGGAAGTTATTTCGCGGGGACGCATGCCCCCGCCCCCCTTGGCCGCTGGCGCGAGGGCCCGTCGAGGCCGCTTGCGGCTTTAATTATTCTTCTTCTTCCGTCTTCTTCTTCTTCTTTATTTTTCTCCGCTGTTGGGCCATTTTCGGGGCGCTTGCCATGGGCGAAAACGCACGAAATTTGGCACCAGTTCCGAGAATTGCCACCGCTACTCAGAACCAGAAGCCCAAACTTGGCCGGGGCTCAGGGCCTCTATAGCGCCCCCTAAGTCGTTGTGATTTTGGCCTCCCGCATTAAGGTGCCTGGTTGCCATATAGTTTGTAGTAGTGGCATGCCATTTGGTATGCATATGTATCTCACTAAGCCGGACAAAAATGTAATGCCAATGCATTAGCCACGCCCAACAGGAAGTGAGGTAATTTCACTTTTGTGCGAAATGCATGGCCACGAAGACGGCGCAACTCCTCCTAGACCGTTCATAGGAATGTCACCAAAATTGATACACATCATCTACAGACATGGCTGACAAAAGTTACTAAATACGTTTCACGTAGGGTAAACCGTTCAGAAGTTATGCGTCAATCAATTTTCACTTCAAAATTTTACATGCTAAAAAATTCATAACAAATCTTCTAATTGCTCGACACTGCTCATACTTCACACGCTAATCACTCATTGGGCTTCTGACATGTTACCCAATTTCTGTGATTTTTCGCCACTGGGGGCGCTATTTTGGGGCAAAAAATCCAATCTTTCCTCAAATTTGGTCAAACTTCACGGCCACCCTCTTACTACCTCCCATGTCATGTATACCACATTTTGGGAATTTTCGTCCATGGGGGGCGCTGTTTTTGGCCGACGCAATTTCTCCAAAACGGGTTTTTGGTAAATAATTCCATAATGCTTTTCCTTCACACCACTACCTTGTGCTAGTACGATGCTGTTGTGGACACTTATTTTTCCATCTCATAATCGCTCATGTACAGCATAGCGCCACCTACTGACATGGGAAAAACCACAAAATTTATTCTTCAAAAATCTATATCTCATCTTCTATTTACTCAATTGTCATCAAACTTCATACGCAAACTCTTCATAGGTCACCTGACATACACGCAAAATTTTGTGCACTTTCGCCACTGGGGGTGCTGGTTATGGCAAAAATGATATTGCAGCTTCTGATTTGTCAAACTTGGCAAGCTAACTCTTTACAAGACCCTTATTGGGGCGCTTGCCATGGTCGACAACGCTCGAAATTTTGCCCCTTTTTCTTGGACTGCCACCGCTACTGAGAACCAGAGGCCCAGATCCAGGCGGGCCACAGGGCCTCTATAGCGCCCCCTAACGTGTTGTGATTTTTGCCTCTCACATTAAGGTGCCTGGTTGCCATGTAGTCTGTAGTAGTGGCATGCCCTTTGGTACGCATATGTATCTCACCAGGCCGGACAAAAATGTAATGCCAATGCATTAGCCACGCCCTACAGGAAGTGAGGTAATTTCACTTTTGTGCGAAATGCATGGCCACGAAGACGGCGCAACTCCTCCTAGACCGTTCATAGGAACGTCACCAAAATTGATAGACATCATCTACAGACATGGCTGACAAAAGTTGCTAAATAGGTTTCACGTAGGGTAAACCGTTCAGAAGTTGTACGTCAATCATTTTTCAATGCAGATTTTTACATGCTTAAAAATTCATAACAAATCTTCTAATTGCTCAACACTGCTCATACTTCACACGCAAATCACTCATTGGGCTTCTGACATGTGACCCAATTTCTGTGATGTTTCGCCACTGGGGGCGCTATTTTTGGGCAAAAAATCCAATCTTTCCTCAAATTTGATCAAACTTCACGGCCACCCTCTTACTACCTCCCATGTCATGTATACCACATTTTGGGAACTTTCGTCCATGGGGGGCGCTGTTTTTGGCCAACGCAATTTCTCCAAAATGGGTTTTTGGTAAATATTTCCATATTGCTTTTCCTTCACACCACTACCTTGTGATAGTACGTTGCTGTTGTAGTCACTTATTTTTCCATCTCATAATCGCTCATGTACAGCATAGCGCCACCTACTGACATGGGAAAAACCAAACAATTAATTCTTCAAAAATCTATATCTCATCTTCTATTTACTCAATTGTCATCAAACTTCATACGCAAACTCTTCATAGCTCACCTGACATATACGCCAAATTTTGTGCACTTTCGCCACTGGGGGCGCTATTTTTGGGCAAAAAATCCAATCTTTCCTCAAATTTGGTCAAACTTCACGGCCACCCTCTTCCTACCTCCCATGTCATGTATACCACATTTTGGGAATTTTCGTCCATGGGGGGCGCTGTTTTTGGCCGACGCAATTGCTCCTAAACGGGTTTTTGGTAAATAATTCCATAATGCTTTTCCTTCACACCACTACCTTGTGAAAGTACATTGCTGTTGTAGACACTTATTTTTCCAACTCATAATCGCTCATGTACAGCACAGCGCCACCTTCTGACATGGGAAAAACTGTAAAATTTATTCTTCAAAAATCTATATCTCATCTTCTTTTTACTCAATTGTCATCAAACTTCATAAGCAAACTCTTCATAGCTCACCTGACATATACGCCAAATTTTGTGCACTTTCGCCCCTGGGGGTGCTGGTTATGGCAAAAATGATATTGCAGCTTCTGATTTGTCAAACTTGGCAAGCAAACTCTTTACAAGACCCTTATTGGGGCGCTTGCCATGGTCGAGAACGCACGAAATTTGGCTCCTTTTTCTTAGACTGCCACCGCTACTGAGAACCAGAAGCCCAGATCCAGGCGGGCCTCTGGGCCTCTATAGCACCCCCTGAGCACCGTTTAGTGCGAGACCCTATTGTTGCCATGTGTCCATTTCTGTGGTTTGTCGCCATTGTGGGAGTAATGTCTCTTGCCGAAGAAGCTGTGGAAGGTTTTTCGCGGGGACGCATGCCCCCGCCCCCCTTGGCCGCTGGCGCGAGGGCCCGTCGAGGCCGCTTGCGGCTTTAATTAGGGCCCGAGCCCTATAGGGCGAAGGCCCTATTGTTCTTGTAAGAGTTCACTATTATTAGGGCCCGAGCCCTATGGGCGAAGGCCCTATTGTTCTTGTAAGAGTTCACTATTATTATTATTCTTCCGTCTTCTTCTTCTTCTTCTTCTTTATTTTTCTCCGCTGTTGGGCCATTTTCGGGGCGCTTGCCATGGGCGAAAACGCACGAAATTTGGCACCACTTCCGAGAATTGCCACCGCTACTCAGAACCAAAAGCCCAAACTTGGCCGGGGCTCAGGGCCTCTCTAGCGCCCCCTAAGTCATTGTGATTTTGGCCTCCCGCATTAAGGTGCCTGGTTGCCATATAGTTTGTAGTACGGGCATGCCATTTGGTACGCATATGTATCTCACTAAGCCGGACAAAAATGTAATGCCAATGCATTAGCCACGCCCAACAGGAAGTGAGGTAATTTCACTTTTGTGCGAAATGCATGGCCACGAAGACGGCGCAACTCCTCCTAGACCGTTCATAGCAATGTCACCAAAATTGATACACATCATCTACAGACATGGCTGACAAAAGTTACTAAATACGTTTCACGTGGGATAAACCGTTCAGAAGTTATACGTCAATCAATTTTCACTTCAACATTTTACATGCTTAAAAATTCATAACAAATCTTCTAATTGCTCAAAACTGCTCATACTTCACACGCTAATCACTCATTGGGCTTCTGACATGTTACCCAATTTCTGTGATATTTCGCCACTGGGGGCGCTATTTTTGGGCAAAAAATCCAGTCTTTCCTCAAATTTGGTCAAACTTCACGGCCACCCTCTTACTACCTCCCATGTCATGTACACCACATTTTGGGAATTTTCGTCCATGGGGGGGCGCTGTTTTTGGCCAACGAAATTGCTCCGAAACAGGTTTTTGGTAAATAATTCCATAATGCTTCTCCTTCACACCACTACCTTGTGATAGTACGTTGCTGTTGTAGACTCGTATTTTTCCAACTCATAATCGCTCATGTACAGCATAGTGCCACCTACTGACATGGGAAAAACCAAAAAATTTATTCTTCAAAAATCTATATCTCATCTTCTACTTACTCAATTTTCATCACACTTCATACGCAAACTCTTCATAGCTCACCTGACATATACGCCAAATTTTGTGCACTTTCGCCCCTGGGGGTGCTGGTTATGGCAGAAATGATATTGCAGCTTCTGATTTGTCAGCCTTGGCAAGAAAACTCTTTACAAGACCCTTTTTGGGGTGCTTGCCATGGTCGACAACGCTCGAAATTTGGCTCCTTTTTCTTAGACTGCCACCGCTACTGAGAACCAGAAGCCCAGATCCAGGCGGGCCTCAGGGCCTCTATAGCGCCCCCTAACGTGTTGTGATTTTTGCCTCTCGCATTAAGGTGCCTGGGTGCCATGTAGTTTGTAGTAGTGGCATGCCCTTTGGTACGCATATGTATCTCACCAAGCCGGACAAAAATGTAATGCCAATGCATTAGCCACGCCCTACAGGAAGTGAGGTAATTTCACTTTTGTGCGAAATGCATGGCCACGAAGACGGCGCAACTCCTCCTAGACCATTCATAGGAGCGTCACCAAAATTGATACACATCATCTACAGACCTGGCTCACAAAAGTTGCTCAATACGTTTCACGTAGGGTAAACCGTTCAGAAGTTATACGTCAATCATTTTTCAATGCAGAATTTTACATGATTAAAAATTCATAACAAATCTTCTAATTGCTCAACACTGCTCATACTTCACACGCAAATCACTCATTTGGCTTCTGACATGTGACCCAATTTCTGTGATGTTTCGCCACTGGGGGCGCTATTTTTGGGCAAAAAATCCAATCTTTCCTCAAATTTGGTCAAACTTCACGGCCACCCTCTTACTTCCTCCCATGTCATGTATACCACATTTTGGGAATTTTCGTCCATGGGGGGCACTGTTTTTGGCCCACGCAATTGCTCCAAAACCAGTTTTTGGTAAATAATTCCATAATGCTTTTCCTTCACACCACTACCTTGTGATTGTACGTTGCTGTTGTAGACACTTATTTTTCCAACCCATAATCGCTCATGTACAGCATAGCGCCACCTACTGACATGGGAAAAACCAAAAAATTTATTCTTCAAAAATCTATATCTCATCTTCTATTTACTCAATTGTCATCAAACTTCATTCGCAAACTCTTCATAGCTCACCTGACATATACGCCAAATATTGTGCACTTTCGCCCCTGGGGGTGCTGATTATGGCATAAATGATATTGCAGCTTCTGATTTGTCAACCTTGGCAAGCAAACTCTTCTCAAGACCCTTATTGAGGCGCTTGCCATGGTCGACAATGCACGAAGTGCGAGACCCTATTGTTGCCATGTGTCCAATTCTGTGCTTTGTCGCCATTGTGGGAGTAATGTCTCTTGCCGCAGAAGCTGTGGAAGGTATTTCGCAGGGACGCATGCCCCCGCCCCCCTTGGCCGCTGGCGCGAGGGCCCGTCGAGGCCGCTCGCGGCTTTAATTAGGGCCCGAGCCCTATGGGCGAAGGCCCTATTGTTCTTGTAAGAGTTCACTATTATTAGGGCCCGAGCCCTATGGGCGAAGGCCCTATTGTTCTTGTAAGAGTTCACTATTATTATTATTCTTCCGTCTTCTTCCGTCTTCTTCTTCTTTATTTTTCTCCGCTGTTGGGCCATTTTCGGGGCGCTTGCCATGGGCGAAAACGCACGAAATTTGGCACCAGTTCCGAGAACTGCCACCGCTACTCAGAACCAAAAGCCCAAACTTGGCCGGGGCTCAGGGCCTCTATAGCGCCCCCTAAGTCGTTGTGATTTTGGCCTCCCGCATTAAGGTGCCTGGTTGCCATATAGTTTGTAGTAGTGCCATGCCACTTGGTATGGCTATGTATCTCACTAAGCCAGACAAAAATGTAATGCCAATGCATTAGCCACGCCCAACAGGAAGTGAGGTAATTTCACTTTTGTGCGAAATGCATGGCCACGAAGACGGCGCAACTCCTCCTAGACCGTTCATAGGAGTGTCACCAAAATTGATATACATCATCTACAGACATGGCTGACAAAAGTTACTAAATACGTTTCACGTAGGATAAACCGTTCAGAAGTTATACGTCAATCAATTTTCACTTCAAAATTTTACATGCTAAAAAATTCATAACAAATCTTCAAATTGCTCAAAACTGCTCATACTTCACACGCAAATCACTCATTGGGCTTCGGACATGTTACCCAAATTCTGTGATATTTCGCCACTGGGGGCGCTGTTTTTGGGCAAAAAATCCAATCTTTCCTCAAATTTGGTCAAACTTCACGGCCACCCTCTTACTACCTCCCATGTCATGTATACCACATTTTGGGAATTTTCGTCCATGGGGGGCGCTGTTTTTGGCCGACGCAATTTCTCCAAAACGGGTTTTTGGTAAATAATTCCATAATGCTTTTCCTTCACACCACTACCTTGTGATAGTACGTTGCTGTTGTGGACACTTATTTTTCCATCTCATAATCGCTCATGTACAGCATAGCGCCACCTACTGACATGGGAAAAACCACAAAATTTATTCTTCAAAAATCTATGTCTCATCTTCTATTTACTCAATTGTCATCAAACTTCATACGCAAACTCTTCATAGCTCACCTGACATATACGCCAAATTTTGTGCACTTTCGCCACTGGGGGTGCTGGTTATGGCAAAAATGATATTGCAGCTTCTGATTTGTCAAACTTGGCAAGCAAACTCTTTACAAGACCCTTATTGGGGCGCTTGCCATGGTCGACAACGCTCGAAATTTTGCCCCTTTTTCTTGGACTGCCACCGCTACTGAGAACCAGAAGCCCAGATCCAGGCGGGCCTCGGGGCCTCTATAGCGCCCCCTAACGTGTTGTGATTTTTGCCTCTCGCATTAAGGTGCCTGGTTGCCATGTAGTTTGTAGTAGTGGCATGCCCTTTGGTACGCATATGTATCTCACTAAGCCGGACAAAAATGTAATGCCAATGCATTAGCCACGCCCAACAGGAAGTGAGGTTATTTCACTTTTGTGCAAAATGCTTGGCCACGAAGACGGCGCAACTCCTCCTAGACCGTTCATAGTCATGTCACCAAAATTGATACACATCATCTACAGACATGGCTGACAAAAGTTACTAAATACATTTCACGTTGGATAAACCTTTCAGAAGTTGTACGTCAATCAATTTTCAATGCAAAATTTTACATGCTTAAAAATTCATAACAAATCTTCTAATTGCTCAAAACTGCTCATACTTCACACGCACATCACTCATTGGGCTTCTGACATGTTACCCAATTTCTGTGATATTTCGCCACTGGGGGCGCTGTTTTTGGGCAAAAAATCCTATCTTTCCTCAAATTTGGTCACACTTCACGGCCACCCTCTTACTACCTCCCATGTCATGTATACCACATTTTGTGAATTTTCGTCCATGGGTGCGCTGTTTTTGGCCGACGCCGTTGCTCCAAAACGGGTTTTTGGTTAATAACTCCATAATGCTTTTCCTTCACACCACTACCTTGTGATAGTCCGTTGCTGTTGTAGACACTTATTTTTCCAACTCATAATCGCTCATGTACAGCATAGCGCCACCAACTGACATGGGAAAAACCAAAAAATTTATTCTTCAAAAACCTATATCTCATCTTCTATTTACTCAATTGTCATCAAACTTCATACGCAAACTCTTCATAGCTCACCTGACATGTACGCCAAATTTTGTGCACTTTCGCCCCTGGGGGTGCTGGTTATGGCAGAAATGATATTGCAGCTTCTGATTTGTCAAACTTGGCAAGCAAACTCTTTACAAGACCCTTATTGGGGCGCTTGCCATGGTCGACAACACACGAAATTTGGCTCCTTTTTCTTGGACTGCCACCGCTACTGAGAACCAGAAGCCCAGATCCAGGCCGGCCTCAGGGCCTCTATAGCGCCCCCCGAGCATCGTTCAGTGCGAGACCCTATTGTTGCCATATGTCCATTTCTGTGGTTTGTCGCCATTGTGGGAGTAATGTCTCTTGCCGAAGAAGCTGTGGAAGGTATTTCGCGGGGACGCATGCCCCCGCCCCCCTTGGCCGCTGGCGCGAGGGCCCGTCGAGGCCGCTTGCGGCTTTAATTAGGGCCCGAGCCCTATAGGGCGAAGGCCCTATTGTTCTTGTAAGAGTTCACTATTATTAGGGCCCGAGCCCTGTAGGGCGAAGGCCCTATTGTTCTTGTAAGAGTTCACTATTATTATTCTTCTTTATTTTTCTCCGCTGTTGGGCCATTTTTGGGGCGCTTGCCATGGGCGAAAACGCGCGAAATTTGGCGCCACTTCCGAGAATTGCCACCGCTACTCAGAACCAAAAGCCCACACTTGGCCGGGGCTCAGGGCCTCTATAGCGCCCCCTAAGTCGCTGTGATTTTGGCATCCCGCATTAAGGTGCCTGGTTGCCATTTAGTTTGTAGTAGTGGCATGCCATTTGGTATGCATATGTATCTCACTAAGCCGGACAAAAATGTAATGCCAATGCATTAGCCACGCCCAACAGGAAGTGAGGTAATTTCACTTTTGTGTGAAATGCATGGCCACGAAGACGGCGCAACTCCTCCTAGACCGTTCATAGGAATGTCACCAAAATTGATACACATCATCTACAGACATGGCTGACAAAAGTTACTAAATACGTTTCACGTAGGATAAACCGTTCAGAAGTTATACGTCAATAAATTTTCACTTCAAAATTTTACATGCTAAAAAATTCATAACAAATCTTCTGATTGCTCAAAACTGCTCATACTTCACACGCTAATCAGTCATTGGGCTTCTGACATGTTACCCAATTTCTGTGATATTTCGCCACTGGGGGCGCTATTTTTGGGCAAAAAATCCAATCTTTCCTCAAATTTGGTCAAACTTCACGGCCACCCTCTTTCTACCTCCCATGTCATGTATACCACATTTTGGGAATTTTCGTCCATGGGGGGCGCTGTTTTTGGCCGACGCAATTTCTCCAAAACGGGTTTTTGGTAAATAATTCCATAATGCTTTTCCTTCACACCACTACCTTGTGATAGTGCGTTGCTGTTGTGGACACTTATTTTTCCATCTCATAATCACTCATGTACAGCATAGCGCCACCTACTGACATGGGAAAAACCAAAAAATTTATTCTTCAAAAATCTATATCTCATCTTCTGTTTACTCAATTGTCATCAAACTTCATACGCAAACTCTTCATAGCTCACCTGACATGTACGCCAAATTTTGTGCACTTTCGCCCCTGGGGGTGCTGGTTATGGCAGAAATGATATTGCAGCTTCTGATTTGTCAAACTTGGCAAGCAAACTCTTTACAAGACCCTTTTTGGGGCGCTTGCCATGGTCGACATCGCACGAAATTTGGCTCCTTTTTCTTAGACTCCCACCGGACCTGAGAACCAGAAGCCCAGATCCAGGCGGGCCTCAGGGCCTCTATAGCGCCCCCTAACTCATTGTGATTTTGGCCTCCCGCATTAAGGTGCCTGGTTGCCATGTAGTTTGTAGTAGTGGCATGCCATTTGGTAAGCATATGTAGCTCACTAAGCCGGACAAAAATGTAATGCCAATGCATTAGCCACGCCCTACAGGAAGTGAGGTAATTTCACTTTTGTGCGAAATGCATGGCCACGAAGACGGCACAACTCCTCCTAGACCGTTCATAGGAATGTCACCAAAATTGATAGACATCATCTACAGACATGGCTGACAAAAGTTCCTAAATACGTTTCACGTAGAATAAACCGTTCAGAAGTTATACGTCAATCAATTTTCAATGCAAAATTTTACATGCTTAAAAATTCATAACATATCTTCAAATTGCTCAAAACTGCTCATACTTCACACGCAAATCACTCATTGGGCATCTGACATGTTACCCAATTTCTGTGATATTTCGCCACTGGGGGCGCTATTTTTGGGCAAAAAATCCAATCTTTCCTCAAATTTGGTCAAACTTCACGGCCACCCTCTTACTACCTCCCATGTCATGTACACCACATTTTGGGAATTTTCGTCCATGGGGGGGCGCTGTTTTTGGCCAACGAAATTGCTCCGAAACAGGTTTTTGGTAAATAATTCCATAATGCTTCTCCTTCACACCACTACCTTGTGATAGTACGTTGCTGTTGTAGACTCGTATTTTTCCAACTCATAATCGCTCATGTACAGCATAGCGCCACCTACTGACATGGGAGAAACCAAAAAATTTATTCTTCAAAAATCAATATCTCATCTTCTATTTTCTCAATCTTGATCAAACTTGATACGCACACTCTTAACAGGTCACCTGACATATGTGCCAAATTTTGTGAACTTTTGCCACTGGGGGCGCTGTTTTCAGGCAACAATTTATATCTCGGCTTCTGATTGGTCAAACTTGATCAAACTTTAGAAAACAACTCTTCATAGGTCCCTTGACATGTATACCAAATTTGGTGAGCTTTCATCACTGGGGGCACTCATTGCGCTGTAGCAGTTGCAGGAGAGGTGTTTACAATCATGAGGCACCAGGAGTATGTTGTTTTGGTTGCCTTAAACACACATGACTTGTGGGGAATTGGTAGGCAGTCGGGAGCAAGTGTTGTAGCGTTACATACAGACTAATAGATGTCTAACAGAAGACAATCCTATGTAGCTATAGCTTGGTGACTGATGAGGTAAATACATTAATTTGGTTGGGAAGCCATGGCATAAAATGTTCTGTCCATGACAACATCTCAGCGCACCGTGTACTCTGTGTCCAATTCTGTGCTTTGTCACCATTGTGGGAGTAATGTCTCTTGCCAAAGAAGCTGTGGAAGGTTTTTCGCGGGAACGCATGCCCCCGCCCCCCTTGGCCGCTGGCGCGAGGGCCCGTCGAGGCCGCTTGCGGCTTTAATTATTCTTCTTCTTCCGTCTTCTTCTTCTTCTTCTTCTTTATTTTTCTCCGCTGTTGGGCCATTTTCGGGGCGCTTGCCATGGGCGAAAACGCACGAAATTTGGCGCCAGTTCCGAGAATTGCCACCGCTACTCAGAACCAGAAGCCCAAACTTGGCCGGGGCTCCGGGCCTCTATAGCGCCCCCTAAGTCGTTGTGATTTTGGCCTCCCGCATTAAGGTGCCTGTGTGCCATGTAGTTTGTAGTAGTGGCATGCCATTTGGTACTCATATGTATCTCACTAAGCCGGACAAAAATGTAATGCCAATGCATTAGCCACGCCCAACAGGAAGTGAGGTAATTTCACTTTTGTGCGAAATGCATGGCCACGAAGACGGCGCAACTCCTCCTAGACCGTTCATAGGAATGTCACCAAAATTGATACACATCATCTACAGACATGGCTGACAAAAGTTACTAAATACGTTTCACGTCGGAAAAACCGTTCAGAAGTTATACGTCAATCAATTTTCGATGCAAAATTTTACATGCTTAAAAATTCATAACAAATCTTCTGATTGGTCAAACCTGCTCATACTTCACACGCAAATCACTCATTGGGCTTCTGACATGTTACCCAATTTCTGTGATATTTCGCCACTGGGGGCGCTATTTTTGGGCAAAAATTCCAATCTTTCCTCAAATTTGGTCAAACTTCAAGGCCACCCTCTTACTACCTCCCATGTCATGTATACCACGTTTTGGAAATTTTCGTCCATGGGGGGCGCTGTTTTTGGCCGACGCAATTGCTCCAAAACGGGTTTTTGGTAAATAATTCCATAATGCTTTTCCTTCACACCACTTCCTTGTGATAGTACGTTGCTGTTGTAGACACTTATTTTTCCAACTCATAATCGCTCATGTACAGCATAGCGCCACCTACTGACATGGGAAAAACCAAAAAATTTATTCTTCAAAAATCTATATCTCATCTTCTATTTACTCAATTGTCATCAAACTTCATACGCAAACTCTTCATAGCTCACCTGACGTCTACGCCAAATTTTGTGCACTTTCGCCCCTGGGGGTGCTGGTTATGGCAAAAATGATATTGCAGCTTCTGATTTGTCAAGCTTGCCAAGCAAACTCTTTACAAGACCCTTATTGGGGCGCTTGCCATGGTCGACAACGCACGAAATTTGGCTCCTTTTTCTTAGACTGCCACCGCTACTGAGAACCGTAAGCCCAGATCCAGGCGGGCCTCAGGGCCTCTATAGCGCCCCCTAACTCGTTGTGATTTTGGCCTCCCGCATTAAGGTGCCTGGTTGCCATGTAGATTGTAGTAGTGGCATGCCATTTGGTACCCATATGTATCTCACTAAGCCGGACAAAAATGTATTTCCAATGCATTAGCCACGCCCAACAGGAAGTGAGGTAATTTCACTTTTGTGCGAAATGCATGGCCACGAAGATGGCGCAACTCCTCCTAGACCGTTCATAGGAATGTCACCAAAATTGATACACATCATCTACAGACATGGCTGACAAAAGTTACTAAATAGGTTTCACATAGCGTAAACCGTTCAGAAGTTATACGTCAATCAATTTTCAATGCAACATTTTACATGCTTAAAAATTCATAACAAATCTTCTACTTGCTCAAAACTGCTCATACTTCACACGCAGATCACTCATTGGGCTTCTGACGTTACCCACTTTCTGTGATATTTCGCCACTGGGGGCGCTATTTTGGGGCAAAAATTCCAGTCTTTCCTCAAATTTGGTCAAACTTCACGGCCACCCTCTTCCTACCTCCCATGTCACGTATACCACATTTTGGGAATTTTCGTCCATGGGGGGGCGCTGTTTTTGGCCGACGCAATTGCTCCAAAACGGGTTTTTGGTAAATAATTCCATAATGCTTTTCCTTCACACCACTACCTTGTGAAACTGCGTTGCTGTTGTAGACACTTATTTTTCCAACTCAAAATCGCTCATGTACAGCATAGCGCCACCTACTGACATGGGAAAAACCAAAAATTTTATTCTTCAAAAATCTATATCTCATCTTCTATTTACTCACTTGTCATCAAACTTCATACGCAAACTCTTCATAGCTCACCTGACATGTTCGCCTACTTTTGTGCACTTTCGCCCCTGGGGGTGCTGGTTATGGCAAAAATGATATTGCAGCTTCTGATTTGTCAAACTTGGCAAGCAAACTCTTTACAAGACCCTTATTAGGGCGCTATTATTATTAGGGCCCGAGCACCGTACAGTGCGAGACCCTATCGTTGCCATGTGTCCAATTCTGTTCTTTGTCGCCATTGCGGGAGTAATGTCTCTTGCCGAAGAAGCTGTGGAAGGTTTTTCGCGGGGACGCATGCCCCCGCCCCCCTTGGCCGCTGGCGCGAGGGCCCGTCGAGGCCGCTTGCGGCTTTAATTAGGGCCCGAGCCCTATAGGGCGAAGGCCCTATTGTTCTTGTAAGAGTTCACTATTTTTATTCTTCCGTCTTCTTCTTTATTTTTCTCCGCTGTTGGGCCATTTTCGGGGCACTTGCCATGGGCGAAAACGCACCAAATTTGGCACCAGTTCCGAGAATTGCCACCGCTACTCAGAACCAAAAGCCCAAACTTGGCCAGGGCTCAGGGCCTCTATAGCGCCCCCTAAGTCGTTGTGATTTTGGCCTCCCGCTTTAAGGTGCCTGGGTGCCGTGTAGTTTGTAGTAGTGGCATGCCATTTGGTACGCATATGTATCTCACTAAGCCGGACAAAAATGTAATGCCAATGCATTAGCCACGCCCAACAGGAAGTGAGGTAATTTCACTTTTGTGCGAAATGCATGGCCACGAACACGGCGCAACTCCTCCTAGACCGTTCATAGGAATGTCACCAAAATTGATACACATCATCTACAGACATGGCTGACAAAAGTTACTACATACGTTTCACGTAGGATAAACCGTTCAGAAGTTATACGTCAATCAATTTTCGATGCAAAATTTTACATGCTTAAAAATTCATAACAAATGTTCTGATTGCTCAAAACTGCTCATACTTCACACGCAAATCACTCATTGGGCTTCTGACATGTTACCCAATTTCTGTGATATTTCGCCACTGGGGGCGCTATTTTTCGGCAAAAAATCCAATCTTTCCTCAAATTTGGTCAAACTTCACGGCCACCCTCTTACTACCTCCCATGTCATGTATACCACATTTTGGGTATTTTCGTCCATGGGGGGCGCTGTTTTTGGCCGACGCAATTGCTCCAAAACGGGTTTTTGGTAAATAATTCCATAACGCTTTTCCTTCACACCACTACCTTGTGATAGTACGTTGCTGTTGTAGACACTTACTTTTCCAACTCATAATTGCTCATGTACAGCATAGCGCCACCTACTGACATGGGAAAAACCAAAAAATTTATTCTTCAAAAATCTATATCTCATCTTCTATTTACTCAATTGTCATCAAACTTCATACGCAAACTCTTCATAGCTCTCCTGACATGTACGCCAAATTTTGTGCACTTTCGCCCCTGGGGGTGCTGGTTATGGCAAAAAAGATATTGCAGCTTCTGATTTGTCAAACTTGGCAAGCAAACTCTTTACAAGACCCTTATTGGGGCGCTTGCCATGGTCGACAGCGCACGAAATTTGGCTCCTTTTTCTTAGACTGCCACCGCTACTGAGAAACAGAAGCCCAGATCCAGGCGGGCCTCAGGGCCTCCATAGCGCCCCCTAAGTTCTTGTGATTTTGGCCTCCCGCATTAAGGTGCCTGGTTGCCATGTAGTTTGTAGTAGTGGCATGCCATTTGGTACGCATATGTATCTCACTAACCTGGACAAAAATGTAATGCCAATGCATTAGCCACGCCCAACAGGAAGTGAGGTAATTTCACTTTTGTGCGCAATGCATGGCCACGAAGACGGCGCAACTCCTCCTAGGCCGTTCATAGGAATGTCACCAAAATTGATACACATCATCTACAGACATGGCTGACAAAAGTTTCTGAATTCATTTCCCGTAGGATAAACCGTTCAGAAGTTATACGTCAATCAATTTTCAATGCAAAATTTTACATTCTTAAAAATTCATAACACATCTTCTAATTGCTCAAAACTGCTCATACTTCACAGGCAAATCACTCATTGGGCTTCTGACATGTTACCCAATTTCTGTGATATTTCGCCACTGGGGGCGCTATTTTTCGGCAAAAAATCCAATCTTTCCTCAAATTTGGTCAAACTTCACGGCCACCCTCTTACTACCTCCCATCTCATGTATACCACATTTTGGGAATTTTCGTCCATGGGGGGCGCTGTTTTTGGCCGACGCATTTGCTCCAAAACGGGTTTTGGGTAAATAATTCCATAATGCTTTTCCTTCACACCACTACCTTGTGATAGTACGTTGCTGTTGTAGACACTTATTTTTCCAACTCATAATCGCTCATGTACAGCATAGCGCCACCTACTGACATGGGAAAAACCAAAAAATTTATTCTTCAAAAATCAATATCTCATCTTTGATTTACTCAATCTTGATCAAACTTGATACGCACACTCTTAACAGGTCACCTGACATATATGCCAAATTTTGTGAACTTTTGCCACTGGGGGCGCTGTTTTCAGGCAACAATTTATATCTCGGCTTCTGATTGGTCAAACTTGATCAAACTTGACACAACAACTCGTCATAGGCCCCTTGACATGTATACCAAATTTGGTGAACTTTCACCACTGGGGGCGCTCATTGCGCTGTAGCAGTTGCAGGACAGGTGTTTACAATCATGAGGCACCAGGAGTATGTTGTTTTGGTTGCCTTAAACACACATGACTTGTGGGGAATGGGTAGGCAGTCGGGAGCAAGTGTTGTAGCGTTACATACAGACTAATAGATGTCTAACAGAAGACAATCCTATGTAGCTATAGCTTGGTGACTGATGAGGTAAATACATTAATTTGGTTGGGAAGCCATGGCATAAAATGTTCTGTCCATGACAACCTCGCAGCGCACCGTGTACTCTGTGTCCATTTCTGTGCTTTGTCGCCATTGTGGGAGTAATGTCTCTTGCCGAAGAAGCTGTGGAAGGTCTTTCGCGGGGACGCATGCCCCCGCCCCCCTTGGCCGCTGGCGCGAGGGCCCGTCGAGGCCGCTTGCGGCTTTAATTAGGGCCCGAGCCCTATGGGCGAAGGCCCTATTGTTCTTGTAAGAGTTCACTATTATTATTATTCTTCCGTCCTCTTCTTCTTCTTCTTCCGTCTTCTTCTTCTTCTTTATTTTTCTCCGCTGTGGGCCATTTTCGGGGCGCTTGCCATGGGCGAAAACGCACGAAATTTGGCACCAGTTCCGAGAATTGCCACCGCTACTCAGAACCAGAAGCCCAAACTTGGCCGGGGCTCCGGGCCTCTATAGCGCCCCCTAAGGTGTTGTGATTTTGGCCTCCCGCATTAAGGTGCCTGGGTGCCATGTAGTTTGTAGTAGTGGCATGCCATTTGGTACGCATATGTATCTCACTAAGCCGGACAAAAATGTAATGCCAATGCATTAGCCACGCCCAACAGGAAGTGAGGTAATTTCACTTTTGTGCGAAATGCATGGCCACGAAGACGGCGCAACTCCTCCTAGACCGTTCATAGTACTGTCACCATAATTGATACACATCATCTACAGACATGGCTGACAAAAGTTACTAAATACGTTTAACGTACGATAAACCGTTCAGAAGTTATACGTCAATCAATTTTCGATGCAAAATTTTACATGCTTAAAAATTCATAACAAATCTTCTGATTGCTCAAAACTGCTCATACTTCACACGCAAATCACTCATTGGGCTTCTGACATGTTAACCAATTTCTGTGATATTTCGCCACTGGGGGCGCTATTTTTGGGCAAAAATTCCAATCTTTCCTCAAATTTGGTCAAACTTCACGGCCACCCTCTTACTACCTCCCATGTCATGTATACCACATTTTGGAAATTTTCGTCCATGGGGGGCGCTGTTTTTGGCCGACGCAATTGCTCCAACACGGGTTTTTGGTAAATAATTCCATAATGCTTTTCCTTCACACCACTACCTTGTGATAGTACGTTGCTGTTGTAGACACTTATTTTTCCAACTCATAATCGCTCATGTACAGCATAGCGCCACCTACTGACATGGGAAAAACCAAAAAATTTATTCTTCAAAAATCTATATCTCATCTTCTATTTACTCAATTGTCATCAAACTTCATACGCAAACTCTTCATAGCTCACCTGACATATACGCCAAATTTTGTGCACTTTCGCCACTGGGGGCGCTATTTTTGGGCAAAAAATCCAATCTTTCCTCAAATTTGGTCCAACTTCACGGCCACCCTCTTACTACCTCCCATGACATGTATACCACATTTTGGGAATTTTCATCCATGGGGGGCGCTGTTTTTGGCCGACGCAATTGCTCCAAAACGGGTTTTTGGTAAATAATTCCATAATGCTTTCCCTTCACACCACTACCTTGTGATAGTACGTTGCTGTTGTGGACACTTATTTTTCCAACTCATGATCGCTCATGTACAGCATAGCGCCACCTACTGACATGGGAAAAACCAGAAAATTTATTCTTCAAAAATCTAAATCTCATCTTCTATTTACTCAATTGTCATCAAACTTCATACGCAAACTCTTCATAGCTCACCTGACATATACGCCAAATTTTGTGCACTTTCGCCCCTGGGGGTGCTGGTTATGGCAAAAATGATATTGCAGCTTCTGATTTGTCAAACTTGGCAAGCAAACTCTTTACAAGACCCTTATTGGGGCGCTTGCCATGGTCGACAATGCACGAAATTTGGCTCCTTTTTCTTAGACTGCCACCGCTACTGAGAACCAGAAGCCCAGATCCAGGCGGGCCTCAGGGCCTCTATAGCGCCCCCCGAGCACCGTACAGTGCGAGACCCTATTGTTGCCATGTGTCCAATTCTGTGCTTTGTCGCCATTGTGGGAGTAATGTCTCTTGCCGAAGAAGCTGTGGAAGGTATTTCGCGGGGACGCATGCCCCAGCCCCCCTTGGCCGCTGGCGCGAGGGCCCGTCGAGGCCGCTTGCGGCTTTAATTAGGGCCCGAGCCCTATAGGGCGAAGGCCCTATTGTTCTTGTAAGAGTTCACTATTATTATTCTTCCGTCTTCTTCTTCTTCTTCTTCTTCCGTCTTCTTCTTCTTCTTTATTTTTCTCCGCTGTTGGGCCATTTTCGGGGCGCTTGCCATGGGCGAAAACGCACCAAATTTGGCACCAGTTCCGAGAATTGCCACCGCTACTCAGAACCAGAAGCCCAAACTTGGCTGGGGCTCAGGGCCTCTATAGCGCCCCCTAAGTCGTTGTGATTTTGGCCTCCCGCATTACGGTGCCTGGGTGCCATGTAGTTTGTAGTAGTGGCATGCCATTTGGTACGCATATGTATCTCACTAAGCCGGACAAAAATGTAATGCCAATGCATTAGCCACGCCCAACAGGAAGTGAGGTCATTTCACTTTTGTGCGAAATGCATGGCCACGAAGACGGCGCAACTCCTCCTAGACCGTTCATAGGAATGTCACCAAAATTGATACACATCATCTACAGACATGGCTGACAAAAGTTACTAAATACGTTTCACGTAGGATAAACCGTTCAGAAGTTATACGTCAATCAATTTTCGATGCAAAATTTTACATGCTTAAAAATTCATAACAAATCTTCTGATTGCTCAAAACTGCTCATACTTCACACGCAAATCACTCATTGGGCTTCTGACATGTTACCCAATGTCTGTGCTATTTCGCCACTGGGGGCGCTATTTTTGGGCTAAAATTCCAATCTTTCCTCAAATTTGGTCAAACTTCACAGCCACCCTCTGACTACCTCCCATGTCATGTATACCACGTTTTGGAAATTTTCGTCCATGGGGGGCGCTGTTTTTGGCCGACGCAATTGCTCCAAAACGGGTTTTTGGTAAATAATTCCATTATGCTTTTCCTTCACACCACTACCTTGTGATAGTACGTTGCTGTTGTAGACACTTATTTCTCCAACTCATAATTGCTCATGTAGAGCATAGCGCCACCTACTGACATGGGAAAAACCAAAAAATTTATTCTTCAAAAATCTATATCTCATCTTCTATTTACTCTATTGTCATCAAACTTCATACGCAAACTCTTCATAGGTCACCTGACATGTACGCCAAATTTTGTGCACTTTCGCCCCTGGGGGTGCTGGTTATGGCAAAAATGATATTGCAGCTTCTGATTTGTCAAACTTGGCAAGCAAACTCTTTACAAGACCCTTATTGGGGCACTTGCCATGGTCGACAACGCACGAAATTTGGCTCCTTTTTCTTAGACTGCCACCGCTACTGAGAACCAGAAGCCCAGATCCAGGCGGGCCTCAGGGTCTCTATAGCGCCCCCCAACTCGTTGTGATTTTGGCCTCCCGCATTAAGGTGCCTGGGTGCCATGTAGTTTGTAGTAGTGGCATGCTATTTGGTACGCATATGTATCTCACTAAGCCGGACAAAAATGTAATGCCAATGCATTAGCCACGCCCAACAGGGAGTGAGGTAATTTCACTTTTGTGCGAAATGCATGGCCACGAAGACGGCGCAACTCCTCCTAGACCGTTCATAGGAATGTCACCAAAATTGATACACATCATCTACAGACATGGCTGACAAAAGTTACTAAATAGGTTTCACGTGGGATAAACCGTTCAGAAGTTATACGTCAATCAATTTTCAATGCAAAATTTTACATGCTTAAAAATTCCTAACAAATCTTCTACTTGCTCAAAACTGCTCATACTTCACACGCAGATCACTCATTGGGCTTCTGACATGTTACCCACTTTCTGTGATATTTCGCCACTGGGGGCGCTATTTTTGGGCAAAAATTCCAATCTTTCCTCAAATTTGGTCAAACTTCACGGCCACCCTCTTACTACCTCCCATGTCATGTATACCACATTTTGGGAATTTTCGTACATGGGGGGCGCTGTTTTTGGCCGACGCAATTGCTCCAAAATGGGTTTTTGGTAAATAATTCCATAATGCTTTTCCTTCACACCACTACCTTGTGATAGTGCGTTGCTGTTGTAGACACTTATTTTTCCAACTCATAATCGCTCATGTACAGCATAGCGCCACCTACTGACATGGGAAAAACCAAAAATTTTATTCTTCAAAAATCTATATCTCATCTTCTATTTCCTCAATTGTCATCAAACTTCATACGCAAACTCTTCATAGCTCACCTAACATGTACGCCAAATTTTGTGCACTTTCACCCCTGGGGGTGCTGGTTATGGCAGAAATGATATTGCAGCTTCTGATTTGTCAAACTTGGCAAGCAAACTCTTTACAAGACCCTTATTGGGGCGCTATTATTATTAGGGCCCGAGCACCGTACAGTGCGAGACCCTATCATTGCCATGTGTCCAATTCTGTGCTTTGTCGCCATTGCGGGAGTAATGTCTCTTGCCGAAGAAGCTGTGGAAGGTATTTCGCGGGGACACATGCCCCCACCCCCCTTGGCCGCTGGCGCGAGGGCCCGTCGAGGCCGCTTGCGGCTTTAATTAGGGCCCGAGCCCTATGGGCGAAGGCCCTATTGTTCTTGTAAGAGTTCACTATTATTATTCTTCCGTCTTCTTCTTTATTTTTCTCCGCTGTTGGGCCATTTTCGGGGCACTTGCCATGGGCGAAAACGCACGAAATTTGGCACCAGTTCCGAGAATTGCCACCGCTACTCAGACCCAAAAGCACAAACTTGGCCGGGGCTCAGGGCCTCTATAGCGCCCCCTAAGTCGTTGTGATTTTGGTCTCCCGCATTAAGGTGCCTGGGTGCCGTGTAGTTTGTAGTAGTGGCATGCCATTTGGTACGCATATGTAACTCACTAAGCCGGACAAAAATGTAATGCCTATGCATTAGCCACGCCCAACAGGAAGTGAGGTAATTTCACTTTTGTGCGAAATGCATGGCCACGAAGACGGCGCAACTCCTCCTAGACCGTTCATAGGAATGTCACCAAAACTGATACACATCATCTACAGACATGGCTGACAAAAGTTACTAAATACCTTTCACGTAGGATTAACCGTTCAGAAGTTATACGTCAATCAATTTTCCATGCAAAATTTTACATGCTTAAAAATTCATAACAAATCTTCTGATTGCTCAAAACTGCTCATACTTCACACGCAAATCACTCATTGGGCTTCTGACATGTTACCCAATTTCTGTGATATTTCGCCACTGGGGGCGCTATTTTTGGGCAAAAAATCCAATCTTTCCTCAAATTTGGTCAAACTTCACGGCCACCCTCTTACTACCTCCCATGTCATGTATACCACATTTTGGGAATTTTCGTCCATGGGGGGCGCTGTTTTTGGCCGACACAATTGCTCCAAAACGGGTTTTTGGTAAATAATTCCATAATGCTTTTCCTTCACACCACTACCTTGTGATAGTGCGTTGCTCTTGTAGACACTTACTTTTCCAACTCATAATCGCTCATGTACAGCATAGCGCCACCTACTGACATGGGAAAAACCAAAAAATTTAATCTTCAAAAATCTATATCTCATCTTCTATTTACTCAATTGTCATCAAACTTCATACACAAACTCTTCATAGCTCACCTGACATGTACGCCAAATTTTGTGCACTTTCGCCCCTGGGGGTGCTGGTTATGGCAGAAATGATATTGCAGCTTCTGATTTGTCAGACTTGGCAAGCAAACTCTTTACAAGACCCTTATTGGGGCGCTTGCCATGGTTGACAACGCACGAAATTTGGCTCCTTTTTCTTAGACTGCCACCGCTACTCAGAACCAGAAGCCCAAACTTGGCCGGGGCTCAGGGCCTCTATAGCGCCCCCTAAGTCGTTGTGATTTTGGCCTCCCGCATTAAGGTGCCTGGTTGCCATGTAGTTTGTAGTAGTGGCATGCCATTTGGTATACATATGTATCTCACTAAGCCGGACAAAAATGTAATGCCAATGCATTAGCCATGCCCGACAGGAAGTGAGGTAATTTCACTTTTGTGCGAAATGCATGGCCACGAAGACGGCGCAACTCCTCCTAGACCGTTCATAGGAATGTCACCAAAATTGATATACATCATCTACAGACATGGCTGACAAAAGTTACTAAATACGTTTCATGTAGGATAAAGCGTTCAGAAGTTATGCGTCAATCAATTTTCGATGCAAAATTTTACATGCTTAAAAATTCATAACAAATCTTCTGATTGCTCAAAACTGCTCATACTTCACACGCAAATCACTCATTGGGCTTCTGACATGTTACCCAATTTCTGTGATGTTTCGCCACTGGGGGCGCTATTTTTGGGCAAAAATTCCAATCTTTCCTCAATTTTGGTCAAACTTCACGGCCACCCTCTTACTACCTCCCATGTCATGTATACCACGTTTTGGAAATTTTCGTCCATGGGGGGCGCTGTTTTTGTCCGACGCAATTGCTCCAAAACGTGTTTTTGGTAAATAATTCCATAATGCTTTTCCTTCACACCACTTCCTCGTGATAGTACGTTGCTGTTGTAGACACTTATTTTTCCAACTCATAATCGTTCATGTACAGCATAGCGCCACCTACTGACATGGGAAAAACCAAAAAATTTATTCTTCAAAAATCTATATCTCATCTTCTATTTACTCAATTGTCATCAAACTTCATACGCAAACTCTTCATACCTCCCCTGACATATACGCCAAATTTTGTGCACTTTCGCCACTGGGGGCGCTATTTTTGGGCAAAAAATCCAATCTTTCCTCAAATTTGTTCACACTTCACGGCCACCCTTTTTCTACCTCCCATGTCATGTATTCCACATTTTGGGAATTTTCGTCCATGGGGGGCGCTGTTTTTGGCCGACGCAATTGCTCCACAACGGGTTTTTGGTAAATAATTCCAAAATGCTTTTCCTTCACACCACTACCTTGTGAAAGTACGTTGCTGTTGTAGAAACTTATTTTTCCAACTCATAATCGCTCATGTACAGCATAGCGCCACCTACTGACATGGGAAAAACCAAAAAATTTATTCTTCAAAAATCTATATCTCATCTTCTATTTACTCAATTGTCATCAAACTTCATACGCAAACTCTTCATAGCTCACCTGACATGTCCGCCAAATTTTGTGCACTTTCGCCCCTGGGGGTGCTGGTTATGGCAAAAATGATATTGCAGCTTCTGATTTGTCAAACTTGGCAAACAAAGTCTTTACAAGCCCCTTATTGGGGCGCTTGCCATGGTCGACAACGCACGAAATTTGGCTCCTTTTTCTTAGACTGCCACCGCTACTGAGAACCAGAAGCCCAGATGCAGGCGGGCCTCAGGGCCTCTATAGCGCCCCCCGAGCACCGTACAGTGCGAGACCATATTGTTACCATGTGTCCAATTCTGTGCTTTGTCGCCATTGTGGGAGTAATGTCTCTTGCCGAAGAAGCTGTGGAAGGTGTTTCGCGGGGACGCATGCCCCCGCCCCCCTTGGCCGCTGGCGCGAGGGCCCGTCGAGGCCGCTTGCGGCTTTAATTATTCTTCCGTCTTCTTCTTCTTCTTCCGTCTTCTTCTTCTTCTTTATTTTTCTCCGCTGTTGGGCCATTTTCGGGGCGCTTGCCATGGGCGAAAACGCACGAAATTTGGCACCACTTCCGAGAATTGCCACCGCTACTCAGAACCAGAAGCCCAGACTTGGCCGGGGCTCAGGGCCTCTATAGCGCTCCCTAAGTCGTTGTGATTTTGGCCTCCCGCATTAAGGTGCCTGGGTGCCATGTAGTTTGTAGTAGTGGCATGCCATGTGGTACGCATATGTATCTCACTAAGCCGGACAAAAATGTAATGCCAATTCATTAGCCACGCCCATCAGGAAGTGAGGTAATTTCACTTTTGTGCGAAATGCATGGCCACGAAGACGGCGCAACTCCTCCTAGACCCTTCATAGGAATGTCACCAAAATTTATACACATCATCTACCGACATGGCTGACAAAAGTTACTAAATACATTTCACGTAGGTTAAACCGTTCAGAAGTTATACGTCAATCAATTTTCGATGCAAAATTTTACATGCTTAAAAATTCATAACAATTCTTCTGATTGCTCAAAACTGCTCATACTTCACACGCTAATCACTCATTGGGCTTCTGACATGTTACCCAACTTCTGTGATATTTCGCCACTGGGGGCGCTATTTTTGGGCAAAAATTCCAATCTTTCCTCAAATTTGGTCAAACTTCACGGCCACCCTCTTACTACATCCTATGTCATGTATACCACGTTTTGGAAATTTTCGTCCATGGGGGGCGCTGTTTTTGGCCGACGCAATTGCTCCAAAACGGGTTTTTGGTAAATAATTCCATAATGCTTTTCCTTCACACCACTACCTTGTGATAGTATGTTGCTGTTGTAGACACTTATTTTTCCAACTCATAATCGCTCATGTACAGCATAGCGCCACCTACTGACATGGGAAAAACCAAAAAATTTATTCTTCAAAAATCTATATCTCATCTTCTATTTACTCAATTGTCATCAAACTTCATACGCAAACTCGTCATAGCTCACCTGACGTCTACGCCAAATTTGGTGCACTTTCGCCCCTGGGGGTGCTGGTTATGGCAAAAATGATATTGCAGCTTCTGATTTGTCAAACTTGCCAAGCAAACTCTTTACAAGACCCTTATTGGGGTGCTTGCCATGGTCGAAAACGCACGAAATTTGGCTCCTTTTTCTTAGACTGCCACCGCTACTGAGAACCAGAAGCCCAGATCCCGGCGGGCCTCAGGGCCTCTATAGCGCCCCCTAACTCGTTGTGACTTTGGCCTCCCGCATTAAGGTGCCTGGTTGCCATGTAGTTTGTAGTAGTGGCATGCCATTTGGTACGCATATGTAACTCACTAAGCCGGACAAAAATGTAATGCCAATGCATTAGCCACGCCCAACAGGAAGTGAGGTAATTTCACTTTTGTGCGAAATGCATGGCCACGAAGACGGCGCAACTCCTCCTAGACCGTTCATAGGAATGTCACCAAACTTGATAGACATCATCTACAGACATGGCTGACAAAAGTTACTAAAGACGTTTCACGTAGCATAAACCGTTCAGAAGTTATACGTCAATCAATTTTCAATGCAAAATTTTACATGCTTAAAAATTCATAGCAAATCTTCTCCTTGGTCAAAACTGCTCATACTTCACACGCAGATCACTCATTGGGCTTCTGACATGTTACCCACTTTCTGTGATATTTCGCCACTGGGGGCGCTATTTTTGGGCAAAAATTCCAATCATTCCTCAAATTTGGTCAAACTTCACGGCCACCCTCTAACTACCTCCCATGTCATGTACACCACATTTTGGGAATTTTCGTCCATGGGGGGCGCTGTTTTTGGCCGACGCAATTGCTCCAAAACGGGTTTTTGGTAAATAATTCCATAATGCTTTTCCTTCACACCACTACCTTGTGATACTGCGTTGCTGTTGTAGACACTTATTTTTCCAACTCATTATCGCTCATGTACAGCATAGCGCCACCTACTGACATGGGAAAAACCAAAAATTTTTTTCTTCAAAAATCTATATCTCATCTTCTATTTACTCAATTGTCATCAAACTTCATACGCAAACTCTTCATAGCTCACCTGTCATGTACGCCAAATTTTGTGCACTTTCGCCCCTGGGGGTGCTGGTTATGGCAGAAATGATATTGCAGCTTCTGATTTGTCAAACTTGGCAAGCAAACTCTTTACAAGACCCTTATTGGGGCGCTATTATTATTAGGGCCCGAGCACCGTACAGTGCGAGACCCTATCGTTGCCATGTGTCCAATTCTGTGCTTTGTCGCCATTGCGGGAGTAATGTCTCTTGCCGAAGAAGCTGTGGAAGGTATTTCGCGGGGACGCATGCCCCTGCCCCCCTTGGCCGCTGGCGCGAGGGCCCGTTGAGGCCGCTTGCGGCTTTAATTAGGGCCCGAGACCTATAGGGCGAAGGCCCTATTGTTCTTGTAAGAGTTCACTATTATTATTAGGGCCCGAGCCCTATGGGCGAAGGCCCTATTGTTCTTGTAAGAGTTCACTATTATTAGGGCCCGAGCCCTATGGGCGAAGGCCCTATTGTTCTTGTAAGAGTTCACTATTATTATTAGGGCCCGAGCCCTATAGGGCGAAGGCCCTATTGTTCTTGTAAGAGTTCACTATTATTAGGGCCCGAGCCCTATAGGCGAAGGCCCTATTGTTCTTGTAAGAGTTCACTATTATTAGGGCCCGAGCCCTATAGGGCGAAGGCCCTATTGTTCTTGTAAGAGTTCACTATTATTAGGGCCCGAGCCCTATAGGGCGAAGGCCCTATTGTTCTTGTAAGAGTTCACTATTATTATTCTTCTTCCGTCTTCTTCTTTATTTTTCTCCGGTGTTGGGCCATTTTCGGGGCACTTGCCATGGGCGAAAACGCACGAAATTTGGCACCAGTTCCGAGAATTGCCACCGCTACTCAGAACCAAAAGCCCAAACTTGTCCGGGGCTCAGGGCCACTATAGCGCCCCCTAAGTCGTTGTGATTTTGGCCTACCGCATTAAGGTGCCTGGGTGCCATGTAGTTTGTAGTAGTGGCTTGCCATTTGGTACGCTTATGTATCTCACTAATCTGGACAAAAATGTAATGCCAATGCATTAGCCACGCCCAACAGGAAGTGAGGTAATTTCACTTTTGTGCGAAATGCATGGCCACGAAGACGGCGCAACTCCTCCTAGACCGTTCATAGGAATGTCACCAAAATTGATAGACATCATCTACAGACATGGCTGACAAAAGTTACTAAATACGTTTCACGTAGGATAAACCCTTCAGAAGTTATACGTCAATCAATTTTCGATGCAAAATTTTACATGCTTAAAAATTCATAACAAATCTTCTGATTGCTCAAAACTGCTCATACTTCACACGCAAATCAATCATTGGGCTTCTGACATGTTACCCAATTTCTGTGATTTTTCGCCACTGGGGGCGCTATTTTTGGGCAAAAAATCCAATCTTTCCTCAAATTTGGTCAAACTTCAGGGCCACCCTCTTACTACCCCCCATGTCATGTGTACCACATTTTGGGAATTTTCGTCCATGGGGGGCGCTGTTTTTGGCTGACGCAATTGCTCCAAAACGGGTTTTTGGTCAATAATTCCATAATGCTTTCCCTTCACACCACTACCTTGTGATAGTACGTTGCTGTTGTAGACACTTATTTTTCCAACTCATAATCGCTCATGTACAGCATAGCGCCACCTACTGACATGGGAAAAACCAAAAAATTTATTCTTCAAAAATCTATCTCTCATCTTCTATTTACTCAATTGTCATCAAACTTCATACGCAAACTCTTCATAGCTCACCTGACATATACGCCAAATTTTGTGCACTTTCGCCCCTGGGGGTGCTGGTTATGGCACAAATGATATTGCAGCTTCTGATTTGTCAAACTTGGCAAGCAAACTCTTTACAAGACCCTTATTGGGGCGCTTGCCATGGTCGACAACGCACGAAATTTGGCTCCTTTTTCTTAGACTGCCACCGCTACTGAGAACCAGAAGCCCAGATCCAGGCGGGCCTCAAGGCCTCTATAGCGCCCCCTAAGTCGATGTGATTTTGGCCTCCCGCGTAAAGGTGCCTGGTTGCCATGTAGTTTGTAGTAGTGGCATGCCATTTGGTACGCATATGTATCTCACTAAGCCGGACAAAAATGTAATGCCAATGCATTAGCCACGCCCAACAGGAAGTGAGGTAATTTCACTTTTGTGCGAAATGCATGGCCACGAAGACGGCGCAACTCCTCCTAGGCCGTTCTTAGGAATGTCACCAAAATTGATACACATCATCTACAGACATGGCTGACAAAAGTTCCTAAATACGTTTCACGTAGGATAAGCCGTTCAGAAGTTATACGTCAATCAATTTTCAGTGCAAAATTTTACATGCTTAAAAATTCATAACAAATCTTCTAATTGTTCAAAACTGCTCATACTTCACACGCAAATCACTCATTGGGCTTCTGACATGCTACCCAATTTCTGTGATATTTCGCCACTGGGGGCGCTATTTTTGGGCAAAAAATCCAATCTTTCCTCAAATCTGGTCAAACTTCACGGCTTCCCTCTTACTACCTCCCATGTCATGTATACCACATTTTGGGAATTTTCGTCCATGGGGGGCGCTGTTTTTGGCCGCCGCAATTGCTCCAAAACGGGTTTTTGGTAAATAATTCCATAATGCTTTTCCTTCACACCACTACCTTGTGATAGTACGTTGCTGTTGTAGACACTTATTTTTCCAACTCATAATCGCTCATGTACAGCATAGCGCCACCTACTGACATGGGAAAAACCAAAACATTTATTCTTCAAAAATCAATATCTCATCTTCTATTTACTCAATCTTGATCAAACTTGATACGCACACTCTTAACAGGTGACCTGACATATCTCCCAAATTTTGTGACCTTTTGCCACTGGGGGCGCTGTTTTCAGGCAACAATTTATATCTCGGCTTCTGATTGGTCAAACTTGTTCAAACTTGACACAACAACTCTTCATAGGTCCCTTGACGTGTACCAAATTTGGTGAACTTTCACCACTGGGGGCGCTCATTGCGCTGTAGCAGTTGCAGGAGAGGTGTTTACAATCATGAGGCACCAGGAGTATGTTGTTTTGGTTGCCTTTAACACATGACTTGTGGGGGATGGGTAGGCAGTCGGGAGCAAGTGTTGTAGCGTTACATGCAGACTAATAGATGTCTAACAGAAGACAATCCTATGTAGCTATAGCTTGGTGACTGATGAGGTAAATACATTAATTTGGTTGGGAAGCCATGGCATAAAATGTTCTGTCCATGACAACATCTCAGCGCACCGTGTACTCTGTGTCCAATTCTGTGCTTTGTCGCCATTGTGGGAGTAATGTCTCTTGCCGAAGAAGCTGTGGAAGGTTTTTCGCAGGGACGCATGCCCCCGCCCCCCTTGGCCGCTGGCGCGAGGGCCCGTCGAGGCCGCTTGCGGCTTTAATTATTCTTTTTCCGTCTTCTTCTTCTTCTTCTTCCGTCTTCTTCTTCTTCTTTATTTTTCTCCGCTGTTGGGCCATTTTCGGGGCGCTTGCCATGGGCGAAAACGCACCAAATTTGGCACCAGTTCCGAGAATTGCCACCGCTACTCAGAACCAAAAGCCCAAACTTGGCCGGGGCTCAGGGCCTCTATAGCGCCCCCTAAGTCGTTGTGATTTTGGCCTCCCGCATTAAGGTGCCTGGTTGCCATGTAGTTTGTAGTGGTGGCATGCCATTTGGTACGCATATGTATCTCACTAAGCCGGACAAAAATGTAATGCCAATGCATTAGCCACGCCCAACAGGAAGTGAGGTAATTTCACTTTTGTGCGAAATGCATGGCCACGAAGACGGCGCAACTCCTCCTAGACCGTTCATAGGAATGTCACCAAAATTGATACACATCATCAACAGACATGGCTGACAAAAGTTACTAAATACGTTTCACGTAGCATAAACCGTTCAGAAGTTATACGTCAATCAATTTTCAATGCAAAATTTTACATGCTTAAAAATTCATAACAAATCTTCTAATTGCTCAAAACTACTCATACTTCACACGCAGATCTCTCATTGGGCTTCTGACATGTTACCCACTTTCTGTGATGTTTCGCCACTGGGGGCGCTATTTTTGGGCAAAAATTCCAATCTTTCCTCAAATTTGGTCAAACTTCACGGCCACCCTCTTACTACCTCCCATGTCATGTATACCACATTTTGGGAATTTTCGTCCATGGGGGGCGCTGTTTTTGGCCGACGCAATTGCTCCAAAACGGGTTTTTGGTAAATAATTCCATAATGCTTTTCCTTCACACCACTACCTTGTGACAGTACGTTGCTGTTGTTGTCACTTATTTTTCCAACTCATAATCGCTCATGTACAGCATAGCGCCACCTACTGACATGGGGAAAACCAAAAAATTTATTCTTCAAAAATCTATATCTCATCTTCTATTTACTCAATTGTCATCAAACTTCATACGCAAGCTCTTCATAGCTCACCTGACATGTACGCCAATTTTGTGCACTTTCGCCCCTGGGGGTGCTGGTTATGGCAGAAATGATATTGCAGCTTCTGATTTGTCAAACTTGGCAAGCAAACTCTTTACAAGACCCTTATTGGGGCGCTTGCCATGGTCGACAACGCACGAAATTTGGCTCCTTTTTCTTAGACTGCCACCGCTACTGAGAACCAGAAGCCCAGATCCAAGCGGGCCTCAGGCCCTCTATAGCGCCCCCTAACTCGTTGTGATTTTGGCCTCCCGCATTAAGGGGCCTGGTTGCCATGTAGTTTGTAGTAGTGGCATGCTCTTTGGTACGCATATGTATCTGACTAAGCCGGACAAAAATGTGATGCCAATGCATTAGCCACGCCCAACAGGAAGTGAGGTAATTTCACTTTTGTGCGAAATGCATGGCCACGAAGACGGCGCAACTACTCCTAGACCGTTCATAGGAATGTCACCAAAATTGATACACATCATCTACAGACATGGCTGACAAAAGTTACTAAATACTTTTCACGTAGCATTAACCGTTCAGAAGTTATACGTCAATCAATTTTCAATGCAAACTTTTACATGCTTAAAAATTCATAACAAATCTTCTAATTGCTCAAAACTGCTCATACTTCACAAGCAAATCACTCATTGGGCTTCTGACATGTTACCCAATTTCTGTGATATTTCGCCACTGGGGGCGCTATTTTTGGGCAAAAAATCCAATCTTTCCTCTTTTCCTTCACACCACTACCTTGTGATAGTACGTTGCTGTTGGAGACACTTATTTTTCCAACTCATAATCGCTCATGTACAGCATAGCGCCACCTACTGACATGGGAAAAACCAAAATATTTATTCTTCAAAAATCTATATCTCATCTTCTATTTACTCAATTGTCATCAAACTTCATACGCAAACTCTTCATAGCTCACCTGACATATACGCCAAATTTTGTGCACTTTCGCCCCTGGGGGTGCTGGTTATGGCAAAAATGATATTGCAGCTTCTGATTTGCCAAACTTGGCAAGCAAACTCTTTACAAGACCCTTATTGGGGCGCTTGCCATGGTCGACAACGCTCGAAATTTGGCTCCTTTTTCTTAGACTGCCACCGCTACTGAGAACCAGAAGCACAGATCCAGGCGGGCCTCAGGGCCTCTATAGCGCCCCCTAACGTGTTGTGATTTTTGCCTCTCGCATTAAGGTGCCTGGTTGCCATGTAGTTTGTAGTAGTGGCATGCCCTTTGGTACGCATATGTATCTCACCAAGCCGGACAAAAATGTAATGCCAATGCATTAGCCACGCCCTACAGGAAGTGAGGTAATTTCACTTTTGTGCGAAATGCATGGCCACGAAGACGGCGCAACTCCTCCTAGACCGTTCATAGGAACGTCACCAAAATTGATACACATCATCTACAGACATGGCTGACAAAAGTTGCTAAATATGTTTCACGTAGGATTAACCGTTCAGAAGTTATACGTCAATCATTTTTCAATGCAGAATTTTACATGCTTAAAAATTCATAACAAATCTTCTAATTGCTCAACACTGCTCATACTTCACAGGCAAATCACTCATTGGGCTTCTGACATGTTACCCAATTTCTGTGATGTTTCGCCACTGGGGGCGCTATTTTTGGGCAAAAAATCCAATCTTTCCTCAAATTTGGTCAAACTTCACGGCCACCCTCTTACTACCTCCCATGTCATGTATACCACATTTTGGGAATTTTCGTCCATGGGGGGCGCTGTTTTTGGCCCACGCAATTGCTCCAAAACGGGTTTTTTTGTAAATAATTCCGTACTGCTTTTCCTTCACACCACTACCTTGTGATTGTACGTTGCTGTTGTAGACACTTATTTTTCCAACTCATAATCGCTCATGTACAGCATAGCGCCACCTACTGACATGGGAAAAACCAAAAAATTTATTCTTCAAAAATCTATATCTCATCTTCTATTTACTCAATTGTCATCAAACTTCATACGCAAACTCTTCATAGCTCACCTGACATATACGCCAAATTTTGTGCACTTTCGCCCCTAGGGGTGCTGATTATGGCAAAAATGATATTGCAGCTTCTGATTTGTCAAACTTGGCAAGCAAACTCTTTTCAAGACCCTTTTTGAGGCGCTTGCCATGGTCGACAACGCACGAAGTGCGAGACCCTATTGTTGCCATGTGTCCAATTCTGTGCTTTGTCGCCATTGTGGGAGTAATGTCTCTTGCCGCAGAAGCTGTGGAAGGTTTTTCGCAGGGACGCATGCCCCCGCCCCCCTTGGCCGCTGGCGCGAGGGCCCGTCGAGGCCGCTTGCGGCTTTAATTATTCTTCCGTCTTCTTCTTCTCTTCTTCTTCTTCTTCTTTATTTTTCTCCGCTGTTGGGCCATTTTCGGGGCGCTTGCCATGGGCGAAAACGCGCGAAATTTGGCGCCACTTCCGAGAATTGCCACCGCTACTCAGAACCAAAAGCCCACACTTGGCCGGGGCTCAGGGCCTCTATAGCGCCCCCTAAGTTGTTGTGATTTTGGCCTCCCGCATTAAGGTGCCTGGTTGCCATATAGTTTGTATTAGTGGCATGCCATTTGGTTCGCATATGTATCTCACTAAGCCGGACAAAAATGTAATGCCAATGCATTAGCCACGCCCAACAGGAAGTGAGGTAATTTCACTTTTGTGTGAAATGCATGGCCACGAAGACGGCGCAACTCCTCCTAGACCGTTCATAGGAATGTCACCAAAATTGATACACATCATCTACAGACATGGCTGACAAAAGTTACTAAATACGTTTCACGTAGGATAAACCGTTCAGAAGTTATACGTCAATCAATTTTCACTTCAAAATTTTACATGCTAAAAAATTCATAACAAATCTTCTAATTGCTCAACACTGCTCATACTTCACACGCTAATCACTCATTGGGCTTCTGACATGTTACCCAATTTCTGTGATATTTCGCCACTGGGGGCGCTATTTTTGGGCAAAAAATCCAATCTTTCCTCAAATTTGGTCAAACTTCACGGCCACCCTCTTACTACCTCCCATGTCATGTATACCACATTTTGGGAATTTTCGTCCATGGGGGGCGCTGTTTTTGGCCGACGCAATTTCTCCAAAACGGGTTTTTGGTAAATTATTCCATAATGCTTTTCCTTTACACCACTACCTTGTGATAGTGCGTTGCTGTTGTGGACACTTATTTTTCCATCTCATAATCACTCATGTACAGCATAGCGCCACCTACTGACATGGGAAAAACCAAAAAATTTATTCTTCAAAAATCTATATCTCATCTTCTGTTTACTCAATTGTCATCAAACTTCATACGCAAACTCTTCATAGCTCACCTGACATGTACGCCAAATTTTGTGCACTTTCGCCCCTGGGGGTGCGGGTTATGGCAGAAATGATATTGCAGCTTCTGATTTGTCAAACTTGGCAAGCAAACTCTTTACAAGACCCTTTTTGGGGCGCTTGCCATGGTCGACATCGCACGAAATTTGGCTCCTTTTTCTTAGACTCCCACCGCTACTGAGAACCAGAAGCCCAGATCCAGGCGGGCCTCAGGGCCTCTATAGCGCCAAAAAATTTATTCTTCAAAAATCTATATCTCATCTTCTATTTTCTCAATCTTGATCAAACTTGATAAGCACACTCTTAACAGGTCCCCTGACATATGTGCTAAATTTTGTGAACTTTTGCCACTGGGGGCGCTGTTTTCAGGCAACAATTTATATCTCGGCTTCTGATTGGTCAAACTTGATCAAACTTTACAAAACAACTCTTCATAGGTCCCTTGACATGTATACCAAATTTGGTGAACTTTCACCACTGGGGGCGCTCATTGCGCTGTAGCAGTTGCAGGAGAGGTGTTTACAATCATGAGGCACCAGGAGTATGTTGTTTTGGTTGCCTTAAACACACATGACTTGTGGACCACTGGGGGCGCTCACTGCGCTGTAGCAGTTGCAGGAGAGGTGTTTACAATCATGAGGCACCAGGAGTATGTTGTTTTGGTTGCCTTAAACACACATGACTTGTGGGGAATGGGTAGGCAGTCGGGAGCAAGTGCTGTAGCGTTACATACAGACTAATAGATGTCTAACAGAAGACAATCCTATGTAGCTTTAGCTTGGTGACTGATGAGGTAAATACATTAATTTGGTTGGGAAGCCATGGCATAAAATGTTCTGTCCATGACAACATCTCAGCGCACCGTGTACTCTGTGTCCAATTCTGTGCTTTGTCACCATTGTGGGAGTAATGTCTCTTGCCAAAGAAGCTGTGGAAGGTATTTCGCGGGGACGCATGCCCCCGCCCCCCTTGGCCGCTGGCGCGAGGGCCCGTCGAGGCCGCTTGCGGCTTTAATTATTCTTCTTCTTTATTTTTCTCCGCTGTTGGGCCATTTTCGGGGCGCTTGCCATGGGCGAAAACGCGCGAAATTTGGCGCCACTTCCGAGAATTGCCACCGCTACTCAGAACCAAAAGCCCACACTTGGCCGGGGCTCAGGGCCTCTATAGCGCCCCCTAAGTCGTTGTGATCTCCGCTGTTGGGCCATTTTCGGGGCGCTTGCCATGGGCGAAAACGCGCGAAATTTGGCGCCACTTCCGAGAATTGCCACCGCTACTCAGAACCAAAATCCCACACTTGGCCGGGGCTCAGGGCCTCTATAGCGCCCCCTAAGTCGTTGTGATTTTGGCCTCCCGCATTAAGGTGCCTGGTTGCCATATAGTTTGTAGTAGTGGCATGCCATTTGGTTCGCATATGTATCTCACTAAGCCGGACAAAAATGTAATGCCAATGCATTAGCCACGCCCAACAGGAAGTGAGGTAATTTCACTTTTGTGTGAAATGCATGGCCACGAAGACGGCGCAACTCCTCCTAGACCGTTCATAGGAATGTCACCAAAATTGATACACATCATCTACAGAAATGGCTGACAAAAGTTACTAAATACGTTTCACGTAGGATAAACCGTTCAGAAGTTATACGTCAATCAATTTTCACTTCAAAATTTTACATGCTAAAAAATTCATAACAAATCTTCTAATTGCTCAACACTGCTCATACTTCACAAGCTAATCACTCATTGGGCTTCTGACATGTTACCCAATTTCTGTGATATTTCGCCACTGGGGGCGCTATTTTTGGGCAAAAAATCCAATCTTTCCTCAAATTTGGTCAAACTTCACGGCCACCCTCTTACTACATCCCATGTCATGTATACCACATTTTGGGAATTTTCGTCCATGGGGGGCGCTGTTTTTGGCCGACGCAATTTCTCCAAAACGGGGTTTTGGTAAATTATTCCATAATGCTTTTCCTTTACACCACTACCTTGTGATAGTGCGTTGCTGTTGTGGACACTTATTTTTCCATCTCATAATCACTCATGTACAGCATAGCGCCACCTACTGACATGGGAAAAACCAAAAAATTTATTCTTCAAAAATCTATATCTCATCTTCTGTTTACTCAATTGTCATCAAACTTCATACGCAAACTCTTCATAGCTCACCTGACATGTACGCCACATTTTGTGCACTTTCGCCCCTGGGGGTGCTGGTTATGGCAGAAATGATATTGCAGCTTCTGATTTGTCAAACTTGGCAAGCAAACTCTTTACAAGACCCTTTTTGGGGCGCTTGCCATGGTCGACATCGCACGACATTTGGCTCCTTTTTCTTAGACTCCCACGGCTACTGAAAACCAGACGCCCAGATCCAGGCGGGCCTCAGGGCCTCTATAGCGCCCCCTAACTCATTGTGATTTTGGCCTCCCGCATTAAGGTGCCTGGTTGCCATGTAGTTTGTAGTAGTGGCATGCCATTTGGTACGCATATGTATCTCTCTAAGCTGGACAAAAATTTAATGCCAATGCATTAGCCACGCCCAACAGGAAGTAAGGTAATTTCACTTTTGTGCGAAATGCATGGCCACGAAAACGGCGCAACTCCTCCTAGACCGTTCATAGGAATGTCACCAAAATTGATAGACATCATCTGCAGACATGGCTTACAAAAGTTCCTAAATACGTTTCACGTAGAATAAACCGTTCAGAAGTTATACGTCATTCAATTTTCAATGCAAAATTTTACATGCTTAAAAATTCATAACATATCTTCAAATTGCTCAAAACTGCTCATACTTCACACGCAAATCAGTCATTGGGCATCTGACATGTTACCCAATTTCTGTGATATTTCGCCACTGGGGGCGCTATTTTTGGGCAAAAAATCCAATCTTTTCTCAAATTTGGTCAAACTTCACGGCCACCCTCTTACAACCTCCCATGTCATGTACACCTCATTTTGGGAATTTTCGTCCATGGGGGGCGCTGTTTTTGGCCAACGCAATTGCTCCAAAACAGGTTTTTGGTAAATAATTCCATAATGCTTCTCCTTCACACCACTACCTCGTGATAGTACGTTGCTGTTGTAGACACTTATTTTTCCAACTCATAATCGCTCATGTGCAGCATAGCGCCACCTACTGACATGGGAGAAACCAAAAAATTTATTCTTCAAAAATCAATATCTCATCTTCTATTTTCTCAATCTTGATCAAACTTTATACGCACACTCTTAACAGGTCACCTGACATATGTGCCAAATTTTGTGAACTTTTGCCACTGGGGGCGCTGTTTTCAGGCAACAATTTATATCTCGGCTTCTGATTGGTCAAACTTGATCAAACTTTACAAAACAACTCTTCATAGGTCCCTTGACATGTATACCAAATTTGGTGAACTTTCACCACTGGGGGCGCTCATTGCGCTGTAGCAGTTGCAGGAGAGGTGTTTACAATCATGAGGCACCAGGAGTATGTTGTTTTGGTTGCCTTAAACACACATGACTTGTGGGGAATGGGTAGGCAGTCGGGAGCAAGTGTTGTAGCATAGCGCCACCTACTGACATGGGAGAAACCAAAAAATTTATTCTTCAAAAATCAATATCTCATCTTCTATTTTCTCAATCTTGATCAAACTTGATAAGCACACTCTTTACAGGTCACCTGACATATGTGCCAAATTTTGTGAACTTTTGCCACTGTGGGCGCTGTTTTCAGGCAACAATTTATATCTCGGCTTCTGATTGGTCAAACTTGATCAAACTTTACAAAACAACTCTTCATAGGTCCCTTGACATGTATACCAAATTTGGTGAACTTTCACCACTGGGGGCGCTCATTGCGCTGTAGCAGTTGCAGGAGAGGTGTTTACAATCATGAGGCACCAGGAGTATGTTGTTTTGGTTGCCTTAAACACACATGACTTGTGGACCACTGGGGGCGCTCATTGCACTGTAGCAGTTGCAGGAGAGGTGTTTACAATCATGAGGCACCAGGAGTATGTTCTTTTGGATGCCTTAAACACACATGACTTGTGGGGAATGGGTAGGCAGTCGGGAGCAAGTGTTGTAGCGTTACATACAGACTAATAGATGTCTAACAGAAGACAATCCTATGTAGCTATAGCTTGGTGACTGATGAGGTGAATACATTAATTTGGTTGGGAAGCCATGGCATAAAATGTTCTGTCCATGACAACATCTCAGCGCACCGTGTACTCTGTGTCCAATTCTGTGCTTTGTCACCATTGTGGGAGTAATGTCTCTTGCCAAAGAAGCTGTGGAAGGTATTTCGCGGGGACGCATGCCCCCGCCCCCCTTGGCCGCTGGCGCGAGGGCCCGTCGAGGCCGCTTGCGGCTTTAATTCTTCTTCTTCCGTCTTCTTCTTCTTCTTTATTTTTCTCCGCTGTTGGGCCATTTTCGGGGCGCTTGCCATGGGCGAAAACGCACGAAATTTGGCAGCAGTTCCGAGAATTGCCACCGCTACTCAGAACCAAAAGCCCAAACTTGGCCGGGGCTCAGGGCCTCTATAGCGCCCCCTAAGTCGTTGTGATTTTGGTCTCCCGCATTAAGGTGCCTGGTTGCCATATAGTTTGTAGTAGTGGCATGCCATTTGGTTCGCATATGTTTCTCACTAAGCCGGACAAAAATGTAATGCCAATGCATTAGCCACGCCCAACAGGAAGTGAGGTAATTTCACTTTTGTGTGAAATGCATGGCCACGAAGAGGGCGCAACTCCTCCTAGACCGTTCATAGGAATGTCACCAAAATTGATACACATCATCTACAGACTTCGCTGACAAAAGTTACTAAATACCTTTCACGTAGGATCAACCGTTCAGAAATTATACGTCAATCAATTTTGACTTCAAAATTTTACATGCTTAAAAATTCATAACAAATCTTCTAATTGCTCAAAACTGCTCATACTTCACACGCAAATCACTCATTGGGCTTCTGACATGTTACCCAATTTCTGTGATATTTCGCCACTGGGGGCACTATTTTTGGGCAAAAAATCCAATCTTTCCTCAAATTTGGTCAAACTTCACGGCCACCCTCTTACTGCCTCCCATGTCATGTATACCACATTTTGGGAATTTTCGTCCATGGGGGGCGCTGTTTTTGGCCGACGCAATTTCACCAATACGGGTTTTTGGTCAATAATTCCATAATGCTTTTCCTTCACACCACTACCTTGTGATAGTGCGTTGCTGTTGTAGACACTTATTTTTCCAACTCATAATCGCTCATGTACAGCATAGCGCCACCTACTGACATGGGAAAAACCAAAAAATTTATTCTTCAAAAATCTATATCTCATCTTCTATTTACTCAATTGTCATCAAACTTCATACGCAAACTCTTCATAGCTCACCTGACATGTGCACCAAATTTTGTGCACTTTTGCCCCTGGGGGTGCTGGTTATGGCAGAAATGATATTGCAGCTTCTGATTTGTCAAGCTTGGCAAGCAAACTCTTTACAAGACCCTTATTGGGGCGCTTGCCATGGTCGACAACGCACGAAATTTGGCTCCTTTTTCTTAGACTGCCACCGCTACTGAGAACCAGAAGCCCAGATCCAGGCGGGCCTCAGGGCCTCTATAGCGCCCCCTAACTCGTTGTGATTCTGGCCTCCGGCATTAAGGTGCCTGGTTGCCATGTAGTTTGTAGTAGTGGCATGCCATTTGGTACGCAAATGTATATCACTACGCCGGACAAAAATATAATGCCAATGCATTAGCCACGCCCATCAGGAAGTGAGGTAATTTCACTTTTGTGCGAAATGCATGGCCACGAAGACGGCGCAACTCCTCCTAGACCGTTCATAGGAATGTCACCAAAATTGATACACATCTTCTACAGACATGGCTGACTGGAGGCGCTATTTTTGGGCATAAAATCCAATCTTTCCTCAATTTTGGTCAAACTTCACGTCCACCCTCTTACTACCTCCCATGTCATGTGGACCAAATTTTGGGAATTTTCGTCCATGGAGGGCGCTGTTTTTGGCCGACGCAATTGCTCCAAAACGGGTTTTTGGTCAATAATTCCATAATGCTTTTCCTTCACACCACTACCTTGTGATAGTACGTTGCTGTTGTAGACACTTATTTTTTCCAACTCATAATCGCTCATGTACAGCATAGCGCCACCTACTGACATGGGAAAAACCAAAAAATTTATTCTTCAAAAATCTATATCTCATCTTCTATTTACTCAATTGTCAACAAACTTCATAGGCAAACTCTTCCTAGCGCCCCTGACATCCACGCCAAATTTTGTGCACTTTCGCCACTGGGAGCGCTATTTTTGGGCAAAAAATCCAATCTTTCCTCAAATTTGGTCAAACTTCACGGCCAGCCTCTTACTACCTCCCATATCATGTATACCACATTTTGGGAATTTCCGTCCATGGGGGGCGCTGTTTTTGGCCGACGCAATTGCTCCAAAACGGGTTTTTGGTAAATGATTCCATAATGCTTTTCCTTCACACCACTACCTTGTGATAGTACGTTGCTGTTGTAGACACTTATTTTTCCAACTCATAATCGCTCATGTACAGCATAGCGCCACCAACTGACATGGGAAAAACCAAAAAATTTATTCTTCAAAAATCTATATCTCATCTTCTATTTACTCAATTGTCATCAAACTTCATACGCATACTCTTCACAGCTCACCTGACATATACGCCAAATTTTGTGCACTTTCGCCCCTGGGGGTGCTGGTTATGGCAAAAATGATATTGCAGCTTCTGATTTGTCAAACTTGGCAAGCAAACTCTTTACAAGACCCTTATTGGGGCGCTTGCCATGGTCGACAACGCACGAAATTTGGCTCCTTTTTCATAGTCTGCCACCGCTACTGAGAACCAGAAGCCCAGATCCAGGCAGGCCTCAGGGCCTCTATAGCGCCCCCCGAGCACCGTACAGTGCGAGACCCTATTGTTACCATGTGTCCAATTCTGTGCTTTGTCGCCATTGTGGGAGTAATGTCTCTTGCCGAAGAAGCTGTGGAACTTATTTCGCGGGGACGCATGCCCCCGCCCCCCTTGGCCGCTAGCGCGAGGGCCCGTCGAGGCCGCTTGCGGCTTTAATTATTCTTCTTCTTCCGTCTTCTTCTTCTTCTTTATTTTTCTCCGCTGTTGGGCCATTTTCGGGGCGCTTGCCATGGGCGAAAACGCACGAAATTTGGCACCAGTTCCGAGAATTGCCACCGCTACTCAGAACCAAAAGCCCAAACTTGGCCGGGGCTCAGGGCCTCTATAGCGCCCCCTAAGTCGTTGTGATTTTGGTCTCCCGCATTAAGGTGACTGGTTGCCATATAGTTTGTAGTAGTGGCATGCCATTTGGTACGCATATGTATCTCACTAAGCCGGAAAAAAATGTAATGCCAATGCATTAGCCACGCCCAACAGGAAGTGAGGTAATTTCACTTTTGTGTGAAATGCATGGCCACGAAGAGGGCGCAACTCCTCCTAGACCGTTCATAGGAATGTCACCAAAATTGATACACATCATCTACAGACATGGCTGACAAAAGTTACTAAATACGTTTCACGTAGGATCAACCGTTCAGAAGTTATACGTCAATCAATTTTCACTTCAAAATTTTACAAGCTTAAAAATTCATAACAAATCTTCCAATTGCTCAAAACTGCTCATACTTCACACGCAAATCACTCATTGGGCTTCTGACATGTTACCCAATTTCTGTGATATTTCGCCACTGGGGGCGCTATTTTTGGGCAAAAAATCCAATCTTTCCTCAAATTTGGTCAAACTTCACGGCCACCCTCTTACTACCTCCCATGTCATGTATACCACATTTTGGGAATTTTCGTCCATGGGGGGCGCTGTTTTTGGCCGACGCAATTGCTCCAAAACGGGTTTTTGTTCAATAATTCCATAATGCTTTTCCTTCACACCACTACCTTGTGATAGTGCGTTGCTGTTGTAGACACTTATTTTTCCAACTCATAATCGCTCATGTACAGCATAGCGCCACCTACTGACATGGGAAAAACTAAAAAATTTATTCTTCAAAAATCTATATCTCATCTTCTATTTACTCAATTGTCATCAAACTTCATACGCAAACTCTTCATAGCTCACCTGACATGTACGCCAAATTTTGTGCACTTTCGCCCCTGGGGGTGCTGGTTATGGCAGAAATGATATTGCAGCTTCTGATTTGTCAAACTTGGCAAGCACACTCTTTACAAGACCATTATTGGGGCGCTTGCCATGGTCGACAACGCACGAAATTTGGCTCCTTTTTCTTAGACTGCCACCGCTACTGAGAACCAGAAGCCCAGATCCAGGCGGGCCTCAGGGCCTCTATAGCGCCCCCTAACTCGTTGTGATTCTGGCCTCCCGCATTAAGGTGCCTGGTTGCCATGTAGTTTGTAGTAGTGGCATGCCATTTGGTACGCATATGTATCTCACTACGCCGGACAAAAATGTAATGCCAATGCATTAGCCACGCCCAACAGGAAGTGAGGTAATTTCACTTTTGTGCGAAATGCATGGCCACGAAGACGGCGCAACTCCTCCTAGACCGTTCATAGGAATGTCACCAAAATTGATACACATCATCTACAGACATGGCTGACAAAAGGTACTAAATACGTTTCACGTAGGATAAACCGTTCAGAAGTTATACGTCAATCAATTTTCACTTCAAAATTTTACATGCTTAAAAATTCATAACAAATCTTCTGATTGCTCAAAACTGCTCATACTTCACACGCAAATCAGTCATTGGGCTTCTGACATGTTACCCTATTTTTGTGATATTTCGCCACTGGGGGCGCTATTTTTGGGCAAAAAACCCAATCTTTCCTCAAATTTGGTCAAACTTCACGGCCACCCTCTTACTACCTCCCATGTCATGTATACCACATTTTGGGAATTTTCGTCCATGGGGGGCACTGTTTTTGGCCGTCGCAATTGCTCCAAAACGGGTTTTTGGTGAATACTTCCATAATGCTTTTCCTTCACACCACTACCTTGTGATAGTACGTTGCTGTTGTAGACACTTATTTTTCCAACTAATAATCGCTCATGTACAGCATAGCGCCACCTACTGACATGGGAAAAACCAAAAAATTTATTCTTCAAAAATCTATATCTCATCTTCTATTTACTCAATTGTCATCAAACTTCATACGCAGACTCTTCATAGCTCACCTGACATATACGCCAAATTCTGTGCACTTTCGCCACTGGGGGCGCTATTTTTGGGCAAGAAATCCAATCTTTCCTCAAATTTGGTCAAACTTCACGGCCACCCTCTTACTACCTCCCATGTCATGTGTACCACATTTTGGGAATTTTCGTCCATGGGGGGGCGCTGTTTTTGGCCAAAGCATTTGCTCCAAAACGGGTTTTTGGTAAATAAATCCATAATGCTTTTCCTTCACACCACTACCTTGTGATAGTACGTTGCTGTTGTAGACACTTATTTTTCCAACTCATAATCGCTCATGTACAGCATAGCGCCACCTACTGACATGGGAAAAACCAAAAAATTTATTCTTCAAAAATCTATATCTCATCTTCTATTTACTCAATTGTCATCAAACTTCATACGCAAACTCTTCATAGCTCACCTGACATATACGCCAAATTTTGTGCACTTTCACCCCTGGGGGTGCTGGTTATGGCTAAAATGATATTGCAGCTTCTGATTTGTCACACTTGGCAAGCAAACTCTTTACAAGACCCTTATTGGGGTGCTTGCCATGGTCAACAACGCACGAAATTTGGCTCCTTTTTCTTAGACTGCCACTGCTACTGAGAACCAGAAGCCCAGAAACAGGCGGGCCTCAGGGCCTCTATAGCGCCCCCCGAGCACCGTACAGTGCGAGACCCTATTGTTGCCATGTGTCCATTTCTGTGCTTTGTCGCCATTGTGGGAGTAATGTCTCTTGCCGAAGAAGCTGTGGAAGGTCTTTCGCGGGGACGCATGCCCCCGCCCCCCTTGGCCGCTGGCGCGAGGGCCCGTCGAGGCCGCTTGCGGCTTTAATTAGGGCCCGAGCCCTATAGGGCGAAGGCCCTATTGTTCTTGTAAGAGTTCACTATTATTAGGGCCCGAGCCCTATGGGCGAAGGCCCTATTGTTCTTGTAAGAGTTCACTATTATTATTCTTCCGTCTTCTTCTTCTTCTTCTTCCGTCTTCTTCTTCTTCTTTATTTTTCTCCGCTGTTGGGCCATTTTCGGGGCGCTTGCCATGGGCGAAAACGCACGAAATTTGGCACCAGTTCCGAGAATTGCCACCGCTACTCAGAACCAGAAGCCCAAACTTGGCCGGGGCTCAGGGCCTCCATAGCGCCCCCTAAGTCGTTGTGTTTTTGGCCTCCCGCATTAAGGTGCCTGGTTGCCATATAGTTTGTAGTAGTGGCATGCCATTTGGTACGCATATGTATCTCACTAAGCCGGACAAAAATGTAATGCCAATGCATTAGCCACGCCCAACAGGAAGTGAGGTAATTTCCCTTTTGTGCGAAATGCATGGCCACGAAGACGGCGCAAGTCCTCCTAGACCGTTCATAGGAATGTCACCAAAATTGATACACATCATCTACAGACATGGCTGACAAAAGTTACTAAATACGTTTCACGTAGGATAAACCGTTCAGAAGTTATACGTCAATCAATTTTCGATGCAAAATTTTACATGCTTAAAAATTCATAACAAATCTTCTGATTGCTCAAAACTGCTCATACTTCACAGGCAAATCACTCATTGGGCTTCTGACATGTGACCCAATTTCTGTGATATTTCGCCACTGGGGGCGCTATTTTTCGGCAAAAAATCCAATCTTTCCTCAAATTTGGTCAAACTTCACGGCCACCCTCTTACAACCTCCCATGTCATGTATACCACCTTTTGGGAATTTTCGTCCATGGGGGGCACTGTTTTTGGCCGACGCAATTGCTCCAAAACGGGTTTTTGGTAAATAATTCCATTATGCTTTTCCTTCACACCACTACCTTGTGATAGTACGTTGCTGTTGTAGACACTTATTTTTCCAACTCATAATCACTCATGTACAGCATAGCGCCACCTACTGACATGGGAAAAACCAAAAAATTTATTCTTCAAAAATCTATATCTCATCTTCTATTTACTCAATTGTCATCAAACTTCATACGCAAACTCTTCATAGCTCACCTGACATATACGCCAAATTTTGTGCACTTTCGCCCCTGGGGGTGCTGGTTATGGCAAAAATGATATTGCAGCTTCTGATTTGTCAAACTTGGCAAGCAAACTCTTTACAAGACCCTTTTTGGGGCGCTTGCCCTGGTCGACAACGCACGAAATTTGGCTCCTTTTTCTTAGACTGCCACCGCTACTGAGAACCAGAAGCCCAGATCCAGGCGGGCCTCAGGGCCTCTTTAGCGCCCCCTAAGTCGTTGTGATTTTGGCCTCCCGCATAAAGGTGCCTGGTTGCCATGTAGTTTGTAGTAGTGGCATGCCATTTGGTACGCATATGTATCTCACTAAGCCGGACAAAAATGTAATGCCAATGCATTAGCCACGCCCAACAGGAAGTGAGGTAATTTCACTTTTGTGCGAAATGCATGGCCACGAAGACGGCGCAACTCCTCCTAGGCCGTTCATAGGAATGTCACCAAAATTGATAGACATCATCTACAGACATGGCTGACAAAAGTTCCTAAATACATTTCACGTAGGATAAGCCGTTCAGAAGTTATACGTCAATCAATTTTCAATGCAAAATTTTACATGCTTAAAAATTCATAACAAATCTTCTAATTGCTCAAAACTGCTCATACTTCACAAGCAAATCACTCATTGGGCTTCTGACATGCTACCCAAATTCTGTGATATTTCGCCACTGGGGGCGCTATTTTTGGGCAAAAGATCCAATCTTTCCTCAAATTTGGTCAAACTTCACGGCCACCCTCTTACTACCTCCCATGTCATGTATACCCCATTTTGGGAATTTTCGTCCATGGGGGGCGCTGTTTTTGGCCGACTCAGTTGCTCCAAAACGGGTTTTTGGTAAATAATTCCATAATGCTTTTCCTTCACACCACTACCTTGTGATAGTACGTTGCTGTTGTAGACACTTACTTTTCCAACTCATCATCGCTCATGTACAGCATAGCGCCACCTACTGACATGGGAAAAACCAAAACATTTTTTCTTCAAAAATCAATATCTCATCTTCTATTTACTCAATCTTGATCAAACTTGATACGCACACTCTCAACAGGTCACCTGACATATCTCCCAAATTTTGTAAACTTTTCCCACTGGGGGCGCTGTTTTCAGGCAACAATTTATATCTCGGCTTCTGATTTGTCAAACATGATCAAGCTTGACACAACAACTCTTCATAGGTCCCTTGACATGTATCCCAAATTTGGTGAACTTTCACCACTGGGGGCGCTCATTGCGCTGTATCAGTTGCAGGAGAGGTGTTTACAATCATGAGGCACCAGGAGTATGTTGTTTTGGTTGCCTTAAACACACATGACTTGTGGGGATTGGGTAGGCAGTCGGGAGCAAGTGTTGTAGCGTTACATACAGACTAATAGATGTCTAACAGAAGACAATCCTATGTAGCTATAGCTTGGTGACTGATGAGGTAAATACATTAATTTGGTTGGGAAGCCATGGCATAAAATTTTCTGTCCATGACAACATCTCAGCGCACCGTGTACTCTGTGTCCGATTCTGTGCTTTGTCGCCATTGTGGGAGTAATGTCTCTTGCCGAAGAAGCTGTGGAAGGTATTTCGCGGGGACGCATGCCCCCGCCCCCCTTGGCCGCTGGCGCGAGGGCCCGTCGAGGCCGCTTGCGGCTTTAATTATTCTTCTTCTTTATTTTTCTCCGCTGTTGGGCCATTTTCGGGGCGCTTGCCATGGGCGAAAACGCGCGAAATTTGGCGCCACTTCCGAGAATTGCCACCGCTACTCAGAACCAAAAGCCCACACTTGGCCGGGGCTCAGGGCCTCTATAGCGCCCCCTGAGTCGTTGTGATTTTGGCATCCCGCATTAAGGTGCCTGGTTGCCATATAGTTTGTAGTAGTGGCATGCCATTTGGTATGCATATGTATCTCACTAAGCCGGACAAAAATGTAATGCCAATGCATTAGCCACGCCCAACAGGAAGTGAGGTAATTTCACTTTTGTGTGAAATGCATGGCCACGAAGACGGCGCAACTCCTCCTAGACCGTTCATAGGAATGTCACCAAAATTGATACACATCATCTACAGACATGGCTGACAAAAGTTACTAAATACGTTTCACGTAGGATAAACCGTTCAGAAGTTATACGTCAATAAATTTTCACTTCAAAATTTTACATGCTAAAAAATTCAAAACAAATCTTCTAATTGCTCAACACTGCTCATACTTCACACGCAAATCACTCATTGGGCTTCTGACATGTTACCCAATTTCTGTGATATTTCGCCACTGGGGGCGCTATTTTTGGGCAAAAAATCCAGTCTTTCCTCAAATTTGGTCAAACTTCACGGCCTCCCTCTTACTACCTCCCATGTCATGTATACCACATTTTGGGAATTTTCGTCCATGGGGGGCGCTGTTTTTGGTCGACCCAATTTCTCCAAAACGGGTTTTTGGTAAATAATTCCATAATGCTTTTCCTTCACACCACTACCTTGTGATAGTGCGTTGCTGTTGTGGACACTTATTTTTCCATCTCATAATCACTCATGTACAGCATAGCGCCACCTACTGACATGGGAAAAACCAAAAAATTAATCCTTCAAAAATCTATATCTCATCTTCTGTTCACTCAATTGTCATCAAACTTCATACGCAAACTCTGCATAGCTCACCTGACATGTACGCCAAATTTTGTGCACTTTCGCCCCTGGGGGTGCTGGTTATGGCAGAAATGATATTGCAGCTTCTGATTTGTCAAACTTGGCAAGCAAAATCTTTTCAAGACCCTTTTTGGGGCGCTTGCTATGGTCGACATCACACGAAATTTGGCTCCTTTTTCTTAGACTCCCACCGCTACTGAGAACCAGAAGCCCAGATCCAGGCGGGCCTCATGGCCTCTATAGCGCCCCCTAACTCATTGTGATTTTGGCCTCGCGCATTAAGGTGCCTGGTTGCCATGTGGTTTGTAGTAGTGGCATGCCATTTGGTAGGCATATGTATCTCACTAAGCCGGACAAAAATGTAATGCCAATGCATTAGCCACGCCCAACAGGAAGTGAGGTAATTTCACTTTTGTGCGAAATGCATGGCCACGAAGACGGCGCAACTCCTCCTAGACCGTTCATAGGAATGTCACCAAAATTGATACACATCATCTACAGACACGGCTGACAAAAGTTCCTAAATTCGTTTCACGTAGAATAAACCGTTCAGAAGTTATACGTCAATCAATTTTCAATGCAAAATTTTACATGCTTAAAAATTCATAACATATCTTCAAATTGCTCAAAACTGCTCATACTTCACACGCAAATCACTCATTGGGCATCTGACATGTTACCCAATTTCTGTGATATTTCGCCACTGGGGGCGCTATTTTTGGGCAAAAAATCCAATCTTTCCTCAAATTTGGTCAAACTTCACGGCCACCCTCTTACTACCTCCCATGTCATGTACACCACATTTTGGGAATTTTCGTCCATGGGGGGCGCTGTTTTTGGCCAACGCAATTGCTCCAAAACAGGTTTTTGGTAAATAATTCCATAATGCTTCTCCTTCACACCACTACCTTGTGATAGAACGTTGCTGTTGTAGACACTTATTTTTCCAACTCATAATCGCTCATGTGCAGCATAGCGCCACCTACTGACATGGGAGAAACCAAAAAATTTATTCTTCAAAAATCAATATCTCATCTTCTATTTTCTCAATCTTGATCAAACTTGATATGCACACTCTTAACAGGTCACCTGACATATGTGCCAAATTTTGTGAACTTTTGCCACTGGGGGCGCTGTTTTCAGGCAACAATTTATATCTCGGCTTCTGATTGGTCAAACTTGATCAAACTTGACACAACAACTCTTCATAGGTCCCTTGACATGTCTACCAAATTTGGTGAACTTTCACCACTGGGGGCGCTCATTGCGCTGTAGCAGTTGCAGGAGAGGTGTTTACAATCATGAGGCACCAGGAGTATGTTGTTTTGGTTGCCTTAAACACACATGACTTGTGGACCACTGGGGACGCTCATTGCGCTGTAGCAGTTGCAGGAGAGGTGTTTACAATCATGAGGCACCAGGAGTATGTTGTTTTGGTTGCCTTAAACACACATGACTTGTGGGGAATGGGTAGGCAGTCGGGAGCAAGTGTTGTAGCGTTACATACAGACTAATAGATGTCTAACAGAAGACAATCCTATGTAGCTATAGCTTGGTGACTGATGAGGTAAATACATTAATTTGGTTGGGAAGCCATGGCATAAAATGTTCTGTCCATGACAACATCTCAGCGCACCGTGTACTCTGTGTCCAATTCTGTGCTTTGTCACCATTGTGGGAGTAATGTCTCTTGCCAAAGAAGCTGTGGAAGGTATTTCGCGGGGACGCATGCCCCCGCCCCCCTTGGCCGCTGGTGCGAGGGCCCGTCGAGGCCGCTTGCGGCTTTAATTAGGGCCCGAGCCCTATAGGGCGAAGGCCCTATTGCTCTTGTAAGAGTTCACTATTATTAGGGCCCGAGCCCTATAGGGCGAAGGCCCTATTGTTCTTGTAAGAGTTCACTATTATTAGGGCCCGAGCCCTATAGGGCGAAGGCCCTATTGTTCTTGTAAGAGTTCACTATTATTATTCTTCCGTCTTCTTCTTCTTCTTCTTCTTCTTCCGTCTTCTTCTTCTTCTTTATTTTTCTCCGCTGTTGGGCCATTTTCGGGGCGCTTGCCATGGGCGAAAACGCACGAAATTTGGCACCAGTTCCGAGAATTGCCACCGCTACTCAGAACCAGAAGCCCAAACTTGGCCGGGGCTCAGGGCCTCTATAGCGCCCCCTAAGTCGTTGTGATTTTGGCCTCCCGCATTAAGGTGCCTGGGTGCCATGTAGTTTGTAGTACTGGCATGCCATTTGGTACGCATATGTATCTCACTAAGCCGGACAAAAATGTAATGCCAATGCATTAGCCACGCCCAACAGGAAGTGAGGTAATTTCACTTTTGTGCGAAATGCATGGCCACGAAGACGGCGCAACTCCTCCTAGACCGTTCATAGGAATGTCACCAAAATTGATACACGTCATCTACAGACATGGCTGACAAAAGTTACTAAATACGTTTCACGTAGGATAAACCGTTCAGAAGTTATACGTCAATCAATTTTCGATGCAAAATTTTACATGCTTAAAAATTCATAACAAATCTTCTGATTGCTCAAAACTGCTCATACTTCACACGCAAATCACTCATTGGGCTTGGGACATGTTACCCAATTTCTGTGATATTTCGCCACTGGGGGCGCTATTTTTGGGCAAAAATTCCAATCTTTCCTCAAATTTGGTCAAACTTCACGGCCACCCTCTTACTACCTCCCATATCATGTATACCACGTTTTGGAAATTTTCGTCCATGGGGGGCGCTGTTTTTGGCCGACGCAATTGCTCCAAAACGGGTTTTTGGTAAATAATTCCATAATGCTTTTCCTTCACACCACTACCTTGTGACAGTATGTTGCTGTTGTAGACACTTATTTTTCCAACTCATAATCGCTCATGTACAGCATAGCGCCACCTACTGACATGGGAAAAACCAAAAAATTTATTCTTCAAAAATCTATATCTCATCTTCTATTTACTCAATTGTCATCAAACTTCATACGCAAACTCTTCATAGCTCACCTGACGTCTACGCCAAATTTTGTGCACTTTCGCCCCTGGGGGTGCTGGTTATGGCAAACATGATATTGCAGCTTCTGATTTGTCAAACTTGCCAAGCAAACTCTTTACAGGACCCTTATTGGGGCGCTTGCCATGGTCGACAACGCAAGAAATTTGGCTCCTTTTTCTTAGACTGCCACCGCTACTGAGAACCAGAAGCCCAGATCCAGGCGGGCCTCAGGGCCTCTATAGCGCCCCCTAACTCGTTGTGATTTTGGCCTCCCGCATTAAGGTGCCTGGTTGCCATGTAGTTTGTAGTAGTGGCATGCCATTTGGTACGCATATATATCTCACTAAGCCGGACAAAAATGTAGTGCCAATGCATTAGCCACGCCCAACAGGAAGTGAGGTAATTTCACTTTTGTGCGAAATGCATGGCCACGAAGACGGCGCAACTCCTCCTAGACCGTTCATAGGAATGTCACCAAAATTGATACACATCATCTACAGACATGGCTGACAAAAGTTACTAAATAGGTTTCACGTAGCATAAACCGTTCGGAAGTTATACGTCAATCAATTTTCAATGCAACATTTTACATGCTTAAAAATTCATAACAAATCTTCTACTTGCTCAAAACTGCTCATACTTCACACGCAGATCACTCATTGGGCTTCTGACATGTTACCCACTTCCTGTGATATTTCGCCACTGGGGGCGCTATTTTTGGGCAAAAATTCCAGTCTTTCCTCAAATTTGGTCAAACTTCACGGCCACCCTCTTACTACCTCCCATGTCATGTATACCACATTTTGGGAACTTTCGTCCATGGGGGGCGCTGTTTTTGCCCGACGCAACTGCTCCAAAACGGGTTTTTGGTAAATAATTCCATAATGCTTTTCCTTCACACCACTACCTTGTGATAGTGCGTTGCTGTTGTAGACACTTATTTTTCCAACTCATAATCGCTCATGTACAGCATAGCGCCACCTACTGACATGGGAAAAACCAAAAATTTTATTCTTCAAAAATCTATATCTCATCTTCTATTTACTCAATTGTCATCAAACTTCATACGCAAACTCTTCATAGCTCACCTGACATGTACGCCTAATTTTGTGCACTTTCGCCCCTGGGGGTGCTGGTTATGGCAGAAATGATATTGCAGCTTCTGATTTGTCAAACTTGGCAAGCAAACTCTTTACAAGACCCTTATTAGGGCGCTATTATTATTAGGGCCCGAGCACCGTACAGTGCGAGACCCTATCGTTGCCATGTGTCCAATTCTGTTCTTTGTCGCCATTGCGGGAGTAATGTCTCTTGCCGAAGAAGCTGTGGAAGGTATTTCGCGGGGACGCATGCCCCCGCCCCCCTTGGCCGCTGGCGCGAGGGCCCGTCGAGGCCGCTTGCGGCTTTAATTAGGGCCCGAGCCCTATAGGGCGAAGGCCCTATTGTTCTTGTAAGAGTTCACTATTATTATTCTTCTTCTTCCGTCTTCTTCTTCTTCTTTATTTTTCTCCGCTGTTGGGCCATTTTCGGGGCGCTTGCCATGGGCGAAAACGCACTAAATTTGGCACCAGTTCCGAGAATTGCCACCGCTACTCTGAACCAAAAGCCCAAACTTGGCCGGGGCTCAGGGCCTCTATAGCGCCCCCTAAGTCGTTGTGATTTTGGTCTCCCACATTAAGGTGCCTGGTTGCCATATAGTTTGTAGTAGAGGCATGCCATTTGGTGCGCATATGTATCTCACTATGCCGGACAAAAATCTAATGCCAATGCATTAGCCACGCCCAACAGGAAGTGAGGTAATTTCACTTTTGTGTGAAATGCATGGCCACGAAGAGGGCGCAACTCCTCCTAGACCGTTCATAGGAATGTCACCAAAATTGATACACATCATCTACAGACATGGCTGACAAAAGTTACTAAATACGTTTCACGTAGGATCAACCGTTCAGAAGTTATACGTCAATCAATTTTCACTTCAAAATTTTACATGCTTAAAAATTCATAACAAATCTTCTAATTGCTCAAAACTGCTCATACTTCACACGCAAATCACTCATTGGGCTTCGGACATGTTACCCAATTTCTGTGATATTTCGCCACTGGGGGCGCTATTTTTGGGCAAAAAATCCAATCTTTCCTCAAATTTGGTCAAACTTCACGGCCACCCTCTTACTACCTCCCATGTCATGTATACCACATTTTGGGAATTTTCGTCCATGGGGGGCGCTGTTTTTGGCCGACGCAATTTCTCCAAAACGGGTTTTTGGTCAATAATTCCATAATGCTTTTCCTTCACACCACTACCTTGTGATAGTGCGTTGCTGTTGTAGACACTTATTTTTCCAACTCATGATCGCTCATGTACAGCATAGCGCCACCTACTGACATGGGAAAAACCAAAAAATTTATTCTTCAAAAATCTATATCTCATCTTCTATTTACTCAATTGTCATCAAACTTCATACGCAAACTCTTCATGGCTCACCTGACATGTCCGCCAAATTTTGTGAACTTTCGCCCCTGGGGGTGCTGGTTATGGCAGAAATGATATTGCAGCTTCTGATTTGTCAAACTTGGCAAGCAAACTCTTTACAAGACCCTTATTGGGGCGCTTGCCATGGTCGACAACGCACGAAATTTGGCTCCTTTTTCTTAGACTGCTACCGCTACTGAGAACCAGAAGCCCAGATCCAGGCGGGCCTCAGGGCCTCTATAGCGCCCCCTAACTCGTTGTGATTCTGGCCTCCCGCATTAAGGTGCCTGGTTGCCATGTAGTTTGTAGTAGTGGCATGCCATTTGGTACGCATATGTATCTGACTACGCCGGACAAAAATTTAATGCCAATGCATTAGCCACGCCCAACAGGACGTGAGGTAATTTCACTTTTGTGCGAAATGCATGGCCTCGAAGACGGCGCAACTCCTCCTAGACCGTTCATAGGAATGTCATCCAAATTGATACACATAATCTACAGACATGGCTGACAAAAGTTCCTAAATACATTTCACGTAGGATAAACCATTCAGAAGTTATACGTCAATCAATTTTCACTGCAAATTTTAACATGCTTAAAAATTCATAACAAATCTTCTAATTGCTCAAAACTGCTCATACTTCACAAGCAAATCACTCGTTGGCCTTCTGACATGTTACCCAATTTCTGTGATATTACGCCACTGGGGGCGCTATTTTTGGGCAAAAAATCCAATCTTTCCTCAAATTTGGTCAAACTTCACGGCCACCCTCTTACTACCTCCCATGTCATGTATACCACATTTTGGGAATTTTCGTCCATGGGGGGCGCTGTTTTTGGCCGACGCAATTGCTCCATAACGGGTTTTTGGTAAATAATTCCATAATGCTTTTCCTTCACACCACTACCTTGTGATAGTACGTTGCTGTTGTAGACACTTTTTTTTCCAACTCATTATCGCTCATGTACAGCATAGCGCCACCTACTGACATGGGAAAAACCAAAAAATTTTTCCTTCAAAAATCTATATCTCATCTTCTATTTACTCAATTGTCATCAAACTTCATACGCAAACTCTTCATAGCTCACCTGACATGTACGCCAAATTTTGTGCACTTTCGCCCCTGGGGGTGCTGGTTATGGCAGAAATGATATTGCAGCTTCTGATTTGTCAAACTTGGCAAGCAAACTCTTTACAAGACCCTTATTGGGGCGCTTGCCATGGTCGACAACGCACGAAGTACGAGACCCTATTGTTGCCATGTCTCCAATTCTGTGCTTTGTCGCCATTGTGGGAGTAATGTCTCTTGCCGCAGAAGCTGTGGAAGGTATTTCGCGGGGACGCATGCCCCCGCCCCCCTTGGCCGCTGGCGCGAGGGCCCGTCGAGTCCGCTTGCGGCTTTAATTCTTCTTCTTTATTTTTCTCCGCTGTTGGGCCATTTTCGGGGCGCTTGCCATGGGCGAAAACGCACGAAATTTGGCACCACTTCCGAGAATTGCCACCGCTACTCAGAACCAAAAGCCCAAACTTGGCCGGGGCTCAGGGCCTCTATAGCGCCCCCTAAGTCGTTGTGATTTTGGCCTCCCGCATTAAGGTGCCTGGTTGCCATATAGTTTGTAGTACTGGCATGCCATTTGGTACGCATATGTATCTCACTAAGCCGGACAAAAATGTAATGCCAATGCATTAGCCACGCCCAACAGGAAGTGAGGTAATTTCACTTTTGTGCGAAATGCATGGCCACGAAGATGGCGCAACTCCTCCTAGACCGTTCATAGGAATGCCACCAAAATTGATACACATCATCTACAGACATGGCTGCCAAAAGTTACTAAATACGTTTCACATAGGATAAACCGTTCAGAAGTTATACGTCACTCAATTTTCACTTCAAAATTTTACATGCTAAAAAATTCATAACAATTCTTCTAATTGCTCAAAACTGCTCATACTTCACACGCTAATCACTCATTGGGCTTCTGACATGTTACCCAATTTCTGTGATATTTCGCCACTGGGGGCGCTATTTTTGGGCAAAAAATCCAATCTTTCCTCAAATTTGGTCAAACTTCACGGTCACCCTCTTACTACCTCCCATGTCATGTATACCACATTTTGGGAATTTTCGTCCATGGGGGGCGCTGTTTTTGGCCGACGCAATTTCTCCAAAATGGGTTTTTGGTTAATGATTCCATAATGCTTTTCCTTCACACCACTACCTTGTGATAGTACATTGCTGTTGTAGACACTTATTTTTCCAACTCATCATCGCTCATGTACAGCATAGCGCCACCTACTGACATGGGAAAAACCAAAAAATTTATTCTTCAAAAATCTATATCTCATCTTCTATTTACTCAATTTTCATCACACTTCATACGCAAACTCTTCATAGCTCACCTGACATATACGCCAAATTTTGTGCACTTTCGCCCCTGGGGTTGCTGGTTATGGCAGAAATGATATTGCAGCTTCTGATTTGTCAACCTTGGCAAGCAAACTCTTTACAAGACCCTTATTGGGGCGCTTGCCATGGTCGACAATGCTCGAAATTTGGCTCCTTTTTCTTAGACTGCCACCGCTACTGAGAACCAGAAGCCCAGATCCAGGCGGGCCTCAGGGCCTCTATAGCGCCCCCTAACGTGTTGTGATTTTTGCCTCTCGCATTAAGGTGCCTGGATGCCATGTAGTTTGTAGAAGTGGCATGCCCTTTGGTACGCATATGTGTCTCACCAAGCCGGACAAAAATGTAATGCCAATGCATTAGCCACGCCCTACAGGAACAGAGGTAATTTCACTTTTGTGCGAAATGCATGGCCACGAAGACGGCGCAACTCCTCCTGGACCGTTCATAGGAATGTCACCAAAATTGATACACATCATCTACAGACATGGCTGACAAAAGTTGCTAAATACGTTTCACGTAGGGTAAACCGTTCAGAAGTTATACGTCAATCATTTTTCAATGCAGAATTTTACATGCTTAAAAATTCATAACAAATCTTCTAATTGCTCAACACTGCTCATACTTCACATGCAAATCACTCATTGGGCTTCTGACATGTGACCCAATTTCTGTTATGTTTCGCCACTGGGGGCGCTATTTTTGGGCAAAAAATCCAATCTTTCCTCAAATTTGGTCAAACTTCACGGCCACCCTCTTACTACCTCCCATGCCATGTATACCACATTTTGGGAATTTTCGTCCATGGGGGGCGCTGTTTTTGGCCGGCGCAATTGCTCCAAAACGGGTTTTTGGTAAATAATTCCATAATGCTTTTCCTTCACACCACTACCTTGTGATAGTACATTGCTGTTGTAGACACTTATTTTTCCAACTCATAATCGCTCATGTACAGCATAGCGCCACCTACTGACATGGGAAAAACCAAAAAATTTATTCTTCAAAAACCTATATCTCATCTTCTATTTACTCAATTGTCATCAAACTTCATATGCAAACTCTTCATAGCTCACCTGACATATACGCCAAATTTTGTGCACTTTCGCCCCTGGGGGTGCTGGTTATGGCAAACCCTATTGTTACCATGTGTCCAATTCTGTGCTTTGTCGCCATTGTGGGAGTAATGTCTCTTGCCGAAGAAGCTGTGGAAGGTTTTTCGCTAAAAAATTCATAACAAATCTTCTAATTGCTCAACACTGCTCATACTTCACACGCTAATCACTCATTGGGCTTCTGACATGTTACCCCATTTCTGTGATATTTCGCCACTGGGGGCGCTATTTTGGGGCAAAAAATCCAATCTTTCCTCAAATTTGGTCAAACTTCACGGCCACCCTCTTACTACCTCCCATGTCATGTATACCACATTTTGGGAATTTTCGTCCATGGGGGGCGCTGTTCTTGGCCGACGCAATTGCTCCAAAACGGGTTTTTGGTAAATAATTCCATAATGCTTTCCCTTCACACCACTACCTTGTGATAGTACGTTGCTGTTGTAGACTCTTATTTTTCCAACTCATAATCGCTCATGTACAGCATAGCGCCACCTACTGACATGGGAAAAACCAAAAAATTTATTCTTCAAAAATCCATATCTCATCTTCTATTTACTCAATTGTCATCAAACTTCATACGCAAACTCTTCATAGCTCACCTGACATATACGCCAAATTTTGTGCACTTTCGCACCTGGGGGTGCTGGTTATGGCAAAAATGATATTGCAGCTTCTGATTTGTCAAACTTGGCAAGCAAACTCTTTACAAGACCCTTATTGGGGCGCATGCCATGGTCGACGACGCACGAAATTTGGCTCCTTTTTCTTAGACTGCCACCGCTACTGAGAACCAGAAGCCCAGATCCAGGCGGGCCTCAGGGCCTCTATAGCGCCCCCCGAGCACCGTACAGTGCGAGACCCTATTGTTGCCATGTGTCCAATTCTGTGCTTTGTCGCCATTGTGGGAGTAATGTCTCTTGCCGAAGAAGCTGTGGAAGGTATTTCGCGGGGACGCATGCCCCCGCCCCCCTTGGCCGCTGGCGCGAGGGCCCGTCGAGGCCGCTTGCGGCTTTAATTAGGGCCCGAGCCCTTAGGGCCCGAGCCCTACTGGGCGAAGGCCCTATTGTTCTTGTAAGAGTTCACTATTATTAGGGCCCGAGCCCTATGGGCGAAGGCCCTATTGTTCTTGTAAGAGTTCACTATTATTATTCTTCCGTCTTCTTCTTTATTTTTCTCCGCTGTTGGGCCATTTTCGGGGCACTTGCCATGGGCGAAAACGCACGAAATTTGGCACCAGTTCCGAGAATTGCCACCGCTACTCAGACGCAAAAGCCCAAACTTGGCCGGGGCTCAGGGCCTCTATAGCGCCCCCTAAGTCGTTGTGATTTTGGTCTCCCGCATTAAGGTGCCTGGTTGCCATATAGTTAGGAGTAGTGGCATGCCATTTGGTACGCATATGTATCTCACTAAGCCGGACAAAAATGTAATGCCAATGCATTAGCCACGCCCAACAGGAAGTGAGGTAATTTCACTTTTGTGCGAAATGCATGGCCACGAAGACGGCGCAACTCCTCCTAGACCGTTCATAGGAATGTCGCCAAAATTGATACACATCATCTACAGACATGGCTGACAAAAGTTACTAAATACATTTCACATAGGATTAACCGTTCAGAAGTTATACGTCAATCAATTTTCAATGCAAAATTTTACATGCTTAAAAATTCATAACAAATCTTCTGATTGCTCAAAACTGCTCATACTTCACACGCAAATCACTCATTGGGCTTCTGACATGTTACCCAATTTCTGTGATATTTCGCCACTGGGGGCGCTATTTTTGGGCAAAAAATCCAATCTTTCCTCAAATTTGGTCAAACTTCACGGCCACCCTCTTACTACCTCCCATGTCATGTATACCACATTTTGGGAATTTTCGTCCATGGGGGGCGCTGTTTTTGGCCGACGCAATTGCTCCAAAACGGGTTTTTGGTAAATTATTCCATAATGCTTTCCCTTCACACCACTACCTTGTGATAGTACGTTGCTGTTGTAGACACTTATTTTTCCAACTCATAATCGCTCATGTATAGCATAGCGCCACCTACTGACATGGGAAAAACCAAAAAATTTATTCTTCAAAAATCTATATCTCATCTTCTATTTACTCAATTGTCATCAAACTTCATACGGAAACTCTTAATAGCTCACCTGACATATACGCCAAATTTTGTGCACTTTCGCCCCTGGGGGTGCTGGTTATGGCAAAAATGATATTGCTGCTTCTGATTTGTCAAACTTGGCAAGCAAACTCTTTACAAGACCCTTTTTGGGGCGCTTGCCATGGTCGACGACGCACGAAATTTGGCTCCTTTTTCTTAGACTGCCACCGCTACTGAGAACCAGAAGCCCATATCCAGGCGGGCCTCAGGGCCTCTTTAGCGCCCCCTAAGTCGTTGTGATTTTGGCCTCCCGCATAAAGGTGCCTGGTTGCCATGTAGTTTGTACTAGTGGCATGCCATTTGGTACGCATATGTAGCTCACCAAGCCGGACAAAAATGTAATGCCAATGCATTAGCCACGCCCAACAGGAAGTGAGGTAATTTCACTTTTGTGCGAAATGCATGGCCACGAAGACGGCGCAACTCCTCCTAGGCCGTTCATAGGAATGTCTCCAAAATTGATCCACATCATCTACAGACATGGCTGACAAAAATTCCTAAATAGGTTTCACGTAGGATAAGCCGTTCAGAAGTTATACGTAAATCAATTTTCAATGCAAAATTTTACATGCTTAAAAATTCATAACAAATCTTCTAATTGCTCAAAACTGCTCATACTTCACAGGCAAATCACTCATTGGGCTTCTGACATGCTACCCAAATTCTGTGATATTTCGCCACTGGGGGCGCTATTTTTGGGCAAAAAAGCCAATCTTTCCTCAAATTTGGTCAAACTTCACGGCCACCCTCTTACTACCTCCCATGTCATGTATACCACATTTTGGGAATTTTCGTCCATGGGGGGCGCTGTTTTTGGCCGACGCAATTGCTCCAAAACGGGTTTTTGGTAAATCATTCCTTAATGCTTTTCCTTCACACCACTACCTTGTGATAGTACGTTGCTGTTGCAGACACTTATTTTTCGAACTCATAATCGCTCATGTACAGCATAGCGCCACCTACTGACATGGGAAAAACCAAAACATTTTTTCTTCAAAAATCAATATCTCATCTTCTATTTACTCAATCTTGATCAAACTTGATACGCACACTCGTAACAGGTCACCTGACATATCTCCCAAATTTTGTAAACTTTTGCCACTGGGGGCGCTGTTTTCAGGCAACATTTTATATCTCGGCTTCTGATTGGTCAAACTTGATCAAACTTGACAAAACAACTCTTCATAGGTCCCTTGACATGTATACCAAATTTGGTGAACTTTCACCACTGGGGGCGCTCATTGCGCTGTATCAGTTGCAGGAGAGGTGTTTACAATCATGAGGCACCAGGAGTATGTTGTTTTGGTTGCCTTAAACACACATGACTTGTGGGGAATGGGTAGGCAGTCGGGAGCAAGTGTTGTAGCGTTACATACAGACTAATAGATGTCTAACAGAAGACAATCCTATGTAGCTATAGCTTGGTGACTGATGAGGTAAATACATTAATTTGGTTGGGAAGCCATGGCATAAAATTTTCTGTCCATGACAACATCTCAGCGCACCGTGTACTCTGTGTCCGATTCTGTGCTTTGTCGCCATTGTGGGAGTTATGTCTCTTGCCGAAGAAGCTGTGGAAGGTCTTTCGCGGGGACGCATGCCCCCGCCCCCCTTGGCCGCTGGCGCGAGGGCCCGTCGAGGCCGCTTGCGGCTTTAATTAGGGCCCGAGCCCTATAGGGCGAAGGCCCTATTGTTCTTGTAAGAGTTCACTATTATTAGGGCCCGAGCCCTATAGGGCGAAGGCCCTATTGTTCTTGTAAGAGTTCACTATTATTAGGGCCCGAGCCCTATAGGGCGAAGGCCCTATTGTTCTTGTAAGAGTTCACTATTATTAGGGCCCGAGCCCTATGGGCGAAGGCCCTATTGTTCTTGTAAGAGTTCACTATTATTATTCTTCCGTCTTCTTCTTCTTCTTCTTCTTTATTTTTCTCCGCTGTTGGGCCATTTTCGGGGCACTTGCCATGGGCGAAAACGCACGAAATTTGGCACCACTTCCGAGAATTGCCACCGCTACTCAGAACCAAAAGCCCAAACTTGGCCGGGGCTCAGGGCCTCTATAGCGCCCCCTAAGTCGTTGTGATTTTGGCCTCCCGCGTTAAGGTGCCTGGTTGCCATATAGTTTGTAGTACTGGCATGCCATTTGGTACGCGTATGTATCTCACTAAGCCGGACAAAAATGTAATGCCAATGCATTAGCCATGCCCAACAGGAAGTGAGGTAATTTCACTTTTGTGCGAAATGCATGGCCACGAAGACGGCGCAACTCCTCCTAGACCGTTCATAGGAATGTCACCAAAATTGATACACATCATCTACAGACATGGCTGACAAAAGTTACTAAATACGTTTCACGTAGGATAAACCGTTCAGAAGTTATACGTCAATCAATTTTCACTTCAAAATTTTACATGCTAAAAAATTCATTACAAATCTTCTAATTGCTCAAAACTGCTCATACTTCACACGCTAATCACTCATTGGGCTTCTGACATGTTACCCAATTTCTGTGATATTTCGCCACTGGGGGCGCTATTTTTGGGCAAAAAATCCAATCTTTCCTCAAATTTGCTCAAACTTCACGGTCACCCTCTTACTACCTCCCATGTCATGTATACCACATTTTGGGAATTTTCGTCCATGGGGGGCGCTGTTTTTGGCCGACGCATTTTCTCCAAAATGGGTTTTTGGTTAATAATTCCATAATGCTTTTCCTTCACACCAATACCTTGTGATAGTACGTTGCTGTTGTAGGCACTTGATTTTCCAACTCATAATCGCTCATGTACAGCATAGCGCCACCTACCGACATGGGAAAAACCAAAAAATTTATTCTTCAAAAATCTATATCTCATCTTCTATTTACTCAATTTTCATCACACTTCATACGCAAACTCTTCATAGCTCACCTGACATATACGCCAAATTTTGTGCACTTTCGCCCCTGGGGGTGCTGGTTATGGCAGAAATGATATTGCAGCTTCTGATTTGTCAACCTTGGCAAGCAAACTCTTTACAAGACCCTTATTGGGGCGCTTGCCATGGTCGACAACGCTCGAAATTTGGCTCCTTTTTCTTAGACTGCCACCGCTACTGAGAACCAGAAGCCCAGATCCAGGCGGGCCTCAGGGCCTCTATAGCACCCCCTAACGTGTTGTGATTTTTGCCTCTCGCTTTAAGGTGCCTGGTTGCCATGTAGTATGTAGTAGTGGCATGCCCTTTGGTACGCATATGTATGCCCTATGGGCGAAGGCCCTATTGTTCTTGTAAGAGTTCACTATTATTAGGGCCCGAGCCCTATAGGGCGAAGGCCCTATTGTTCTTGTAAGAGTTCACTATTATTAGGGCCCGAGCCCTATAGGGCGAAGGCCCTATTGTTCTTGTAAGAGTTCACTATTATTATTCTTCCGTCTTCTTCTTCTTCTTCCGTCTTCTTCTTCTTCTTTATTTTTCTCCGCTGTTGGGCCATTTTCGGGGCGCTTGCCATGGGCGAAAACGCACCAAATTTGGCACCAGTTCCGAGAATTGCCACCGCTACTCAGAACCAAAAGCCCAAACTTGGCCGGGGCTCAGGGCCTCTATAGCGCCCCCTAAGTCGTTGTGATTTTGGCCTCCCGCATTAAGGTGCCTGGTTGCCGTGTAGTTTGTAGTAGTGGCATGCCATTTGGTACGCATATGTATCTCACTAAGCCGGACAAAAATGTAATGCCAATGCATTAGCCACGCCCAACAGGAAGTGAGGTAATTTCACTTTTGTGCGAAATGCATGGCCACGAAGACGGCGCAACTCCTCCTAGACCGTTCATAGGAATGTCACCAAAATTGATACACATCATCTACAGACATGGCTGACAAAAGTTACTAAATACGTTTCACGTAGGATAAACCGTTCAGAAGTTATACGTCAATCAATTTTCGATGCAAAATTTTACATGCTTAAAAATTCATAACAAATCTTCTGATTGCTCAAAACTGCTCATACTTCACACGCAAATCACTCATTGGGCTTCTGACATGTTACCAAATTTCTGTGATATTTCGCCACTGGGGGCGCTATTTTTGGGCAAAAAATCCAATCTTTCCTCAAATTTGGTCAAACTTCACGGCCACCCTCTTACTACCTCCCATGTCATGTATACCACATTTTGGGGATTTTCGTCCATGGGGGGCGCTGTTTTTGGCCGACACAATTGCTCCAAAACGGGTTTTTGGTAAATAATTCCATAATGCTTTTCCTTCACACCACTACCTTGTGATAGTACGTTGCTGTTGTAGACACTTATTTTTCCAACTCATAATCGCTCATGTACAGCATAGCGCCACCTACTGACATGGGAAAAACCAAAAAATTTATTCTTCAAAAATCTATATCTCATCTTCTATTTACTCAATTGTCATCAAACTTGATACGCACACTCTTCATAGCTCACCTGACATATACGCCAAATTTTGTGCACTTTCGCCCCTGGGGGTGCTGGTTATGGCAAAAATGATATTGCAGCTTCTGATTTGTCACACTTGGCAAGCAAACTCTTTACAAGACCCTTATTGGGGCGCTTGCCATGGTCGACAACGCACGAAATTTGGCTCCTTTTTCTTAGACTGCCACCGCTACTGAGAACCAGAAGCCCAGATCCAGATGGGCCTCAGGGCCTCTTTAGCGCCCCCTAAGTCGTTATTTTGGCCTCCCGCATAAAGGTGCCTGGGTGCCATGTAGTTTGTAGTAGTGGCATGCCATTTGGTACGCATATGTATCTCACTAAGCCGGACAAAAATGTCATGCCAATCCATTAGCCACGCCCAACAGGAAGTGAGGTAATTTCAGTTTTGTGCGAAATGCATAGCCACGAAGACGGCGCTACTCCTCCTAGGCCGTTCATAGGAATGTCACCAAAATTGATAGACATCATCTACAGACATGGCTGACAAAAGTTCCTACATACGTTTCACGTAGGATAAGCCGTTCAGAAGTTATACGTCAATCAATTTTCAATGCAAAATTTTACATGCTTAAAAATTCATAACAAATCTTCTAATTGCTCATAACTGCTCATACTTCACACGCAAATCACTCATTCGGCTTCTGACATGCTACCCAATTTCTGTGATATTTCGCCACTGGGGGCGCTATTTTTGGGCAAAAAATCCAATCTTTCCTCAAATTTGGTCAAACTTCACGGCCACCCTCTTACTACCTCCCACGTCATGTATACCACATTTTGGGAATTTTCGTCCATGTGGGGCGCTGTTTTTGGCCGACGCAATTGCTCCAAAATGGGTTTTTGGTAAATAATTCCATAATGCTTTTCCTTCACACCACAACCTTGTGATAGTGCGTTGCTGTTGTTGACACTTATTTTTCCAACTCATAATCGCTCATGTACAGCATAGCGCCACCTACTGACATGGGAAAAACCAAAACATTTATTCTTCAAAAATCAATATCTCATCTTCTATTTACTCAATCTTGATCAAACTTGATACGCACACTCTTAACAGGTCACCTGACATATCTCCAAAATTTTGTGAACTTTTGCCACTGGGGGCGCTGTTTTCAGGCAACAATTTATATCTCGGCTTCTGATTGGTCAAACTTGATCAAACTTTACAAAACAACTCTTCATAGGTCCCTTGACATGTTTACCAAATTTGGTGAACTTTCACCACTGGGGGCGCTCATTGCGCTGTAGCAGTTTCAATAGAGGTGTTTACAATCATGAGGCACCAGGAGTATGTTGTTTTGGTTGCCTTAAACACACATGACTTGTGGGGGATGGGGAGGCAGTCGGGAGCAAGTGTTGTAGCGTTACATACAGACTAATAGATGTCTAACAGAAGACAATCCTATGTAGCTATAGCTTGGTGACTGATGAGGTAAATACATTAATTTGGTTGGGAAGCCATGGCATAAAATGTTCTGTCCATGACAACATCTCAGCGCACCGTGTACTCTGTGTCCAATTCTGTGCTTTGTCGCCATTGTGGGAGTAATGTCTCTTGCCGAAGAAGCTGTGGACGTTATTTCGCGGGGACGCATGCCCCCGCCCCCCTTGGCCGCTGGCGCGAGGGCCCGTCGAGGCCGCTTGCGGCTTTAATTATTCTTCTTCTTTATTTTTCTCCGCTGTTGGGCCATTTTCGGGGCGCTTGCCATGGGCGAAAACGCGCGAAATTTGGCGCCACTTCCGAGAATTGCCACCGCTACTCAGAACCAAAAGCCCACACTTGGCCGGGGCTCAGGGCCTCTATAGCGCCCCCTAAGTCGTTGTGATTTTGGCCTCCCGCATTAAGGTGCCTGGTTGCCATATAGTTTGTAGTAGTGGCATGCCATTTGGTATGCCTATGTATCTCACTAAGCCGGACAAAAATGTAATGCCAATGCATTAGCCACGCCCAACAGGAAGTGAGGTAATTTCACTTTTGTGCGAAATGCATGGCCACGAAGACGGCGCAACTCCTCCTAGACCGTTCATAGGAATGTCACCAAAATTGATACACATCATCTACAGACATGGCTGACAAAAGTTACTAAATACGTTTCACGTAGGATAAACCGTTCAGAAGTTATACGTCAATCAATTTTCACTTCAAAATTTTACATGCTAAAAAATTCATAACAAATCTTCTAATTGCTCAACACTGCTCATACTTCACACGCTAATCAGTCATTGGGCTTCTGACATGTTACCCAATTTCTGTGATATTTCGCCACTGGGGGCGCTATTTTTGGGCAAAAAATCCAATCTTTCCTCATATTTGGTCAAACTTCACGGCCACCCTCTTACTACCTCCCATGTCATGTATACCACATTTTGGGAATTTTCGTCCATGGGGGGCGCTGTTTTTGGCCGACGCAATTTCTCCAAAACGGGTTTTTGGTAAATTATTCCATAATGCTTTTCCTTTACACCACTACCTTGTGATAGTGCGTTGCTGTTGTGGACACTTATTTTTCCATCTCATAATCACTCATGTACAGCATAGCGCCACCTACTGACATGGGAAAAACCAAAAAATTTATTCTTCAAAAATCTATATCTCATCTTCTGTTTACTCAATTGTCATCAAACTTCATACGCAAACTCTTCATAGCTCACCTGACATGTACGCCAAATTTTGTGCACTTTCGCCCCTGGGGGTGCGGGTTATGGCAGAAATGATATTGCAGCTTCTGATTTGTCAAAATTGGCAAGCAAACTCTTTACAAGACCCTTTTTGGGGCGCTTGCCATGGTCGACATCGCACGAAATTTGGCTCCTTTTTCTTAGACTCCCACCGCTACTGAGAACCAGAAGCCCAGATCCAGGCGGGCCTCAGGGCCTCTATAGCGCCCCCTAACTCATTGTGATTTTGGCCTCCCGCATTAAGGTGCCTGGTTGCCATGTAGTTTGTAGTAGTGGCATGCCATTTGGTACGCATATGTATCTCACTCAGCCGGACAAAAATGTAATGCCAATGCATTAGCCACGCCCAACAGGAAGTAAGGTAATTTCACTTTTGTGCGAAATGCATGGCCACGAAAACGGCGCAACTCCTCCTAGACCGTTCATAGGAATGTCACCAAAATTGATAGACATCATCTACAGACATGGCTGACAAAAGTTCCTAAATATGTTTCACGTAGAATAAACCGTTCAGAAGTTATACGTCAATCAATTTTCAATGCAAAATTTTACATGCTTAAAAATTCATAACATATCTTCAAATTGCTCAAAACTGCTCATACTTCACACGCAAATCACTCATTGGGCATCTGACATGTTACCCAATTTCTGTGATATTTCGCCACTGGGGGCGCTATTTTTGGGCAAAAAATCCAATCTTTCCTCAAACTTGGTCAAACTTCACGGCCACCCTCTTACTACCTCCCATGTCATGTACACCTCATTTTGGGAATTTTCGTCCATGGGGGGCGCTGTTTTTGGCCAACGCAATTGCTCCAAAACAGGTTTTTGGTAAATAATTCCATAATGCTTCTCCTTCACACCACTACCTTGTGATAGTACGTTCCTGTTGTAGACACTTATTTTTCCAACTCATAATCGCTCATGTGCAGCATAGCGCCACCTACTGACATGGGAGAAACCAAAAAATTTATTCTTCAAAAATCAATATCTCATCTTCTATTTTCTCAATCTTGATCAAACTTGATACGCACACTCTTAACAGGTCACCTGACATATGTGCCAAAGTTTGTGATCTTTTGCCACTGGGGGCGCTGTTTTCAGGCAACAATTTATATCTCGGCTTCTGATTGGTCAAACTTGATCAAACTTTACAAAACAACTCTTCATATGTCCCTTGACATGTATACCAAATTTGGTGAACTTTCACCACTGGGGGCGCTCATTGCGCTGTAGCAGTTGCAGGAGAGGTGTTTACAATCATGAGGCACCAGGAGTATGTTGTTTTGGTTGCCTTAAACACACATGACTTGTGGACCACTGGGGGCGCTCATTGCACTGTAGCAGTTGCAGGAGAGGTGTTTACAATCATGAGGCACCAGGAGTATGTTGTTTTGGTTGCCTTAAACACACATGACTTGTGGGGAATGGGTAGGCAGTCGGGAGCAAGTGTTGTAGCGTTACATACAGACTAATAGATGTCTAACAGAAGACAATCCTATGTAGCTATAGCTTGGTGACTGATGAGGTAAATACATTAATTTGGTTGGGAAGCCATGGCATAAAATGTTCTGTCCATGACAACATCTCAGCGCACCGTGTACTCTGTGTCCAATTCTGTGCTTTGTCACCATTGTGGGAGTAATGTCTCTTGCCAAAGAAGCTGTGGAAGGTATTTCGCGGGGACGCATGCCCCCGCCCCCCTTGGCCGCTGGCGCGAGGGCCCGTCGAGGCCGCTTGCGGCTTTAATTAGGGCCCGAGCCCTATAGGGCGAAGGCCCTATTGTTCTTGTAAGAGTTCACTATTATTATTCTTCCGTCTTCTTCTTCTTCTTCTTCTTCTTTATTTTTCTCCGCTGTTGGGCCATTTTCGGGGCGCTTGCCATGGGCGAAAACGCACCAAATTTGGCACCAATTCCGAGAATTGCCACCGCTACTCAGAACCAAAAGCCCAAACTTGGCCGGGGCTCAGGGCCTCTATAGCGCCCCCTAAGTCGTTGTGATTTTGGCCTCCCGCATTAAGGTGCCTGGGTGCCGTGTAGTTTGTAGTAGTGGCATGCCATTTGGTACGCCTATGTATCTCACTAAGCCGGACAAAAATGTAATGCCAATGCATTAGCCACGCCCAACAGGAAGTGAGGTAATTTCACTTTTGTGCGAAATGCATGGCTACGAAGATGGCGCAACTCCTCCTAGACCGTTCATAGGAATGTCACCAAAATTGATACACATCATCTAGAGACATGGCTGACAAAAGTTACTAAATACGTTTCACGTAGGATAAACCGTTCAGAAGTTATACGTCAATCAATTTTCGATGCAAAATTTTACATGCTTAAAAATTCATAAATCTTCTGATTGCTCAAAACTGCTCATACTTCACACGCAAATCACTCATTGGGCTTCTGACATGTTACCCAATTTCTGTGATATTTCGCCACTGGGGGCGCTATTTTTGGGCAAAAAATCCAATCTTTCCTCAAATTTGGTCAAACTTCACGGCCACCCTCTTACTACCTCCCATGTCATGTATACCACATTTTGGGAATTTTCGTCCATGGGGGGCGCTGTTTTTGGCCGACGCAATTGCTCCAAAACGGGTTTTTGGTAAATTATTCCATAATGCTTTTCCTTCACACCACTACCTTGTGATAGTACATTGCTGTTGTAGACACTTATTTTTCCAACTCATAATCGCTCATGTACAGCATAGCGCCACCTACTGACATGGGAAAAAACAAAAAATTTATTCTTCAAAAATCTATATCTCATCTTCTATTTACTCAATTGTCATCAAACTTCATACGCAAACTCTTCATAGCTCACCTGACATATACGCCAAATTTTGTGCACTTTCGCCACTGGGGGCGCTATTTTTGGGCAAAAAATCCAATCTTTCCTCAACTTTGGTCAAACTCCACGGCCACCCTCTTACTACGTCCCCTGTCATGTATACCACATTTTGGGAATTTTCGTCCATGGGGGGCGCTGTTTTTGGCCGACGCAATTGCTCCAAAACGGGTTTTTGGTAAATTATTCCATAATGCTTTTCCTTCACACCACTACCTTGTGATAGTACATTGCTGTTGTAGACACTTATTTTTCCAACTCATAATCGCTCATGTACAGCATAGCGCCACCTACTGACATGGGAAAAACCAAAAAATTTATTCTTCAAAAATCTATATCTCATCTTCTATTTACTCAATTGTCATCAAACTTCATACGCAAACTCTTCATAGCTCACCTGACATATACGCCAAATTTTGTGCACTTTCGCCCCTGGGGGTGCTGGTTATGGCAAAAATGATATTGCAGCTTCTGATTTGTCAAACTTGACAAGCAAACTCTTTACAAGACCCTTATTGGGGCGCTTGCCATGGTCGACAACGCACTAAATTTGGCTCCTTTTTCTTACACTGCCACCGCTACTGAGAACCAGAAGCCCAGATCCAGGCGGGCCTCAGGGCCTCTATAGCGCCCCCCGAGCACCGTACAGTGCGAGACCCTATTGTTGCCATGTGTCCAATTCTGTGCTTTGTCGCCATTGTGGGAGTAATGTCTCTTGCCGAAGAAGCTGTGGAAGGTATTTCGCGGGGACGCATGCCCCCGCCCCCCTTGGTCGCTGGCGCGAGGGCCCGTCGAGGCCGCTTGCGGCTTTAATTCTTCTTCTTTATTTTTCTCCGCTGTTGGGCCATTTTCGGGGCGCTTGCCATGGGCGAAAACGCACGAAATTTGGCGCCAGTTCCGAGAATTGCCACCGCTACTCAGAACCAAAAGCTCAAACTTGGCCGGGGCTCAGGGCCTCTATAGCGCCCCCTAAGTCGTTGTGATTTTGGCCTCCCGCATTAAGGTGCCTGGTTGCCGTATAGTTTGTAGTAGTGGCATGCCATTTGGTAGGCATATGTATCGCACTAAGCCGGACAAAAATGTAATGCCAATGCATTAGCCACGCCCAACAGGAAGTGAGGTAATTTCACTTTTGTGCGAAATGCATGGCCACGAAGACGGCGCAACTCCTCCTAGACCGTTCATAGGAATGTCACCAAAATTGATACACATCATCTACAGACATGGCTGACAAAAGTTACTAAATACGTTTCACGTAGCATAAACCGTTCAGAAGTTATACGTCAATCAATTTTCACTTCAAAATTTTACATGCTAAAAAATTCATAACAAATCTTCTAATTGCTCAACACTGCTCATACTTCACACGCTAATCACTCATTGGGCTTCTGACATGTTACCCAATTTCTGTGATATTTCGCCACTGGGGGCGCTATTTTTGGGCAAAAAATCCAATCTTTCCTCAAATTTGGTCAAACTTCACGGCCTCCCTCTTACTACCTCCCATGTCATGTATACCACATTTTGGGAATTTTCGTCCATGGGGGGCGCTGTTTTTGGCCGACGCTATTTCTCCAAAACGGGTTTTTGGTAAATAATTCCATAATGCTTTTCCTTCACACCACTACCTTGTGATAGTACGTTGCTGTTGTGGTCACTTATTTTTCCATCTCATAATCGCTCATGTACAGCTTAGCGCCACCTACTGACATGGGAAAAACCAAAAAATTTATTCTTCAAAAATCTATATCTCATCTTCTATTTACTCAATTGTCATCAAACTTCATACGCAAACTCTTCATAGCTCACCTGACATATACGCCAAATTTTGTGCACTTTCGCCACTGGGGGTGCTGGTTATGGCGGAAATGATACTGCAGCTTCTGATTTGTCAAACTTGGCAAGCAAACTCTTTACAAGACCCTTATTGGGGCGCTTGCCATGGTCGACAACGCTCGAAATTTTGCCCCTTTTTCTTGGACTGCCACCGCTACTGAGACCCAGAAGCCCAGATCCAGGCGGGCCTCGGGGCCTCTATAGCGCCCCCTAACGTGTTGTGATTTTTGCCTCTCGCATTAATGTGCCTGGTTGCCATGTAGTTTGTATTAGTGGCATGCCCTTTGGTACGCATATGTATCTCACTAAGCCGGACAAAAATGTAATGCCAATGCATTAGCCACGCCCCACAGGAAGTGAGGTAATTTCACTTTTGTGCGAAATGCATGGCCACGAAGACGGCACAACTCCTCCTAGACCGTTCATAGGAACGTCACCAAAATTGATACACATCATCTACACACATGGCTGACAAAAGTTGCTACATATGTTTCACGTAGCATAAACCGTTCAGAAGTTATACGTCAATCAATTTTCCATGCAGATTTTTACATGCTTAAAAATTCATAACAAATCTTCTAATTGCTCAAAACTGCTCATACTTCACACGCAAATCACTCATTGGGGTTCTGACACGTTACCCAATTTCTGTGATGTTTCGCCACTGGGGGCGCTATTTTTGGGCAGAAAATCCAATCTTTCCTCAAATTTGGTCAAACTTCACGGCCACCCTCTTACTACCTCCCATGTCATGTATACCACATTTTGGGAATTTTCGTCCATGGGGGGCGCTGTTTTTGGCCGACGCAATTGCTCCAAAACGGGTTTTTGGTAAATAATTCCATAATGCTTTTCCTTCACACCACTACCTTGTGATAGTACTTTGCTGTTGTAGACACTTATTTTTCCAACTCATTATCGCTCATGTACAGCATAGCGCCACCTACTGCCATGGGAAAAACCAAAAAGTTTATTCTTCAAAAAACTATATCTCATCTTCTATTTACGCCATTGTGGGTGTAATTTCTCTTGCCGAAGAAGCTGTGGAAGGTTTTTCGCGGGGACACATGCCCCCGCCCCCCTTGGCCGCTGGCGCGAGGGCCCGTCGAGGCCGCTTGCGGCTTTAATTATTCTTCTTCTTCCGTCTTCTTCTTCTTCTTTATTTTTCTCCGCTGTTGGGCCATTTTCGGGGCGCTTGCCATGGGCGAAAACCCACGAAATTTGGCACCAGTTCCGAGAATTGCCACCGCTACTCAGAACCAGAAGCCCAAACTTGGCCGGGGCTCAGGGCCTCTATAGCGCCCCCTAAGTCGTTGTGATTTTGGCCTCCCGCATTAAGGTGCCTGGGTGCCATGTAGTTTGTAGTTGTGGCATGCCATTTGGTGCGCATATGTATCTCACTAAGCTGGACAAAAATGTAATGCCAATGCATTAGCCACGCCCAACAGGAAGTGAGGTAATTTCACTTTTGTGCGAAATGCATGGCCACGAAGACGGCGCAACTCCTCCTAGACCGTTCATAGGAATGTCACCAAAATTGATACACATCATCTACAGACATGGCTGACAAAAGTTACTAAATACGTTTCACGTATGTTAAACCGTTCAGAAGTTATACGTCAATCAATTTTCGATTCAAAATTTTACATGCTTAAAAATTCATAACAAATCTTCTGATTGCTCAAAACTGCTCATACTTCACACGCAAATCACTCATTGGGCTTCTGACATATTACCCACTTTCTGTGATATTTCGCCACTGGGGGCGCTATTTTTGGGCAAAAACTCCAATCTTTCCTCAAATTTGGTCAAACTTCATGGCCACCCTCTTACTACCTCCCATGTCATGTATACCACATTTTGGGAATTTTCGTCCATGGGGGGGCGCTGTTTTTGGCCGACGCAATTGCTCCAAAACGGGTTTTTGGTTAATAATTCCATAATGCTTTTCCTTCACACCACTACCTTGTGATAGTATGCTGCTGTTGTAGACACTTATTTTTCCAACTCATAATCGCTCATGTACAGCATAGCGCCACCTACTGACATGGGAAAAACAAAAAATGTATTCTTCAAAAATCTATATCTCATCTTCTATTTACTCAATTGTCATCAAACTTCATACGCAAACTCTTCATAGCTCACCTGACATATACGCCAAATTTTGTGCACTTTCGCCCCTGGGGGTGCTGGTTGTGGCAAACCCTATTGTTGCCATGTGTCCAATTCTGTGCTTTGTCGCCATTGTGGGAGTAATGTCTCTTGCCGAAGAAGCTGTGGAAGGTATTTCGCGGGGACGCATGCCCCCGCCCCCCTTGGCCGCTGGTGCGAGGGCCCGTCGAGGCCGCTTGCGGCTTTAATTAGGGCCCGAGCCCTATGGGCGAAGGCCCTATTGTTCTTGTAAGAGTTCACTATTATCATTCTTCTTCTTCCGTCTTCTTCTTCTTCTTTATTTTTCTCCGCTGTTGGGCCATTTTCGGGGCGCTTGCCATGGGCGAAAACGCACGAAATTTGGCACCAGTTCTGAGAATTGCCACCGCTACTCAGAACCAGAAGCCCAAACTTGGCCGGGGCTCAGGGCCTCTATAGCGCCCCCTAAGTCGTTGTGATTTTGGCCTCCCGCATTAAGGTGCCTGGTTGCCATATAGTTCGTAGTAGTGGCATGCCATTTGGTACGCATATGTATCTCACCAAGCCGGACAAAAATGTAATGCCAATGCATTAGCCACGCCCTACAGGAAGTGAGGTAATTTCACTTTTGTGCGAAATGCATGGCCACGAAGACGGCGCAACTCCTCCTAGACCGTTCATAGCAATGTCACCAAAATTGATACACATCATCTACAGACATGGCTGACAAAAGTTACTAAATACGTTTCACGTAGGGTAAACCGTTCAGAAGTTATACGTCAATCAATTTTCACTTCAAAATTTTACATGCTTAAAAATTCATAACAAATCTTCTAATTGCTCAAAACTGCTCATACTTCACAGGCAAATCACTCATTGGGCTTCTGACATGTTACCCAATTTCTGTGATATTTCGCCACTGGGGGCGCTATTTTTGGGCAAAAAATCCAATCTTTCCTCAAATTTGGTCAAACTTCACGGCCACCCTCTTACTACCTCCCATGTCATGTATACCACATTTTGGGAATTTTCGTCCATGGGGGGCGCTGTTTTTGGCCGACGCAATTTCTCCAAAACGGGTTTTTGGTAAATAATTCCATAATGCTTTTCCGTCACACCACTACCTTGTGATAGTACGTTGCTGTTGTAGACACTTATTTTTCCATCTCATAATCGCTCATGTACAGCATAGCGCCACCTACTGACATGGGAAAAACCAAAAAATTTATTCTTCAAAAATCTATATCTCATCTTCTATTTACTCAATTGTCATCAAACTTCATACGCAAACTCTTCATAGCTCACCGGGCGTATACGCCAAATTTTGTGCACTTTCGCCCCTGGGGGTGCTGGTTATGGCAGAAATGATATTGCAGCTTCTGATTTGTCAAACTTGGCAAGCAAACTCTTTACAAGACCCTTATTGGGGCGCTTGCCATGGTCGACAACGCACGAAATTTGGCTCCTTTTTCTTAGACTGCCACCGCTACTGAGAACCAGAAGCCCAGATCCAGGCGGGCCTCAGGGCCTCTATAGCGCCCCCTAACTCGTTGTGATTTTGGCCTCCCGCATTAAGGAGCCTGGTTGCCATGTAGTTTGTAGTAGTGGCATGCCATTTGGTACGCATATGTATCTCACTAAGCCGGACAAAAATGTAATGCCAATGCATTAGCCACGCCCCACAGGAAGTCAGGTAATTTCACTTTTGTGCGAAATGCATGGCCACGAAGACGGCGCAACTCCTCCTAGACCGTTCATAGGAACGTCACCAAAATTGATACACATCATCTACAGACATTGCTGACAAAAGTTAATAAATACGTTTCACGTAGGATAAACCGTTCAGAAGTTATACGTCAATCAATTTTCAAAGCAAAATTTTACATGCTTAAAAATTCATAACAAATCTTCTAATTGCTCAAAACTGCTCATACTTCACACGCAAATCACTCATTGGGCTTCTGACGTGTTACCCAATTTCTGTGATATTTCGCCACTGGGGGCGCTATTTTTGGGCAAAAAATCCAATCTTTCCTCAAATTTGGTCAAACTTCACGGCCACCCTCTTACTACCTCCCATGTCATGTATACCACATTTTGGGAATTTTCGTCCATGGGGGGCGCTGTTTTTGGCCGACGCAGTTGCTCCAAAACGGGTTTTTGGTTAATATTTCCATAATGCTTTTCCTTCACACCACTACCTTGTGACAGTACGTTGCTGTTGTAGACACTTATTTTTCCAACTCATAATCGCTCATGTACGGCATAGCGCCACCTACTGACATGGGAAAAACCAAAAAATTTATTCTTCAAAAATCTATATCTCATCATCTATTTACTCAATTGTCATCAAACTTCATACGCAAACTCTTCATAGCGCACCTGACATATACGCCAAATTTTGTGCGCCACCTACTGACATGGGAAAAACCAAAAAATTTATTCTTCAAAAATCTATATCTCATCTTCTATTTACTCAATTGTCATCTAACTTCATACGCAAACTCTTCATAGCTCACCTGACATATACGCTAAATTTTGTGCACTTTCGCCCCTGGGGGTGCTGGTTATGGCAGACATGATATTGCAGCTTCTGATTTGTCAAATTTGGCAAGCAAACTCTTTACAAGACCCTTATTGGGGCGCTTGCCATGGTCGACAATGCACGAAATTTGGCTCCTTTTTCTTAGACTGCCACCGCTACTGAGAACCAGAAGCCCAGATCCAGGCGGGCCTCAGGGCCTCTATAGCGCCCCCTAACGTGTTGTGATTTTTGCCTCTCGTTTTAAGGTGCCTGCTTGGCATATAGTTTCTAGTTATTATTATTATTATTATTAGGGCCCGAGCACCATACAGTGCGAGACCCTATTGTTTTTGAAGGATTATTATTATTATTATTATTATTAGGCCCCGAGCACGGTACAGTGCGAGACCCTATTGTTGCCATGTGTCCAATTCTGTGCTTTGTCGCCATTGTGGGAGTAATGTCTCTTGCCGCAGAAGCTGTGGAAGGTTTTTCGCAGGGACGCATGCCCCCGCCCCCCTTGGCCGCTGGCGCGAGGGCCCGTCGAGGCCGCTTGCGGCTTTAATTATTCTTCCGTCTTCTTCTTCTTCTTCTTTATTTTTCTCCGCTGTTGGGCCATTTTCGGGGCGCTTGCCATGGGCGAAAACGCACGAAATTTGGCACCAGTTCCGAGAATTGCCACCGCTACTCAGAACCAGAAGCCCAAACTTGGCCGGGGCTCAGGGCCTCTATAGCGCCCCCTAAGTCGTTGTGATTTTGGCCTCCCGCATTAAGGTGCCTGGGTGCCATGTAGTTTGTAGTAGTGGCATGCCATTTGGTACGCATATGTATCTCACTAAGCCGGACAAAAATGTTATGCCAATGCATTAGCCACGCCCAACAGGAAGTGAGGTAATTTCACTTTTGTGCGAAATGCATGGCCACGAAGACGGCGCAACTCCTCCTAGACCGTTCATAGGAATGTCACCAAAATTGATACACATCATCTACAGACATGGCTGACAAAAGTTACTAAATACGTTTCACGTAGGATAAACCGTTCAGAAGTTATACGTCAATCAATTTTCGATGCAAAATTTTACATGCTTAAAAATTCATAACAAATCTTCTGATTGGTCAAAACTCCTCATACTTCACCCGCAAATCACTCATTGGGCTTCTGACATGTTACCCAATTTCTGTGATATTTCGCCACTGGGGGCGCTATTTTTGGGCGAAAATTCCAGACTTTCCTCAAATTTGGTCAAACTTCACGGCCACCGTCTTTCTACCTCCCATGTCATGTATACCACGTTTTGGAAATTTTCGTCCATGGGGGGCGCTGTTTTTGGCCGACGCAATTGCTCCAAAACGGGTTTTTGGTAAATAATTCCATAATGCTTTTCCTTCACACCACTACCTTGTGATAGTATGTTGCTGTTGTAGACACTTATTTTTCCAACTCATAATCGCTCATGTACAGCATAGCGCCACCTACTGACATGGGAAAAACCAAAAAATTTATTCTTCAAAAATCTATATCTCATTTTCTATTTACTCAATTGTCATCAAACTTCATACGCAAACTCTTCATAGCTCACCTGACATCTCCACCAAATTTTGTGCACTTTCGCCCCTGGGGGTGCTGGTTATGGCAAAAATGATATTGCAGCTTCTGATCTGTCAAACTTGCCAAGCAAACTCTTTACAAGACCCTTATTGGGGCGCTTGCCATGGTCGACAACGCACGAAATTTGGCTCCTTTTTCTTAGACTGTCACCGCTACTGAGAACCAGAAGCCCAGATCCAGGCGGGCCTCAGGGCCTCTATAGCGCCCCCTAACTCGTTGTGATTTTGGCCTCCCGCATTAAGGTGCCTGGTTGCCATGGAGTTTGTAGTAGTGGCATGCCATTTGGTACGCATATGTACCTCACTAAGCCGGACAAAAATGTAATGCCAATGCTTTAGCCACGCCCAACAGGAAGTGAGGTAATTTCACTTTTGTGCGAAATGCATATCCACGAACACAGCACAACTCCTCCTAGACCGTTCATAGGAATGTCACCAAAATTGATACACATGATCTACAGACATGGCTGACAAAAGTTTCTAAATACCTTTCACGTAGCATAAACCGTTCAGAAGTTATACGTCTATCAATTTTCAGTGCAAAATTTTACATGCTTAAAAATTCATAACAAATCTTCTAATTGCTCAAAACTGCTCATACTTCACATGCAAATCACTCCTTGGGCTTCTGACATGTTACCCAATTTCTGTGATATTTCGCCACTGGGGGCGCTATTTTTGGGCAAAAAATCCACTCTTTCCTCAAATTTGGTCAAACTTCACGGCCACCCTCTTACTACCTCCCATGTCATGTATACCACATTTTGGGAATTTTCGTCTATGGGGGGCGCTGTTTTTGGCCGACGCAGTTGCTCCAACACGGGTTTTTGGTAAATAATTCCGTAATGCTTTTCCTTCACACCACTACCTTGTGGTAATGTCTCTTGCCGAAGAAGCTGTGGAAGGTATTTCGCGGGGACGCATGCCCCCGCCCCCCTTGGCCGCTGGCGCGAGGGCCCGTCGAGGCCGCTTGCGGCTTTAATTATTATTGTAATTATTATGTATTCAATTATTTATTTGGCATGTGGTGCTTTTTGTATTGTCTAGAACATACATAAGATGAGCATATTATAGCAGCAAAATAGAAGCACAATTATTTGAATGCAGCAAAAGTTTTGCTGCATTCAAATGATTGTGCTTCTATTTTGCTGCTATAATATGCTCATCTTATGTATGTTCTAGACAATACAAAAAGCACCACATGCCAAATAAATAATTGAACACATAATAATAACAATAATAATTACACTAATAATACACTAATAGTATTAACAATAAATAATAATAAATTAACATTAAATTAAATATTAACAATAAATAATAAAACACTAATAATATTAACAATACAGTGGCTAAGTAAAACATTTCAGAGAACTTGTGAATGAAAATGCATTAATTGGCTATGGTTTAGGTAAACCACACTCCCGTACGGGATTTAGAATAGGAGGGTCCCCAGACCATATGTGATATGGTCTGGTGCTAACCAGGCTACCAGTACAGTACCTTAAATTAACATTTTAACAGATATGTTGTTTGCTGCCCACCTTTTGAAGAAATCTGTAAGCTTCCTCCTCTTTGCTTTCCTCATTTTTAACCTTTAGCTGCTGACCTCTAAAAATCCAAGACAACAAAACAATTTATTAACCTTCTTGTATAAAAGTGAAATTGACTGTATCGACAGTTAATTAAGGCTAGAGCACAAGACGAGTGTTTTGTTTATGTTTGCCAAAGGTAGCTAACTTGAGGCAACGTTAGGCTCAACTTTTGGTCAATCTCAGTAGCTAACTTTAACTGACATCTCCCCCTTCCCCCTGGCTAATTTCTGTCGATAACTGGGGACTATGGAAATTGAACTCGCCAAATGCACAGACAGTTCGTTCAAGCACCTCTGATGGATTAGGATCGTATGCAGGTAAAAGGGGAGACGGTGTACGGAGAAAATTATAAACAAGTCACAACACTGAAACACAAGCCCAAAAACCCGCAAAGCACGACTTCTGATTTTTTTTTAAAGCGAGCTCACAAAAAAAGAAACCCCAAAGTCGCTTATAAAAAGCGGAATTGGCAACCCACGTAGTGTTCCAGAAACCAGAATCTCTGATCGCAAGTTCTGTTCTAAATAGCTTTGACAGGTCGTCTTGTTATCAGGAAAACTATGATCTATCTCATAAAAGTCATGGGTTTATTGATTAATAAAACGATATTTAATTATTCAGAACTGAAAATCGTGAAAAGGGTTTGTTGCTTTTGATGTGTGCGTGATCATATGCCATCTGCTCCGAGCTTATGTGCCGGGGCTCAGCCCCGGACAGCCCCGGCCCAATTTAACCCCTGGTGGGCACCCTGTTTTATTTAAAGAACAGGGATCTACCAAAGTCTGATATTTACAACATATGTTTGTGGAAGTGTATCATGGCATGAATAAAGAAGATTTCTGAGGACCTCAGAAAAAGTGTTGTTGATGCTCATCAGGCTGGAAAAGGTTACAAAACCATCTCTAAAGAGTTTGGACTCCACCAATCCACAGTCAGACAGATTGTGTACTAAGGGAGGAAATTCAAGACAATTGTTACCCTCCCCAGGAGTGGTCGACCAACAAAGATCACTCCAAGAGCAAGGCATATAATAGTCAGCGAGGTCACAAAGGACCCCAGGGTAACTTCTAAGCAACTGAAGGCCTCTCTCACATTAGTCAGTGTTAATGTTCATGAGTCCACCATTAGGAGAACACTGAACAACAATGGTGTGCATGGCAGGGTTGCAAGGAGAAAGCCACTGCTCTCCAAAAGGAACATTGCTGCTCATCTGCAGTTTGCTAAAGATCACGTGGACAAGCCAAAAGGCTATTGGAAAAATGTTTTGTGGACAGATGAGACCAAAATATAACTTTTTGGTTTAAATGAGAAGCGTTATGTTTGGAGAAAGGAAAACACTGCATTCCAGCATACAGTGGTGCTTGAAAGTTTGTGAACCCTTTAGAATTTTCTACATTTCTGCATAAATATGACCTAAAACATCATCAGATTTTCACACAAGTCCTAAAAGTAGATAAAGAGAACCCAGTTAAACAAATGAGATAAAAATATTATACTTGGTCATTTATTTAGTGAGGAAAATGATCCAATATTACATATCTATGCATGGCAAAAGTATGTGAACATTTGCTTTCAGTATCTGGTGTGACCCCCTTGTGCAGCAATAACTGCAATTAAATGTTTCCGGTAACTGTTGATCAGTCCTGCACACCAGCTTGGAGGAATTTTAGCCCACTCCTCTGTGCAAAACAGCTTCAACTCTGGGATGTTGGTGGGTTTCCTCACATAAACTGCTCGCTTCAGGTCCTTCCACAACATTTTGATTGGATTAAGGTCAGGACTTTGACCTGGCCATTCCAAAACATTAACTTTATTCTTCTTTAACCATTCTTTTGTAGAACGACTTGTGTCCTTAGGGTCATTGTCTTGCTGTATGAACCACCTTCTCTTGAGATTCAGTTCATGGACAGATGTCCTGACATTTTCCTTTAGAACTCACTCGTATAATTCAGAATTCATTGTTCCATCAATGATGGCAAGCCGTCCTGGCCCAGATGCAGCAAAACAGGCCCAAACCATGATACTACCACCACCATGTTTCACAGATGGGATAAGGTTCTTATGCTGGAATGCAGTGGTTTCCTTTCTCCAAACAAAACGCTTCTCATTTAAACCAACATTCTATTTTGGTCTCATCCATCCACAGAACATTTTTCCAATAGCCTTCTGGCTTGTCCACATGATCTTTAGCAAACTGCAGACGAGCAGCAATGTTCTTTTTGGAGAGCAGTGGCTTCCTCCTTGCAACCCTGCCATGCAGACCATTGTTGTTCAGTGTTCTCCTGATGGTGGACTCATGAACATTAACATTAGCCAATGTGAGAAAGGCCTTCAGTTGCTTAGAAGTTACCCTGGGGTCCTTTGTGACCTCGCCGACTATTACACGCCTTACTCTTGCAGTGATCATTGTTGGTTGACCACTCCTGGGGAGGGTAACAATGGTCTTAAATTTCCTCCATTTGTACACAGTCTGTCTGACTATGGATTGGTGGAGTCCAAACTCTTTAGAGATGGTTTTGTAACCTTTTCCAGCCTGATGAGCATCAACAACGCTTTTCCTGAGGTCCTCAGAAATCTCCTTTCTTCGTGCCATGATACACTTCCACAAACATGTGTTGTGAAGATCAGACTTTGATCGATCCCTCTTCTTTAAATAAAACAGGGAGCCCACTCACACCTGATTGTCATCCCAACTGATTGAAAACACCTGACTCTAATTTCACCTTCAAATTAACTGCTAATCCTGGAGGTTCACATACTTTTGCCACTCACAGATATGTAATATTGGATCATTTTCCTCAATAAATAAATGACCAAGTATAAAATTTTTGTTTCATTTGTTTAACTGGGTTTTCTTTATCTATTTTTAGGACTTGTGTGAAAATCTGATGTTGTTTTAGGTCATATTTATGCAGAAATATAGAAAATTCTAAAGGGTTCACAAACTTTCAAGCACCACTGTAAGAACCTTATCCCATCTGTGAAACATGCTGGTGGTAGTACCATGGTTTGGGTCTGTTTTGTTGCATCTGGGCCAGGATGGCTTGCCACCATTGATGGAACAATGAATTCTGAATTATACCAGCCAATTCTAAAGGAAAATGTCAGGACAACTGTCCATGAGCTGAATCTCAAGAGAAGGTGTGTCATGCAGCAAGACAACGACCCTAAGCACACAAGTCGTTCTACCAAAGATTGGTTAAAGAAGAATAAAGTTAATGTTTTGGAATGGCCAAGTCAAAGTCCTGACCTTAATCCAATCGAAATGTTGTGGAAGGACCTGAAGCAAGCAGTTCATGTGACGAAACCCACCAACATTCCAGAGTTGAAGCTGTAGTGGATGGAGGAATGGGCTAAAATTAATCCAAGCCGGTGTGCAGGACTGATCAACAGATACCGGAAACGTTTAGTTGCAGTTATTGCTGCACAAGGGGGTCACACCAGAAACTGAAAGCAAAGGTTCACATACTTTTGCCACTCACAGATAATGTAATATTGGATCATTTTCCTCAATAAATAAATGACCGAGTATAATATTTTTGACTCATTTGTTTAACTGGGTTCTTTTTCTCTACTTTTAGACCGTGTGAATTCTGATGATGTTTTAGGTCATACTTATGCAGAAATGAAGAAAACTCTAAAGGGTTCACAACCTTTCAAGCACCACTGTATCAGGAATGCATGGCATTGCAGAGAATAGTATATAGAGTCTGTGTGGACACAAAAGAAGGCAGTGGTGCATATGTCTTCACACATGCAGTGCCACTGACCTGTAAATTGCTGCAATCTAATAATGGTGGACAAGCATTTAGTGATTTTTGGAACAGAATTCAGATGAAAAAAAATTTTTTCGAACCAATTTTTTATTTATTGGTGAACTTTACAACCTATTTGAGAATATCACACAGAAAACCTGGGATTTTATGATGTGATTTTCATTAGACTAGCACTTTAACATCTGTGGTGTAACCTTGGTTTGATTTACGATGGTTTGTGCAACTGTCAGAGACGAGGGTAGCAGACAGACATAAATACAGGAAGATGTTTATTTACAGGTGTGCTACAGTATATACAAAACATGAAGCAAGGTCAGAGTAACAAAAATAAATGAACAGAAACAGAGCCATTATAGTACACTTGAACATGGGCATGGACCCTGGTGTCAGCATGGGCATAAATTTGAAGATGGGCATGGACTCAGCATGTACTCTGGGCTTGAGCATGGGCATCAGCATGGGCATGGATTCAAACATGGGCACGGACTCCGGCATCGGCATCGGCATGTACTCAAGCATGTACTCTGACTTAGACTCTGACCTTGGCATGAACATGGACTTAAATCTTGGCATGGGCATGGGCATTGGAATTAGATTAGATTAGATTAGATTAGATTAGATTAGATTAGATTAGATAAAACTTTATTGATCCCTTTGGGAGGGTTCCCTCAGGGAAATTAAGATTCCAGCAGCATCATTACAGATAAACAGATAAAAGAAATAGAGAAAAACTTCTAGATAAATTAAAATAAATTAAGTATTTACATATACAAATATAAAAGAATAAGATATGGGGAAGAGATGAAGGGGAAGGGGGAGAAGTGGGGTTAGGGTAAGTGTGTGTGTGTGTGTGTGGGGGAAGCAGGAAAGACATTGAACATTATATTGCACATTGTCTGGTATTGCTTATTGTTAGGCTAGGCTAGGCTACTGCTCCTTCCCAACCTCTGTCCTCCTGTTACCCCTCCTCCCCCCCAGAGAGGAGTTGTACAGTCTGATGGTGTGAGGGACAAAGGAGTTTTTGAGTCTGTTCATCCTGCACTTGGGAAGGAGCATTCTGTCACTGAACAGGCTCCTCTGGTTGCTGATGACAGTATGCAGAGGGTGACTGGCATCATCCATGATGTTCAATAGTTTGTCCATAGACCTCTTCTCTGCCACCGTCACCAGAGAGTCCAGCTTCATGCCGACAACAGAGCCGGCCTGCCTGATCAGTTTGTCCAGCCTGGATGTGTCCTTCTTGGATGTGCTGCCCCCCCAGCACACCACGGTGTAAAACAGAACACTGGTGACCACAGACTGATAGAACATCCACAGGAGTTTCCTGCAGATGTTAAAGGACCGCAGCCTCCTAAGGAAGTATAGCCTGCTCTGTCCCTTCCTGTATAAGTGATTGGTGTTACAAGTCCAGTCCAGCTTGCTGTCCAGCCACAGCCCAAGGTACTTGTAGGAATCCACAGCCTCCACCTTGACTCCCTTGATCAGAACTGGTTGTGACCTTGGTCTGGACCTCCCAAAGTCAATGACCAGCTCCTTGGTCTTCAAGGTGTTGAGCTGCAGATGGTTCCTGTTGCACCACACAGCAAAGTCCCTCACCAGGCTCCTTTACTCCTCCTCTCTGTTGTCACTGATACACCCAACGATGGCTGTGTCATCGTCAAACTTCTGAATGTGACACAGCTCCGAGTTGTAGCAGAAGTCCGCGGTGTACAGGGTGAAGAGAAGAGGGGCCAGCACCATGCCCTGGGGTGCTCCGGTGCTGCTAATTACAGTGTCAGACATGATGTCCTTCAGCCTGATGTACTGCGGCCTGTCAGTGAGGTAGCTGGAGATCCAGGTGACCAGGCAGGGGTCCACTCGCATCCTGTTCAGTTTGTCCTGAAGCAGTAGGGGCTGGATGGTGTTAAAGGCACTCGAGAAGTCCAAGAAGAGGATCCTCACTGTGCCATTTCCCTTATCCAGATGCGAGTGGGCTCGGTGTAGTAGGTAGAGGATGGCGTCTTCCACACCAACACCTGCCCGGTATGCAAACTGCAGACAGTCCTGGGCATGTTGTACCTGGGGTCTGAGGAGGCTGAGGAAGAGCCGCTCCAATGTCTTCATCAGATGTGCAGTGAGCACCATCGGTCGGAAGTAGTTCAGCTTGCTGGGCCGATTCTTTTTGGGAACTGGAACGATACATGTCTTCCAAAGGGTTGGCACTCTCCCCAGCTGCAGGCTGAGGTTGAAGATGCGTTGGAGTGGTTCACCCAGTTCAGCAGCGCAGGTCTTCAGTAGTCATGGACACACCTTGTCCGGGCCTGCTGCTTTCCTGGGGTGAAGCTTCCTCAGTTGACCTCTGACCTGGTCTGCAGTAATGCACAGAGGAGTCTGTGTTGAGGTGGGGGAGGAGGGGGAGGAGGGGGCTGCTGTGATGACTGGGGGGACGTGTGTTGAGGGAAGAAGGAGACATGGCTGCAGTGAGGGACAGGGTGGGGGGGACATGGGCTGGTTCAACCGATTGAAGAAGTCATTCAACTCATTCGCCCTCTCCACTGTCCCCTCAATGACTCTGCTCTTTGTTTTGTGGCCTGTGATGGTTTTCACACCTTCCCAGACCTCCCTCATGCTGTTCTCCTTCAGCTTCTGCTCCACCTTTCTCCTGTAGCTGTCCTTAGCTTCCCTCATGCAGCGTTTCACCTCCTGCTGTGCTGCTTTCATTGCCTCCCTATCCCTGCTCCTGAAGGCGGCCTTCTTCCTGTTGAGGACAGCTTTGACTTCCTGTGTTACCCATGGCTTGTTATTAGGGTAACACCATACAGTCTTAGCGGGGGAGACCACGTCTGCACAGAAGTTGAGGTAATCTGTCAGACAGTGTGTCAGCCCCTCTATGTCCTCACAGTGTGGGCTAAGCAGCACATCCCAGTCCGTGATGTCATAGCAGTCTCTGAGGGCATCTTCCATTTCAGGGGACCACCTTCTGATGAAGCTAGTTGTTGCAGGCTGCCTTTGGACTGGGGGGGTATACTTCGGCTGTAGACGAACCAGGTTGTGGTCAGACTTCCCAAGTGGGGGGAGGAGTGTGGCTCTGTATGCATCCCTCGCATTAGCATACAGCAAGTCAATTGTCCTGTTGTTCCTTGTTGGACAATCCACAGCCTGGTAAAACGCAGCCAAAGTAGAGTCCAAAGTAGCATGATTAAAGTCCCCAGAAATGATCATAAATGCCTCAGAGTGCTGTGTCTGCAGCCTTGCTGTGACAGAATGAATCCTCTCATATGCAGAGGCTGCGTCTGCCTTCGGAGGGATGTAAATACAGATGGTGATCACGTGACTGAACTCCCTCGGCAGATAATATGGCTGCAGGCTAATGGCTAACAGCTCCAGGTCCAGGCAACATAAAACTGTCTTTACGGAGATATGTCCCGGGTTACACCAGCGGTTGTTGACATAAATGATGAGTCCCCCACCTTTGCTTTTCCTGCATGTGTTAGTGACTCTGTCGGCTCTCACAGCAGTGAATCCCCACAGGTCCACGTTAGCATCCGGTACAAGGTGTGTTAGTCATGTCTCCGTAAAGATAAATAAGCTGCTCTCCCGGTAAATCCGCTGGTTGTTCAGAGCGGAAAGCTCGTCGACTTTATTTGGCAGCGAGTTCACTTTCCCCATGATAATGGAGGGAATGGATGGTTTGTTGTGCTGCTGGTTGTCCGCTAGCCTAGCCTTTAGCTTAGCTCCAGCTTTGCAGCCCCTGGGTTTCCTCCTCAGCTCTGCCAGGATGGGGTGTCGTATCCCGGCTCGTCCCATTGTTTTCAGGGCCAGCAGCTCCTCTCTCGAATAAGTGAGAAAACTGGCTCCTGGTTGCGTATTAAAGTTAAATATATCCATGTTATATAGTTAAACACACTATGTCTTTGTAAGAAGAGCAAAAAAGTAAAAAAAAGGTGGAAAAAAGAGGTTTAAAGAGCTAAAAACTACAGAGCTACTGGAGAGGCAGCCGTCTCACACAGCGGCCATATGAGTACAACCCCGATTCCAAAAAAGTTGGAACAAAGTACAAATTGTAAATAAAAATGGAATGCAATAATTTACAAATTTCAAAAACTGATATTGTATTCACAATAGAACATAGACAACATATCAAATGTCGAAAGTGAGACATTTTGAAATTTCATGCCAAATATTGGCTCATTTGAAATTTCATGACAGCAACACATCTCAAAAAAGTTGGGACAGGGGCAATAAGAGGCTGGAAAAGTTAAATGTACAAAAAAGGAACAGCTGGAGGACCAAATTGCAACTCATTAGGTCAACTGGCAATAGGTCATTAACATGACTGGGTATAAAAAGAGCATCTTGGAGTGGCAGCGGCTCTCAGAAGTAAAGATGGGAAGAGGATCACCAATCCCCCTAATTCTGTGCCGACAAATAGTGCAGCAATATCAGAAAGGAGTTCGACAGTGTAAAATTGCAGAGTTTGAACATATCATCATCTACAGTGCATAAAATCATCAAAAGATTCAGAGAATCTGGAAGAATCTCTGTGCATAAGGGTCAAGGCCGGAAAACCATACTGGGTGCCCGTGATCTTTGGGCCCTTAGACGGCACTGCATCACATACAGGCATGCTTCTGTATTGGAAATCACAAAATTGGCTCAGGAATATTTCCAGAGAACATTATCTGTGAACACAATTCACCGTGCTATCCGCTGTTGCCAGCTAAAACTCTATAGTTCAAAGAAGAAGCCGTATCTAAAGATGATCCAGAAGCGCAGACGTGTTCTCTGGGCCAAGGCTCATTTAAAATGGACTGTGGCAAAGTGGAAAACTGTTCTGTGGTCAGATGAATCAAAATTTGAAGTTCTTTATGGAAATCAGGGACGCTGTGTCATTCGGACTAAAGAGGAGAAGGACGACCCAAGTTGTTATCAGCGCTGAGTTCAGAAGCCTGCATCTCTGATGGTATGGGGTTGCATTAGTGCGTGTGGCATGGGCAGCTTGCACATCTGGAAAGACACCATCAATGCTGAAATGTATATCCAGGTTCTAGAGCAACATATGCTCCCATCCAGACAACGTCTCTTTCAGGGAAGACCTTGCATTTTCCAACATGACAATGCCAAACCACATACTGCATCAATTACAGCATCATGGCTGCATAGAAGAAGGGTCCGGGTACTGAACTGGCCAGCCTGCAGTCCAGATCTTTCACCCATAGAAAACATTTGGCGCATCATAAAATGGAAGATACGACAAAAAAGACCTAAGACAGTTGAGCAACTAGAATCCTACATTAGACAAGAATGGGTTAACATTCTTATCCCTAAACTTGAGCAACTTGTCTCCTCAGTCCCTAGACGTTTACACTGTTGTAAAGAGAAAAGGGGATGTCTTACAGTGGTAAACATAGCCTTGTCCCAACTTTTTTGAGATGTGTTGTTGTCATGAAATTTAAAATCACCTAATTTGTCTCTTTAAATGATACATTTTCTCAGTTTAAACATTTGATATGTCATCTATGTTCTATTCTGAATAAAATATGGAATTTTGAAACTTCCATATCATTGCATTCTGTTTTTCTTTACAATTTGTACTTTGTCCCAACTTTTTTGGAATCGGGGTTGTATGAATTAGCATGGCATGGACTTGGACATGGGCTTGGGTCTTGGCATGGACTCTGATGTTATCATTGGCATGGACATGGGCTTAGATCTTGGCATGGGCTTGGACCTTGGCATGGGCAGTGGCATTAGCATGGGCATGGACTTGGACATGGGCTGTGTTTGAGTGCTGACATCTTTGAGGCTAGGTGACAGAGTGATGAGTTCGTCCCAGCTGAAATCTGGAGCTGTCAGCCTCTGGAGCAAGCAGTGGAGCAGATGCCAAGGTCCAAGTATTCAAAGGATGAAAAATGAAAGATTATTACTTCAAGGTCTCATCTCATCTCATTATCTCTAGCCGCTTTATCCTGTCCTACAGGGTCGCAGGCAAGCTGGAGCCTATCCCAGCTGACTACGGGCGAAAGGCAGGGTACACCCTGGATAAGTCGCCAGGTCATCACAGGGCTGACACATAGACACAGACAACCATTCACACTCACATTCACACCTACGGTCAATTTAGAGTCACCAGTTAACCTAACCTGCATGTCTTTGGACTGTGGGGGAAACCGGAGCATCCGGAGGAAACCCACGCGGACATGGGGAGAACATGCAAACTCTGCACAGAAAGGCCCTCGCCAGCCACGGGACTCAAACCCGGACCTTCTTGCTTTGAGGCGACAGCGCTAACCACTACACCACCGTGCCGCCTTACTTCAAGGTAATAGTTGCAAATGCTACATGCGACAATTTGCTTAGTAGATCAGTCAGAGCTCACCTGGGTTTAATCAACACACTGGAGAAGAGGTTTGTCCTACCCCCCCATAGACAGCATTTTGCATAAACTAGCTAGAAGCTCAGTGTACTCAACACTGAATGTAGTTAGTGGGTTTTGGCAGATAGCCCTTAATGAGTACAGCTCCAAACTGACCACATTTATAACTCCCAAAGGACACTACTATTTTAAAAGTCTTCCATTTGGAATCATATCTGCACTGGAGATATGACCATGATGGAACTCTTATCTACATGAATGATATTCTAGTGTTTGCAGCCATGATGGAAATACATATCTGAAAAGTGTATGTATAAATTCAAACAGAGCTTTCTTCATTGTTTGGGCCATGTTATCAGCCAGGACAGCAGCTCTCCATGTCCTGAGAGGGTTTTGGCCATCACTGCCCTGGAAATGCCCAAAAAATGTGTCAGAGTTGAGAAGACTGCTTGGTATGATGAACTATTTTGGTAAATACATCCTTCACATCTCACTCCCTTCACCCTATAAATGAGCTGTTCAAAACTACTGTGGCAGGGATGTGGGGCCACCAGCAGGACTAAAACTTTAAGAAGGTAAAATTATTGATATCCTCTGCACCTGTGCTCTAGTATTTCAACCTAAAACTGCCAACTATAGTAGGCACTGATGCACCCAGTTATGGACTAGATGGAGTACTGCTGCAGGATCATGGAGACACACTTAAACCTGTGACCTATTGCTTTCATACACTCAAAGATCAGCCAAGCAGTAAAGAATAATGTGTTGTCCTGTTGCCACTGCAATGAGCAAAAACCGAGGCAGAACCAGGTACCATTTATCATGGAGCTTCCTTGGCAAAAACTCACTGCAGACTTGTGCAAATTCAAAGGAAAAAAAATTCCTAGTAGTTTCAGCCTACTACTCAAGGTGGCTGGAAATACTTAGCCTCAACAAGACGGTGATTAAGCTGCAATAAGCAAGCTACTGAGCATATTTCACTGCTTGGGTTTCCTGAAGAGCTAATAACAGATAATGGCCCACAATTCACTTCACAGCTGTTCCAGGTCTTCACATATATGCATGATATCCAGCATATAATGTCAAGTCCATACTACCCCAACAGGATGGCTGAGCGAGCCTTCCGGACAGCTAAAAGTATTCTGTAACAACCAGACCCGCAGCTTGCTCTTCTGAGTTCCAGGGACACAACCCTGTCCAACATTGATCAAGGAGAGTCCAGCCATACTCCTTATGGGAAGGACCATGCGGAGCACAGTCCCCTAGCTTAACCACCACCTGAGGCGAGCCTGGTCCGATTTGTCTACAGTAAGGCAGAATGATGCCAAGGCTAAGTATGCCTTGAATGAGCACATCTACAACAGGAGATATTCAGCAAAGCCACTTCCTGCCTTGAGTGGTAGATGATAAAGTACAACTCAAAACTGAAACAGACAGGACAGGGAGCGAGACTGGGGTCATCACCACATTAGTTTTTTTTTTATAACACAACAAGGAAACACCACCAGACGAAACTGCATGCATTTGAAGATTGTCAACCAGGATCATCATGAAACTCAACCAGGGAAAATCCTCACACCACCAGACAGTAATGTCTTCACCCATTAGCCCTACCTGTGCTGGTATTGGGACTGTGAATGGGATAACGACATGCTCTGGAAATGTTGTGAAACCTGCTGCCAAGTTACTAGTTAGTTGGAATGTGAAGCATTCCCTTCCCATTACACCAGGTTGTGGCAGTCCACCCACTACACTGTACACTATAGAAATGCTTTTGTTCTCAAAGATGTTTTACTTAGTGTGTGTGTGTGTGTGTGTGTGTGTGTGTGTGTGTGTGTGTGTGTGTATAAGGTGGAGGGGAAATTTCTAAGGTGATAATCAGTTGAGTGCCGACACTGGCAGCCCTGTATCCTTCGTAGACTATGCTTCACTATTCAGCTTACTTCCTCAAGTCAATCTCAAGAAACATCCCACCAAGGATTGATCCAGCTCAATGGAGGACGTTGGTAAACCATGGTATTTCTAAGAGAAGATCATCAAGAAGCGGTTGCTGTGGTGGTTGTCACCGCTCTCCTCCATGTTTCAATATCAACTGTAATCCCACCACAGCAAGACTATGTCCCCTCAAATACAATCATGGAACAATCAAGTATCTCTGTGCTTTTAAACACATTGTGGGTGGCTCATAAAGATCATCGTTCTACAAGGAACTTAAGTAGCTTACATCAGGTCATGCTGTCGATTCCAGAATATTACCAAACCCCAAAGGTTAGATTCGCTCTCTCGAATGCTTGCTCCATCAAAAACAAAACATCGTCCTTGTGTGACTTTATAATCTCACGTCAACTTGACATCATGGTTTTCATGGAAACTTAGCTTAAAAGTGATGATCGTGACTCCTATTCTCTAGCTGATGTGTCTAATACACTTGCTGAATATAACATCATACACAAACCAAGAACAGACAAGCATGGAGTGGGCAAGGATTTGATACTTGTTTGAACAACCATCGTAACTACTGTACCAAGCAATGGAATGCCTAGATGTCACTGTTAAAGCTGGAAGTAAATTCCTACGACTGGTGTCTATATATCAGCCACCACCATCAAATAAGAACAAATTAACAACCTCTATGTACTTTGATGATTTCAATCACCTTATAAAGGAAGTTGCTGCTGCTTCACTAAGCTGCTGTTTAATCTGTGGTGACTTCAACCTCCATATTGACACTTGTAACTCTGAGACACAACAATTTCAAGAGATTATTCTGTCTGCTGACTTGAACCATGTTGACTTCCAGACGCATTCTAAAGGACCTACATTGGATCTTGTACTTACTAATAGTGATGCCAACCTGGTTTCAAATCTACACTCATCATTTGGCCTTCCCTCTGACCATGCCTGCATTACTTGTAATCTGGAGCTTCCTCGTCCACCACGAATCCAAATCCACACTAAACATCACAAGGTTCTTGACATTAATATTGATCGTTTTGTACAAGATCTATCATGTTTAAATTTAATCACCAATGCTCCATCTAGTCTGCATGACCTGATTGATGCCTACAATCATGAGCTGGAAAACTTACTGGACAGCCATGCACCCATCTTAGATCATTCCATCACTCTATGGCCTCATGTTCCCTGGTTTACTGAAAGTCTGCAAACTCTTAAAGGAACAGTCCACCGTACTTCCATAATGAAATATGTTCTTCTCTGAATTGAGACGAGCTGATCCATACCTCTCCGAGCTTTGTGCGACCTCCCAGTCAGTCAGACGCGCTGTTACTCCTGTTAGCAATGTAGCTAGGCTCAGCATGGCCAATGGTATTTTTGGGGGCTGTAGTTAGATGCGACCAAACTTTTCCACGTTTTTCCTGTTTACATAGGCTTATATGACCAGTGACATGAAACAAAGTTCAGTTACACAAATTGAAACGTGGCGATTTTCTATGCTATGGAAAGTCCGCACTATAATGACAGGCGTACTAACACCTTCTGCACGCTTCGACAGCGCATTGATGCAAGTATCAATGCGCTGTCGAAGCGCGCAGAAGGTGTTAGTACGCCTGTCATTATAGTGCGGACTTTCCATAGCATAGAAAATCGCCACGTTTCAATTTGTGTAACTGAACTTTGTTTCATGTCACTGGTCATATAAACCTATGTAAACAGGAAAAACGTGGAAGAGTTTGGTCGCATCTAACTACAGCCCCAAAAAATACCATTGGCCATGCTGAGCCTAGCTACATTGCTAACAGGAGTAACAGCGCATCTGACTGACTGGGAGGTCACACAAAGCTCGGAGAGGTACGGATCAGCTCGTCTCAATTCAGAGAAGAACATATTTCATTATGGAAGTACGGTGGAATGTTCCTTTAAGCAAAAAAAAAATGTAGTTTTGAAAGAAAGTGGATTATTTCAGGACTTGAAGTTCACAAGCAAATGTATAGAGTCATTGAAGAAATATCACATTGCCATCCAGGAAGCCAAGCTGTCCTATTACAACCCTGATTCCAAAAAAGTTGGGACAAAGTACAAATTGTAAATAAAAACGGAATGCAATAATGTGGAAGTTTCAAAATTTCATATTTTATTCAGAATAGAACATAGATGACATATCAAATGTTTAAACTGGGAAAATGTATCATTTAAAGAGGAAAATTAGGTGATTTTAAATTTCATGACAACAACACTTCTCAAAAAAGTTGGGACAAGGCCATGTTTACCACTGTGAGACATCCCCTTTTCTTTTTACAACAGTCTGTAAACGTCTGGGGACTGAGGAGACAAGTTGCTCAAGTTTAGGGATGGGAATGTTAACCCATTCTTGTCTAATGTAGGATTCTAGTTGCTCAACTGTCTTAGGTCTTTTTTGTCGTATCTTCCGTATTATGATGCGCCAAATGTTTTCTATGGGTGAAAGATCTGGACTGCAGGCTGGCCAGTTCAGTACCCGGACCCTTCTTCTACGCAGCCATGATGCTGTAATTGATGCAGTATGTGGTTTGGCATTGTCATGTTGGAAAATGCAAGGTCTTCCCTGAAAGAGACGTCGTCTGGATGGGAGCATATGTTGCTCTAGGACTTGGATATACCTTTCAGCATTGATGGTGTCTTTCCAGATGTGTAAGCTGCCCATGCCACACGCACTAATGCAACCCCATACCATCAGAGATGCAGGCTTCTGAACTCAGCGCTGATAACAACTTAGGTCGTCCTTCTCCTCTTTAGTCCGAATGACACAGCATCCCTGATTTCCATAAAGAACTTCAAATTTTGATTCATCTGACCACAGAACAGTTTTCCACTTTGCCACAGTCCATTTTAAATGAGCCTTGGCCCAGAGAAGACGTCTGCACTTCTGGATCATGTTTAGATATGGCTTCTTCTTTGAACTATAGAGTTTTAGCTGGTAACAGCGGATGGCACGGTGAATTGTGTTCACAGATAATGTTCTCTGGAAATATTCCTGAGCCCATTTTGTGATTTCCAATACAGAAGCATGCCTGTATGTGATGCAGTGCCATCTAAGGGCCCGAAGATCACGGGCACCCAGTATGGTTTTCCGGCCTTGACCCTTACACACAGATTCTTCCAGATTTTCTGAATCTTTTGATGACATTATGCACTGTAGATATGTTCAAACTCTTTGCAATTTTACAATGTCGAACTCCTTTCTGATATTGCTCCACTATTTGTTGGCACAGAATTAAGGGGATTGGTGATCCTCTTCCCATCTTTACTTCTGAGAGCCGCTGCCACTCCGAGATGCTCTTTTTATACCCAGTCATGTTAATGACCTATTGCCAATTGACCTAATGAGTTGCAATTTGGTCCTCCAGCTGTTCCTTTTTTGTACCTTTAACTTTTCCAGCCTTTTATTGCCCCTGTCCCAACTTTTTTGAGATGTGTTGCTGTCATGAAATTTCAAATGAGCCAATATTTGGCATAAAATTTCAAAATGTCTCACTTTCGACATTTGATATGTTGTCTATGTTCTATTGTGAATACAATATCAGTCTTTGAGATTTGTAAATTATTGCATTCCATTTTTATTTACAATTTGTACTTTGTCCCAACTTTTTTGGAATCAGGGTTGTCTAGGTGGTGGGGGGAGGATTAATTTGGTTCAACAGTCTTATGGCATGTGGGAAAAAGCTGTTGTAGAACCTGGCTGTTCTACTCCAGAGGCTTCATAGCCTCTTTCCAGAAACCAGCAGTGAGAACAGTCCATAGTGGGGGTGGGAGGTGTCTCTGCTGATGTTGCAAGCCCTGGTCAGGCAGCATTTTTCTGAAATATCCTGTATCGGAAGAAGTGAAGTCCCGATGATTTTCTCCGCTGTCTTCACCACCCTCTACAGGGACTTCCAGTCAGAGGCCCTGCAGGCTCCTGACCAGACAGAGATGCAGCAAGTCAGTATGCTCTCTATAGTGCCTCTGTAGAAAGTGGTGAGAATTGGAGGGGGCAGATGTGCCTTCTTCATCCAGCACAGAAAGTGCATGCGCTTCTGAGCCTTCTTTACAAGGGCCCCAGTGTGATGGGACTAGGTCAGAGTGACCGTTATCTGCACCCCCAGGAACTTTGTGCTGCTGACTCTCTCCACCGCTGTGTCGTTGATTATGAGTGGTGTGTGAGTGGGCCGGCTCCTCCTGAAGTCGATGATGATCTCCTTGGTTTTGGCGACATTCAGGACTAGGTTGTTGGTTTTGCACCAGTCCATTAGGTGCATCACCTCCTCTCTGTAGCCCACATTGTTGTCACCCTGGATAAGGCCCACTACTGTTGTGTCATCTGCAAACTTCATGATGTGGTTAGTAGTGGACCTGGGACAGCAGTCATGGGTCATCAGGGTGAACAGTAGCGGGCTCAGGACACAGCCCTGAGGGGAGCCGGTGCTCAGGGAGATGACACTGGAGGTGTTGTTGCCCACCTGCACAGACTGACGTCTGTTGGTGAGAAAGGCAAGCAGCTAGTTACACAAGGGGGAGCTGAAACCAAGAGGGGCCACTTTGCTCACCAGGTGCTGTGGGATGATGGTATTGAACGCTGAGCTGAAGTCCAAAAACATCTGCACATGTGTGTCCTTCCCTTCCAGATGTTCTAAGCTCAGATGGAGTACAGAGGAGATGGCGTCCTCTGTGGAGCGATTAGGGCGATAAGCAAACTGGTATGGGTCGAATGTGGGGGGGAGTCTGGAGACAATGTGGTCCTTTACCAGCCTCTCGAAGCACTTCATCATTATGGGGGTGAGTGCTACGGGACGGTAATCATTGAGGGAGGAGATTATGGGTTTTTTAGGCACAGGGATGATTGTAGCAGTCTTTAGACATGTTGGTACCACAGCCTGGATCAGCAAGGTGTTGAAGATGTCCATGAGAACCCCAGCCAGCTGATCAGCACATTCTTTGAGCACCCGTCCTAGTATGCCATCAGGACCAGCTGCCTTCCATGTGTTCACTCTCCTCAGGGTTTTGCGGACATTAGCTGTGTCCAGACTGATCAGCTGCTCATCAGGGCAAGTAATAAATTTCCTCACAGGAATGGTGTTGAGTGCCTCAAACCTCCCAAAGAAGTTATTGAGTTCGTTGATAAAGTTGATGTTATCGTCGCAGGGGGGAGGAGTAGCTTTGTAGTCTGTGATGACTTGGATACCCTGCCACATTTGTCTGGTGTTCGTGGGGTCATGGAAGAAGTCCTGCACTTTCTGGCCATGGGCATGCTTTGCAGTTCTTGTGTCACGGTTCAGGTTGGCTCTAGCTGTTCTGAGTGCCACCATGTCACCAGATTTAAAAGCGACATTCTGTGCTTTCAGCATTGCGCGTACCTCTCTGGTCATCCAGGGTTTCTCATTGGCCCGTGTGGAGCTGTTTCTGATCACACTAACATCCTCCATGCACTTCTGAATGAATGCAGAGACAGACTCAGCATACTCCTCCACCTGCGTGTGATTGTTGTCTGTTGCAGCTGCCTTGAACATGTCCCAGTCTGTGTACTTGAAGCAGTCCTGTAATGCATCCATAGCTCCCGCAGGCCAAACCCTCACCTGCTTCACTGTGGTTTTTTTTTCCTGATCAGCAGGGGCTTGTATGCAGGTATTAGCATCACAGAGAGATGGTCTGAGGAGCCAAGATGGGGGCGGGGTGCAGCCCTGAATGCCTTTTTGATGTTGCTGTAAGCCAGGTCCAGCGTGTTCTCTCCCCTGGTTGCAAAATCAACATACTGGTGGAAGTGAGGAAACAGTTTTCATATTGGCCTGATTAATGTCCCCTGCCATGATGAAAATTCCCTCAGGATATGTAGATTGCAGTTCACTGATGGAACAGTATAGGACATTCAGGGCTTCTCTAGTGTTTGCACTGGGCAGAATGTACACTGCTGTGATGATGATAATAATCGTGAATTCCCGGGGTAAATAAAAGGGCCTGCATTTAACAGTCAGTAGTTCTACATCAGTAGAGCAGTGACTTGAGACTATCTCCCCATTGTTGCACCAGTTATTGTTGGTGTATATGCAAACACCACCGCCCCGGGATTTACCCGTAAGAGAGCTGCATCTGTCTGACCGGAATGTTGTTAGCCCCTCTATGCTAACAGCGTAATCTGGGATGGATGGTTTTAACCATGTCTCTGTGAGAATTATGGCACAGCAGTCTCTCAGTTCCCATTTTGTTGTTAATTCCAGCTTCAGGTAGTCCAGTTTGTTCTCTAAGGAGTGGACGTTAGACAGCAGGATGGAAAGAAGCAGCGTTCTACACAGGTTAGCCTTTAGCTTAGCTGTTAGCCCCACTTGGCATCCCCGCTTCCACTTTCTGTCACACTGTCTCTGTCTCCTCCGCTGGCGGACTCCTCTGGTACGAGGTTCCGCTGCGCCATAGGCTCTCGGATGTAGCCGACGTAGCAGTCCAAGGCTACGGAGAAGATCCAGAGTGGTCACCTCTATGAGTACTCCGCTGTTGGATTCACATAGATCTAGTCAGTCGTGTTTAGGTCAGGGGTACCCAAAATTTCTCAGCAAATGACCCCAAATGTCATTATAATTTAATATACATGGATCACCCATAACATTAAAACCAATGACCGGCGACATGAATCACATTTGATTATCTCATTACAATGGCACCTGTCAAGGAGTGGGATATATTAGGCAGCAAGTGAACAGTTAATTCTTGAAGTTGATGTGTTGGAAGCATGAAAAATTGGCAAGCGTAAGGATCTGTGAGACTTTAACAAGAGTCAAATTCTGATAACAAGTCAAGTGGGTCAGAGCATCTCCAAAACAGCAGGTCTTGTGGGGTGTTCCCAATCTGCAGTGATTAGTACTTGCCAAAAGTGCTCCAATGAAGGACAACCAATGAACCATCAACAGGGTCATGGGCTCACTGATGCACATGGGGAGTGAAGGATAACCCATCTGGCCAGATCTCACATAAGAGCTACTGTAGCACATATTGCTGAAAAAGTTAGTGCTGGCTATGAAACAAAGGTGTCAGAACACACAGTGCTTTAGACGGTCAAAGCACCCATGCTGACGTGGTCTACTGCTGAAAGTGCCTACAATGGACACATGAGTATCAGAAGTGGACCCATGGAGCCACTTCTGGGGGAAGCTGGCATCAGGATGCACTATGGAAAGAAGGCAAGCCGGTGGGAGCTGTGTGTTGCTCTGAGCAATTTTCTGCTGGGAAACCTTGGGTCCTTGCATTCATGTGGATGACACCTACCACCTATCTAAACATTGTTGCAGACCAAGTATACCCCTTCATGGCAATGGTATTCACATATAGTAATGGTCTCTTTCACAGGATAATGCACCATGCCACACTACAATAATTAAACAGGAATGGGATGAGGAACATGACAAAGAGTTCAAGGACTTGGTCTCCAATCTGATTAAGCATCTGTGGGATGTGCTGGACAAACAAGTCTGAGGCCCCACCTTGCAACTTACTGGAATTAAAGGATCTGCTGCTAATGTCTTGGTACCAGATACCACAGCACACCTTCAGAGGTCTTGTGGAGTCCATGCATTCAAGTGAATAAAGTCAAAGCATTATTCTATGCTCTGACTTACCAGTCTAGAACTGTTGTGCTGTTATAGGAAAATTCATACTGACGTGGTATTATGTGGCTTACCCTGAAGCGGCCTGATTTATAGATTAGGCATGATCCTCTGTGTGTGTGTGTGTGTGTGTGTGTGTGTGTGCACGCAGAAGCAGCAGTAGCATGGGTTTAGTGTCCCAAAAGAAAAATGTCTTCAATTTACAGTATATACGGCATATACATGCTGTGTGTATATATATATATATATATATATATATATATATATATATATATATATATATATATATAATCTCATCTCATTATCTCTAGCCACTTTATCCTGTTCCACAGGGTTGCAGGCAAGCTGGAGCCTATCCCAGCTGATTACGGGTGAAAGGCAGGGTACACCCTAGACAGTTGTTGTACAGTTATGACTGTACTGATTGGGATGTGTTTGTAGATGCATGTGGAGACGATCTTGATGAGCTTGCTGAAGTAACATGTTCCTATGCTGCATTCTGCAGAGATATGATAATTCCATGCAAGAAAGTCAAAATCTATCCCAACAATAGACCATGGGTGAACAAATCAGTTAAATCCAGCATCCAGGCTAAAAAGAATGCTTTCAAGCAAGGTTCTATGTCTGACATACAATCAGCTACTAAAAACATAGAAATGGAGATACTAAAAGCAAAACAGAACTATAAGGAAAAATTAGAACACAACATGTCCAGGAACAAGCTTGGTTCAGCATGGTCATGTATGAAAAGTATTGCAGGCATCAATAAGTCTGACTCAAATAATGGCAGTACCATCACCCTTGAGGGCTTTGACTCAGATTTTAATCTTGCAAATGCACTTAACAGTTTTTATAATCGTTTTGATGTATCTGATTTTAAATCTGAAATACAGGACCTGAGACATAAATTAATGGACCAGGATCATTTTAATATAAGAGAATAAGACATAGTGAGAGCATTCAAATACATAAAAACAAATAAGAGCCAAGGACCGGATGCTATCTGCGGCCACCTTCTCAAAACATGCTCTGAAGAACTGGCCCCAATATTCCATCACATATTTAATAAGTCCCTAGAAACACAGCATGTGCCAAAATGCTGGAAGGACGCTGTGGTAGTCCCAGTCCCCAAATCCAACTGCCCTAAAGTGCTGAATGATTTCAGACCTATTGCTCTGACATCCATAGTGATGAAAACCTTTGAAAAACTAGTAAAATCTGAAGTCATGATGAAAACACAGCCAAATATGGACACTTTGCAGTTTGCCTATAGACCACGAAGGGGAGTTGAGGACGCCACAGCCACCCTTTTAAATTTTATTTTTAAGCATCTAGAAGGGAAAGACACCCATGCTCGGCTCTTATTTATTGATTTTATGTCTGCTTTTAACTCAATCCAACCGTATGTTTTAATGGAAAGGCTTGAGGAGCAGTTCAACTTGAGTAACAACCTTTTGGGGTGGATTTTAAACTTTTTAATAAATCGAACACAGAGAGTAAGGATCAACGGCACCCCATCTGACCAGACCTGCAGCTCCACTGGGTCACCACAAGGATGTGTACTGTCCCCTCTCCTTTTTATTTTATATACAAATATGTGTTGCAGCAATACAGTGAACAGATCTATTTTAAAATATGCAGATGATACAGTGATTGTGAGCTTACTGCAAGGCGGGGAGGCAGGTCATGGCCCAATAGTGGAAGAATTTATAGAGTGGTGTAACAAATCATTCCTGCAGATAAATATCTCAAAGACCAAAGACATGGTTATTGATTTTAGAAAGCACAACCAGATCCAGATGCCCACAGAAATTAATGGTCAGAAAGTGGAGAGTATAGACAAGTACAAATACCTTGGCACCATTATTGACAACAAGCTCACGTTTGAGGTAAACTGTGAAGCTGTTTTTAAAAAGGCCAACCAGTGTCTGCATTGTCTGAGGAAACTGTCTTATTTTCACATTGATTGAACCTTGCTTACCCTCTTTTACCGTGCTTTTATTGAATCTATCTTATCTTTCTGCTTGGCGTGCTGGTTCAACAACCTGTCTTTTAAAAACAAGAATTCCCTTTTTCAAATAGTTAAGTGGTCTGGCAGGCTGATTGGGGAGCCACAACTTAGTCCTGACACCCTTTACACCAGACAGTTGCAGAGGATAGCTGGTTCCATCTTGGAAGATAGCTCTCACCCACTGTATAAGGAATTTCAGCTCCTTCCATCTGGTTACAGAAACAACATACCTGTCTGCAAGACAAAGCGTTTCAGAGGAAGTTTTGTCCCCTCTGCTATTAAAGAGATTAATAATATAACTTCTAAACATAGGCTGTAATAGCACAATTTAATTTATTTGTTTTATAATTAATTTTTAATTTGTTTATATATTTAAGGACCTTATCAGTCTTATTTTATTACATATCAATTTATCATGGCTGGTATATCACACTTTTTTTTTTTTTTTACACAATGTGACACTATGTCACTCTAGGATGCGCTACTTTGGTACTGTCTAATGTTTACTGTTTTTAAACATTTCTGTAATATATCAAATGTTTGTATGTTAAGTGTGTCCTTTGTTTTAAATGTTTTGTATGAGTGGTGATCACTTGGCTGCACACCAAATCTACCTTTGGGTACAAATAAAGTTATCTCATCTAATCTAAAGTCACCAGATCATCACAGGGCTGACACATAGACACAGACAACCATTCACACCTACAGTCAATTTAGAGTCACCAGTTAACCTAACCTGCATGTCTTTGGACTGTGGGGGAAACCAGAGCACCCGGAGGAAGCCCATGCAGACATGGGGAGAACATGCAAACTCTACACAGGAAGGCCCTTGCTGGCCACGGGGCTCGAACCCGGACCTTCTTGCTGTGAGGCGACAGCGCTAACCACTACACCACCGTGCCGCCCCAGATTTTGGGGGGTTTAGCACCATCTGATTTACACAACATGCCTACCACTTTAAAGGTGCACATTGTTTTTTTGTTTTTTTTTTATTGTGACACTGTAGTATATTCCTGATATGGGTGGAGTACAGAAGCATGGCAGGTGGGAACTGAAGTTCTTGCAAACTTTTATTTTACAGATATGGATAGCTTTTCAGCTCACTCACTCCCACAAACACATGCATTCTGGTCAGGAGTTAGCTCTCCTCAGCTTTCCTCCTCCTTTTATGCTCCATCCCTGGAACAAACACACACCCCCACACCCGCATTAATTGACACCAGGTGTAATGACTTAGCCACTTACCTTCCCTGACCCCACCCTCCATTCACAAACTGCCACTTGGCCACGCCCCCGTTGCCACAGACACAAACAATAATTAAGATGATAAAACAGAAATCTGAAGTGTGCATAAGTTTTCAAACCCCCCCCCCAAGTCAATACTTTATAGAGCCACATTTTGCTACAATTACAGCTGCAAGTCTCTTGGGGTATGTCTCTATTAGCTTAGCACATCTAGCCACTGGGATTTTTGCCTATTCCTCAAGGCAAAACTGCTCCAACTCCTTCAAGTCAGATGGGTTACGTTGGTGTTCAGCAATCTTCAGGTTTTGACATAGATTCTCAATTGGATTGAGGTCTTGTTGAGGTTGTTTTCTTTTTCCAAGATGGCGGCACCCTGCTCGCCTGTGGCTGCAATGGCTCATGATAGTGGAGATATAATGGCAGATATCCCAATCAGTTATTTCAATGGAAGTTGGCAACGTAGTTACTCCAGACCAGCATACAACCGTCAGTCATGTGAATGTTCAGTACAATTATGTACAGTACTTGCTCTGCACTCATGATCATGATGAATGATGAGAATGATGAATGGTGAGGATAGTGATGATGATCCTGATGATCATGATCATTATCATGATGATGATAGGATGGTCACTATGACTGCTATATACTTTAACTGCTGTATATTTTAATTATGCACCATTTTGTGATGTAATAGTTCCCATTTAGCAGTAAACATTGTGTGCCAGCTTTCCTTTCATAGTTTCAGCCTGGGAGCCGCCAGGCCATGTTGTGAATATCTACTGTACATATCAATGGGTGAGGCACATTTAAAAATATTTCATACCTCTTTCATGTCCTCATAGAAAAGGTAAAGAATATTCCTCTTCTCTCTTTCTTTCCAGTAACCTTTAACATGGTCGTACCAAGATCCCCAGCCCACTGTGGACATATTAGTGAAGAACAGCAAATTTCAGGTACTGGAATAGCAATGCATAAAGCAAAGCAGAACTTTCAGATTATTGAACATTTTCAAGTCTCACATTTTCCCTTCATGAACTTCTGGATATATTCTTCCCATGATCCTGGTTCTGGCTGAGTCAGATTCATTTGGTCAAAGTGGTAGTAGCTGACTAGGTTGTCTTTGGCATTTCGAGCCACATAAATAACCTAAAAAAAAGCAAGAGCTGTATTTAGAAAGATGAAGATTCTGGGTAATAATTACAATTTCTTCCCAAACCATTGTGGGATAACTTTGTTGGTTATAAATGTACCAAAAAAGCTAATAGGAAACATACACTTCATGGTACCACACTCCTTAGTTTCTAAACCTGTCTAATTTTGACAGATTTTAACACATATTTTTCAATAGATTAGCTTGCTAGCGTATGATTTTCATGTCTAAAGTAGCACGGACAGAAGAGCAGATGCAAGCCTTCACCCTCCTCAGTCCAGACTATCTGGACACCTGTACTGACCTACCACACATTGCTCATTTACTAAACCACGCTACTCCACTGATGTGTGCACAATGCTCTCTTCAAAATAATTTATTTGGGCCTTGTCAGGCCTGTAGTAGAGAGTGTATGAAGGCATCACTTTGTATTAATTCTAGGGTATTATGTCATGCCCATGAAGCAGTGCCTCTTTGCAACATCTTAGCAGTGTTCCAGAGATACTCTTTAGAGTAATCTCTTGCATTGGAATCCCAAAAGTGAATTTGACTGACCAGGGCACTATGTCACACATACTTTGCAAACTGTCTGAATAATTAGTGATTTAGTCAATTCATACCAGCATGTATGAGAACACATGTATGAGAACAGTGAAACAGCAGTGAGGTGTGCAGTTGGAACAACTGAATGGTTCAAGGTGAAGGTGGGAGTTCATCAAGGATCTGCTTTGAGTCCTTTCTTCTTTGCGATAGTGATGGATAGCTTGATGGACGAAGTGAGGCAAGAGTCAACATGGAACATGATGTTTGCAGATGATATTGTGATATGCGGTGAAAGTAGAAAGGAGGTTGAGCTGGGTTTGGAGAGATGGAGGTATGCATTGGAATGAAGAGGAATGAAGGTAAGCAGTAGCAAAACAGAATACATGTGTATCAATGAGAATGGGGATGTCACAGTCCAGTCCAGTCCAGTCCATCCATGCCTGAGTTTGTGGGACTCCCATGTGGCTCCAGGCTGGATCCAGGACAGGAATTCAGTCCTGCATTGCTGAAGCCCATTTTCCCTGAAGTGGTACTTCCACACCTGTTACCACTCCTCTCCCATCAGCCATGGCCTTTTTTAAGAACTGTTTGGAGCTACTGCATTTGCCAGACTGTCTCCTGTAGACTTTCCTAACCTCGCTACAGCCTTTTGATATTGTGCCTTCTTGATTCCCCTGCCTGAATTGTTCCTTGTTTTTCTTGTCTAGTTTTCTGTCCAGTTTTTTGCTCCTGTGGTACCTGCCTGTTCTTTTGGGTTGTGATTTGCTTCCTCTGCCTGGATTTCCCTTGTCCCTGTGTTCTTTGGGGTTTTTTGGGAAGATTTTTCTGTCATCTTTTTGTCCCTGAACATGCCTGCCTGCTCCACTGCAGACCTCTTGGCCCGTTCTTTGACCACTGATTTTTGTCTGAGCCCTATTGTACCTCTGCCCTCTATGTCATTAAAGAAGTTTTTCTCTGAACACTGCCTGTTTTGAGTCTGCTCTGGGGTCCTCACTTCACCTCAGCTTGCCATTTCTGACAGCACAGTCTGGCCAACATGGACCCAGCAGATTTCGCCAAGCTAAGAGCAGTGGTGCAGAGACAGGGAGCTCTCCTTGGGACCCACCAACAGGACATCCAACAGGTGAATCAAAACCTTGTCACCATCTCTGACACTTTCAATCTTCTTGCCACTCATCTAAAACAGCTTCAAGTAACGTCTGCTCCTACACAATCCCCTCCACCAACTGCTCCTCCAGCTCCTGCCCTCTTCAGAGAGCTGAGACTTCCTGCCCCACAGCTATACAATGGAGAACCATGTACCTGCAGATCATTTTTATCTCAATGCTCACTAACCCTTGAACTTCAACCACTGGCCGTCCCTACAGAGCGTTCCTGAGTGGCCTACACCATCACTCTCCTCACTGGCAAAGCTAGGGAGTGGGGAACAGCTATGTGGGATGCCAATGCACCATGCTGTGCCAGCTTCAAGGATTTCACAGAGGAGATGAGGCAAACCTTTGATCGCTCCCTGTCTGGCAGAATGGCAGCAAGAGAAATCATAGGCCTGCGGCAGGGTGCCCAGTCCGCTTTTGACAATGCGATTGAGTTTCACACTTTGGTGGCATCTTGTGGCTGGAATGAGAATGCCTTGTTTGATGCATTTTTGAACGGGCTGTCAGACTCCATCAAGGATGAGCTGGTCTCACGAGAACTGCCACCTGATCTCCCCGGTCTCATGGACCTCGCCAGTCGTATTGACTCCCGGATCAGACAGTGGGTGAAAGAGAGAACTCGGACTAGTCCTGCTCCCCCTCAGCCCCCCATTCCTTCCGCTGAGTCAATGTCCGCATCTCACCTGAGGAATGACAGTGCCGTCTGGATATGAGGGCATGTTTTTATTGCGGACAGCTGGGGCACTTCTGCCAATCTTGCCCTCTAAAAGGAAGAGCCCAGCAGTGAGTTTAGGGGCCCTGGTGGGCAATGTCCAGAATCAGCCCCCTACTGGTCGACCGCTACTCCCAGTGGTCATTATCCATGGCAATCAGCCCCACGACCTCCAGGCACTCATTGATTCAGGGGCTGACAGAAACCTGATCTGCTCGACCACCACCAAGTGCCTGGGGATTCCACTACTGGCTCTGAACCCATCCCTCACTGTTCTGACCCTTAACAGTACTGGTCTCACCACTATCACCCATAAAACAGCCCTGGTCACTTTAAGAATTTCTGGCAACCATTCTGAATCCATCCAGTTTTTTGTCATGAGCAATCCCCATGTGAAGCCCATAGTTCTTGGTCTGCCCTGACTAACTCTACATAACCCTTATGTCAACTGGACTAACAACACCATTTTAGGATGGAGTCATTTCTGTTTATCGTCATGCCTGAGATCTGCCCTCCCTCACACCGAGCTGCTCCAGCCCACCATTGGTGAATATCCTGACCTCTCTAACGTGCCTCCCGAGTATAATGACTTAAAACCTGTGTTCAGCAAGTCTCAAGCTGTTTCCCTTCCTCCCCATAGACCCTATGACTGTGGAATTGTCCTTCTCCCCGGGACTGCACCACCTCAGGGGCAACTTTACTCTCTCCTTCTGAAAGGCAAGCTATGGATAAATACATCAAGTCCTTAGCAGCTGGAATTATTCATCCCTCCTCTTCTCCTGCAGGGGCAGGATTCTTTTTTGTGGAGAAGGACAAATCCTTGCATTGATTAACATGGGCTAAATGACATCACCATCAAGAACCGTTACCCCCTACCTCTCATGTCTACGGTGTTTGAGTTACTCCAGGGAGCCCAGATTTTCACTAAGCTAGACCTGCGTAATGCTTACCACCTCGTGAGGATCAGGGAAGGGGACAAATGGAAGACGGCGTTCAACACCCCCATGGGCCACTACGAATATCTCATGGTTACGTTCGGCCTGACTAACGCCCCCGCGGTTTTCCAGGCCCTCATTAATGATGTCCTGAGGGACCACCTTAACCTTTTTGTTTTTGTTTATCTGGATGATATATTGATTTTTTCCCACTCCCTTGATGAACACCGCATCCACATCAGACAGGTCCTTCAGCGACTCCTGGAAAATAAACTCTTTGTTAAGGCTGAGAAATGTGAGTTCTATAGGAGTTCTGTCTCCTTTCTGGGTTTCATTATCTCCCCCACACAGATTCAGATGGACCCCCTGAAACTCAAGGCAGTTACTGACTGGTCCACCCCGTCCTCTCGGCGAGAACTTCAGCGGTTTCTTGGGTTTGCAAATTTCTACAGGCAATTCATCAGGAACTTTAGTATGGTGGCTGGGCCCCATCATGGCTCTAACTTCCACCAAGGTCCCTTTCAGCTGGGGGGAAGGGGCAGAGAAGGCATTCTGCGAACTCAAGTGAAGGTTCATGTCAGCACCTATACTCACCATTCCAGATCTGTCCCGGCAGTTTGTGGTTGAGGTCGATGCTTCGGAGTCAGGGGTCGGGGCCATATTGTCCCAAAGATCGGCTAGTGACAACAAGCTTCATCCTTGCTCCTTCTTCTCTCGTCAGTTTTCCTCCTCTGAGAGAAACTACAACGTTGGCAATAGGGAACTGTTGGCCATTAAACTGGCCTTGGAAGAATGGAGACATTGGTTGGAGGGGTCAGACCTTCCCTTTGTCATATGGACAGATCACAAGAACCTTGAATACCTCAGGACTGCCAAGCACCTCAATTCTCATCAGGCCCGATGGTCTCTCTTCTTTTCACACTTCAAGTTCACACTTTCCTTCCACCCAGGCTCTAAGAATGGTAAGCCCAATGCCTTGTCCAGAATGTTTTCTCCCCTCCAGGAGGAATCGACCTCCCCTGAGACCATCCTTCCTCCATGGTGCCTGGTGGGGGCCGCTCTGTTAGAGATGGAAATCCTGGTCCAGAAGACCCATGAGCAGGACCCAGGGCCCAGTAATGCACCTCCTAACCATCTTTTTGTTCCTGTTTCTGTGCGGGCACAGGTGTTGCAGTGGGGTCATGGTTCCAGAGTGGCGTGCCACCCAGGAGCAGCCTAGACTCTGGCACTCATCCAACAACGTTTTTGGTGGCCATCCATCAAGGAGGACTTCCAGAGGTTTGTGGCAGCTTGCGACATCTGCGCCAGGAACAAGACTGGCAACAAACCCCCTGCCGGCCTGCTGAGACCCCTTCCTGTTCCCCACCGGCCCTGGTCACACATAGCCCTGGATTTCGTCACAGGACTCCCTAATTCAGGTGGCAATACTTGCATCCTCACTGTTGTCGACCATTTTTCTAAAGCTGTTAATTTTATCCCTCTGCCCAAGCTTCCCACCACCAAGGAGACTGCCGAATTGCTGATACTCCATGTTTTCTGTCTACACGGACTCCCCTCAGACATCGTATCCGACCGCGGACCCAAGTTCTCTGCCCAATTCTGGAAGGCTTTCTGTAAACTCATTGGTGCTTCTCGCAGTCTGCCTTTAGGTTTTCACCCTTAGACCAATGGACAGATGGAACAGGCCAATCAGGAGCTGGAAGTAGCTCTCAGGTGCATGGTGTCCAAGAATGCTGCCTCCTGGAGCAAGACCCTTCCTTGGATAGAGTATGCTCACAACTCCTTACCCACCTCTGCTACAGGTCTTTCCCCCTTTCATTGCTCTCTGGATTACCAACCACCACTCTTCCCCGTCCAAGAAGAAGAAGTCACAATGCCCTCTGCCCAGGTGCTTATGCACCGCTGCAGGAGAACGTGGGCATTGACCAGGAAGAATCTCCTACATTCTGTCAAGATGTTTAAAGAGCAAGCCGACAAACACCGCTCGGCAGCTCCCATCTACTGGGTGGGGCAGCGGGTAATGCTCTCCACTTGCCACCTGTCCCTCAAGACAGTCTCCCACAAATAGGCTCCCCGGTTCATAGGACCTTTCCCCGTTTCCAAGGTAATTAATCCCTGCTCTGTAAGATTGTCTCTGCCCATAATCATGCGCCGTATTCACCCAACTTTCCATGTCTCCCAAGTCAAACCCCTTGTCTCCAGTTCCCTGTCCCCACCCTCCAAACCCCTCCTCCTCCCAGGTTCATAGATGGTGGTGAGGTCTTCAAGGTCAGGAGGATGCCGAGGCAGAGGACTCCAGTACCTGGTTGATTGGGAGGGGTACGGTCCTGAGGAGAGGAGCTGGGTTCCTGCCAGGTTCATCATGGATCCCACCATCATCATGGACTTCCACCAACAACACCCTGAGGCACTTCCTAAGGTGCCTGGAGGCGCCTGTTGAAGAATCAGAATCACTTTATTGCCAGGTATGTTACACACACGAGGAATTTGACTCCGGTTCGACTTAGCTTTCATAGTACAGACAGAAAGAAAGCATAGAAGAAAAACGCGCACACACACACACAGAGTCTCACTGCAGTGAACTCCAGGGGGAGAATCGTGTTTCTACAGCGACGGCCTTGAAGGCAGTGCTGGCTGGGAGAGCCAAGATAAGATTGGAATTTGTTTAGACTTAAGATGGGTAGATGTGTCCTTTTTCACCTAACCCGCTTGTCCATTCTGGCCACCAAAATGATCCATTTCTCTCTGCAAAGCCATCACTTCTCCATGATGTTATAAATGTTGCGACTCAAGTTCTGAACAGCCACAGTCTGAGTGCCGACAGCTCTGCCCACTGCCTCAATCATGTCGGGCAGCTTTGTGGGGCTTTGAATAGCTGCCACCGTTATCTAATTTCCTCGATACACCAGGGCAATGCCAAGTCCAATCAACAAAAAAAACTGTGATCATGGTTCCGAATAGGTAAATATCCTCAATGTCCTCCATGGAAAGAATCGCCAAGCACACCACACGCCACTTCTCCCAGGCATCCATGGTGTATCCGGCTGCAAACATTCCGGCAGGACAGGCAGGTTCACCTGAACCCAGACTTCTTGTCAAGAAGATTGTGTCAATTGCATGAAGTGACCAGTTGATCAAATCCATAATTTCGATTCGGAGAACAGTGCAGGAAGGGTCTCTCAGACAAGACGAGTCCACAGAAGCAAAGCAGGAGAGAGGCTTGTCAGGAAGGGAGAGGCTGAGAAATGAGAGATGAGAGGAAAAAACACCCACACATTTTGCTCCTATCAGGACTGGAATGTGTAGGCATTAAAAAAAAAAAAACCTCAGCGCAGCATTCCGTGTAGCACGGAGAAGAATTAACACAACAATTACACAAAAACATAGAAAGTATGAGAGAGCAAATTCCCGTGGCAGCCGTCTGTGGCGCCATCTTGGATGGAACTGATTTTTTTTTCAGTACCGGGGGGGTATTGTCACAGTCCGGTCCATCCATGCCTGAGTTTGTGGGACTCCCATGGCCGGATCCAGGACAGGAATTCAGTCCTACCTTGCTGAAGCCCATGTTCCCTGAAGCGCCACTTCCACACCTGTTACCACTCCTCTCCCATCAGCCAGGGCCTTTTTTAAGAACTGTTTGGAGCTATTCCATTTGCCAGACTGTCTCCTGTAGACTTTCCTCGCCTCGCTACAGCCTTTTGATATTGTGCCTTCTTGATTCCCCCTGCCTGAATTGTTCCTTGTTTTTTCTTGTCTAGTTTTCTGTCCAGTTTTTTGCCCTTGTGGTACCTGCCTGTTCTTTTGGATTGTGTTTTTGCTTCCTCTGCCTGGATTCCCTGTGTTCTTAATTTTTTTTTGTGAAGATTTTTCTCTCCTCTTTTTGTCCCTGACCATGCCAGCCTGTTCCACTGTGTTTTTGACCTCTTGGCCCGTTCTTTGACCACTGATTTTTGCCTGAGCCCGATTGGACCTCTGCTCTCTACTTCATTCAATAAGTTTTTTCTGAACACTGCCTGTTTTGAGTCTGCTCTGGGGTCCTCACTTCACCTCAGCTCGCCATTTCTGACAGGGGATGAGAGTGTAGTGAAGATGCAAGGAGTAGACATAAAGAAAGTTGGTGAATTCAAGTATCTGGGGTCAACTGTGCAGGAAAATGGGGGCTGCAATAGTGAGGTGAGAGAGAGTGCAGGCAGGGTGGAGTAGTTGGAGAAGGATTTCGGGAGTCATTTGTGATAGGAAAGTCCCAGCAAAAGTGAAATAATAATAATAATAATAATAATAATAAGCTCGATTTATATAGCGCCTTTCACAAACCCAGTTTGCTGGCACTGCAGGGAGCCGGGCCACCTCCAACAGCAGTGCTCGGTAATGGAGGTGGACGCGGTGGTTCGGATCCCTGACGTGCCAGGAGCCGCCCTTGATCGGGCCGGAGCGTATCGCATACCGGTAAGTATCCAAGGGGATACACATCAGGCGTTGGTGGATTCTGGTTGTAATCAGACCTCAAGCCACCAAAACCTGGTGCAAGACGAGGCATTGGGGGAGCACAATTGGTGAAGGTGTTGTGTGTGCACGGGGATGTTCACAACTACCCTTTAGTGTCGGTCCACATTTTTTTCGAGGGGAAAAATTTATAATTAAGGCGGCGGTTAATCCTCACCTTACACACTCGATAATTTTGGGCACGGATTGGCCGGGATTTGGGGAATTAATGAGTCACCTAGTGAAGAGTGGGTCCTGCCGTAGTTTAAGAAGGGGAGGTCCCGGTGTTGCGTTGGCAGGAGCAGCTGTCACAGAGTCGTCTACGTCAGCTCCCCATCAGAGTGAGGAGCCGCCAGCTCCTCCTCTCTCTCTTAGGGAATCCCTCGCGGATTTTCTATTAGAGCAGTCGCGAGACGAGACTCTGCGGCATGCATTTGACCAAGTGAGAGTAATTGATGGTCAAACTCTCCAGCCAAACGCCACCCTGTCCTTCCCCATTTTTCCATTATTAAGGATAGATTATACCGAGTGACGCAGGACACTCAGACTAAGGAGCCGATCACACATCTTTTGATCCCAAAGAGCCGCTGGGAATTTATATTCCAGGCGGCTCACTTTAATCCCATGGCTGGACACTTAGGGCAGGATAAAACACTAGCCCAAATAATGGCCCGGTTCTATTGGCCAGGGATTCGCAGCGATGTCCGTAGGTGGTGTACGGCGTGCCGCGAATGCCAGTTAGTAAATCCAGCAGCCATTACAAAAGCGCCTTTGCGCCCGTTCCCATTAATCAAGACCCTGTTCAAAAGAATTGGGATGGATCTCGTCAAGCCATTAGATCGGTCAACACGAGGGTACCGCTTTATATTAGTTCTAGTGGACTATGCAACGCGATACCCAGAAGCAGTGCCTCTTCGCAATATCTCAGCATGCAGTATTGCAGAAGCGTTCTTCCGCATTATCTCCCGAGTTGGAATCCCGAAAGAGATTCTGACTGACCAAGGCACCGCGTTTATGTCACGTACACTAAATGAACTGTATAGGTTGTTGGGTATTAAGCCGATCCGCACAAGCGTGTATCACCCACAAACAGACGGTTTAGTTGAACGGTTCAATCGCACCCTCAAGAATATAATTTAAAAATTCCTAAGTGAGGATGCACGTAATTGGGATAAGTGGCTCGAACCCTTGTTGTTTTCAGTGCGAGAGGTCCCCCAAGCCTCCATGGGGTTCTCCCCATTTGAATTGTTATACGGGCGTAAGGCGTGCGGCATTCTAGATGTGCTGCGGGAAAATTGGGAGGAGGGACCTTCACCAAGTAAAAATGAAATCCAATACATTATTGAACTGCGCGCAAAGCTCCACACACTCACCCACCTAACCCAGGAGAATTTGCGGCAGACCCAAGAACGACAAACCCGCCTGTACAACAAGGGTATGCGCCTCAGGGAGTTTGCACCGGGAGATAAAGTACTCATACTGTTGCCCACATCAAGCTCCAAATTAGTTGCCAAGTGGCAAGGACCCTTTGAGGTCACACGGCGAGTCGGGGATGTTGACTATGAGGTGAGGCGAACGGACAGGGGTGGGGCGCTACAGGTTTACCACTTCAATCTGCTCAAACTCTGGAACGAGGAGGTCCCCGTGGCGTTGGTGTCAGTGGTTCCGGAGAAGGCGGAGCTGGGGCCAGAGGTTCAAAAGGGAACATTGGCATCACGTACCTCTCCGGTCCCCTGTAGAGCCCACCTCTCCCCGACCCAACTCACAGAGGTTGCCCAGTTGCAGACCGAGTTTTAGGACGTATTCTTGCCCCTGCCTGGCCGCACCAACCTCATAGAGCACCACATTGAGACGCCCCCGGGGGTGGTAGTGCGTAGCCGCCCTTACAGGCTACCCGAACACAAGAAAAAAGTGGTTCGGGAAGAACTCGAGGCCATGCTCAACATGGGCATTGTTGAGGAGTCCCACAGTGACTGGAGCAGTCTGGTGGTCTTGGTACCCAAGGCCGACGGGTCGGTCCGGTTCTGTGTAGACTATAGGAAAGTCAACGCGGTGTCTAAATTCAACGCGTACCCAATGCCTCGTATTGATGAGTTGCTTGATCGACTAGGCACAGCTCGCTTTTACTCAACACTGGATTTAACAAAGGGTTATTGGCAGATCCCCTTGACTCCATTATCCCGAGAAAAAACGGCCTTTTCCACACCGTTTGGCTTACACCAGTTTGTCACACTTCCTTTTGGGCTGTTTGGGGTGCCCACTATGTTTCAGCGGCTGATGGATAGGGTCCTCTGCCCCCATGCCACTTATGCGGCCGCCTATCTCGACGATATCATTATCTATAGTAATGACTGGCCGAGACACCTCCAACATCTGAGGGCCGTCCTTAGGTTGCTGAGGTGAGCAGGTCTCATAGCCAACCCGAAGAAGTGTGTGATTGGGCGGGTGGACGTACGGTATCTGGGCTTCCACTTGGGCAACGGGCAAGTGCATCCCCAAATTAACAAGACAGCGGCAATTGCGGCTTGCCCGAGGCCCAAGACCAAAAAGGGGGTGAGACAGTTCCTGGGGCTGGCTATTATCGTAGGTTTATACCCAACTATTCGGACGCCACCAGCCTGCTGACTGATCTGACTAAAAAGGGGGCACCAGATCCGGTCCAATGGATGGAGCAATGCCAGCGGGCTTTTTCTGAGGTAAAGGCTGCATTGTGTGGGGGGCCACTTTTACACTCCCCTGACTTTTCTCTCCCCTTTATGTTACAGATGGATGCGTCGGACAGAGGGCTGGGGGCTGTTTTGTCCCAGGAGGTGGAGGGGGAGGACCGCCCAGTGTTGTATATCAGTAGGAAGCTCCTGGGCATGAGGGGCGCTACAGCACCATTGAAAAGGAGTGCCTAGCGATCAAGTGGGCGGTCCTCACCCTCCGTTACTACCTGCTGGGATGCCCTTTCACCCTCTGTTCGGACCACACGCCCCTCCAGTGGCTCCACCGCATGAAGGATGCCAACGCGTGGATCACCCGTTGGTATCTAGCACTCCAACCCTTCAACTTCAAGGTGGTCCACAGGCCAGGGGTGCAGATGGCTGTGGCAGACTTCCTTTCCCATCAAGGGGGGAGTCGGCTGCAGGCCGGATGGCCGGACGGCCTGAGTCAGGCGGTGGGGGTATGTGGCAGCGGGGGTGTGGCCAAGTGTCGGTCTGTGACCAGAGGGTGGAGTCGGGGAAGGTAAGTGGCAGGATCACTGCACCTGAGGTTGATTAATGTGTTTGTGTGTCTTCCCCAGTGACTGCGCCCTATTTAAGGAAGAGAGCGAGAGCAGAGAGGGCTCTCTCCCCAACCTGACCACAACAGATGTGTGTGAGTGAGTGAAAGTGTGAGTGAAAGAAAGCTGAAAAGCAAGCTGAAAAGCTATAATAAACGGGTTTTGTGAACTCAGTTCCAGCCTGCCGTCCTTCTGTGCTCCACCCACCCATCCGAACTGCTACAGTCACATCCTGAAAAGAGATGCAGAACATGTTGAAAGGAGAATGTTGAGGATGGAGTTGCCAGGCACACGAAAATGAGGAAGGCCAAAGAAGAGATACATGGATGTGGTGAGAGAGGACATGAAAGTGGCAGGTGTGGTAAAGAAGGATGCGGAAGACCAGGAGCAATGGAGATGAAAGATCCGCTGTGGCAACCCCTAATCAGGAGCAGCCAAAAGAAGAAGAAGAAGTCAATTCATACCAGCATGGACAGCAGCAAATTTTGCCTCTAACTGATCACAATAATCTCAAAGAGCAATACATTGAGGCTCCACCAAAGGTAGTTGTGTGCAATCAACTGGTGTCCAAGTTCGATGCCTATTGAATGCAATACATGATTTGCTCATTTGATTAGGCAGGCTTGCTTTTATTCACTACTGGATTTTGGCAGATCCCCTTGACTTTTTCACCACCATATGGTCCATTCCTTGTCGTGGTGTGGTGGCTTGCATGTCTCCGTGACCCCTAGAGCTATGCCAGCTGGAACATAAGCTCCTGGTGGGGCCTCCCATGCTGGATTGGTCGAAGGGTAGAGGCCAGACTAAATGTGGACCAACTCCCCCGGAGTTCAACAGGTTTGCATAGGGCCAACACCCCTGCCTAGAAAAAAACTTACGTTACAGAAGCATCAACGACAGTTCAAAATCAACAAGACCTGGGAGAGGAAGGGCCTCTACATAGGAGGAGTATGACGCAGTACAGTGAAAGCCGGAAGGAAGCTGTAAGGCTGACCCCCTTTCTGACTCCTAGGAAAGCATCAAGGATTGCGACATGGAACATCAGGACAATGTATGAAACGGGAACAGTCCAGGTTGCACGGGAGATGAGGAACTACAACATCTGTCTGTTGGGGTTGAGTGAGACGAGGTGGCTACAGTCAGGACAGCTGAGACTGTCATCAGGAGAAACACTGCTGTATGCGGGATACGCGGAAGCTGATGCCCCCCACTCTGAGGAAGTGGCGGTGATGATGAGTCCGGAAGCTCGGAGGGCACTCATCAGTTGGGAACCAACTGATGAGTGCTCACGCATTATCACAGTTGGGAACTCATCAGTTGGGAACTCATGAGTGCTCACGCATCATCACAGGAACTTTTGCCACCAAGAAGAAGCGGATCAGAATGTATGTCATCCAGTGCTACGCTCCTACAAATGAAGCTGAAGAGGAGATAAAGGATGACTTTTATTACCAGCTTCAAGCAGTGCTGGATAGAAGGGGAGCTAAAGACATCACAATCCTCATGGGTGACTTCAACGCCAAGATTGGAGCAGATAACACAGGATATGAGGACGTCATGGGCATTCATGGACTTGGACAGATGAATGAAAATGGCGAGCGCTTTGCAGACCTGTGTTCCTTGAACGAGTTGGTGATTGGAGGAAGCATCTTTCCACACAAGCGAATTCACCTGGCCACATGGAGGTCTCCAGACCACATCACGGAAAACCAGATCGATCACATGTGTATCAGTAGGAAATTCAGGAGATCCTGCCAGGACGTATGGGTGATGCGAGGTGCCGATGTGTCGTCTGATCACCACCTGCTCCTGATGACAGCTAGGCTCAGACTCAAGAAGTTTCACACAACTACCAACACGCGCACCAAGTACAACGTGGGACTTCTTAGAACCAAGGAGGTGCAGACGGCATTCCAGATCAGCCTTCAGAACCAGTTCCAGCCATTGCAGGAACTTGTTGAGGAGGGAGAGGTGGACATAGAGAGTCAGTGGGAGCACACGAAGAAAGTTTGGCATGACACTTGTGAAGAAGCGCTGGGAAAGAAGAAAGTGCAGCACAAGGAGTGGATTTCTGAAGCCACCTTGAAGAAGATAGAAGCAAAGAAAGCAAAGAAAGCAGTGCTCAACATGAGCAAGACGAGAGCAGCAAAGGCAAAAGCACAAGAAGAGTACACGGCAGCAGAAAAGGAAGTCAAAAGCAGTGTGAAGAAGGACAAGAAGGACTATATTGACAACCTGGCCAAGCAAGGGGAAGAAGCAGCTGGACAAGGAAACGTGAAAGACCTGTACATGGTGACAAAGAAACTTGCAGGCAAATTCCAGCAGATGGACAAGCCAGTGAAGGACAAGAGTGGGAACCTCCTCACAGCAACAGAGGAACAGCTGAGGAGATGGGTGGAGCACTTCAATGAACTGCTTAATCGACCAGCACCAGAAGCACCACCAGACATCCCACCCGCAGAGGCAGAGCTACCAATCCACTGCAAGAAACCTTCCAAGGCGGAGATCAAGAAGGCCATCAAGTCGCTCAAGAATGAGAAGGCAGCAGGACCGGATGAGATTCCACCAGAAGCCATCAAAGCGGACCTGGACACAGCGGTCAACATGCTGTATGACCTCTTTGGCAAGATCTGGGAAGAGGAGAAGATCCCGAATGACTGGAAGGAGGGAATTCTCATCAAATTGCCAAAGAAAGGGGACCTGACTGAATGCAGCAACTATAGGGGAATCATGCTCCTATCTGTCCCTGGCAAGGTCCTGAACAGAGTGCTGTTGGAGAGGATGAAGGAGGTAGTGGATACCAAGCTCCGGGATGAACAGGCAGGATTTCGCAGCAACAGATCCTGTACGGACCAGATCACCAGCCTGCGCATCATCGTGGAGCAGTCCCTGGAGTGGAATTCCCCCTGCTACATCAACTTCATAGACTATGAGAAGGCATTCGACAGCGTGGACAGAGAGACTCTGTGGAAGCTACTGCAGCATTATGGAGTCCCCAGGAAGCTGATCTCACTCATCCAGTGCATGTACAGTACCAAGGCATGACCTGCAGAATGGCACATGCAGGTCAACTGTCAGCAAGTTTTGAGGTTCGAACCGGAGTACAACAGGGGTGTCTACTTTCTCCACTCCTTTTCCTCCTGGTCATTGACTGGATCATGAGGACCACAACAACAGGCAGGAACAACGGAATACAGTGGACACTCTGGTCGCAGCTGGATGATCTGGACTTTGCTGACGACCTGGAGCTCCTGTCACACAACCACAGACAGATGCAGGACAAGACCACACACCTAGCAGAAACATCAGCAGGGACAGGGCTCAAGATCAACAGCAGGAAAACCGAGTTGATGAAGATCAACATGACGGCCAATACACCAGTCACTGTTGATGGGGAGTCAGTCAAGGAGACAGAGTCGTTTGTCTACCTGGGGAGCGTGGTGGACAGGCAGGGAGGCATGGACCATGACATGACTGCCAGGATTGGAAAGGCAAGAGCAGCCTTCATTATGTTGAACATCTGGGCATCAAAGGTGATCAGCAAGGCCACAAAGATGCGCATCTTCAACTCCAACGTCAAGTCAGTACTACTCTATGGCTCTGAGACATGGAGGATGACCAAGGCAACACAACAGAAGATCCAGACCTTCATCAACACATGTCTGAGGCGCATCTTCAACATCAGGTGGCCAGAGAAAATCACGAATGGGGAGCTGTGGCAGAGAGCAGGTCAGGAGGCAGTTTCCAGCCAGATGCTGAGGAGGAAGTGGGGCTGGATTGGACACACCCTCAGGAAGTCAGCATCCAGCATCACACGCCAAGCCTTAACCTGGAACCCGCAAGGGAAGAGGAAGAGGGGCCGGCCCAGGAACAGCTGGAGGTGCAACACTGACGCAGAACTGCAGAGGATGGGAACCAACTGGACAGGCGCGGGAAGGACAGCCCAGAGTTGAGTCAGATGGCAAAGCGTCGTTGATGCCCTATGCTCCCCAGCAGGCAATGGGCTTAACTCAAACTCTCTCCTTGACTTTTTCAACCCTGTCACACCAATTTTTCACATTGCAATTCCTTCACCACACCTGCCGCCACCTCCCCACCCTCCGTCTCTTCCCCCTCATTCTCTGCTTTTCCCCCCTTTCCACTTCTGATGTCTCCCAGCTCTTGCTCTCTCACTGTCTGACCACCTGTGCCCTTGACCCTATCCTCTCATCTCTCCTCCAGACCATCATTCCTGACATCCTCCCATTTATCACCTCCCTTGTCAACTCCTCCTTGTCCTCTGGATACTTTCCCCTTCAGTTTCAAATGGGCTCGTGTCAGTCCTCTGCTGAAAAAACCCACCCTAGACCCCACTGTCATCCAGAACTACCGCTCCATTTCTCTTCTCCCCTTCCTATCAAAGACGCTTGAACATGCTGTTGCTAACCGACTCTCCTCTTTTCTCTCACAGAACAACCTCCTGGATCCTCACCAGTCTGGCTTCCGAGCCAGACAATAAACCAGACATTCTCTCTGTCAGTGAGGCACTTCATGCAGCATGTGCGACCTCTATCCTGATTCTCCTTGACCTTTCTGCTGCATTTGACACTGTTGATCACCCCATCCTCTTATCATCCTTATCAGATCTAGGGACCTGCAGGAGAGCCCTAGACTGGTTCAAGTCCTACCTCTCCAGTCACTCCCTCCAGGTTACCTGATCTAGTAATGTATCAGCACCATGCCTACTCACCACTGGTGTCCCTCAAGTTTCAGTCCTTGGTCCACTTCTCTTTTCCCTCTACACCCAGTCTCTTGGCCCAGTTATCTCTGCTCATGGTCTATCCTACCACTGCTATGCTGATGACACCCAACTGTTTCTCTCTTTTTCTCCTTCTGACATACAGATCTCAGCTCTCATCTCTGCTTGCCTGCATGACATCCAGAGCTAGATGACCAACCATCACCTGAAGCTCAATCCAGTCAAGACAGAGGTAATCTACATTCCTGCTCCATTCTCTCCACCCCTAGATATCATCATCTCCCTTGGGGACATCTCTCAGTCACCTTCACCCAGTGCAAAAAACCTAGGGGTCATGTTCAATGACAAACTCTCCTTCTCAGTGAACACTGCTGCAATGACCTGGACATGTAGATTCCTCCTCTATAACATCTGGAGGATCTGCTTTTTTGTCACCATCTACTCTACTCTACTCAGCTCCTGGTCCAAGCATTGATCCTCTCCCACTTGGTCTCCTTGCTGGCCTTCCAGCATCTGCCATCAGACCCCTGCAGCTTATCCAGAATGCTGCAGCTTGCCTGGTCTACAACCTCCCTTGTTCTTTCCATGTCATCCTTCTGCTTGCTGACCTGCACTGGCTACCTTTCACAGCTCATATCAAATTTAAGACATTGGTGCCAGCTTACCAGGCTGTCAAAGGGTTAGGGCCAGCATACCGCCAAAGTCTGATCTGCCCCTACATGCCAGCCAGATCCCAATGCTCTGCTACTACTGGTCACCTAGCCCCTCCTCCTCCTCACTCCTGCCCAGCCTGCTCAAGACTGCTATCTGTCCTGGTTCCCCGTTGTTGGGATAACCTTCACATTGAGGTCAGAACTACCAACTCCCTGACCACCTTCAAACACAGAATGAAGACTCACATCTTCAGGCTGCACCTATCCCCTACTTCCCTGCCCACTGTGTAACTGCGTATCTGTCTAGACCAACCCAGATTATGTACTGTCTAGCCTGGGGTTAGCCATTTGAGTTCTCTATTTAGTTGCACTTTGTATGGTTGGTTTGTTTCCTTGGCTGTTTGATGAGTATTGGTACTTCAACAGAATATTATAAGGTCTTCTTGTCATTTGTTCAGTTGGCACTAGAACTTTCTTGTCTAGAAGTTCAGCACTTCATGTACCTGACTTTTGCACTTATTGTACATCACTCTGGATAAGTGCATCTGCTAAAGGCCATGTAATTTGCTAAATCTCCATGCAAGAGACTAAATAAAGCATCATTAAGAAAGAGTGCTGGGCCATCAAGTGGGCAGTCTTCACCCTCTAGTACTACCTGCTGGGATGCCCATTCACCCTGTGCTTGGATCATGCCCCGCTCCAGTGGCTGCAGCACATGAAGGATGCTGATGCCTGAATCACCCGTTGGTATAGCTCTGCAGCCCTTTAAGTTCAAGGTGGTCCACAGGCCAGATGGTGGTGGTGGACTACTTCTCCCATCAGGGGGAGGTTGTTAGCTGCAAGCAGGCAGAGTCAGGCAGAGGGGGCGTGGTTGAGCACTGTTTTGTGAATGGAGAGTAAAGCCAGGGAAGGTGAGTGGCAAAGTGACTGCACCCATGTGTAATTAATGTGCTGTATGTGATTTCCCAATGATGGGGCACAGATAAAAAGGGTGGAGAGGAGAGAAGACAGAGCTTCCCTGCGTGCCGTGTTTTGTGTGTGTGAGCGTGTTAGAGTGAGACTTTATTTTGAATCTTTAAAAGCTGAAAAGCTCAAATAAAAGGTGCCAAAGTACCAAAACCAACTGTCCAAGTGCTTCAGTGTCCCACCTCTCCCAACAAGAGTATTACAGTACCATTGATATATTGGGGCATATATTGGAATTTTGGAGACATAGTCATCAAAGCAATGTCTCTTCCCAGGAAGTCCATGCTTATTTTAGCAGGACAATGCCAGGCATTGGAGGCATCAAATTCTAACTTTGGGCTATATTTACAAAATATAATTAAGTTGGTCAGGAAGACTATTGATTTTTTTTCTTTGTACTTTTTGTCAGTTAAGTAAAGTTTCACGTGAATTAACAAACCACAGATTTCTGTTTTTGTCGCATTTTGGAAATGGGGTTAGGTCATACATTTTTACATTTCTAGCCCCAGGTATCACATAAAATTCATTATTTACAGTCACCTTGCATTTATTTTCCCAGAATCCTTCAGGCACCAGCTGTATGGGTAGATGTGTCTTGATCAATCTGGGAGGTTTCATTGTTTTTAGGAGATCCATTCCTGGAGAACAAGTGGACAAAAAGCCAAATATAAGCAAGTTCTGACTGCTATATTTGTGCATAATCTCATCTCATTATCTCTAGCTGCTTTATCCTGTTCTACAGGGTCGCAGGCAAGCTGGAGCCTATCCCAGCTGACTATGGGCGAGAGGCGGGGTACACCCTGGACAAGTTGCCAGGTCATCACAGGGCTGACACATAGACACAGACAACCATTCATACTCACATTCACACCTACGGTCAATTTAGAGTCACCAGTTAACCTAAGAGAAAGGCAGGAATGTGTGAGTACACTGGCAGGTCAAGAGTATGTGGACATACAGTAACAGTCAAAAGTTTGGACACACCTACTCATTCATAGGTTTTTCTATATTTTGACTATTTTTAAGATTGTAGAACAATACAAGATTGTAGAAGAATGGAGACATCAACACTATGAAATAACATAAGGAACATATATAGAATTATGAGGTTAAAAAAAACACACAAGTGTTGCCAGGCAAAACTAACCTCACCTGGTAGCACTTATTTTAGTGTTATAACAACTGATTCAATCTCACAAGTGTGGTCACTGTTCTTTCAAGGTCACTAATACTAATGAGAACATTTTGTTTCCTAAGTGTAGTGTAAAGACACTAAATATCTGCCAAAAAGCTTAAAAAAACCTTACAAAACTTTTTATTTGATTTTTCAGAAGGACCAAACAAAAGCTGTGATAAACAAAAGGTACATTTTCTTAAAATAAACACAACTTACTTGATATCAAATCAATAGCCTTGGCGAACCACGAGGAGAATTTTTTTTTATCTTTTTATCCATAACCTTGTTATAATTTCGTAGTATCTTCCAATATATAACAAGGTTTCTCTTAGTTTATTTCTAGTTCTGATTAGTTCTGAAGTTTATCAAGAAATAGAAGAGGTAATCGAACTTGATCAGGATAAGTGCTGATTGGTTACAAATGCTGTGTCCTAAATCACTCACTACGTCCTACTCACTATATAGGGAATTACTATATAGAGGACTATATAGTGAGCTTGTTGATTAAATGATAAAACTTCTTTGCTGCAGCATTTTTTTCCTTCTTTGCTGTGGCACTACTTTTCGTAATGCATTGTGAGATACTTAAAGCACTATAACGGGTGTAATAATGCTCACTATACATTCGGACAGCACTACTAAATGGTGACCTGACTATATACAGTGGTGCTTGAAAGTTTGTGAACCCTTTGGAATTTTCTATATTTCTGCATAAATATGACCTAAAACATCATCAGATTTTCACACAAGTCCTAAAAGTAGATAAAGAGAACCCAGTTAAACAAATGAGACAAAAATATTATACTTGGTCATTTATTTATTGAGGAAAATGATCCAATATTACATATATGTGAGTGGGAAAAGTATGTGAACCTCTAGGATTAGCAGTTAATTTGAAGGTGAAATTAGAATCAGGTGTTTTCAATCAATGGGAAAATCTGATGATGTTTTAGGTCATATTTATGCAGAAATATAGAAAATTCTAAAAGGTTCACAAACTTTCAAGCACCACTGTAGTCCACTATGTAGTGAGTAGGGAGTGATTTGGGACACATTTGGGACACCATTTGCACCAAAAACAATTTTGACCTTTTTGGTGACCTTGACTGGATGACTCTCAAAATGTTGGAGGTCCTATTTGAGACCAATGCCCATCTATCCTGAAAGTTTCATGAAGATTGGTCCAGCTGTTTTCCTGTAATGTTGTTAACAAAAAACAAAGAAACCCCACCGAACACAATACCTTGCCCCCGGTGGACTCCGTCCTGGGTGAGGTAATTATGTTTCATATTTTAGATTCTTTAAAGACCCACTGACACCACTTTTTACACCACGTAATATGTGTATTTATTGTTTTATTGCTGTATTGTGAAACAAAATATCCAAAACTCAACTTGAATAAAGGGTCGTCTTTGTAGAAAATCAAGAATTTCAGAGCCGATTTTGTGTTTTTTGCCCCGGCTTCTACAAGTGCCATGAGCCATTTACCCGTTTTTGCCGCTAGGGCAAGTGACGTCACATCAGTGTATGTTGTTCTGGATTGCATGAAAACAAATCACAAGTAATCTAAATCACAAAGTAATTCTTTTTAGAAATATTTTTGGTATGACATCACAACCATATAATTTAGATTCATGAATTTAAATTTACATTTTGATTTTCCAGAAAGATCGACTCTGGTCTTCTTATTTCTTCATCCAATTTTGGGGTCTGTTTGGCTTGCAGTTTCTGTGAAAAAGTCTCTACAATTCTGAAATATAACAGCCAATATATCAAAATAATTCACAAGCTACATGCATGTGAAATAATTCAAAAGTATTTTGATGAGGCAATAGAGATGCCACAAAACAACAATTCAATTCAATTTTATTTAACACTTTCATGTACAACATACATGTTAACAACAAAATATTAATACAAAAATAAGAATAACATAAAGAGACAAAAGAACATTTGAACAATTTCATGGCATGCAGAAGTTGAAAACAATGTCTGCATGGTCTGTGACAAACCTCAGATTCAATATTTGGAATAACCTCCTCTGCATGATCTGGCACATGTACATTGGGTTCCGAGTCTTCTATTTCTTGGAGCGTCTAATTTGAAGAAAGTTGCATTATATTATAGTCTGTCAGTATTTCGATTTCTATAATAAGACACGGAGGGGGTGATGAAAGGAATTTGTTGTAATTTTTTTTCTTTTATGGTATAGGAAAAAACATGCTGGATGACATCTTATATCTATCACTCCACACATATATCATGTATATTATCCTAACTAAATATATGAAACAAGGTATTGGCCTTTCAGTTGTTGTACACATGGACTGGCCATCGGGAGTAGCGGGAGTTTTCCCGGTGGGCCGGTGGTTCAGTGTGGGCCGGCGGAGAAAAAAAAAAAAACAGTTGCGCGCTGGCCTTTAATATGATAAGCAATGTTAACAGTTTCTTTAAGAAACTGTTAACATTGCTTATTACAGTTGCGCGCTGGCCTTTAATATGACAAGCAATGTTAACAGTTTCTTAAAGAAACTGTTAACATTGCTTATCATATTAAAGGCCAGCGCGCAACTGTTTTTTTTTTTCTCCGCCGGCCCACACTGAACCACCGGCCCACCGGGAAAACTCCCGCTGGCCAGTCCGTGTGTGCGGTGGTATTAGCTGCTTTGGCCTATTGATAAGTAATATGCAATGGTATAAGACGCATTTGTGACGTTACAACAAATTTTAAACAACATACATGTATTGAATAACAACACATAGCCACGTACCCTGGCTCATTCTCTTTTGGCAAAGGCACCACCGGACTTTCGCTTTTTGACCGCCCCTTTGGGGGTCTGCTGTCATCTGTTTCTCTTTTGACAGATTGATTCGGCCCGGGCCTGTCAAACAACGTCGGCACAGCTGACTCCTCCAACACCAGTGGATAAGTTGGATCAAACATTCTTCGCGTTCTGGACGACAAAGTGAAACAGTGCTCCTCGAAATGTGCTGAACAGAGACGTGACCATTTTGCTGACTTCCAGTTCGCACGCGTTTTGGAAACGTTTCTTTCCCACTCTTTTGCTATTTCTGGGTGTTTTTTCCAAGGAAAGGAATGGAGTTTCACTCCTTCCGACGTGGTGTTAGAACACCCGTAAGCCACACATATAATCCCTTTTCGGTTAGACGCCATTTAACTTTTTCACGCAAGGAAATCACAACACCACAGCTCAATATCACAAAAACGACACACTGATGTGACGTCACTTCCGGCATCTCTGAATGAGCCCGTTCTTATCCAGGTCAATCTCCCAGCGCGAAATTTAAAATTACTTCTGAGGTTTAAAACGGACAGTTAAACCAAGAATTAAAACCAGAATTCATCTTTGGAGTCATATATTGTTTATTTAGCAATTAATACGATATGCCTGTCAGTGGGTCTTTAAAGTAGCCACCATTTATCTTGTTGACAACTTTGCATACTATTGGCATTATCTTAACCAGCTTCATGAGAATGCTTTCCAATTAACAGGTGTGCCTTGTCAAAAGTGAATTCATGGAAATTTTTTTGCCTCCTTAATGCATTTGAGACCATCAAACATTAAAAATAATAAATAAAATACAGTAAATAATAAAAAATACAGTAAATAGCCCTGTTCCACAACTGTAGCAATCCATATTATGTCAAGAACCACTCAACTACTAAGTAAAGAGAAATGACAGTCTATCAGTACTTTTAAGATAGGAAGTGCCTTTTAATTAATAAAAATCAAGAAAAACTAGAAGGTGTGTCCAAACTTTTGACTGGTACTGTACTTTGTGGTATGTGGACATCTATCACTCTGACATGTGCTTGTTGATCATTCCATTCCAGACTTAGTCCCACCTTTGCTGTTATCATAACCTTTGCTGTGAAGATTGATTAATGAAAACATTCTTGGCAAATGCTTTCGCTTTTGTCCATTTTACGCCGGTCCAAGAATTTCACCTCTAGTGGTGCAATACAAATGCCCCTGGCCGTCCCTCTTAATCATGGCCCAGGTTCCGAAAAACCCACAGAATAGAACTGGAGTCCTATTCCATTATTCCTAGAATCAACAATGGAGGGTGCCCAGAAACAACTAAGTGCCACAGCGAAGGCAGCAAAATCAATTGGGCTCGAGATAAGTGTTAGCAAGACTGAGTACATGACATATAACCTGTGCCCTCAGAACCACCTCCAGGTTAAGGAGGAGGAAATCAATCATGTCTCGGACTTCTGCTATTTAGGTTCCATGGTTGCTGACAGCAAAACTGATCTAAACTGGAGACAGGGATTAGCAAGATCAGTTTTTTGGAGGCTGGAGAAGATCTGGAGAAGTACCATGATCCAATTGAAATCAAAACTTGCCTTCTTTAGAACAACCTGTCTCTCCGTTCTCCTGTATGGCTGTGAAACCTGGGTTATCTCACAAGACATGAATAATAAAATCAACTCATACGCAACCTCGTGTTACAGGATAATGCTTGGCATCAAACGCACTGACAGAGTCTCTAACCTGACCATATACCAACGCCTGGAGGTGGAGCCAGTCATTAACACTGTACAATGCCGCCAACTGTCCTTCCTCGGTCACCAACTTCGTCTGAACACAGACAAGCTAGCAAGAACTTATGTCTTGTATGTCCCACAACATGGCAAACAAAGGCCTGGTAGACAAGTCACCTTATATCTCTGGCCCGTAGCCAGGGGGGATCGGAGGGTTCGTTCGATCCCCCCCCGCGACATCGCCCCCCCCCTCCCCGGACACACACGCCCCTCAAGATTACTCAAGATTTATTCATTTGTTCATGTCCGATGAATATACATTGATTCACATTTAAATTTACAATATCAAATCCAGACTAATCAAAAAAGAAAAGTAGACTAAGTGAGGACGAGTTAGAAAAACGGGTTCATTTCTCCTATGTTTATGTTTACACGTTTTGTTCAGACTGCTTTACACCCCAATCCAGTGGGTGGCGGTAATGCCCCCATTAGACCCCTTTCACTGACGTCACCCGAAACCGGAAGTAAACAAACCCTGCGCCATATTGGAAGACCAACAAACTCGTGATTAGGGGGAAATAACGGCAGCGCGCGGTATGTGAACCCACGAGGCACTTGGTTCATCATAAACCTACAATGGTAAACTTTTGTGCTGTGTTAGGGTTCTAACAAAGCTGATGGGAAAGGTGAAAAGAAGTCTTTCTACAGAATACCAGCTGTGATTGAGACACAAGCAAACCAAGGAGCTTTCTGCCAGGAGACAGAGAGAGGATTTAGCTGCTTTATGCAGAGCGGATCTGAATACTTTAAGTCTATTTTGTTACTGGTAAGTCACTAGGCTAGAGTGTTGTAGAACATTTTTTAAAAATGTTTACTGAATAAAAACATCCTTAATTTTATCAAATATTCTCTACTCTATATTTCATTTCTTTCTTTTGTTTTAATTTTCCTCCCTCCATTCCTCTTTGGATTTTAAATATAGTTTTCCCCATGTCCAAATAATTCAATATATATATATATATATATATATATATATATATATATATATATATATATATATATAAACAGATAAGTAGTAAACTAAAAATAAATTATGAAATAAAAAAAATCCACTCTCCCTTCCCCCGAGTCTTATCATATGGGTCAAACCCATCAATCACAGCCAGTTTCTCCACATACCGTGCCCTTTCTGCAGCTGGTAATGTACTCACATAACCAGAATTATCAGCCATCGTGTCACTTTACTCTCGCTCGTACTTTGTTTTATATTGTGAGTATGTATGTATGCATGTACCTGGTCTTCCAGTATGGCGCCCTAGCACAATCTCGCGGTACGGTGACGTCACGCAGTAGCCCTCTATAAAAGAAGATAAAGACAGAAAACGCAAGAAATCTGCTGCTACTTTGTCCCAAAATATTGGCGCCATGTTCCAAAAAAGGGCCAAAATGGGTAAGGTGCTGAGTGCAGGACTTTGTTTTTCTTTTGTTTACAACAGTAGTGGTAGATCGATCTGTCAGAGTGATCAGTGGGGGTGGGGGTAGCATCAGCCCGTCCGTCAGTCTATATGTGTGTCAGTGGCACGCGCACACACAGAGATGAGTTAGGTGGCTCGATGGCTAGGTACTAGTAGCGTCGGACCTGGGGCTGCTTTTATTTTTTTTTCAGCTTGGGAAATCGGAGGTGTGGTGTGAAGACAGTAAAATGCGAGACTTTAAGAGCACGTGTTTTTCAGTCGTCATGGTAACATGGCATCATGGTAACATGACGCCCTGTCAGTGATTTGGCATTTGGATCAGAGTGAAAAGAAACGTGTGCACTAACTGAAAAATGAAAATGTTCAGACCAGTGTGTGTGAAAACACCCACTGTTGCTACATTAGGGCATTTTTAAATCAATTGTCCTTATAGGGCTGTGCGATATTATTTCAATCTCAGGATTACTTGAAACATTTATCTCAATTAGAAATTATTGTTATTTTTTATGCTAAAGCATGGGCAGATCAGGAGTGTTCTGATGCCATAAACAACAACTGAAGTGAGCAACAGAGACAGACGACAACAGACAGACAGAGGAGGGGAGAGCAACAGAGACAGACAATGAAGGAAAGCAACAACAGAGACAGACAATGAAGGAGAGCAACAACAGAGACAGACAGTGAAGGAGAGCAACAACAGAGACAGACAGTGAAGGAGAGCAACAACAGAGACAGACAGTGAAGGAGAGCAACAACAGAGACAGACAGTGAAGGAGAGCAACAACAGAGACAGACAGTGAAGGAGAGCAACAACAGAGACAGACAGTGAAGGAGAGCAACAACAGAGACAGACAGTGAAGGAGAGCAACAACAGAGACAGACAGTGAAGGAGAGCAACAACAGAGACAGACAGTGAAGGAGAGCAACAACAGACAACTGAGGTGAGCAACAGAGACAGACAATGAAGTCACAGCACAGTTGTAGGAAGATAACAATAATAAGATAGACAACAGAGAACTTATAACGAATAAAAAAATGTCTAAATTAGAAGATTTGAAATGTGCTCGTGTATTTGGGGGGTACGGGAGTAGGGGGCCAGATGAAGTCCACTTTTGGGGAAAAAAGATCCCCCCCCTTCACAATGCTGGCTACGGGCCTGTATCTGACCTACATCCGGAAAGTCATGGGTGATTTGAGGTCATGGCTCTGTGTAGGCTACTCAAATTCTTCCACATCAACCTTGGTAGCCTACGTATTTATGGACATTGATTTATGCACAGGAACATTGTCATGCTGGATCAGGTTTGGACCCCTTAATTACAGTGATGGGAACTAAGCATACAAAGACATTCTAGACAATTGTGTACTTCCAACTTTGTGGCAACAATATGGAGAAGGCTCACATATGGCTGTAATGCTCAGGTGTCCACATACTTTTGGTCATATAATGTGCTGTGTCTGTGGTATTTCTAAGTGATGGATATGAATTATAACAGTGTTATTATGTGACACTGTAATCAAATGTCAGAAGAAACACACACCATGATATTTCATGATAGCCGGGTTTTCGTGGAAGTAAAGGATACAAAATTTGTGGCCATATATTTTTACCTGATGGAATAGGAGGAGGAGAATTCATCTCAAGAAACGGGCTCCGTACAACAGTTGGAGCTCTCCCGCAAATCTCAGCGTCTCCATTGTGCAGCAACAGATCGACTATTTCCTGGGTCCATGTTGTACCTGTTTCATGGAGGGACACATTTTTTTTTTTTTACTATAAGCATATGTAAATCCCAGTATGTGTGTAAAGGTTGGTGTGAGGGAGGAGTCAGGAGATAAGCAGACTTTGACAGAGCTTTGGGGCACAATTTATTTTTTTATTTAAAAAAATATTGAGCAAGTTACCTAACCCTCAACTGCTCCCCAAGCTGCTTTAGTTATGCAGGTGCAATTGGCAATTGGTAATTAAGTGATCAATCTCATTAAATCAGTCTCATATTATCATTAAATCACTCATGGAATCAGTCTCATTGGATCAGTCTCATTAAATAATACCATTAATTTTGGTGCTTAAAAATAAATTATCAAACAGTTAATTATGGTATATTACAAATTATTATGATCACTTACCATATTACTTAACTCATATGCATCTTTGAATTCTTTGAGATTGGGTGACTTCAAAAGTATTGGAACAACAAATCAAACACAGTTTCAATAATAATTGAATTTATTATAACAAAGATAAATCATTATATACAAATATGATATGGTATGTTCATATACTTGATGAGCGGGTGTGTGAATGTGTGTGCATGTGTCTCTGTGTGTGCGTGAGAGGGGAGAGAGAGAGAAAGAGGGTGTGTGTGTGTGTGTGTGAGGGAGAGAAAGGGAGTGAGACAGAGATTTCCTCCTTACTACTACACAAGCCACTGAGCTCTTAGGATGTGTCTCGGACGCGACTGCGCAGTATGAGGAGGAGGAGACAAAGAGGATTTGAATGTGGGCGTGGGAGAATGCGCTATAGGGTTTGAATTGAATCAGGGCTTAGAATGTTATCTAAGTAGAACAAAGGATTAGCTCTGTTGCTAACTAAGGTGTGTTTGTGGGGGGAGGATGACGACCTCGTAGTCCCTTCAGACAATGCAATTAGCCCTGGATGCTAATGAAACAAAAGAATTAGCCGTGTGTTTAGCTAAGGTGTGTTTGTGGGGCCTGTGGCCATGTGTTTCTAAGTAACAAATGACTAGCTGGTAGCTAACCCACTAGCTCATAACACTACTAAATCCACTGAAATCTTGATGAGGTCAAAATGTGTAATAAGGAAATTGAGGATGTTAGTGAGGAATAGAGAAGCATGCGCAGCCTATCAAACAATTGAGAGATTAAAAGAAAATAGAATGAGGGTTATGTATATAACCGCGGTTCTATGAGTTTCGGATGACCGCCAGAGGCGGTGCTTTCAGCACATGGATATCCATCACACGAACGTGCAGGTCGAGTAATAGTAACAACAAAGTCACGTGTGACCTGGGTGACGTCACCCCGTGACCCCGGCATAAAAGACCGGTAAACCCAGGAAGTGACCTCTTGGCAAATCTTCTCGTGTACACTCCGAGTGACTGCCAAGCTCTGGCGGTCATCCGAAACTCATAGAACCGCGGTTATATACATAACCCTCGTTCTATTTCGTTTCTACTGACCGCCAGAGGCGGTGCTTTCAGCACATGGATGACTAATACCAACCAGGTCATGAGGAGTGCCTACCCGTACCCAGTGCTGCTGCGACGGGCCTGGAATGACAGCCGTCGCCACAGGATTATGTGGGACGACATTAAGACGGTAAAACCTGGTGAAGGTGCAGCTGGAAGCCCAGGAGGCTGCGCTGCATATGTCTGAAAGGGGCACGCCCTTCAGTGATGCCCATGAGGCCACCACGCCCCGTGCAGAGTGCGCCCTGACAGCCGGAGGAATCGGGAAGCCACTGTGCCTGTAGGCATGTAATATGGCCTCGACTATCCACTTGGATAGCCTCTGCTTAGAGAGCGCCAGACCCCTCGTCGGTCCTGTGTGGCACAGAAACAGGGCGTCACTCCTACGGAAGCCCTCTGTACACGACACGTACACCCTGAGGGCGCGAACTGGGCACAAAAGTTCCGACCTCTCACCATGGCCCGCCTCGAACGCCGCAAGGCTAAGGGGCTGGTTGACGAAGGTAGCAGAGAGGGTCTTCGGGAGGAAAGAGGGGTTAGGCCACAGGGTGACCCCACTGTCGCCGGAGTGCCACTGCAGGCACTCCCCACTGACTGACAGCGCGTGTAGTTCCCCGACGCGCCTCGTCGATGTAATGGCCAGAAGAAAAGCAGTCTTCAGGGAGAGCCATGAAATGTCTGCCGTGAGCAGGGGCTCAGAACGGTGCGTCGCAGAGAGCCTGCAGCACCAATGAAGGTCCCATGTGGGTACCCGGCTCCGTCGGGGGGGTCTCAACCGGAGAGCATCCTTCAAGAAACGTGCCACCAAGGCGTGGGACCCCACGGTCCTTCCCCCAACTCTGGCATGCTGAGCAGAGATGGCAGCTGCATAGACCTTGATGGTGGCAGGGGTAAGACCCTTATCAAAGCAGAGACTGGCGGAACAGTTGAATGGTCGGCAGGGGGCAGCATGTAGGCTCCTCCCCGCGAGTTAAGCACCAGTTGGAGAAAAGCCTCCATCTGTTGGCATAGAGGGCATTGGTGGGGGGTGCCCGAGAGCTTGCAATGGTATTGACCACTGCCGGCTCACAAGGACCTCGCAGGGGGTCCGGCCCTTCAGCGGCCATACCCAGAGCTGCAGACGGGCTGGATCCGGGTGCCAGATCTGCCCTCCCAGCTGTGATAGCAGGTCAGTCCTCACTGGCAGGCACCAGGGGTCGCTGTTCAGAAGTTGCAGCAACTTGGGAACCACACTCGGCCCGGCCACCGGGGGGGCGACAAGCAGCAGCCCGTGGTGGTCCATCGCAACCCTGTGTAGGGTTGGCACAATCAGCGGCAGAGGGGGGAAGGCATACAGCAGTTGCCTCGGCCAAGCATGCGCCAGCGCATCCTGGCCCAGGGAGCTGGGGCCGTGGAGGCTGAACCACAGAGGGCAGTGTGTCGACTCCTGGCAGGCAAAGAGGTCCACCTCTGCCCTGCCAAAACGTTCCCAGATGGCGAGAACCACCGCTGGGTTGAGTCTCCATTCCCCGGGATCGGGGTCCTGGCGGGACAGCAGATCTGCTGCCCTGTTGGCAGTGCCTGGCAAGTACATGGCACGCAGGCTTAAGAGATGTCGATGGGCCCACCGCAGAAGTTGGCCAGCCACTTCCAAGCACTGGAGGGACTTTGTGCCTCCCTGGTGGTTGATGTAGTACACTACCGTAGCGTTGTCCGTCCGCACCAGAACATGTCTGCCGGTCAGGCCTGGGAGGAAGTGCTGCCGAGGAACACAGCCCGTAGCTCCAGCACGTTGATGTGCTGCGCCCGTGCAGCACCGGGTGGAGGTGGAGACCGTTGAACCACCTCTGAAGCGGCGTAAGTCCAGAAGTCCCAGCGGGACCAGAGAGGAGGCTGCCGTAAGCATGCCCAGCAGGCGCTGAAAGGTCTTCAGGGCGAGTGACCTACCCCGTCCGAAGCGGCCAAGCAGTAGGCGGATGTTGTGGATCCTGGTCTGGGAGGGAGTTACCATCAACGACCTCGAATCCAGGTGCATGCCCAAGAAAGTCGTCTCCTGGCTGGGCACCAGCGAGCTCTTCTTGTAATTCACCCTGAGCCCCAGCTCTACGACATGCGAGAGCACAGTCGCGATGTTGGTGCGGGCCTGAGCTGCTGACCGTGAACAGACAAGCCAGTCGTCCAGGTAAGGCAGGACACGCAAACCCCTTGCCTGAAGTAGTGCCGATGCCGCTGCCGCACACCCGGTGAACACACGGGGTGCCAGCGATATCCCAAAGGGCAGAACATTGAACTCGAAAGCCTGGCCCTCGAAGGCAAACCGCAGGAACTGCCTGTGGTGTGGCACAATGGGAGCATGGAAGTAGGCGTCTTTCAGGTCGAAGGTGACAAACCAGTCGCCCGCCTGGATGTGGTGTAAGACATCCACTGTACGCAGCATGCGGAATCTCATGGTCCTCAAGTGGGAATTGAGGGACCTCAGGTCGAGGATCGGGCGGATACCGCCGTCCTTCGGAACCAGAAAATACCTGGAGTAGAACCCACCTTGCTGTCTCTGCCTGTCGACGGAAGAGACTGCTCCTTTCTCCAGGAGGGTGGCGATTTCCTGCCGGGGGACGAGGGACTTCCCCGGATGGCTCACGGTGGTGTGTTTGACCCCATGAAACGTGGTGGACGGCGGCAGAACTGGATGCGGTAACCCTCGGTGAGGGTCACCAGCACCCAGGGGTCAACGCTCTCCAGCTTTGGAGCTGTTCGCTGGAAAAGCGGCCGACCGCCGGCGCGCTGATGTCAGCGCCGTCCAGAGCGCCCCCGTCGGTCACCATGGGGGCGACGAGGAGTGGACTGGGTGTAGGGGGCGGCACCGCGGGTCCGGGAGGTGGTGGGGCGGCGAAAGTCATCAACCCGTCTGGTCTCCTGGCGGGTGCGTGGCCGAGACAGAGTCGGTGTGGGCCCCCTGAAGGACTGGGCAGCATTGCCATGGTGGTGGGCCTGGCGGGGGCCAGCGAACTGCTGTTACGCCTAGATGACCTGGGCACTCCGATCCAGGGTTTGCTGAGTGGCTTCGCCAAACAGCTCCCCGGGGACAACAGGGAGAGAGTGCAGCACACGCCGGTCGGGCTCGGCCAGAGGGGACTGTGCCCGCCATATCTGCTGGCGGCCGAGGGTGAGATACGACATCAGCCGGCCCAGTTCCCGCGACGAGTAGGCAAAGGCCCGGAGCCGCGTCACACAGCTCCCGTGATGCCGCGCTCGTCCCCTCCAGCGTCTGGGGGTCCATGACACCTGGCTGGCAGAAGGGAACTTAAATAGGGCGAGAACGCTCCAAGTAAGTAGCCCAAATAAACTATCAGGCGGAAATAAAAAATAAACGACCGGGCGAACACACCCGTGGTTGGGAATATTAACAAGGATGGCGCCGTGCGCTACAGAACTGATAAACAGCGGCGAGAAACACCGCTTTAATTTAAATGAATGAAGACCGCTTACCTGAGCGACAACAAACCGGCCTCCAGCAGCGAGGACACGCCTCGGAGGGCTAGTCAGCTAACTCCACCGAGCGAGAGCGCTCAGCTTAACGGAGTAACAAACAATATGAATATAACACACAAGACAGCCGGCCCGTGAGCAGGCCGGAGACAAGGCTACACAAAACAAGCGGTTGATAATATTAACAAGGATAGGCACTGTGCGCCACAGAACTGATAAACAGCGGTGAGAAACACCGCTTTAATTTAAATGAATGAAAGCCGCTTCTCAATGTTGGGCATCTGCAGGAGGCCATAGGTAGGGGTGTCCTGCATTGCCGCCAGGGCCCTGCAGTCACTAGGGAGGTGGGAAGGCATCTAGGGTCCACCCAACACCTCTGTAACTCCTCGATGTATGAGGCCGAGGGCGGAACAGACAACGAGGAAGGCTATGTGGGACCTCTGAAGAAAGCGCTCTGATGCTGGGCCACCGGGGCGTGTCCAACCCCAGACGGGCCAATGCGGCCCTCAGCGTTGGCTGGATGGATGAGCATCCGCCTTCCGACGCTGCCACAGTGCCATGGCTGGTGGCCTGGGAACCGGCCGGAGAGGTGGAGCCGTGACCATCGGACCCACCGCAGTCAAAGCTCTCCGAAGCCCGGATCGACAGTTCATCCAGGCCGCGTGCATCAACGGCCGGTGACAGAAGCGGTGGTGATGGTGAACAGTCGGGCTGCCAGGCAGAAGGGGTGGCTGCGGGAACACTGCCCCCTGTGGCGGAGGCTGAAGATTCGCCAGCAGGGCCTTCATCTCCTCCAGCTCGGTGGACATCACCTCCACCTTCTGAGCCAAATCGCCCGAGCGCTTCTTTTTCGCCTTAGAAGCGAAGACGTGTGGGGGAACCCATGGCGCTTGCTGGGCCCCGCTGCTGCAGCCGACACCGTGTCCTGTCCCCCCGAGGCCCGGGGGATGTCAGACGGAGAATCCAGCCGAGCCAGCCTGGCGGTCCGCGCAGCCACGCTCAGGCACATGCAGTCTGCGCAGGCCATGTCCGTCAGCCCCTGCCGCAGGTGATCAATACCCAGGCATGAGGGGCACTCGCGGTGGCCGTCCTCCGGTTCGAGGGGGACCAGCAGTTGGCGCAGCGAGAGAAGAGGTCCATGACGCCTGGCTGGCAGAAGGGAACTTAAAAAATAGGGCGAGAACACCCCAAGTAAGCAGCCCAAAATAAACAATCAGGCGGTAATGAAAAATGACCGGGCGAACACACCCGTGGTCGGGAATATTAACAAGGATAGGCGCCGTGCGCCACAGCACTGATAAGCAGCGGCGAGAAACACCGTTTTAATTTAGATGAATGAAAACCACTTACCTGGGCAACAATAAGCCAGCCTCCAGCGGCGAGGACACCGCCCCGGAGGGCTAGTCAGCTAACTCCACCGAGCGAGAGCGCTCAGCTTAACGGAGTAACAATACGAATACAACCCACAAGACCGCCGGCCTGTGAGCAGGCCGGAGACAAGGCTACACAAAATAAGGCGGTTAATAATATTAACAAAGATAGGCGCAGTGCGCCACAGAACTGATAAACGGCGGCGAGGAACACCGCTTTAAATTAAATAAATGAAAACCGCTTACCTGAATGAGGACAAGCCGGCCTCCAGCGGTGAGGACGCCGCCCCGGAGGACTAATCAGCTAACTCCACCGAGCGAGAGCGCTCAGCTTAACGGAGTAACAAACAATACAACCCACAAGACCGCCGGCCTGTGAGCAGGCTGGAGACAAGGCTACACAAAATAAGGCGGTTAATAATATTAACAAAGATAGGCGCAGTGCGCCACAGAACTGATAAACAGCGGCGAGAAACACCGCTTTAAATTAAATGAATGAAAACCGCTTACCTGAATGAAGACAAGCCGGCCTCCAGCGGTGAGGACACCGCCCCGGAGGACTAATCAGCTAACTCCACCGAGCGAGAGCGCTCAGCTTAACGGAGTAATAAATCAATACGAATACAACACACAAGACAGCCGGCCTGTGAACAGGCCGGCGGCGAGGCTACACAAAACAAGGTGGTTAATAATATTAACAAGGATAGGCGCCGAGCGCCGCAGAACTGATAAACAGCGGCGAGAGGAACGCCGCTTTAATTTAAATAAATGAAACCCGCTTACCTGAAGCGAAAACAAGCCGGCCTCCAGCGGTGAGGACACCGCCCCGTAGGGCTAATCAGCTAACTCCACCGAGCGAGAGCGCTCAGCTTACGGAGTAATAAATTAATACGAATATAACGACAAGAAGAAAAGAGTTGGTGGACTTAGCGCAGTTTCTTGGAGGGTGCATAAGCACAGCCCCAACCCTACGGGTAACGAAACTACCACAGCGCTTTGTCCAAATTTCAATCCAACTCGCAACCTGCAAACGCGAGAAGATGTAAGAGGTCACTTCCTGGGTTTACCGGTCTTTTATGCCGGGGTCACGGGGTGACGTCACCCAGGTCACACGTGACTTTGTTGTTACTATTACTCGACCTGCACGTTCGTGTGATGGATATCCATGTGCTGAAAGCACCGCCTCTGGCGGTCAGTAGAAACGAAATAGAACAATCATCAATTCAACACGCTGCGTGTCTACAGTGTAAACAATTAAACTGTTCCTGAGTTTAAATTCATACTACTTCAATAAAACTAATTCCTAAGACTAGTTTTTCTGCCCAAATGCCAGTCTCTTACTTCAGTATCTCATCTCTACGCGAGATTATGAGATGTTCCAAGACTTTTGGAGTTTCACCATTGTGGAGCACGTGAGTCACGTCTGTAGAAAGCAGAGGATTTCCTGGTCCGACGTGTGGTCGCTCGTGATGAAAAGAAAGTCTCTGATCAAAATAACGTGCACAGCGTTTTAATTAGGAGGAATTCCGGTCGCTCCTAACTTTTAATTAAAACTGCTTTGGGCAGCAGTGTGTACGTACTTGATAATATACAAACAAAGCCGGTTGTAACTCTATCTGAGTTTAAAATCGCGCGATTCTGGAGTCTACCTTGGCCAAGGGTACGAAAGAAAAGTGCTAAATTCTGTTTCTTGTAAGAAGGACGTCTTTTCTTGGGTTTTCTGGTGCAGGGTATCTCTTTGTGTACAGATGGCTTGAAGTCCAGATGAGAGAGAGAGAGAGAGACGGAAGCGTTGTTCCGTCTCTTATGCCTTCCTGGAGGATGTGACGTAGGTGATCCCGCCCAGGCGTGACGTAGGTCAACGTGGAAGTTGGCTGATGGGACATGTAGTTTCTTAAAGGGACTGTGTGTGTACCTACAATCCCCCTTTTGGTCTCAGGGGTATGATGGAGTCGTAGCACTGAGAACACAGTACCGTACAGTCCACGTGTCCATAGTCCTTGAGGTAGCCTTGCTCTGTACAGTCCATGGTGTCCTGTGAAAACTGTATAAACTCATGAGTTCCAGTAAGACAGTTGGAGGCAGAGGCCTTTTGGGCATATACTCAGGCTATAGGCATTTTGGGCATATAATTACTCTATCTAACTAGGTCAAAGTCACATCTAAAAAAAAATTAAACATTGAACATGAAACATATATACTTAATTTCCTATGCATAAAAAAAACAAGAAAAGAGAAGAAATGAAGGAAGGAAAGAAGTATTAGTGTTTGGGTTGGTAAACCTAATCTTCTAGAAAGGTATTGGGTTGGTGAATGTGACTGGGAATGTCAGTGTACGCTTATGGTGAGTGAGGCGTACAAGCTAGGTGGATAGGATGGGCCTAACTGTCGTCCCCCTTTTTGGAGTGAGGACTGTTCAAAAGGCTTGATTTGATTGTTATGGAAATCGATATGAGAGCGTTTGATTGGGCCTGGATGTCCTAATGCAATACGCGACGGGGGACAGTTTTCCATGATCGAAAGGTCCCGACCAGTGTGGTAGGAACTTTTCTTTTTTTCTCTTTTTTTAAAAGAAAAAACTCCTACCAGTTTGGTAAAGTTAAAATATAGGACTTTGTCGCCTATTTGATATTCGTGACAGGGAGGCTTTTCAGTCATAGTAGGCCTTTTGTCCTTTTACGCTCATTTCTATTTTCTTTTGGGCTCTTTTGTTTTATCTGTTGAGGGGTCTGACCTTTTCTGTAACAGTTCTTTAATCTCAGCCAACTGGGCTTTTAAAGAATCCAGCTCTGAGCGGAACTCACCAGGTTGGTCTGAGTCACAGTGTCGGTCATCTCTACCCCTACATTTAGAGCTAAGGTTGGAACGCTCCTGCCATCTCCGGCCAGAGCAGGGATGATGGTCTTGCTGCCAACCGCCTTGTTCCCTACGACCCTTTTCACATGATGGGCAGTTGCCATAGTCACTGTGGACTTGCCTTCGGTCCCTCCTGGCCTTACCTTGCCGATTTTTCCACTCACCCTTGTGATGGCTTGGCAAGGGGCGGTTCGGACCGGGATTTCTCCGGGGGGTCCCCCTTTTGGAGCTTCACCTCCTTCTAAGGCTAGCGGGGGCCCGTCTGCACTCTGGAAACTAAAGACTCTGGGTTCATCATTGTTTCTGTCTGTGGTTTTGACAATGGTCTCCCAGGTCATTTGGGCTAGTTGCCTAATTTCCCTCATCAAGTGGAAACCCTGTCAACACGTCAGTGCAACTTGAGTTCGCACGATTGGGTGGAGGTTATGTAAGAAGAGGGATTTGAAGCCTCTATCTTCTTCCAAGCCTGGTGCGCTACTACCCTAGAAATAGGCAGTACGTAGCCGTCTATAATATTCGCGAGGTGGCTAAGACCGTTTTTGTTTAATTTGTAACGCACACAATGTCGCGGAGGTTTCGTCTGTGTACGGTGCTTATTCTTCCCTCATGTAACTGCGAAGTTTCGAATAACTATCGCGAATGTTTGGGGGTAGCGTCTCTAACAGGGCACGAACGCTGCTACTGGAGGTCTTCCAGATCAGTTTGAGTTTCTCTCGCATTGTGGCTTTCCATCAAGCATCGGTCAATCTCTCGCAAATAATCATTTACATTTGTTCTTTTATTCTCAGGATCGAATCACTCAACATCGTTGGCAAGTAGGTCAATTTGCCGTAAGCGAAGAGTTTGGTGCACGTCCTTGTGAGACCTTCTTGGCTCTCCTGAGTACTCACTATCTAAGCTACTCTGGTGTTGCTCCCGTTTCGCACTAGATTCATAGCCTGATTCATCCGAAGATGGATCAGGGGCACTGTAGCACACTGATCTGTGTGTGCTATGGTCCTGGGCTCGGGATGAGCACAGTACGGCTCCACCCTGGCTAAACGACGAAGTCGTGTAGCGAGTTGATGGAGTTTGGCGGGGTGTCTGGTCCTCGACCAGGTAATCTACGGTGTCCGATTCGGACGCCTCTTCCTGCTCTGAACTTTGGCGCATTGTTGGGGGTCTTTCACGCCCCTCGTGCTCTTCTTGGGGGGTCTGCTCCTCAGCAGCCCTCTTGGCAGCCTTTTCGGCTTTCTCTAGCCTTTCGGCGCAATCATCAAGGGAGGTCTTCAAGAGCTCACGCTCCCTATGTAACTCATTATTATCAGCTGCCAGCTTGGCGTTGCTGGTGGTCAGCCTTTCAACCTCTCCGTGGAGGCGTCTGATTTCTGAATCAGTATCTCGGAAGTATGACAGGAATAGCTTACCTAGTGCCGCTTGGACACTAATAGTTGTTCCTTTTGGATCTCTCATATGTTTTATTGAGTTATCTATGTTGTTTTGGCATTCACTCTTACTCGTGTACCTAATGTTTGCCTTTTCGGAGGCAGAGCAGTGAAGGAGGTCTGTGACGACCTCAAGGAGAGACACGTCTTGAGCGTTGTCTTCAATTTTTGAGACACGAGGGGATGCCATTTTGCTTAGGTTGGATATTATGTAATTAATCTATCAACTAGTTAATGTATTAATTAATTTTTATTAATTAATATTAACTACGTAATTAATTAATCAATCAATAAAGTTGTTTTGTTTGGAAACGCTATCTCTTATCCTAAATTAAGAATAGGTTATTAGTATTTTGTGATATGGTTATCACGCTACTATTAACCGTTTAACACACCTGGGGATATACCTTAGCAGTTGCTTAATCAAACTGATAGTTTATCTGTTGTTGCAACAATATTCAAGAAGTCAACACCAATCTCCTCACACGGGGCACCAATTTAACATGCAGGTGCAATTGGTAATTAAGTGATCAATCTGATTAAATCAGTCTCATATCATCATTAAATCACTCATGGAATCAGTCTCATTGGATCAGTCTCATTAATTAATACCATTAATTTTGGTGCTTAATAATAAATTATCAAACAGCTAAATTATGGTATATTCCAAATTATTATGATCACTTACCATATTACATAACTCATATGCATCTTTGAATTCTTTGAGATTGGGTGACTTCAAAAGTATTGGAACAACAAATCAAACACAGTTTCAATAATAATTGAATTTATTATAACAAAGATAAATCATTATATACAAATATGATATGGTATGTTCATATACTTGATGAGCGGGTGTGTGAATGTGTGTGCGTGCGAGGGGCGAGAGAGAGGGCGTGTGTGTGTGAGGGAGAGAAAGGGGGTGAGACAGAGATTTCCTCCTTACTACTACACGAGCCACTGAGCTCTTAGGATGTGTCTCGGACGCGACTGCGCAGTATGAGGAGGAGGAGACAAAGAGGATTTGAATGTGGGCGCGGGAGAATGCGCTATAGGGTTTGAATTGAATCAGGGCTTAGAATGTTATCTAAGTAGAACAAAGGATTAGCTCTGTTGCTAACGAAGGTGTGTTTGTGGGGGGAGGATGACGACCTCGTGGTCCCTTGAGACAATGCAATTAGCCCAGGATGCTAATGAAACAAAAGAATTAGCCATGTGTTTAGCTAAGGTGTGTTTGTGGGGCCTGTGGCCATGTGTTTCTAAGTAACAAATGACTAGCCGGTAGCTAACCCACTAGCTCATTATACTACTAAATCCACTGAAATCTTGATGAGGTCAAAATGTCTCATCTCATCTCATTATCTCTAGCCGCTTTATCCTTCTACAGGGTCGCAGGCAAGCTGGAGCCTATCCCAGCTGACTACAGGCGAAAGGCGGGGTACACCCTGGACAAGTCGCCAGGTCATCACAGGGCTGACACATAGACACAGACAACCATTCACACTCACATTCACACCTACGGTCAATTTAGAGTCACCAGTTAACCTAACCTGCATGTCTTTGGACTGCGGGGGAAACTGGAGCACCCGGAGGAAACCCACGCGGACACGGGGAGAACATGCAAACTCCACACAGAAAGGCCCTCGCCGGCCCCGGGGCTCGAACCCAGTTCCTTCTTGCTGTGAGGCGACAGCGCTAACCACTACACCACCGTGCCGCCCGAGGTCAAAATGTGTAATAAGGAAATTGAGGATGTTAGTGAGGAATAGAGAAGCATGCACAGCCTATCTATTAAACAATTGAGGGATTAAAACAATATGGAACAATCATCAATTCAACACGCTGCATGTCTACAGTGTAAACAATTAAACCGTTCGAGTTTAAATTCATACTACTTCAATAAAACTAATTCCTAAGACTAGTTTTTCTGCCCAAATGCCAGTCTCTTACTTCAGTATCTCGTCTCTACGTGAGATTATGAGAAGATGTTCCGAGACTTTTGGAGTTTCACCGTTGTGGAGCACGTGAGTCACGTCTGTAGAAAGCAGAGGATTTCCTGGTCCGACGTGTGGTCGCTCGTGATGAAAAGAAAGTCTCTGATCAAAATAACATGCACAGCGCATTAATTAGGAGGAATTCCGGTCGCTCTTAACTTTTAATTAAAACTGCTTTGGGCGGCAGTGTGTACGTACTTGATAATATACAAACAAAGCCGGTTGTAACTCTGAGTTTAAAATCGCGCGATTCTGGAGTCTACCTTGGCCAAGGGTACGAAAGAAAAGCGCTAAATTCTGTTTCTTGGAAGGACGTCTTTTCTTGGGTTTTCTGGTGCAGTATCTCTTTGTGTCCAGATAGCTTGAAGTCCAGACAAGAGAGAAAGAGACGGAAGCGTTGTTCTGTCTCTTATGCCTTCCTGGAGGATGTGATGTAGGTGATCCCGCCCAGGCGTGACGTAGGTCAACGTGGAAGTTGGCTGATGGGAAATGTAGTTTCTTAAAGGGACTGTGTGTGTACCTACACATTGCTCTGGATAAGAGCACCTGCTAAATGCCTGCAATGTAATTTGTTTCCTGGATATTCAACAACATTATATATAAAACTATAAATGGGGACGGCACGGTGGTGTAGTGGTTAGCGTTGTCGCCTCACAGCAAGAAGGTCCGGGTTCGAGCCCCATGTCCGCGTGGGTTTCCTCCGGGTGCTCCGGTTTCCCCCACAGTCCAAAGACATGCAGGTTAGGTTAACTGGTGACTCTAAATTGACCATAGGTGTGAATGTGAGTGTGAATGGTTGTCTGTGTCTATGTGTCAGCCCTGTGATGACCTGGCGACTTGTCCAGGGTGTACCCCGCCTTTCGCCCGTAGTCAGCTGGGATAGGCTCCAGCTTGCCTGCGACCCTGTAGAACAGGATAAAGCAGCTAGAGATAATGAGATGAGACTATAAATTGGTAAAAAGTGTGATGTGTTGTATAAATAAGTAATTATAATTATTGGTAGACTGTTATACAACCCCGATTCCAAAAAAGTTGGGACAAAGTACAAATTGTAAATAAAAATGGAATGCAACGATGTGGAAGTTTCAAAATTCCATATTTTATTCAGAATAGAACATAGATGACATATCAAATGTTTAAACTGAGAAAATGTATCATCTAAAGAGAAAAATTAGGTGATTTTAAATTTCATGACAACAACACATCTCAAAAAAGTTGGGACAAGGCCATGTTTGCCACTGTGAGACATCCCCTTTTCTTTTTACAACAGTCTGTAAACGTCTGGGGACTGAGGAGACAAGTTGCTCAAGTTTAGGGATAGGAATGTTAACTCATTCTTGTCTAATGTAGGATTCTAGTTGCTCAACTGTCTTAGGTCTGTTTTGTCGTATCTTCTGTTTTATGATGCGCCAAATGTTTTCTATGGGTGAAAGATCTGGACTGCAGGCTGGCCAGTTCAGTACCCAGACCCTTCTTCTACGAAGCCATGATGCTGTAATTGATGCAGTATGTGGCTTGGCATTGTCATGTTGGAAAATGCAAGGTCTTCCCTGAAAGAGACGTCATCTGGATGGGAGCATATGTTGCTCTAGAACCTGGATATACCTTTCAGCATTGATGGTGTCTTTCCAGATGTGTAAGCTGCCCATGCCACATGCACTAATGAAACCCCATACCATCAGAGATGCAGGCTTCTGAATTGAGGGCTGATAACAACCCCATACCATCAGAGATGCAGGCTTCTGAATTGAGGGCTGATAACAACTTGGGTCGTCCTTCTTCTCTTTAGTCTGAATGACACGGCGGCCCTGATTTCCATAAAGAACTTCAAATTTTGATTCGTCTGACCACAGAACAGTTTTCCACTTTGCCACAGTCCATTTTAAATGAGCCTTGGCCCAGAGAAGACGTCTGCGCTTCTGGATCATGTTTAGATACGGCTTCTTCTTTGAACTATAGAGCTTTAGCTGGCAACAGTGGATGGCACGGTGAAGTGTGTTCACAAATAATGTTCTCTGGAAATATTCCTGAGCCCATTTTGTGATTTCCAATACAGAAGCATGTGATGCAGTGCCGTCTAAGGGCCCGAAGATCACAGGCACCCAGTATGGTTTTCCGGCCTTGACCCTTACGCACAGAGATTCTTCCAGATTCTCTGAATCTTTTGATGATATTATGCACTGTAGATGATGATATGTTCAAACTCTTTGCAATTTTACACTGTCGAACTCCTTTCTGATATTGCTCCACTATTTGTCGGCGCAGAATTAGGGGGATTGGTGATCCTCTTCCCATCTTTACTTCTGAGAGCCGCTGCCACTCCAAGATGCTCTTTTTATACCCAGTCATGTTAATGACCTATTGCCAATTGACCTAATGAGTTGCAATTTGGTCCTCCAGCTGTTCCTTTTTTGTACCTTTAACTTTTCCAGCCTCTTATTGCCCCTGTCCCAACTTTTCTGAGATGTGTTGCTGTCATGAAATTTCAAATGAGCCAATATTTGGCAAGAAATTTCAAACTGTCTCACTTTCGACATTTGATATGTTCTATTGTGAATACAATATCAGTTTTTGAGATTTGTAAATTACTGCATTCTGTTTTTATTTACAACTTGTACTTTGTCCCAGCTTTTTTGGAATCGGGGTTGTAGAATAAGAGGAATAAGGGAAATAAAAAACTTTGGGATGGTAAGCGTAAATCCACTTCATTACACCACCATGTCCTGATCAGTTTCTAATTAGATGTATTATAATCCCTTTTTAGAGATCATGAACATTATATTCTGAATAAAATCCATCATTAATTCCTGAATTCAGCTTTAAAACAGTGCGTTCTCTATACTGGCCAACAAAGTCCTAATTTGTGATGACTCAGTGTTTTTACCTGCTTTAGGGTAGGTGGAGATGAGCAAATCAGATGGATTGGGGCAGAAAGCCCAAACAGAGCTCCAGTTTTGAGCAACCCAGTTCATGAGAGGTACACCTTGCACCTCAATCAGAGGAAAACGATAAATTGCATTAGCCGCCTTGTTTATGGCTTCTTCATAACTCAGGGGTTCATCCTTCTTGTTCATTTTGTATGTTTCTGGAAGTTCTATTGCAAATATCTGATTCTCCACAAAAATTCCGTTATTAAAGATATTTAAGAGGCAACTAAGATTACTCCTGTCTTTTGCAGCTTCTTTATTTGAATTGAGTTCCAGGTGCAGTACTTATCTTCTCTCTTCTTCAACACAAGTTTGTCAGCAGTTTATATGAAGTTTCTTCTGGTTTTCTCTTTAAAATGTTTAAAATTTTGGATCAGTGTTTCCTCACTCTCCTTTTTCCCCCTCTCACTCCATTCACCTATATCTCTCCTTCTGTCCGAGGGAGGGTCCGGAAGTACAGAGCTCTTATGTAAACCATCACACAGCAGCAGCTAAATCCCACATTTGTAACAGTTCATATTTCAGTCTCGGCTTAGGGAATGTCTGATGTACTGTGATTCATAGAAAAGTGGAGAGGGGGCCAACAGTGTATGCTAACTGGCTCAAGTTCTGGCTAATTTTAGAACAAATTACAATTTCTCCTGAAAGTGAGCTGTCTTTTATTAGTGCTTACTGTAAACATATGTGTGTGATACAGAGGCAGATATACCAGTACGAAGAATTCATGAAAAATGGAGACAAATTTCCTTTTAACTAAATGCAATGTAAACAGAAGGTTCAAAGTAACATCTTTAATGACGTGACTGTTAGAAGATAATACTTCCCCATTTCATTCTGGAATGACTGCATAATCTTGTAAATGATTCCTCTATATATGCTAGTGTTTGTTATTTTACAAATTACATAATTTCTTCTTTTCTTTGCTATTTCAAACAGTAGACATTCAGAGGATACTGAATATACGTTTATTCAGTATATTCATGATTTCAGTGTATTTGGTACTTTGTGGCCATTTGTACTGAATTAAGGATTAAGATGAAGATCCAAAACATACTGTCCTACCAAGTTTGGACTCTTGTAAAATTTCTACTTCTGTTAAAAATCATGTCTTTCTATATTATCCCTGGTGCAAGTTAAACTTTGAACTGCTAAGAAATTTCCGCTTCAGTGGACCAATCACTGAATGCAAACGTTTCCATAAGGTTGGCAAAGATTCGGACTTTAGCCTTACAGGAAACGTGTTATTTTTTTAGCTGGGTCTACACCACTTAGACACACACACACACACACACACACACATTAAATATTACAAAGTGTTGAATAAAATGTTTTTGTCATAAGCCTTAATTTACATGTAACCCCTGGATATGTTACAACTAACCATGGGATAAATGTCACTCCATGTGTTTGAAACTAAACCCTTCATAGCCTGTTTGTGATACAGAGATAACACACACACACACACACATATATATATATATATATATATATATATATATATATATATATATATATATATATGTGTGTGTGTGTGTGTGTATATATATTATACTGTATGTATATTTACATTTCTGTCTGTACCTCAGAGCTCTTTCAAGCGAGAGCATTCAAAATGTGATTCAAAGTATGTGTCTCCTGTTCAGTATTCTGACTGTTATCTCTGTATCACAAACAGGCTATGAAGGGTTTAGTTTCAAACACATGGAGTGACATTTATACCATGGTTAGTGGCAACATATCCAGGGGTTACATGTAAATTAAGGCTTATGACAAAAACATTTTAACACTTCGTAATATTTAATGTATGTGTGTGTGTGTGTGTGTGTGTGTCTAAGTGGTATGTATATATATACATATACATATATATATATATATATATATATATACACACACACACATATATATAAAAAGTATACTTTATATATATATAAATAACATATATATATATATATATATATATATATATATAAAACATATATTAGCATACTTATATATATATATATATATATATATATATATATATATATATATATGTGCATTTAATTAGCTTAAAGATGTGCTCAATCTTCTTAATAAATCTATTTTACATGCATGGAAATACAAGAAGTGGCTCATAAAAATCTCCTGTGACCTCCTGAGCATCTCAGGTGAATCATCTCGAGTGAATTCATTAACAATGTAAATAAAATAACTTTTATCTTCAGGCAGTGTGAACAGAAGTTCTAGAAAGAACAATTTAGATGAACTTTAATAGTATGACTGTTACAGTCTACAGTATTAGCATTTAATTCTTAATTTATATTTTATTGTTTATATTTTGGGAATCAGAACCAACTACGTGTGTTAGAAAGTACTGCACACAGGTAAAATCAAGAATAATAACTGTCTGAGCAGGATTTAAAAGCAATGTGAATAGCCAGTCTTATTGAAATCATCAACATTCTGAAGTCTGTGGGTAGAAAAGTGGGCAATAGGACAATATCAGACATGCTGTGGGCCATGGACAAAGGGTCTGAAGAAATAAGAAAAGACTGTGTCTAAACTTAGACTGAACTTTTATATTCATTGATACTACCATACTGACAGTTTTGGACAAATTTAAATGATCAGTGTTAAAAATAACGTTTGGCAAAATGACTTATCGAAAAATTTTTTTTTTAAATTTTCCTTCACTGTTTTGTGAAGGAAAAACACCTACTTTATAACTGCTATACAAGTTTTAAAACATGCTTCTGCTAAATTCATGCAGGCATAGTGCCTTTTTTCTTTTCTCACTGATCCATGACTACCAGGAACACTTGGCTTCCAGAGGTGGCTGCTATAAGCCCTGGCCACCTTTCAGATGGACAAATAGAAGAACTGAACACGGCAGAGGGCAGGTCAGATAACCGTGACTTCACCTGTGAGAGAGAGAGAGAGAGAGAGAGAGAAAGTAGTCAATGAGAAACTTTACAGTTAGGTTGATGATTTAAAAGAACATTTAGTAAAAGAATACTTCCAAAAGTACATTCATTATAATGCATATATATATATATTATGAATGTTAGTACGGTTTTCTATGGTAAGAACGAATTCACAGGGAATTCTATGGTGGACATTTCTTTGGTGGAGATGCCACATAAAAAGATTAAAAAATATGTGTAATGGTTGAAATGGCTGGCGCGGATTTAAGGGGGGGGGGCCCCCCCATCCAAAAAAAAAAGTTTTAGTATTGCAGATACCGAGATATGCCCACCGTTTTTTATTTAATTAATAAGATTTAAAAAATAAACATAATAAATCATTATGTGGGATTGAGCTGAAGAGTTTACGGTATAAATTTCTATTTAATAGTAAGTCCTAGCTTAGGTTTTTTCACTCATGACATGAATGCAGTGAAAAGCAGGATGGGTGAGTCCTGTTGGATTTTAACAGGGCGCATGAACTTCGTGCATCAATGTAATAACAGTGTCTGTGGGAAATAAGGCTGGACCGGCAGACATTGACTGGTAATTTTTGCATTTGTCCATCTGTATTTCAAAAGCATCGGACCGGATGGCCGATAAAAAGTAACTCAAATGTGTCCGTCGGCATTTCAAAAGCATCAAACCAGATGACCCATGAAAAATTTTAAAGATATGGGTCTAATCTACTTCTAATTTTCTTCCAATGTTACACTGGATAAATATGTCGTAACACGGCCTGTGATTGACTGATCGCAGATGCTCTCGATGAATGACAAGTCGCCTCTCATCAGCGAGTGAGAGTTCATTCTGGAACAACACCACGCGACGCTGTTAACAGCTAGGTAGATATATCACTAACATTAAAAGTAAATAGACGAGTGGTGGCTAGAGTTATCGACAGTCCAAAATTATTGACACCTTTTCAGATTTACCAATAAAAACTATTTTACAAAGGTGAGTTACAGTTACAACAGTTATTACTGGTTAATTAATCAATTAGAAGCCCCCCCCGAGCTTGTTGTCTAATGACACAACTCGTTACCTGAGGTGAAATTTTTAGCATGATCAGCAATTTCAGGAAAACCCGGATGTTATCATCGCAGGTAAACATGGTGGAAAGATCATGGACATTTTTTTACTTATCAAATTTACCGATATTTCATGATATCCTTGTCGAAACCTACTTTGTTTCTTTCTCTTTCATTTGACAGTTGCCATTTTGTATCTAAATATGTGTTTGAGAAGTAAGGTGAGGTGTCGATAATAGTGATCACTTTCACCCGTGTCCACCATTATCGGCACCCTGTTGAATTAAGTGACATTTACAACTGTTATGTATTGATCTTTGTGTAAAATTGTTGAAGTAGATGAAGTACTTTAAAAAAATAAAAGTGGTGTGATGTATAATAATTTTTTTTCTGATTCATTACAGAAAGGAATGCCTATAGAGTATTTGGAATCCTACTGAAATAAATAGAATTAGACCAGAATTAAAGTTCTAGCATATAAAAGATTACATGCTTGAAATATATATATATATATATATATATATATATATATATATATTTTTTTTTTTTTTTTTTTTTTTCAGTTTACTGTAAATATCTACCACATATTACAATATCAGTAGACATTTATTTTTCGATGTAAAAATATAAAGTTTTGGTTCAAGGAATGACATGCGACCTTTGAAATGGATTTTCATATGGTTACGATGTCAATTGCCTGTAGACATTTATTGGTAAACTACAAAACTAGAAATTAATACAAAAAATGAATGATTAACTGTCAGCCCTGTGATGACCTGGCGACTTGTCCAGGGTGTATCCCGCCTTTCGCCCGTAGTCAGCTGGGATAGGCTCCAGCTTGCCTGCGACCCTGTAGAAGGATAAAGCGGCTAAAGATAATGAGATGAGATGAATGATTAACAAAATGTGATCTACAAAAATACTTAGAAAGTGGGTAGAAAGTGGAACAAAAAGATTTTTTGACACAGGTTAAACATTATCAGTTCATTTGTTTACAAACATTAAAATTGTCAGAGTGTAGGCACTTATGGATGTATGTGCAGGGGAGAGCAGGGAAAGCAAACTAGAAACAAAGCCAAAATGCAAGACTACAGTGGTGCTTGAAAGTTTGTGAACCCTTTAGAGTTTTCTATATTTCTGCATAAATATGACCTAAAACATCATCAGATTTTCACACAAGTCCTAAAAGTAGATAAAGAAAACCCAGTTAAACAAATGAGACAAAAATATTATACTTGGTCATTTATTTATTGAGGAAAATGATCCAATATTACATACCTGTGAGTGGCAAAAGTATGTGAACTTCTAGCATGAGCAGTTAATTTGAAGGTGAAATTAGAGTCAGGTGTTTTCAATCAATGGGGTGACAATCAGGTGTGAGTGGGCACCCTGTTTTATTTAAAGAACAGGTATCTATCAAAGTCTGATCTTCACAACACATGTTTGTGGAAGTATATCATGGCACGAACAAAGGAGATTTCTGAGGACCTCAGAAAAAGTGTTGTTGATGCTCATCAGGCTGGAAAAGGTTACAAAACCATCTCTAAAGAGTTTGGACTCCACCAATCCACAGTCAGACAGATTGTGTACAAATGGAGGAAATTCAAGATCATTGTTACCCTCCCCAGGAGTGGTCGACCAACAAAGATCACTCCAAGAGCAAGGCGTCTAATAGTCGGCGAGGTCACAAAGGAACCCAGGGTAACTTCTAAGCAACTGAAGGCCTCTCTCACATTGGCTAATGTTAATGTTCATGAGTCCACCATCAGGAGAACACTGAACAACAATGGTGTGCATGGCAGGGTTGCAAGGAGAAAACCACTGCTCTCCAAAAAGAACATTGCTGCTCATCTGCAGTTTGCTAAATATCATGTGGACAAGCCAGAAGGCTATTGGAAAAATGTTTTGTGGACGGATGAGACCAAAATGGAACTTTTTGGGTTAAATGAGAAGCGTTATGTTTGGAGAAAGGAAGACACTGCATTCCAGCATAAGAACCTTATCCCATCTGTGAAACATGGTGGTGGTAGTATCATGGTTTGGGCCTGTTTTGCTGCATCTGGGCCAGGACCGCTTGCCATCATTGATGGAACAATGAATTCTGAATTATACTAGTGAATTCTAAAGGAAAATGTCAGTAGATCTGTCCATGAACTGAATCTCAAGAGAAGGTGGGTCATGCAGCAAAACAACGACCCTAAGCACACAAGTCGTTCTACCACAGAATGGTTAAAGAAGAATAAAGTTAATGTTTTGGAATGGCCAAGTCAAAGTCCTGACCTTAATCCAATGGAAATGTTGTGGAAGGACCTGAAGCGAGCAGTTCATGTGAGGAAACCCAACAACATCCCAGAGCTGAAGCTGTTCTGTATGGAAGAATGGGCTAAAATTCCTCCAAGCTGGTGTGCAGAACTGATCAACAGTTACTGCAAATGTTTAGTTGCAGTTATTGCTGCACAAGGGGGTCACACCAGATACTGAAAGCAAAGGTTCACATACTTTTGCCACTCACAGATATGTAATATTGGATCATTTTCCTCAATAAATAAATGACCAAGTATAATATTTTTGTCTCATTTGTTTAACTGGGTTCTCTTCATCTACTTTTAGGACTTGTGTGAAAATTTGATGATGTTTTAGGCCATATTTATGCAGAAATATAGAAAATTCTAAAGGGTTCACAAACTTTCAAGCACCACTGTAGAATCAAGGCCATGGGACAGGCGAGGGTCGATCGATCAGTAGACAGGGCAATGCAGACAGGGCTACAGAATAACGAGAAAGATACGTGAGCGAGGGTCGAGAACACAATAAAGCAGGCAGTAGAATAAAGGCTCAGTACGGCAGGAATGAACACTGAATGATACTTCGCATCGAGTGAGAGTGGGAGAGGTGTTTATATAGCAGGGGCTGATGAACCAGCAAACAAGTGACAGGTGTATTTAATAAACAGGTGAGAGAGGGCACTGTGGTTCATGGGTGTTGTAATTCTGAGCATTCATGTTTGTAGTTGGGTTCAGACTAGCGCTCTTGACAGCATTACTGACCGAACCACCTCCCCAAGAAGCTCCTGGAGGGAGCTACATTCTTCTTAAGATGCCCTCTCCTTCTGGGTGCAGGCCTGCTAGGGTATTGGCTGTGGAACTCCTGAGTCAGGAGAGGGTCCAGAATGTCCCTTGCTCCTACCCAGCTTCACTCTTCAGGTCCATCGCCCTCCCAATCTACCAGGTATTCAAGCTGACCTCTTCTCCGCCTAGAGTCTAGGATTCTGTTTACCTGTTAGATAGGATCCCTTTCTGGACAAGGTGACGGGTGGTCTGGGGTGAGCATATTTGTGGACAGAGGACCTTGGATGGCAGGTTTTAGGCAGGAGACATGATACGTGGGTGACAAGCGTCTGTGCGGTGGGAGCTCAAGCCTGTAGGAGACTTCATTGATGCGTCGGAGCACCTTGTAAGGTCTGATGTAGCGTGCCTGTAGCTTCCTACAAGTATTGGGTTCCTTGAGGTCCTTAGTTGACACCCATACCCGGTCACCAGGAGAAAACTCAGGGTCGCCGCTCCTGTGCTTGTCAGCGTATTCCTTATATTTGGCATTGACAGACTCAATGCATTGAAGAACCTCCTTCCAAACTGACTGGCTGCATGAGAACCACTCCTTCACTGCCTGTATCCATGCTGATGAGTCATCCCATGGGAACGGGGGCGTTGGTAGCCGAGCATGCACTGAAAAGGTGTTAGTTGTATAGCAGAGTGTTTCAGGGAGTTCTGTGCATACTCGGCCCATGGGATGAAACGGGCCCAGTCCCCCTGGTTCTGCATGCAGAAGATTCTGAGGAAACCTCCTATCTCCTTGTTAGGCCTCTCTACCTGGCCATTGAACTGGGGGTGATATCTGGATGTGAGGCTCAATGAGACACCTAACCACTCCATGAAACTAGCCCATAGAGATGAGATGAACTGAGGGCCACGGTCGCTGACTATGTCCTCTGGGATGCCAAAGTATCTGAATACATACTGGAATAAGAGTTCAGCGGTCTGGAAAGGTGTGGGGATCCCGGGTAACGGGATGAGTTTCAGCACCTTGGAGAACCTGTCAATGATGACCAGGATGGTATTGTACTGAGATGGTGGTAGGTCGGTGATAAAGTCAATGTCCAGGTGAGACCAGGGTCTCCGCAGTACGGGGAGAGGGATATCTGTGAAGATACTCAGTCGTCCAGGTACATAGTAATCTGTGGTTGGTAGAAGAGAGCAACTGGACTTGCTTGAAAAGTCTTGAAGATGTTTCGCCTCTCGTCCGAAAGGCGAGAGACTTTTCAAGCAAGTCCAGTTGCTCTCTTCTACCAACCACAGATTACTATGTACCTGGACGACTGAGTATCTTCACAGATATGTTTCTACGCACTTTGGGATGAGCTCCCTTCGACTAGTGTGGGAGTATGAGAGGACTTCCAGAAAACTGGCAGACATATTAGCCAGAGAGGATCGTTCTTTTTTGTCAACCTGGAACGACCATCACTGAACAGAGGTGGGTGTCTATGACATCTATCAGCCACCTTCAATGCAGCCATCAGCATTCTGATTCAGATTCTATTATGATCCATGAGAGGATAAATACTTGATACTCCCTATTAGACAGACAGAACTGAGGATGCCTTTCGGACGAGAGGCAAAACGTCTTCAAGACTTTTCAAGCAAATCCAGTTGCTCTCTTCTACCAACCACAGATTACTATGTACCAGGACGACAGTATCTTCACAGATATGTTTCTACGCACTTTGGGATGAGTTCCCTTCGACTAGTGTGGGAGTATGAGAGGACTTCCAGAAAACTGGCAGACATTTTAGCCAGAGAGGATCGTTCTTTTTTGTCAACCTGGAACGACCATCACTGAACAGAGGTGGGTGACATCTATCAGCCACCTTCAATGAAGCTGTAGCGCAAATAAAGTGTGGGTGGAGCACAGAGGATGGCAGGACAACGTTTAGAGGCAGAGAAGGCTATTTATTTACACAACGTTTCAGTCGGACTGCGGGGTAAGCCCATATACACACACAAAAACACTCTGCATCCGGTCCCGGGTTGCGCTCCCTCTGCTCTCCCTCTGCCTCCTTAAACAGGGAGCGGTTACTGGGAAAACACACACAAAACACAGGTTAACTACCGTCAGGTGTAGCGATTCTGCGAATCACCTTCCCTGGCTCCGCCCTCCTGTCACAGACCGGCGCTTGACCACGCCCCCACTGCCACATACCCCCACCGCCCGACTCAGGCCGGGCGCCCGTCCGGCCTGCAGCCGACTCCCCCCCCCTTGACGGGAGAGGAAGTCCGCCACGACCATCTGCGCCCCCGGCCTGTGGACCACCTTGAAGTTGAAGGGTTGGAGTGCCAGATACCAACGGGTGATCCGCGCGTTGGCATCCTTCATGTGGTGGAGCCACTGGAGGGGCGCGTGGTCCGAACAGAGGGTGAAAGGGTGCCCCAGCAGGTAGTAACGGAGGGCGAGGACCGCCCACTTGATCGCCAGGCACTCCTTCTCAATCATGCTGTAGCGCCCCTCACGCACTGACAGCTTCCGGCTGATGTATAGGACCGGGCGATCCTCCCCCTCCACCTGCTGGGACAACACCGCCCCCAGCCCTCTGTCCGACGCATCCGTCTGTAACATAAAAGGGAGAGAGAAGTCAGGAGAGTGTAAAAGTAGCCCCCCACACAGTGCAGCCTTTACCTCAGAGAAAGCCCGCTGGCACTGCTCCGTCCACTGGACCGGATCTGGCGCCCCCTTTTTAGTGAGGTCAGTCAGCGGGCTGGTGACGTCTGAATAATTAGGTATAAACCTATGATAATAGCCAGCCAGCCCCAGGAACTCTCTCACCCCCTTTTTGGTCTTGGGCCTCGGGCAGGCCGCAATCGCTGCTGTCTTATTAATTTGGGGACGCACCTGCCCGTTGCCCAAGTGGAAGCCCAGATACCATACTTCCACCCACCCAATCGCACACTTCTTTGGGTTGGCAGTGAGTCCCGCCCGCCTCAGCGAAATAAGGACGGCCCTCAGGTGTTGCAGGTGCCGCTGCCAGTCATTACTATAAATGATAATGTCGTCTAGGTAAGCGGCCGCATAGGTGGCGTGGGGCCGGAGGACCCGGTCCATCAGCCCCTGAAACGTAGCGGGCACCCCAAACAGCCCAAACGGAAGTGTGATGAACTGGTGTAAGCTGAACGGTGTGGAAAAGGCCGTTTTCTCCCAGGATAATGGAGTCAAGGGGATCTGCCAATATCCCTTCGTCAAATCCAGTGTCGAGTAAAAGCGAGCCGTGCCTAGTCGATCGAGCAGCTCATCAATACGAGGCATTGGGTACGCGTCGAATTTAGACACCGCGTTGACTTTTCTATAGTCCACACAGAACCGGACCGACCCGTCGGCCTTGGGAACCAAGACCACCGGGCTGCTCCAGTCACTGTGGGACTCCTCGACGATGCCCATTTCGAGCATGGCCTGAAGTTCTTCCCGAACCACCTTTTTTTTGTGTTCGGGTAGTCTATAAGGGCGGCTACGCACTACCACCCCCGGGGGCGTCTCTATGTGGTGTTCTATGAGGTTAGTGCGACCGGGCAGGGGCGAGAACACATCCGAAAACTCGGCCTGCAACTGGGCGACCTCCGTGAGTTGGGTCGGGGAGAGGTGGTCTCCACAGGGGACCGGAGAAGTATGTGATGCCAATGTCCCTTTTTGAACCTCCGGCCCCAGCTCCGCCTTCTCCGGAACTGCCGACACCAACGCCACAGGGACCTCCTCGTTCCAGAGTTTCAGCAGATTGAGGTGGTAGATCTGTAGTGCCCCCTCCCTGTCCGTTCGCCTAAGCTCATAGTTGACGTCCCCGACTCGCCGTGTGACCTCAAAGGGTCCTTGCCACTTGGCGATTAATTTGGAGCTCGACGTGGGCAACAGGACAAGTACCTTATCTCCCGGAGTGAACTCTCTAAGGCACGTGCCCTTGTTGTACAGGCGGGCTTGCCGTTCCTGGGCCTGCCGCAAATTCTCCTGAGTTAGGTGGGTGAGCGTGTGGAGTTTTGCGTGCAGGTCCATAATGTACTGAATTTCGTTTTTGCTCTGTGAAGGTCCCTCCTCCCAATTTTCCCGCAGTACATCTAAGATGCCGCGTGGCTTACGCCCATATAATAATTCAAACGGGGAGAACCCCGTGGAGGCTTGGGGGACCTCTCGCACTGCAAATAACAAAGGTTCGAGCCACTTATCCCAGTTACGTGCGTCCTCACTTACGAATTTTTTGATAATATTCTTGAGGGTGCAATTGAACCGTTCAACTAAACTGTCCGTCTGTGGGTGATAAATGCTGGTGCGGATCGGCTTAATACCCAGTAGCCCATACAGTTCGCTCAGTGTTCGTTACATAAATGAGGTGCCTTGGTCAGTCAGAATCTCTTTCGGGATTCCAACCCGGGAGATGACGTGGAAGAGGGCCTCTGCAATACTACATGCTGAGATATTGCGAAGAGGCACCGCTTCCGGGTATTGCGTTGCATAGTCCACCAGAACTAATATAAAGCGGTACCCTCGTGTTGACTGATCTAATGGCCAGACGAGATCCATCTCAATTCTTTCGAACGGGGTCTCGATTAATGGTAGGGGGCGCAAGGGCGCTTTTGGAATGGCCGCTGGATTTACTAACTGGCATTCGCGGCACGCCGTACACCACTTACGGACGTCGCCGCGAATCCCCAGCCAATAGAATCGGGCCATTATCCGGGCTAGTGTCTTATCCTGCCCGAGGTGTCCAGCCATGGGATTAAAGTGAGCCACCTGGAATACCAATTCCCTGCGGCTCTTTGGAATTAATAACTGGGTGACTCGCTCTTTCGTCTGAGTGTCCTGCGTCACTCGGTATAATCTATCCTTCAAAATGGAAAAATAGGGGAAGGACGGGGTGGCGTTCGGCTGGAGCGTTTGACCATCGATTACTCTCACTTGGTCAAACGCGTGTCGCAGAGTCTCGTCTCGCGATTGTTCCAGTGGGAAATCCGCGAGGGATTCCCCAATAGAAAGAGGAGGGGCCGGCGGCTCCTCACTCTGTCGCGGAGATGACGTAGACGGCTCAGCGACCGCCGCTCCAGCCAAAGCAACACCAGGACCTTCCCCTGTCAACCGGCAGGACCCACTCTTTACTAGGCGTGCCATTAAACCCTGAAATCTCGGCCAATCAGTCCCCAAAGAGTGGGTAAGGCGAGGATTAACCGCCGCCTTCACTATAGATTTTTCCCCTCTGAAATATATGTGGACCGACACCAACGGGTATCTGTGAACATCCCCGTGCACACACAACACCTTCACCCCCTGTGCTCCCCCCAATGCCTCGTCTTGCACCAGGCTTTGGCGGATCGAGGTCTGATTGCAACCCGAATCCACCAACGCCTGATATGTAGCCCCTTGTACACTCACCGGTATGCGATACGCTCCGGCCCGATCGAGGGCAGCCTCTGGCGCGTCAGGGATCCGCACCACCGCCCCCACCTCCATTGCTGCGCACTGTTGCTGCAGGTGGCCCGGTTCCCCGCAGCACCAGCAAACGGGCCCGGGCCTTCCCTCTGCAGCTGTGTTCTGGGGCTCACTCACCTGAGGGGGGGGAGAGACAGACACAGAAGGGAGAAACAGGAGGGCACCACGGGTGCGGCGGGCCGGCTGGGGTGGAGCCGGCCCTCGCCTCCGTGGTGGGGGAATGGGGCGAGGACGGGACACAGAAGGGGGGGAGAGAGAGAAAAGAGGAGAGAGGAGACGCCGTCGTCGGCCGTCCTGCCGCCGGAACAGCCGCCAAATGATCCTCCACCAGTCCTACGGCCTGATCCAGCGACGCCAGGCGGTGGCACTGGACCCACTCTGCGGTTCCGGCTGGTAAGCGGGCGATGAATTGCTCCAGCACTACCTGATCGATGATTCCCTCGGCTTCGCGATCGTCGGCCCTCAGCCACCGCCAGCAGGCGTCCCGGAGCTGCTGGCCGAACGCGAATGGCCGGCCGACTTCCTCCATCCGCAGCGCGTGGAAGCGCTGGCGCTGTTGCTCGGGCATGCGCCCCACGCGCTGGAGGACGGCCCGGCGAAGGTCGGCATAGGCCAGCCGGCGGTCGGCGGGGAGCTGTAGTGCGGCCAGCTGCGTCTCTCCCATCAGGAGGGGGAGGAGGTGCGCTGCACGCTGCTCCATCGGCCACCCCGAGGCTTCGGCGACCTGCTCGAACAAGGTGATAAATGCCTCGGGGTCGTCCTGCGAGCCCATCTTCGTCAAGGTGAGGGGAGACAGGCCCGCGGCCGGGGCGCTGGTGGACCCCGCCGACGCGAGGAGATGCCGGAACGCCTCTCGATCTTCCTGCTGGGCCAGCACCAGGGCTTCGAAGCGGCGCTCCTGCTCCTTTCGGAGCGTGACGAGTGCCTGGTGCTGGCTGTGCTGAGCCATGGCGAGGGCGTGGACCAAGTCCGCGAATGGGGAGGATTCCATGAGGCTGCGGGGTTGGTGCTCCACCTTTTCCCGGGTTTCAGCACCACTGTAGCGCAAATAAAGTGTGGGTGGAGCACAGAGGATGGCAGGACAACGTTTAGAGGCAGAGAAGGCTATTTATTTACACAACTTTTCAGTTGGACTGCGGCATAAGCCCATATACACACACAAACACACTCTGCATCCGGTCCCGGGTTGCGCTTCCTCTGCTCTCCCTCTGCCTCCTTAAATAGGGAGCGGTTACTGGGAAAACACACACAAAACACAGGTTAACTACCGTCAGGTGTAGGGATTCTGCCACTCACTTTCCCTGGCTCCGCCCTCCTGTCACAGACCGGCGCTTGACCACGCCCCCGCTGCCACAGCAGCCACCAGCATTCTGATTCGGATTCTATTATGATCCATGAGAGGATAAATACTTGATACTCCCTATTAGACAGACAGAACTGAGGATGCCTTTCGGACGAGAGGCGAAATGCCTTCAAGACTTTTCAAGCAAGTCCAGTTGCTCTCTTCTACCAACCACAGATTACGGGGAGAGGGCATAGTTTACCAGCAGGAGGTGTTCAAGGTACCTTGGCTTGTGCGCACTCTGTGCATGAGAGACAAAATGGATTATCTCAGTCAACATATTCTCCCACCAGTACTTGTTCCATAGCAGTTGGTGAGTACGATGACTGCTTGGGTGACTGTGGCAGGAGATGCATGTGCCCAAGTGATGAATTTACCTCAGAGATGGTTGGGGACATACAGGTGGCCAGTTGCAGTGGTGTTTGAAATTTAGTGAAACCTTTAGAATTTTTTATATTTCTGCATAAATATGACCTAAAACATCGTCAGATTTTCACACAAGTCCTAAAAGTAGATAAAGAGAACCCAGTTAAACAAATGAGGCAAAAATATTATACTTGGTCATTTATTTATTGAGGAACATGATCCAATCTTACATATTTGTGAGTGGCAAAAGTATGTGAACCTCTAGGATTAGCAGTTAATTTGAAGGTGAAATTAGAGTCAGGTGTTTTCAATCAATGGGATGACCATCAGTTGTGAGTGAGCACCATCTTTTATTTAAAGAACAGGGATCTATCAAAGTCTGATCTTCACAACACGTTTGTGGAAGTGTATCATGGAAAGAACAAAGGAGATTTCCGAGGACCTCAGAAAAAGCATTGTTGATGCTCATCAGGCTGGAAAAGGTTACAAAACCATCTCTAAAGAGTTTGGATTCCACCAATCCACAGTCAGACAGATTGTGTACAAATGGAGGAAATTCAAGATCATTGTTACCCTCTCCAGGAGTGGTCGACCAACAAAGATCACTCCAAGAGCAAGGCGTGTAATAGTCAGCGAGGTCACAAAGGACCCCAGGGTAACTTCTAAGCAACTGAAGGCCTCTCTCACACTGGCTAATGTTAATGAATCCACCATCAGGAGAACACCAAACAACAATGGTGTCCATGGCAGGGTTGCAAGGAGAAAGCTACTGCTCTCCAAAAAGAACATTGCTGCTCATTTGCAGTTTGCTACAGATCACGTGGACAAGCCAGAAGGCTATTGGAAAAATGTTTTGATAGAAAATAGAACTTTTTGGTTTAAATGAGAAGTGTTATGTTTGGAGAAAGGAAAACACTGCATTCCAGCATAAGACCCTTATCCCATCTGTGAAACATGGTGGTGGTAGTATCATGGTTTGGGTCTGTTTTGCTGCATCTGGGCCAGGACGGCTTGCCATCATTGATGGAACAATGAATTCTGAATCATACCAGTGAATTCTAAAGGAAAATGTCAGGACATCTGTCCATGAACTGAATCTCAAGAGAAGGTGGGTCATGCAGCAAGACAACGACTCTAAGCACACAAGTTGTTCTACCAAAGAATGGTTAAAGAAGAATAAAAGTTAATGTTTTGGAATGGCCAAGTCAAAGTCCTGACCTTAATCCAATCGAAATGTTGTGGAAAGACCTGAAGCGAGCAGTTCATGTGAGGTAACCCACCAACATCCCAGAGTTGAAGCTGTTCTGTACGGAGGAATGGGCTAAAATTCCTCCAAGCCAGTGTGCAGGACTGATCAACAGTTACCAGAAATGTTTATTTGCAGTTATTGCTGCACAAGGTGGTCACACAATATACTGAAAGCAAAGGTTCACATACTTTTGCCACTCACAGATATGTAATATTGGATCATTTTCCTCAATAAATAAATGACCTAGTATAATATTTTTGTCTCATTTGTTTAACTGGGTTCTCTTTATCTACTTTTAGGACTTGTGTGAAAATCTGATGATGTTTTAGGTCATATTTATGCAGAAAGAGAAAATTCTAAAGGGTTCACAAACTTTCAAGCACCGCTGTATGCATATCTAAGGAGCAGGTCTGAGCCCCAGAGGTGCTGTGTGCAGGTCACCACCGTGTGGACATGCCTTGGCACTCACCATTCAGCCCCCTGCTGCCTTGTAGGGTAGGCTTCTTCAGGCAAAGGCTAGGAGAAGGGCACTCCAAAATCAAACCAAAGGGCAGGCGAGGCTCATCAGTCAGGGATGGCATCTCGCCTAGGAGAGGGAAACTCTGACCACAAACCTCTGCTTCCTTGCGGCTACACCTTCATGAGGAAATGCTTCAGGAGTCAACCCTGAGGAAAAATCTGGAGCTGGAGTCCCTAAGGGGGTCCAACATAAACAGAGATGTTCTTCTGGCAACTCCTGCAGCCAAGCGGCTCCAAGTGTAATGCCCCCCATCCCCTTGGGTTCAGTCAGTGCAGCCGAGAGGGGGTCCTGTTGACTGGGCAGCACAGGGTCTCCATTCAACTTGCCCAGGCTCGCGCCCTAGAAAGGTCACTCCAATCTCGCCACAAGGTGAGAGCACAACAGGGAAGACAGCAGTAATGGGTTATAAGTCCCTGCTCGATTGGTGTAGAGTTGGACGCTACAGGTTATCTTCATCAGTGGGAGGAATCATTGCGTTCCACTGGCCAGCTACCGCCTGCCTCAAGCCGGGCAGCCCCCGGACAGTAAGGTGCTGACCCACCATGGTCTGCCTCCTCTAGTGGGTGCCTTAAGCTTAGAGCATGTGCTCGACAAGCAGATCATCAAACCCGCACCACGCAATCGCCACAGACACATAACGAAGACTCCAGCTCTTCAAATTGCAAGCTGGAATGTGCATACCATGTGCACTAGACTATCAGATGACCTACAAGAAATCAACGACATCCGCAAGACAGCAGTGATCAATATGGAGTTGCACAGATTAAAAGTCAACACTGCAGCCCTTCAAGAAACGTGCCTCCCTGAGAATGGATCGCTCAAGGAAGATCACTACACATTTCTCTGGCAAGGGAAAGGTGTAGAGGAGCCAAGAGAGCATGGAGTTGGCTTTGCAGTCAAAAACTCTCTACTACGGATGATTGAACCCCCTAGAGATGGCTGCGAGCGTACACTCACCTTGCACTTGTCTACGACAGCTGGTCCTGTAAACCTCATATGCGTCTATGCACCAATGATGCAAGCTACTCCTGAAGCAAAAGACCAGTTCTATGAGCTACTAGACTGCATAGTGCACCAGATCCCCTTGTCTGAACACCTCTATGTAGGTACAGTCCCTTTAAGAAACTACATTTCCCATCAGCCAACTTCCACGTTGACCTACGTCATGCGTGGGTGGGTTTTCCTACGTCACATCCTCCAGGAAGGCATAAGTAACGGAACAACGCTTCTGTCTCTCTCTCGTCTGGATTTCAAGCCATCTGGACACAAAGAGATTTGCTCCGCTGATAAAGACATCTTTTCTTTTCCTCAAGAATCAGAGTTTCGTGCTTTTCTTTCACCTTTGGCCACGGTAGATCCTAGAATCGTGCGATTTTAAACAAAGCTTGAGTTACAGCCGGTTTTGTTTGTTTATTCATTATACATACGTACGGACTGCAGCCCAAGGAGTTAATTAATGTTAGAAGCGACCGGATCCTTCTAATTAAAGCGCTGTGCACATTATTCTGATCAGAGACTCTCTTTTCACCGCAAGCGACCACGCGTCGGACCAAGAAATCCTCTGCTTTCCACGGACGCGACTCACGTGCTCCACAACGGTGAAAGTCCAAAAGTCTCCGAACATCTCATAATCTCGCGTAGAGATGAGATACTGCAGTAAGACTGGCATTTGGGCAAAACCTAGTCTTAGGAATTAGCTTTTATTGAAGTAGTGTGAATTTAAACTCAGGAACGGTTTAATTGTTTACACTGTAGACACACAGTGTGTTGAATTGATGATTGTTCTATTTTGTTTTAATCTCTCAATTGTTTAATAGATAGGCTTTGCATGCTCTCTTTCTTCTATTCCTTCCTAACACTCTTAATTTCATTCTTGCACACATTTTGACCTCATCAAGATTTCAGTGGATTTAGTAGTGTTATGAGCTAGTGGATTAGCTACCGGCTAGTCCTTTGTTACTTAGAGACACGTGGCCACAGGCCTCACGACACACCTTAGCTAAACACACGGCTAATTCCTTTGTCTTGTTAGCAAGCTAGGCTAACTTTTGCTAAGGCCACAGGCCACACACAAACACACCTTAGCTAGCAAGCCATGCTAACTCTTTTGTTCAGGCCACACACAGGCTAACTCTTTGTTCAGGCCACGTGGACATACACAAGCCTCACGACACACCTTAGCTAAACACACGGCTAATTCTTTTGTTTCATTAGCATCCAGGGCTAATTGTATTGTCTCAAGGGACCACGAAGTCGTCATCCTCCCCCCACAAACACATGTGGAGTTAGCTCCCAGAGCTAATTCCTTTGTTTCCCCCCCCACACACACACACACATACGCACACACACATAACACACACACTGTATATAAGATTTCAACTGCCATTATTCAGTGTTATCTTTGTTGTAATAAATTCAATTATTATTGAAACTGTGTGTTTATTTGCTTCCATATTCCTTGAAGTCACACAATCTCAAAGAATTCCAAGGTGCATATGAGTTATGTAATACATAATAATTTGGAATATACCATAATTTAGCTGTTTCGTAATTTATTATTAAGCACCAAAATTAATGGTATGATTCAATGAGACTGATTCAATGAAAACGATTCAATGGTATGATTCAGTGAGACTGATTCAATGAAAACGATTCAATGAGACTGATTCAATGAGAATGACTCAATGGTATGATTCAATGAGAATGACTCAATGTTATGATTCAATTTAAATTAATGGTATTAATTTAATGAGACTGATTTAATGAGATTAATCACTTAATTACCAATTGCACCTACATATTAAATTGTTGCCCCGTGTGAGGCGATTGGTGTTGACTTCTTGAATATTGTTGCAACAACAGATAAATTACCAGTTTGATTAAGCAACTGCCAAGGTACATCCCCAGGTGTGTTAAACGGTTAATAGTAGCGTGATAACCATATCACAAAATACTCATAACCTATTCTTAACTTATGATAAGAGGTAGCATTGTCAAACAAAATAAGCTTTATCAACTGATTAATTAATTACATAGTTAATATTAATTAATAAAAAATTAATTAATAAATTAACTCATTGATTAATTAATTATCCAATATCCAACCTATGCAAAATGGCATCCCCTCGTGTCTCAGAAATTGAAGACAACGCTCAAGACGTGTCTCTCCTTGAGGTCATCGCAGATCTCATTCACTGCTCTGCCTCCGAAAAGGCAAACATTAGAAACATGAGTAAGAGTGAATGCCAAAACAACATAGATAACTCAAACAAACATATGAGAGCTCCAAAAGAAACAACTATTAGTGTCCAAGCAGCACTAGGTAAGCTATTCCTGTCATACTTCCGAGATACTGATTCAGAAATCAGACACCTCCACGGAGAGGTTGAAAGGCTGACCACCAGCAACGCCGAGCTGGCAGCCGATAATAATGATTTACATAGGGAGTGTGGGCTCTTGAAAACCTCCCTTGATTGCGCCAAAAGGCTAGAGAAAGCCGGAAAGGCTGCCAAGAGGGCTGCCGAGGAGCAGACCCCCCAAGAAGAGCGCGAGGGGCGTGAAAGACCACCAACAATGCGCCGAAGCTCAGAGCGGGAAGAGGCGTCCGAACCGGACACCGTGGATTACCTGGTCGAGGACCAGACACCCCGCCAAACTCCATCAACTTGCTACACAACTTCGTCATTGTTAGGACTGGGACTGTTTTGGCCTCTAGAGGCCGCTGTTTTTTCCTTTTCTGGTCATGTTTGTTTTGGCCTCTAGAGGTCACCACTGTGTTCTGTGTTTTGTTTTTGTCTTCTTGCCTGTTTCCTGCCCCACCCTGTCCTTAATTAGTTTGTGTATTTATACCCCTGAGTTCAGTCCTCTTGTCACGGAGTCTTTGTGCTGTTATGTTTAGCTCCAGTTTCCTCTGTACCGTGTTCCTTGTCTTTTTGGTTTTGCACTTTGCTTTGCTTTTTGGACCTAGTATTTACTGTGTTTTTGGATCTTCTGAGCATTGGTATTTTTGGCTTTTGTTTTGTACTTTTGGATATTTTATTTTTCCATTTGTCTTCTCAGCTTTGGATTATACTTTTTGTTTCTTTTGCCCTGGATTGTATATAGTGTATATAGTATAAATAAACTGTTTTTGCTACTTTCTACTTTCGCCTCACGCCTCTGCACTTGAGTCATTCCCCTGGTGGCCTAGTGGGGGTTTGCTGGATCATTACACCAGTGACCCGGGTTTGATTCCCAGCAAAACCCTAACAGAAAGACTCCATCATGACCGACTCAGCAGAGGCTGTTTCAACTGTCTACCCGGCCAACCTTCAGGGAATTATGGCAGCTTTGACACGCTTCGGAGCAACCATGGACGCTCATGGACGGACCAGCCAACGTGAGGCCCTTGCTCACCACGAGGAACTGCTTCAGCAAATTGGGAAAACCCTGGCACAGCTGACACCTCTGCCTGCATCTCCTCATCCTGATCCAGCTCCTGCTCCCGCTCCTGCTCCCGCTCCAGTGCCTCCCGCCACGCTGTCTCCTTCACCTCGTGAACCCAGCCTTCCTGCACCACAGAGGTATGACGGCAAGCACGGTGAGTGCCGGGAGTTCCTTACCCATTGCCAACTCACCTTTGAGCTCCAGCCTACCACCTACACTACGGATCGACGCAAGATTCTCCCTGCCTCTACCTGGAGCCCGTCTACCTCCTCCAGTGACTGTCCAGAGCCCATGCAAGTTGGCCGTACTCGTCTCTCCGTAGCCGAGAGGGAGCGCAGAAGGAGGGACAAGTGCTGCATCTACTGTGGCAAGCCTGGTCACTTCTGAGCATCATGTCCCAAGCTCTTGGGAAAAGGACCGCCCCTTCCAGCCGAGGGAGGGTTGTGACGGGGCCTACCCTCTCTCCCGGACTCCCTGGCCAAGGACTCTACATCCTGGTCTCCATCTCCTGGGGTGAGTCCATCCACTCTTGTCAAGCCTTGTTAGACTCAGGGGTGGCTGGAAACTTTATGGATATCCACTTCGTCCAAAGCATCAATGTCCCGACTGCACCTCTTGAAGTCCCACTGTCTGTGTCTGCCCTCGATGGCCAAGCGTTAGGTGATGGAAGAGTCACCCAAGTCACTTCTCCAGTCTTCCTCCAGTCTCAAGGTCACAAGGAAGAAATATCCCTGCACCTGATTCCTTCACCTGAGTTCCCAGTTATTCTAGGTCTTCCTTGGCTTACCCGCCACAACCCTCGTATAGACTGGGTCACTAGCCAGGTTGTGGAGTGGGGTCCTGCTTGCTATACCTCTTGTCTGCTCTCTAGCTCTCCTGTGTCTCCTGCCGAGCCTCCCGATCTCACTGAGTTATCTCAAGTTCCCACAGAGTACTGGGATCTCAAGGAAGTTTTCAGTAAGAGCAGGGCCGCCGTTCTCCCTCCACACCGTGCCTATGACTGTGCCATCAACTTGCTCCCTGAGACTACCCCTCCTCGTGACAGACTGTTTTCCCTCTCTCAGCCAGAACGCAAGGCCATGGAGGAGTACATCAAGGAGGCCTTGGCCTCTGGGTTCATTCGACCCTCCACCTCACCCGCTGGTGCCGGCTTCTTCTTTGTTGGCAAGAAGGATGGGGGGCTCTGGCCATGTATTGATTATAGAGGCCTGAACAAGATCACCGTGCGCAACCGCTATCCCCTTCCGCTGATGTCCACAGCATTCGACCTGCTCCAAGGCGCCACCATCTTCACCAAGTTGGACTTACGGAACGCATACCATCTCGTCTGTATTCGACAGGGAGACGAGTGGAAGACCGCCTTTAACACCCCGTCAGGGCACTTCGAGTACCAGGTCATGCCCTTCGGACTCACCAATGCACCAGCTGTTTTTCAGGCCCTTATCAACGACGTTTTGAGGGATATGATTAATCAATACGTTTTCGTCTACCTTGACGACATCCTGATATTCTCCAAGACCTTACAGGAGCACCGCCACCATGTCCACCAAGTCCTCCAGAGATTTTTACAGAATAATCTGTTTGCTAAAACCCAGAAATGTGAGTTTCATGTCCCCGAGGTCTCCTTCCTGGGATTTATCGTACGAACAGGGCAACTCCAAATGGACCCAGCCAAGACCCTGGCCATCCGGGACTGGCCTACTCCCAAGTCCGTTAAGGAGGTTCAGCAGTTCTTAGGATTTGCTAACTTCTACCGCAAGTTCATCAGGAACTTCAGCTCCGTAGCAGCACCTATGTCGGACCTCACCAAAAGGACTGGTGGTTCCTATGTCTGGTCCCCTCAGGCAGAAAAGGCGTTTAATGACCTCAAACACCGCTTTTGTACGGCACCTATTCTGGTTCTCCCGGACACCTCCCAACCATTCATCGTGGAGGTGGACGCCTCGGACAGTGGTGTCGGCGCGGTGCTCTCTCAATGCTCGGAAGGGAAGCTGCACACCTGCGCTTACTTCTCCCACCGCCTGAGCCCTGCAGAGTCCCGCTATGATGTGGGGGATCGGGAACTGCTAGCGGTTAAATGAGTCCTTGAGGAGTGGAGGCACTGGCTGGAGGGAGCGCAACATGCATTCCTGGTGTGGACGGACCATAAGAACCTGGAGTACCTCCAGCAAGCCAAGAGGCTGAACCCACGACAGGCTAGGTGGGCTTTGTTTTTCAGCCGTTTTAATTTCACCCTATCATACCGCCCAGGCTCTAAGAACACCAAACCGGACGCACTCTCCAGGCTGTTCTCACCCAACAACAGGGAGAGTGAAGTTGGGCCTATCATCCCTGTATCCCGGATTGTGGCTCCTGTCCGCTGGGGTATTGAGGAGACCGTTCGACAAGCTCAACGCTGGGACCCTGATCCTGGGACGGGGCCACCGGGCCTCCTGTACGTCCCTCGTCAAGTCCGGGCCAAGGTTCTCCAGTGGGGTCACTCTTCCCCTCTCACCGCCCACCCGGGAGCTCGGAGGACGCTGGACTTCCTGAAAAGACGCTTCTGGTGGCCTAACATGGAGAAGGAAATAAGGACATTCGTCCTGTCCTGTGAGGTCTGCACCAGAACCAAGAACCCGCGACAGCGTCCCCAGGGTCTCCTGCATCCTCTGTCCGGCGTCCCTGGTCCCATATGGCAGTTGATTTCATCACGGGTCTCCCTGAGTCTCAAGGTAACACTGTCATTTTGGTCATTGTGGACAGATTCTCCAAGGCCTGCCGCTTCATACCACTGTGCAAACTCCCTTCTGCCCTTGACACTGCTAAATTGCTATTTAATCACGTCTTCCGAGTCTTTGGTCTTCCACAGGACATCGTCTCTGACCAGGGGCCCCAGTTCTCCTCCCGAGTGTGGCACGGCTTCTGCAAGCTCATCGGGGCCACTGCCAGCCTCTCCTCTAGGTTCCACCCCCAGTCCAATGGCCAGACGGAGAGGCTCAACCAAGACCTGGAAACCACCCTGCAAGGCCTGGCTATGGATAACCCGACATCGTGGAGCACCTGGCTGCCATGGGCTGAGTATGCCCACAGCACCCTGCAGTCATCGGCCATCAAGCTGTCGCCATTCCAGTGCCAATTTGGGTTCTAGCCACCTCTGTTACCAGGCCAAGAGGAGGACGCTGGGGTGCCCTCGGTCAACCAATACGTGAGATGGTGTCACAAGACCTGGAGCAAGGTCAGGAGGACACTCATCCAGACCTCCAGTACCAACCAGACCCAGGCCAACCGCCACAGGAGACCTGCCCACACTTTCCGCCCTGGGCAGCGGGTTTGGCTGTCCACCAAGGACCTTCCGCTGCGGGTGGAGAACCGCAAGCTTGCTCCTTGCTACATTGGCCCCTTCAAGGTTGTACGCAGTGTTAACCCTGTCTCCTACCGGCTCCAGTTACCACATACGCTAAGGATTAACCCCACATTCCATGTTTCCCTGTTGTGGCCTGTACTGACGTCCACGTATGCCCCTGCCCCTAGGAACCCCCCGCCCCCCCGCATCTTCCAGGGTCAGATGGTTTTCACTGTGCGCCACCTGCTGGACTCCCACCGGGTTCGTGGGGGTCTCCAATATCTTGTGGACTGGGAGGGCTATGGCCCTGAGGAGCACTGCTGGGTCCCAGCTCGGGACATACTTGACAAAGAACTTTGTTGGGACTTCCATTCGGCCCATCCTGATCATCCTGGGAACGTCAGGAGATGCTCCTACAGGGGGGGATCCTGTTAGGACTGGGACTGTTTTGGCCTCTAGAGGCCGCTGTTTTTTCCTTTTCTGGTCATGTTTGTTTTGGCCTCTAGAGGTCACCACTGTGTTTTGTTTTTGTCTTATTGCCTGTTTCCTGCCCCGCCCTGTCCTTAATTAGTTTGTGTATTTATACCCCTGAGTTCAGTCCTCTTGTCACAGAGTCTTTGTGCTGTTATGTTTAGCTCCGGTTTCCTCTGTACCGTGTTCCTTGTCTTTTTGGTTTTGCACTTTGCTTTTCTTTTTGGACCTAGTATTTACTGTGTTTTTGGATCTTCTGAGCGTTGGTATTTTTGTCTTTTCTGTTTTTTTGGCTTTTGTTTTGTACTTTTGGATATTTTATTTTTCCCTTTGTCTTCTCAGCTTTGGATTATACTTTTTGTTTCTTTTGCCCTGGATTGTATATAGTGTATATAGTATAAATAAACTATTTTTGCTACTTTCTACTTTCGCCTCACGCCTCTGCACTTGAGTCATTCCCCTGGTGGCCTAGTGGGGGTTTGCTGGATCATTACACCAGCGACCCGGGTTCGATTCCCAGCAAAACCCTAACAGTCGTTTAGCCAGGGTGGAGCCGTACTGTGCTCATCCCGAGCCCAGGACCCTAGCACACCCAGGTCAGTGTGCTACAGTATCACTGATCAATCTTCGGATGAATCAGGCTATGAGTCTAGTGTGAAACGGGAGCAACACCAGAGTAGCCTAGATAGTGAGTACTCAGGAAAGCCAAGAAGGCCGCACAAGGACGTGCACCAAACTCTTCGCTTATGGCAAATTGACCTACTTGCCAACGATGTTGAGCGATTCGATCCTGAGAATAAAAGAACGAATGTAAATGATTATTTACGAGAAATTGACCGATGCCTGATGGACCTGCCGAACGCCACAACGCGAGAAAAACTTAGACTGATCTGGAAGACCTCCAGTAGCAGCGTTCGTGCCTTTTTAGAGACGCTACCCCCAAACGTTCGCGATAGTTATTCGAAACTTCGCAATTACATGAGGGAAGAATATGCGCCATACATGGATGAAACCTCCACGACATTGTATGCTATACAAATCAAACAAAAACGGTCTGAGGCGCCTTGTGAATATTATAGACGGCTATGTACTGCCTATTTCCAGGGTAGTAGTGCACCAGGCTTGGAAGAAGATAGAGGCTTCAAGCATGCGGACTCAAGTTGCACTGATGTGTCGACAGGGTTTCCACTCAATGAGGGAAATTAGGCAACTAGCCCAAATGACCTGGGAGACCATTGTCAAAACCACAAACAGGAATGATGATGAACCCAGAGTCCTTAGTCTCCAGAGTGCAGACGGGCGCCCGCTAGCCTTAGAAGGAGGCAAAGCTCCAAAAGGGGGACCCCCCTGGAGAAATCCCGGTCCGAACCGCCCCTTGCCGAGCCATCACCAGGGTGAGTGGAAAAATCGGCAAGGTAAGGCCAGGAGGGACCAAAGGCAAGTCCACAGTGACTATGGCAACCGCCCATCACATGAAAAGGGTCGTAGGGAACAAGGCGGTTGGCAGCAAGACCGTCATCCCTGCTCTGGCCAGAGACGGCAGGAGCGCTCCGACCGTAGATTTAAACGTTGGGGTAGAGGTGACTGACACAGTGACTCAGACCAACCTGGTGAGTTCCGCTCAGAGCTGGATTCTTTAAAAGCCCAGTTGGCTGAAATTAAAGAACTGTTACAGAAAAGGTCAGACCCCTCAACAGATAAAACAAAAGAGCCCTCAACAGATAAAACAAAAGAGCCCAAAAGAAAATAGAAACGAGCGTAAAAGGACAAAAGGCCTACTACGACCGAAAAGCCTCCCATCACGAATATCAAATAGGCGACAAAGTCCTATATTTTAACTTTAACAAGCCGGTAGAAGTCTCAAAAAGTTCCTACCACACTGGGCGGGACCTTTCGATCGTGGAAAACTGTCCCCCGTCGCGTATCGCATTAGGACATCCAGGCCCAATCAAACGCTCTCATATCAATTTCCAAAACAATCAAATCGAGCCTTTTGAACAGTCCTCACTCCAAAAGGGGGGGGGGGGACAGTTAGGCCCATCCTGTCCACCTAACTTGTACGCCTCACTCACCATAAGCGTACACTGACATTCCCAGTCACATTCACCAACCCAATACCTTTCTAGAAGATTAGGTTTACCAACCCAAACACTAATACTTCTTTCCTTCCTTCATTTCTTCTCTTTTCTTGTTTTTTTATGCGTAGGAAATTAAATGTACATGTTTCATGTATCATGTTTAACTTTTTTTTATAGATGTGATTGTGACCTAGTTAGATAGAGTAATTATATGCCCAAAATGCCCATAGCCTGAGTATATGCCCAAAATGCCTCTGCCTCCAACTGTCTTACTGGAACTTATGAGTTTACACAGTTTTCACAGGACACCATGGACTGTACAGAGCAAGGCTGCCTCAAGGACTATGGACATGTGGACTGTACGGTACTGTGCCCTCAGTGCTACGAATCCATCATACCCCTGAGACCAAAAGGGGGAATGTAGGTACAGTCCCTTTAAGAAACTACATTTCCCATCAGCCAACTTCCCCGTTGACCTATGTCACGCGTGGGCGGAATTTCCTAAGTCACATCCTCCAGGAAGGCATAAGTAACGGAACAACGCTTCTGTCTCTCTCATCTGGATTTCAAGCCGTCTGGACACAAAGAGATTTGCTCCGCTGATAAAGACGTCTTTTCTTTTCTTTTCCTCAAGAATCAGAGTTTTGCGCTTTTCTTTCACCTTTGGCCACGGTAGATCCTAGAATCGTGCGATTTTAAACTCAGCTTGAGTTACAGCCAGTTTTGTTTGTTTATTCATTATACGTACGTACGGACTGCAGCCCAAGCAGTTAATTAATGTTAGAAGCAACCAGATCCTTCTAATTAAAGCGCTGTGCACATTATTCTGATCAGAGACTCTCTTTTCACCACAAGCGACCACGCATCGGACCAAGAAATCCTCTGCTTTCCACGGACGCGACTCACGTGCTCCACAACGGTGAAACTCCAAAAGTCTCCAAACATCTTCTCATAATCTTGCGTAGAGACGAGATACTGCAGTAAGACTGGCATTTGGGCAAAACCTAGTCTTAGGAATTAGCTTTTATTGAAGTAGTGTGAATTTAAACTCAGGAACGGTTTAATTGTTTACACTGTAGACACACAGCGTGTTGAATTGATGATTGTTCTATTTTGTTTTAATCTCTCAATTGTTTAATAGATAGGCTTTGCATGCCCTCTTTCTTCTATTCCTTCCTAACACTCTTAATTTCATTCTTACACACATTTTGACCTCATCAAGATTTCAGTGGATTTAATAGTGTTATGAGCTAGTGGATTAGCTACCGGCTAGTCTACTTAGAGACACGTGGCCACAGGCCTCACGACACACCTTAGCTAAACACACGGCTAATTCCTTTGTCTTGTTAACAAGCTAGGCTAACTTTTGCTTAGGCCACAGGCCACACACAAACACACCTTAGCTAGCAAGCCATGCTAACTCTTTGTTCAGGCCACACACAGGCTAACTCTTTGTTCAGGCCACAGGCCTCACGACACACCTTAGCTCAACACATGGCTGATTCTTTTGTTTCATTAGCATCCAGGGCTAATTGTATTGTCTCAAGGGACCACGAGGTCGTCATCCTCCCCCCACAAACACACGTGGAGTTAGCTACCAGAACTAATTCCTTTGTTCCCCCCACACACACACACATACACGCACACACGTAACACACACACTGTATATAAGATTTCAACTGCCATTATTCAATGTTATCTTTGTTATAATAAATTCAACTATTATTGAAACTGTGTGTTTATTTGCTTCCATATTCCTTGAAGTCACACAATCTCAAAGAATTCCAAGGTGCATATGAGTTATGTAATACGGGAAGTGATCATAATAATTTGGAATATACCATAATTTAGCTGTTTGGTAATTTATTATTAAGCACCAAAATTAATGGTATGATTCAATGAGACTGATTCAATGAAAACGATTCAATGAGACTGATTCAATGAAAACAATTCAATGGTATGATTCAATGAGACTGATTCAATGAAAACAATTCAATGAGACTGATTCAATGAGAATGACTCAATGGTATCATTCAATGAGAATGATTCAATGGTATGATTCAATTTAAATTAATGGTATTAATTTAATGAGACTGATTTAATGAGATTGATCACTTAATTACCAATTGCACCTACATCTATCTCATAGGAGATTTTAATGCCCGAGTCGGAGCTGATCACGAGTCTTGGCCGACTGTGCTTGGTCACCATGGCATTGGGAAGATAAGTGAGAATGGCCAGAGACTCTTAGAACTGTGCTGCTATCGTGGGCTGTGTATTACCAACACTTTCTTCCAAAACAAGACTTGCCACAAAGCATCCTGGAGACATCCAAGGTCAGGCCACTGGCATCAGCTGGATTTGGTCATAACTAAGTGCACCTCCCTCAACAGCGTGAGGAACACAAGGGCATACCACAGCACTGAGTGTGACATTGACCACTCACTCATTGTGTCAATGATGAGGCTTCGACCAAAGAAAATCCACCTCTTAAGGAAGAATGTCAACCAAAGATTGAACCTGCCACACTATCATCCCAGCCAAAAACCAAGAGTTCCTGGAATGCCTTGGAGAGTCAATGCCAAACATCCATGCACAAACTGCCACAGACAGATAGAACTCACTTCATAGTGCCATCTACAAACCTGCTGCCCAGACATATGGAAAGAAGCAGCAGAAGAATGCAGACTGGTTTGAGACAAATATCTTGCAACTGGACCCTGTCATCACTGCTAAGAGAGAAGCTCACCTTAACTACAAGTGTGATCCCAGTTAGAGGAACCTACTCGCGCTCAAGACAGCACGCAAGGAAGCCCATAGAACAGCCCGCCATTGTGCTAATGACTACTGGTGCCAGCTGTCAAACAACATCCAGCAAGCATCCGACACAGGTCACATCAGGGAGATGTATGATGGCATCAAGCAAGCCACTGGCAAGCCAACAAAGAAGACTGCTCCCTTGAAATTGAAGACTGGTGAAACCATCACTGACAAGACCAAACAAATGGAATGATGGGTTGAATACTATCTGGACCTATATTCCACTGAAAACTTGGTTAGCCAAAGAGCCTTAGATGCCACAGACAGCCTTCCTACAGCAAATGAACTGGATGCTGAACCCACATTAGAAGAACTTGGCAAAGCTATTGATACCCTGAAGAGTGGAAAAGCACCAGGAGAGGATGGAATTCCACCTGAGGTCATCAAATGCGGGAAACAAGTCCTGCTTGAGCCATTTCATGACCTGCTTCTTCTTTGCTGGAGAGAGGGCAAGGTACCCCAAGATATGCGCAATGCCAAGATCACCACCCTGTATAAGAATAAAGGGGACCGGAGTGACTGTAACAGCTACAGAGGTATCTCGCTGCTGAGCATCATTGGCAAAGTCTTCGCCAGAGTGGTACTCAGCCAACTGCAAGTTCTTGCAAACCGAATCTACCCTGAGTCTCAGTGCGCCTTCAGAGCTCAGAGATCTACAGTGGATATGATAGTCTCAGTATGACAGCTCCAAGAGAAGTGCCGGGAGCAGCAGATGTCACTGTATATCGCATTTGTTGACTTCAACAAAGCCTTCGATTTAGTGAGTAGAGACGGTCTCTTCCAGTTCCTGCGCAAGATCGGCTGCCCTCCCCAGTTACTCAGCATCATCGCTTCTTTCCACAATAATATGCTAGGAGTAGTGAGCTAGGATAGAGAAACCTCAGAGCCTTTTGCCATCAAAAGTGGAGTAAAACAAGGTTGCATCCTAGCACCAACTCTGTTTGGCATATTTTTCTCCATGCTGCTAAACTTTGCATTTAAAAACTCCACAGAGGGCATCCACCTGCACACAAGAAGTGACGGGAAGCTATTCAACATGGCCAGACTACGAGCAAGGACAAAAGGTCCACACTGTGCTCATCAGAGAACTGCTCTTTGCGGATGACTTAGCCCTGACTGCCCACTCTGAAGAAGACCTCCAACTCTTCATCAGTCAGTTCTCCACTGCGTGCAAGGATTTTGGTCTAATGATTAGTATCAAAAAGACAAAAGTTATAGGTCAGAATGTTCCATCACCTCCATCCATCTACATCAATGACCAAGTGCTCAAAGTGACCAGCAGCTTCACTTACCTGGGTTCCACTCTCAGCTGTAACCTGTCCCTTGACCACAAGCTGGACAAGTCTATTGTCAAGGCTGCAGGTGTCATGGCCAAACTCAACAAGGGAGTCTGGAGCAACAACCTCCTGACAAGCAACACCAAGGTCAAGGTTTACAAGGCCTGCATCCTGAGTACTCTCCTGTACATCAGCGAAATGTGGACTATGTATGCCAAGCAAGAAAATCATCTTGAAACCTTTCACTGCTGGAAGGCTAGTGGGGATAATGTTGGATTGTCGGCATCTGAGAATCTTCACAGACATGTTTCCATGCACTTTGGGATGAGAACCCTTCGATTGGTGCAGGAGTATGAGAGGACTTCCAGAAAACTGGCAGACTACAGAACCCACATGCGTTTCAACCTAAGATGTTGACAATCCAACATTATCCCCACTAGCCTACGCCTGTATTCAACCGTCAAAGGACACAGAGCTGAAATAATCCTCCAGAAAGCCCAGGAACAGCTGCTCAACGAGAGAGTGAGACAAGTACATTTCACCATCGATGCTCTCCAGAACAAGACTGAACTGTTGTTTGAAGAGTTGACAGTACTTCTTCTTGGTGAAGTTTTGGAACAAGTCTCTGTGTTCGCTGAGAAGGCACAGATTTCACAACATACCAAAGGCAAGGAACGACAGATGCGCAAATTTCAAACACTGCTGTTTAAAACCACCTCTTCCAGCAAGACAGAAGTGCTGACTTGGAGGAAGAAATCTGACCAGGCTACACAACCGGACATAGAACAGAAATGGGTGAAGAACTTATCCGACAGAGTACTCACCCAACCAGAGAAAGATGTTTTATCCAAGGGACTTAACTTTGCAGTTTCACCAGAGCGGATACCAGTGGTAGACCTCATCACAGCCAGAGTCAGCCATCAGAAACAACAATCTGACCAACACAGAGGCAGAACAACTTAGACTGAAGATATCAGCTGCTCTGTCCAGTGCGAAAGCACCTCCCTCCAACCTCACCAGCCAAGAAAGGAGGACTCTTACATTGCTTCAAAGAGACCTGTTAGGGTTTTGCTGGGAATCGAACCCAGGTCACTGGTGTAATGATCCAGCAAACCCCCACTAAGCCACCAGGGGAATGACCCAAGTGCAGAGGCGTGAGGCAGAAGTAGAAAGTAGCAAAAAACAGTTTATTCACAATATATACACTATTTACAATCCAGGGCAAAAACAAAAAGTATAATCCAAAATGCAAGACGCTCAGAAGATCGATCAAAAAAGAAAATCCAAAAGTTCTAACGAAAAGCATTACAGCACAAAGAGTCCCTGACTAGGGACCACACTGAAGAGGTATTTATACACAAACTAAATAGGACACAGGTGACACTAATGAGGACTAGGCAGGGCACAAGACACATGGAAAACAACAAACATAAAACACAGAAACAGTGGCGGCCTCTAGAGGCCAAAACAAACATGACAAGAAAAGCAATAACAGCGGCCTCTAGAGGCCAAGACAGTCCCCAGTCCTAACAGGACCCCCCCCCCCAAGGAGCGTCTCCTGATGTTCCCAGGGCGGTCTGGATGGGCCGAATGGAAGTCCCGACACAGTTCTTTATCTAAGACATCCCAAGCGGGAACCCAGCAGCGCTCCTCAGGGCCATAGCCCTCCCAGTCCACTAGATATTGAAGGCCCCCGCGGACCCGGCGGGAGTCCAGCAGGCGGCGCACGGTGAAAACAGTCTGACCCTGGAAGATGCGGGGGGGCGGGGGATTCCTAGGGGCATACGAGGATGTCAGTACGGGCCGCAACAGGGAAACGTGGAATGTGGGGTTGATCCTTAGAGTCCAGGGCAACTGGAGCCGGTAGGCGACAGGGTTCACCCTGCGCACCACCTTGAAGGGGCCAATGTAGCAAGGAGCAAGCTTGTGGTTCTCCACCCGCAGCGGAAGGTCCTTGGCGGACAGCCAAACCCGCTGCCCAGGGCGGAAAACGTGGGCAGGCTTTCTATGGCGGTTGGCCTGAGTCTGGTTGGCTCTGGAAGTCTGAATGAGAGTCCTCCTGACCTTGTTCCAGGTCTTGCGACACCGTCTGACATACTGGTTGACCGAGGGCACCCCAGCATCCTCCTCCTGTTCTAGCAACAAAGGTGGCTGGAACCCGAATTGGCACTGGAACGGCGACAACCTAGTGGCCGATGACTGCAGGGTGTTGTGGGCGTACTCCGCCCATGGCAGCCAGGTGCTCCATGATGTTGGGTTATCCTTCACCAGGCCTCGCAGGGTGGTTTCCAGGTCCTGGTTGAGCCTCTCTGTCTGACCATTGGACCGGGGATGGAACCCAGAGGAGAGGCTGGCAGTGGCCCCGATGAGCTTGCAGAACCCGTGCCATACTCGGGAGGAGAACTGGGGCCCCCGGTCTGAAACGATGTCCTGTGGGAGACCAAAAACTCGGAAGACATGAGTGAACATGAGTTTGACAGTTTCCAGGGCAGAAGGGAGCTTGCACAGTGGTATGAAGTGGCAGGCCTTAGAGAATCTGTCTACTATGACCAAAATGACAGTACTACCTTGTGAGTCTGGAAGGCCAATGATGAAGTCGACTGCCACATGGGACCAGGAACGCCGGGGAATAGGCAGAGGATGCAGGAGACCCTGGGGATGCTGTCGAGGGTTCTTGGTTCTGGTGCATACATCACAGGACAGGACAAATGACCTTACTTCCTTCTCCATGCTCGGCCACCAGAAGCGTCTTTTCAAGAAGTCCAGGGTCCTCCGAGCTCCCGGGTGGGCGGTGAGAGGGGAGGAGTGACCCCACTGGAGAACCTTGGCCTGGGCTTGTCGAGGGACATACAAGAGGCCCGGTGGCCCCGTCCCAGGACCGGGGTCCTGGCGTTGAGCTCGTTGGACGGCCTCCTTGACACCCCAGCGGACAGGGGCCACAATCCGGGACACAGGGATAATAGGTCCAACCTCACTCTCTCTGTTGGTGGCAGAGAACAGCCTGGAAAGCATGTCAGGTTTGGTGTTCTTAGAGCCGGGGTAGTAGTTCTCGATCCCCCACATCATACCGGGACTCCGTAGGGCTCAGGCGGTGGGAGAAGTATGCGCAGGGGTGCAGCTTCCCTTCCGAGCGTTGAGAGAGCACCGCGCCGACACCATTGTCCGAGGCGTCCACCTCCATGATGAATGGTTGGGAAGTGTCCGGGAGAACCAGAGTGGGTGCCGTGCAAAAGCGGTGCTTGAGGTCCTTGAACGCCTTTTCCGCCTGAGGGGACCAGACATAAGATCCACTGTTACCTTTGGTGAGATCCGATATGGGTGCAGCTACGGAACTGAAGTTCCTGACAAATTTGCGATAGAAGTTCGCGAATCCTAAGAACCGCTGGACCTCTTTAATGGACTTGGGAGTTGGCCTGTCCCGGATGGCCAGGGTCTTGGCTGGGTCCATTTGGAGTTGTCCCGTCCGCACAATAAAACCCAGGATGGAGACCTCGGGGACCTGAAACTCGCATTTCTGGGCTTTAGCAAACAGATTATTGTGTAGAAGTCTCTGGAGGACTTGGCGGACATGGTGGCAGTGCTCCTGTAAGGTCTTAGAAAATATCAGGATGTCGTCGAGGTAGACGAAAACGTATTGATTGATCATATCCCTCAAAACGGCGTTGATAAGGGCCTGAAAAACAGCTGGTGCATTGGTGAGTCCGAAGGGCATGACCTGGTACTCGTAGTGCCCTGACGGGGTGTTAAAGGTGGTCTTCCACTCGTCTCCTTGTCGGATACGGACGAGGTGGTATGCGTTCCGTAAGTCCAACTTGGTGAAGACGGTGGCGCCTTGGAGCAGGTAGAATGCTGTGGACATCAGCGGAAGGGGATAGCGGTTGCGCATGGTGATCTTGTTCAGGCCCCTATAGTCAATACACGGTCGGAGCCCCCCATCCTTCTTGCCGACAAAGAAGAAGCCGGCACCAGCAGGTGAAGTGGAGGGTCGAATGAACCCAGAGACCAGGGCTTCCTTGATGTATTCCTCCATGGCCTTGCGTTCTGGCTGAGAGAGGGAGAACAGTCGGCCCCGAGGAGTAGTCGTCCCAGGGAGCAAGTCGATGGCACAGTCATAGGCGCGATGCGGAGGAAGAACGGCGGCCCTGCTCTTGCTAAAAACCTCTTTCAGATCCCAGTACTCTGTGGGAACTTGAGATAACTCGGTGAGATCAGGAGGAGCAGACAAGAGGCATGGCATGCAGGGCCCCATTCCACAACCTGGCTTGTTACCCAGTCTATGCGCGGGTTGTGGCGGGTAAGCCAAGGAAGGCCTAGAATCACTGGGAACTCTGGTGAAAGAATAAGGTGCAGGGATATTTCTTCTTTGTGACCTTGAGACTGGAGAAAGACTGGAGAAGTAACTTGGGTGACTCTTCCATCACCTAAAGCTAGGCTATCCAGGGCAGACACAGACAGTGGGACTTCAAGAGGCACAGTCGGGACATTGATACTTTGGGCGAAGTGGATATCCATAAAGTTTCCAGCCGCCCCTGAGTCTAACAAGGCCTGGCAAGAGTGGACGGACTCACCCCAGGAGATGGAAACCGGGATGTAGATTCCTTGGCCAGGAAGTCCGGGAGAGAGGGTAGGCCCCGTCACAACCCTCCCTCGGCTGGACGGGGCGGTCCTTTTCCCGAGAGCTCGGGACATGATGCTCAGAAGTGACCAGGCTTGCCACAGTAGATGCAGCACTTGTCCCTCCTTCTGCGCTCCCTCTCAGATGCGGAGAGGCGAGTACGGCCCACTTGCATGGGTTCTGGACAGTCACTGGAGGAGGTAGACAGGCTCCATGTTGAGGCAGTGAGGCCGGGGAGACTCAGGACTTGGCGGCGTTCTCTAATCCTGTTGTCCAAACGAATGGCATGAGAAATCAGTGTTTCGAGGTCACTTGGGCATCCGATAGAGGCCAGACCGTCTTTGATGAGGTCAGACAGACCATGGTCAAAGGCTGAAACCAGGGCAGTCTCATTCCATCCACTTACTGCTGCGAGCTTCCGGAATGAGATGGCGTAGTCTGCAACACTTCCTCCTTGCCGGATGGACATGAGCTTTCTGGCTGCGTCTTTACTGATGTCTGCTTGATCGAAGACACAAAGCATCTCCTCTGTAAACAGCTGGAAATCAGAGCACTCGGGTCCCTGTCTCTGCCAGATGGCTGTTGCCCAAGCTCGTGCCTTACCAGCTAACAAGGTTATCACGAAGGCAATCTTGCGGCAATCCGTAGTGTAGGTGGTAGGCTGGAGCTCAAAAGGTGAGTTGGCACTGGGTAAGGAACTCCCGACACTCACTGTGCTTGCCGTCATACCTCTGTGGTGCAGGAAGGCTGGGTTCGCAAGGTGAAGGAGGCAGCATGGCAGGAGGCACTGGAGCAGGAGCGGATGGTGGAGCAGGAACAGAATCAGGCAGAGGAGATGGGGGCAGAGAAGTCAGCTGTGCCAGGGTTTTCCCAATGTGCTGAAGCAGTACCTCGTGGCAAGCAAGGGTCTCACGTTGGCTTGCAAGAGTCCGTCCATGAGTGTCCATGGTGGATCCAAGGCGTGTTAACGCAGCCATCATTCCCTGAAGGTTAGCCAGGTAGACAGTTGAAGAAGCCCCTGCTGAGTCAGTCAAGAGGGAGTCTTTCTGTTAGGGTTTTGCTGGGAATCGAACCCGGGTTGCTGGTGTAATGATCCAGCAAACCCCCACTAAGCCACCAGGGGAATGACTCAAGTGCAGAGGCATGAGGCGGAAGTAGAAAGTAGCAAAAAACAGTTTATTCACAATATATACACTATTTACAATCCAGGGCAAAAACAAAAAGTATAATCCAAAATGCAAGACGCTCAGAAGATTGATCAAAAAAGAAAATCCAAAAGTTCAAAGACCAAATAAGACAAAGGCAAAAAATGTAAACGCTCAGAAGATACCAAAGGTTAAGTGAAAAATCCAACAAGAAAACAAAAGGCCAAAAACACAAGGGCAAAAGCAAGGACACGGGACAGAGGTTCTAACGAAAAGCATTACAGCACAAAGACTCCGTGACTAGGGACCAAACTGAAGAGGTATTTATACACAAACTAAATAGGACACAGGTGACACTAATGAGGACTAGGCAGGGCACAAGACACATGGAAAACAACAAACATAAAACACAGAAACAGTGGCGGCCTCTAGAGGCCAAAACAAACATGACAAGAAAAGCAATAACAGTGGCCTCTAGAGGCCAAGACAGTCCCCAGTCCTAACAAGACCGGAACATCACCATCCTTCCTGCTGACAAAGGGAGATGCACAGTGGTGCTAAACACAGTGGACTACCTCTCAAAGATGACCAGTCTCCTCAGCGACACAACCACCTATGAAACCTTGAGGTGGGACCCCACCAGTTGTTACAAAAAGAAAGTTGTTAGCCGCTTGCAAGAACTAGAAAAGGACCAAGCCATCAACCGATCTTTGTACTACAGATTGTACCCTGGGGAAGCTGTTCCTCTCATATACGGACTCCAAGATTCACAAGGAAGGAGCTTCACTCAGACCTATCATCAGCAGTATAAACTCTGTCACCTATAACATTGCCAAACACCTAGCCACCATCCTGGCTCCACTTGTTGGTAACACGCCACATCACATCAAAAACTCCCAAGATTTTGCTACTAAAGTTGCAGACCTCAAACTAGACTCAGATGAAACCATGGCTTCCTATGATGTCACTTCTCTATTCACCTGCATTCCCACCACAGAAGCAGTCAAATATGTTAGAATACAACTCCTTCAAGACTTTACCTTACTGGGTAGAACGAACCTCACCATGGACCAGATTTGCACCCTGCTTGACCTCTGCCTGACCACCAACTATTTCCAGTTTAATGAAAGTTTCTACAGACAGAAGCATGGATGCACCATGGGCCCACCGGTGTCCCCTATTGTGGCCAATCTATACATGGAGGAAGTGGAACATAAAGCTTTGACCACTTTTTCAGGAGTTGCTCCCAGCCACTGGTTCAGATATGTGGATGACACCTGGGTTAAAATCAAAACCCATGAGGTGGAAGCCTTCTTTAAGCACATCAATGCAGTGGATATTAACACCAATTTCACCCGGGAGGACATCAGTGGGAATAATCTAGCCTTCTTGGATTGTGATGTACATATTAGCAGGGATGAGAATGAAAAATATTTAAAAAGTCTGAAAAAACAGGGCGGGGCCCATGGCCCAGGGGGGCGGGGCCCAGGGGTTCCAGGGGCTAATGATTTTTGGCTATTTATTTATTTATTTTCTTTATTATTAGACAGGGAGATTATTAGACAAGGAGATTATTATTAGACAGGGAGATTATTAGACAGGGAGACTATTATTAGACAGGGAGATTATTATTAGACAGGGAGATTATTAGACAGAGATTATTATTATTAGACAGGGAGATTATTAGACAGGGATATTATTATTAGACAGGGATATTATTAGACAGGGATATTATTAGACAGGGAGATTATTATTAGACATGGAGATTATTATTAGACAAGGATATTATTAGACAGGGAGATTATTATTAGACACGGAGATTATTATTAGACACGGAGATTATTATTAGACAGAGATATTATTAGACAGGGAGATTATTATTAGACAGGGAGATTATTAGACAGGGATATTATTATTAGACAGGGGGATTATTAGACAGGGATATTATTAGACAGGGAGATTATTATTAGACAGGGAGATTATTATTAGACAGGGAGATTATTATTATTAGACAGGGAGATTATTAGACAGGGATATTATTATTAGACAGGGAGATTATTAGACAGGGATATTATTAGACAGGGAGATTATTATTAGACAGGGAGACTATTATTAGACAGGGAGATTATTATTATTATTATTATTATTATTATTATTAGACAGGGAGATTATTAGACAGGGATATTATTATTAGACAGGGATATTATTAGACAGGGAGATTATTATTAGACAGGGAGATTATTATTAGACAAGGATATTATTAGACAGGGAGATTATTATTAGACATGGAGATTATTATTAGACAGGGAGATTATTATTAGACAGGGAGATTCTTTTGTGTAATCTGAGCTGAAGTGGGTTTTGTGCTTTGGTTTTTTGGGGCGCGCGCGTGCTCTCTCTGCCATGCCGATCCTGTAGGCTGCGCTGACTCAGCTGAAAACTCCAGTCCTCGAGAAAAGAGATAAAAGCCCGCCCACACTGAAAGCTGATTGGCTTATTTTGCTGAGTAACCCAATCAGGATGCTCTTTGTCTGGCATGCGCTACATGAACAAGCACACAGGCTCCCTTGCGCGCGCACATTCTAAGATGCATGATGCAGACCTTAATGTTGCGCGCACACGCTCAAAAACGATCATTTTGGTCTGAAAAAGTTGGAAATCCGCCGATCAGCGGAAAATTCTCATCCCTGTATTAGACAAGACAGAAGCCTTAGCATCGAGGTCTACCGGAAACCCCTACACACAGACTAGTACCTACTCTTCGACTCACACCACCCACTGGAACACAAATTGGGGGTCATTAGGACCTTGCAACACAGGGCTCAGAACATTCCTACAATGGTAGAGGGAAAAGAGAAGGAGCAGAATCACATCAAGAAAGCACTTCAGAACTGCGGGTATCCCAACTGGTCTTTCTTCAAGAGCAGAAAAAGGAACATAACGGACAAGGAGGATAACAGAAACAAACGCAAGAACATTGTCATTCCCTACATTTCTGGTCTATCTGAGGACCAGGAGGACCTTCTATAAACACAACATTCTGGTACATTTCAGACCCAGTAACACTCTGAAGCAGAAACTGGTCCACCCTAAGGACAGAATAGCCAGACACAAACAGGACGACGTAGTGTATGCAATTCAGTGCAGTGAGGAATGCACGGACTCGTATATTGTGGAAACAAAACAACCGCTTCACAGGCGCATGGCTCAACACAGGAGAGCCAGTTCCTCAGGCTAGGACTCTGCTGTCTGTCTTCATCTTAACAACAAAGGACACTCATTTCAGGATTGCAACGTACGCATTTTAGCCAGAGAGGATCTTTGGTATGAGCGAGGAGTTAAAGAAGACATTTTTGTCAGCCTGGAACGGCCATCACTGGCTAATGATGTCTAAGACATCATTTATCAGTCACCTACAATGCAGTCCTTGACACACTTCCCAGACAACTGAATGTACACCAAAACCCAGCTGTTTTCAGTGACTCACAGGAGGACAGAGAGAATCAACAATCCATTGATCACCCCAATGACTCTCTTGGCCGTTCACACCCAGCCCCCAGTGACCCACGCCAACAGGATGACTCAACGACACCTTAGGATTGCTTTTCATCCATGAGAGGATAAATACCTGATACTCCCTATTAGTCAGACAGAACTGAAGAAGCCTTTCGGATGAGAGATGAAACGTCTTCAAGAATCTTCAAGCAAGTCCAGTTGCTCTCTTTTACCACCCACAGTTTGCTTTACATGGATTGATTTTAAACCTAGTTCCTTTAATAAATCTTTTGTGTTGAATATATATCTTGGCAAAGTCTCCCCTTTATGTTGCCCCACCAAGAGCCAGGTGGATGCAACAACTTTAAATAAAAAAAGGTATGTGTCCTTAAATAAATAGAAAAATGTAATCATTGAGAAATTGCTGTAGTATCAGAGGAGGAAAACACTTGGGGATGTGCTGTTATAGGAGAATAATGTTGTCATTCTGTTTACTATAGCGGTACCAGTGTTTTTCCCTAACATTATGAAAGAAATTAGTGATTTAATCATTGGTTTTGACCAGACTTTCAAAAAATTTCTTCTAGGAAGTGACTTGTAAGACTTTTCCTTCAAGTGGTGTCCTAATCCTGCCTTCTAAATAGGACAGATTTTTTTCTCTCTTCCCAAAAATTCAACCTACCTATACAGCCTCTTTCCAAATGAAATGCTAGAGTGACAATATTTTTAAGCATCCATTAGAAATCTCTTATTAGCTGGTGTAATATTTCAGTGATACAAACCATTAGACTGTGGCAATCGAAGATCCTCAGTGCATTAGTATGACCTCCAGCTGCTATTATATGATCTTGACCCAACCATTTACATGTGTACATCTGTGATTAGGTAAAGAGAGGAACACCAGTCAGTCATAATGTGGGTGTGGCCTGTCATAATGTGGGTGTGTTTGTGCTCACCATGCTGTCTCCGTATGGGTCTGGGGGAACACTGGTCACTTTCCCACCTGAACTGTAATCCCACATCTAAATTTAATGAATAATACATTTAAAATAGACATAATTTGTAGCTTTTTTGTAGTTGATTTTAAAAAAGTTGTATATTTTAGTTAAATGTGCCAATTCAAAACTAGGTCATGTGACATCACCAATACAGTCTACTGACTGTTAGCCACTGTTAGCAGAAAACGTGTTCGGATGACTCAATAGTTGTTATTGTATCGTTAGCTAGTTTACTAGACAGCTTGTTTTCTGACTAGACATCAGACTGATGAAGGTTAACTTGGCTAACAATTTAGCAGTGTAATGCATTAGCATTGCTGTAATTACAGAGCTTTTTTTTTTTTACCTCAGAAAGATACTTCAAGAAAAAAAAATGATTTTGTGGGCATGTCTTTTAATCTTTTTTTTCTTTTTAGATTTTTGAGTAAATTGCTTGCATTCTCTTAAACTGTAGTATGAAGTTTCTTCACCGCATTTCTCTATCCTTCTCTATCCTTCAAGTTGCTTGCCAGAGACACCAGTATCTTTCTCCAAGAGTGTTTTGACAGTAACATAGGGCCTCCCAACTCGTCTTTCACATTCAGGGCACCATAAAAGGAGTTGACCAGCAGGTTCGTCATGTCTGGAAACATGACCAGCAAGAGCCATTCTTCTTTGCCAAATTATGATTGAGATATATCTGCCATACAGTTCCATGAAGAATTTCCTCTACAAACCTGATAAACCACACTGACTAGAGTGTAAACACAGTTAACCATACTAATACATTTTATTCACATTTTTTCTATATTCAGGACCAAAATTCTCTACATCCTACAATTATGAAATACACATTCATTCCAAATCTCTACATATTGTAGGGTAATTTCTGAAAACGTTGATTATTGTTTGAGTTTATACTGTTTCTTATCAGTTCCGCAATAGATTGGTGAACACTGTGGAACACCCCTGCACACATAGGAATCAGCATAGTAAACTAAGTCATGTGAGCTGGGAGTCAGAATTCCCTAGTTCAAATCCTGACCGACAGTGCCTTGCAAAAGTATTCATACCCCTTGGACTTTTTCAAGTTTTTCCACCTTACAACCACAAACTTAATTTTTATTGAGATTTTATGTGATAGACCAACACAGAGTAGCACATAATTATGAAGTGAAACGAAAATGATAAATGAGACAAAAATATTATACTTGGTCATTTATTTATTGAGAAAAATTACATATCTGTGAGTGGCAAAAGTATGTGAATCTCAGAACAGGCCTAGTTAATTTCTGACAATCCAGAGCCAAGGCCAGGGAGCAGACGAACAGGCTAAACTGACTGTCTGCTAGCTGCACAGAGTCGTCACTCAGGGCCCACTACATCGAGACTGTGTCTGTTCCCCGAGCTCAACAAAAAGGTAGAAATTTTCAGAGAGTTTGTTCCAGTAACCTAATCAATATAAAATTAGATCAGACTGACTGTACAGCTGCTGCCAGCACCTTTGATCTAAAGGTGGGGCTATTAAATATTAGATCTCTTACAGCTAAAGCGCTAATGGTTAATGAACTCATTACTGATCAGGAGTTTAATGTACTGTGTTTAACAGAAACATGGATTAAGCCAAATGAATATATAGCATTAAATGAAGCGAGTCCTCCTGGATACAGTTATATACACCAGCCTCGTCTAACTGGCAGAGGAGGAGGCGTCGCCGTTATTTATAACGATTATCTAGGTATAACACAAAAACCTGGTTATAAATTTAATACATTTGAAGTTCTTCATACTCGTATAATGTATGTAGCCTCGAAAAATAAGTCTACCCAGTTAATTCCATTGCTTATTATTTACAGGCCCCCGGGGCCATATTCTGAGTTTCTTTCTGAATTTGCAGATTTTATCTCAGATCTGGTTATTTCCTTAGACAAAGCTTTAGTTGTCGGAGATTTTAATATTCACTTCGATAACCCAGAAGACCCTTTAAAAACAGCGTTTGTGTCCATCTTAGATTCAGTCGGGATTAAGCAGAAGTCATAGGACCGACCCATAATGGTGGTCACACCCTTGATCTAATACTAACATTCAGATTAAACGTAGATAATATAGTCATACTTCCACAGTCTGAAGTTATCTCAGATCATTGTCTCATCTCATTCAAGATATGTCTGAGTAATAATATAGGCACCTCACCATGCTACTGTATTAAACGTACTTTCACATCAACTACTGCACAGAGCTTTATAAATGATCTCCCAGAGCTGTCAACTTTGATTGGGTCACTGTCAGCCCCTGCAGAACTTGATCAGGCAACTGAATGCTTAGAGTCAACATTCCGCCATACTTTAGATAATGTAGCTCCTCTAAAAAGGAAAATGGTCAGAGACAAAAAATTAGCACCCTGGTATAATGATGACACTCGCACATTAAAACAGACCACTCGAAAATTGGAACGTAAATGGCGTCAAACAAAATTGGTAGTGTTCAAATTAGCTTGGAAGGAGAGCTTCCTGAAGTATAGAAAAGCCCTTAGTGCTGCGAGATCAACATATTTCTCCTCCCTAATAGAAGATAACAAAAATAATCCTAGATTCCTATTTAATACTGTAGCAAAATTAACCAGGAATAAGTCCACTTTCAACACATGCACACCTGCAGTATGTAGTAGCAACGACTTCATGAATTTTTTTAATGACAAAATTGAGAATATCCGACAAAAAATTCAAACTACTAATTTAAGGTTAGACAATGAAAGTGACCTTGTAGTTAACAATATAACTGTATCAGATCATCAGTTAGAATGTTTTATTCCCCTAAAAGAAACTGAATTACTTTCATTAATCTCTACATCAAAAGCCTCAACTTGCGTACTAGATCCCTTACCGACACATCTATTCAAACAGATAATGCCTGGAGTAATTGAACCGCTTCTAAAAATAATAAATTCTTCTCTTATGATTGGCTATGTACCCAAATCCTTTAAACTAGCAGTTATCAAACCCGTGATTAAAAAACCTGACCTTGATCCCTGTCAGCTGTCCAATTATCGGCCAATATCAAACCTCCCCTTTATCTCCAAGATCCTTGAAAAAGCTGTGGCACAGCAGTTATGCTCATATTTACATAGGAATAACATCCATGAAATGTATCAGTCAGGATTTAGACCTCATCATAGCACAGAGACAGCACTGGTTAAAGTAGTAAACGACCTACTGTTGGCGTCTGATCAGGGCTGTGTCTCGCTACTTGTGTTGCTTGACCTTAGTGCAGCATTTGATACCATTGATCATTCCATTCTTCTGGATAGACTAGAAAATGTTGTGGGAGTTAAGGGAATGGCCCTCTCCTGGCTCAGGTCTTATCTAACTGATCGTTATCAGTATGTTGATATAAATGGTGATATTTCTAGACGTACCAAGGTAAAGTTTGGTGTTCCACAAGGTTCTGTCTTGGGTCCACTGCTTTTTTCTCTATATATGTTACCTCTGGGCGATATTATTCATAAACATTGTATTAGTTTCCACTGTTATGCTGATGACACACAGTTGTATGTCTCTGCAAAACCTGATGAGAGACACCAGCTTAATAGAATTGAGGAATGTGTTAAGGACATTAGACACTGGATGCTTATTAATTTCCTTCTACTTAACTCTGACAAGACTGAAGTACTTGTGCTAGGACCACATGCAGCTAGAAGTAACTTTTCTGATTACACAGTGACTATGGATGGCCTTTCTGTTTCTTCACGTGCAGCAGTAAAAGACCTCAGAGTGATTATTGACCCCAGTCTTTCATTCGAAACTTACATTGATAACATCACCCGGATAGCTTTCTTTCATCTCAGAAATATTGCAAAGATAAGAAATTTAATGTCATTGCATGATGCAGAAAAACTAGTCCATGCTTTCGTTACCTCCAGGTTGGATTATTGTAATGCCTTACTGTCTGGATGTTCCAATAAGTGCATGTGGCAGCGGGGGCGTGGTCAAGCGCCGGTCTGTGACGGGAGGGCGGAGTTGGGGAAGGTAAGTGGCAGAATCGCTACACCTGAGTGTAATTAACCTGTGTTTTGTGTGTGTTTTTCCCAGTAAACCGCGCCCTACTTAAGGAGGAGCGCGAGAGCAGAGGAGACGCTCCCCCGAACGAGACGCCAGTTGTGTGTGTGCGTCTATGATCGCATGTTAGACTGAAAAGTGTAACAATAAAAGCGCCTTATGAACTTGAACTCTGTCCTGCCGTCTTCTGTGCTCCACCCACACGTTAAACTCCCTACAGTGGTGCCGAAACCCGGGAAGGTGGAGCACCTGTCCTGCAGCCCCATGGAATCCTCCCCGTTCGCGGACTTGGTCCACGCCCTCGCCACGGCTCAGCACAGCCAGCACCAGGCACTCGTCACGCTCCGTAAGGAGCAGGAGCGCCACTTTGAAACCCTGGTGCTGGCTCAACAGGAAGACCGAGAGGCGTTCCGGCGCCTCCTCGCGTCGGCGGGGTCCAGCAGCGCCCCGGCCTCGGGCCCATCTCCCCTCACCTTGACCAAGATGGGCCCGCAGGACGACCCCGAGGCTTTCATCGCGTTGTTCGAGCAGGTCGCCGAAGCCTCGGGGTGGCCAATGGAGCAGCGCGCGGCGCGCCTCCTCCCCCTCCTGACGGGAGAGGCGCAGTTAGCCGCACTACAGCTCCCCGCCGACCGCCGGCTGGCCTACGCTGACCTTCGCCGGGCTGTCCTCCAGCGCGAGGGGCGAACGCCGGAGCAGCAGCGCCAGCGCTTCCACACGCTGCGAATGGAGGAAGTCGGCAGCCCGTTCGCGTTCGGCCAGCAGCTCCGGGACGCCTGCTGGCGGTGGCTGAGGGCCGAAGATCGCGACGCCAAGGGGATCATCGACCAGGTGGCGCTGGAACAGTTCATCGCCCGCCTACCCGCCGGAACCGCGGAGTGGGTCCAGTGCCACCGCCCGGCGTCGCTGGATCAGGCCGTGGGACTGGCGGAGGATCATCTGGCGGCTGTCCCGGCAGCAGGACAACGGAGGACGTCGTCTTCTCTCTCCTCTTCTCTCTCTCTCTTCCCCCTCCTCCTGTGTCCCGTCCTCGCCCCATTCCCCCACCACGGAGGCGGGGGCCGGCTCCACCCCAGCCGGCCCGCTGCACCCGTGGTGCCCTCCCGTTTCTCCCTTCTGTGTCTGTCTCTCCCCCCCCCTCAGGTGAGTGACCCTCAAACCACCGGTGCAGAGGGAAAGCCCGGGCCGGTTTGCTGGCGCTGCGGGGAGCCGGGCCACCTTCAACAGCAGTGCACGGCAATGGAAGTGGGCGCGGTGGTTCAGATCCCCGACGCGCCAGAGGCCGCCCTCGATCGGGCCGGAGCGTATCGCATACCAGTGAGTATCCAAGGGGCTACATATCAGGCGTTGGTGGATTCTGGTTGTAATCAGACCTCAATTCGCCAAAGCCTGGTTCAAAACGAGGCATTGGGGGGAGCACAAGGGGTGAAGGTGTTATGTGTGCACGGGGATGTTCACAGCTACCCTTTGGTGTCGGTCCACATTATTTTTAGAGGGGAAAATTTTATAGTGAAGGCGGCGGTTAATCCCCGCCTTACCCACTCTCTAATTTTGGGGACTGATTGGCCGGGATTTCGGGGTTTAATGACACGCCTAGTCGAGAGTGGGTCCTGCCATTTGACAGGGGGAGGTCCCGGTGTCGCTTTGGCGGGAGCAGCTGTCACAGAGCCGTCTACGTCATCTCCGCGTCAGAGTGAGGAGCCGCCGGCTCCTCCTCTCTTTATTGGGGAATCCCTCGCGGATTTCCCATTAGAGCAGTCGCGAGACGAGACTCTGCGGCATGCGTTTGACCAAGTGAGAGTAATCGATGATCAAACGCTCCAGCCGAACGCCACCCCGTCCTTTCCCTACTTTGCGAATATGAAGGGTAGATTATACCGAGTGACGCAGGACGCTCAAACTGAAGGGCGAGTCACGCAGCTTTTAATTCCGAAGAGCCGCCGGGAATTGGTATTCCAGGCGGCTCACTTTAATCCCATGGCTGGACACTTGGGGCAGGATAAAACACTAGCCCGAACAATGGCCCAATTCTATTGGCCGGGGATTCGCGGCGATGTCCGTAGGTGGTGTACGGCATGCCGCGAATGCCAGTTAGTAAACCCAGCGGCCATTCCAAAAGCGCCTTTGCGCCCTCTACCGTTAATCGAGACCCCATTTGAGAGAATTGGGATGGATCTCGTCGGGCCATTAGATCGGTCAACACGAGGGTACCGCTTTATATTAGTTCTGATGGACTATGCAACGCGATACCCGGAAGCAGTGCCTCTGCGCAATATCTCAGCACGCAGGATTGCAGAGGCTCTCTTCCGCGTCATCTCCCAAGTTGGAATCCCGAAAGAGATTCTGACTGATCAAGGCACTACGTTTATGTCACGAACACTGCGCGAACTGTATGAGTTATTGGGGATTAAGCCGATCCGCACCAGCGTGTATCACCCACAAACGGACGGTTTAGTGGAACGATTCAACCGCACCCTCAAAAATATCATTAAGAAATTCGTAAGTGAGGACGCATGTAAGTGGGATAAGTGGCTCGAACCCTTGCTGTTCTCAGTGCGAGAGGTCCCCCAAGCCTCCACGGGGTTCTCCCCGTTCGAATTATTATATGGGCGTAAGCCGCGAGGCATCCTGGACGTGCTGCGGGAAAATTGGGAGGAGGGATCTTCGCAAAGTAAGAACGAAATTCAGTACGTTATGGACCTGCGCGCAAAACTCCACACGCTCACCCACCTAACTCAGGAGAATTTGAGGCAAGCCCAGGAACGGCAAGCCCGCCTGTACAACAAGGGTACGCGCCTTAGAGAGTTCACACCGGGAGATAAGGTACTCGTACTGTTGCCCACGTTGAGCTCCAAATTGATCGCCAAGTGGCAAGGACCCTTCGAGGTCACACGGCGAGTCGGGACGTCGACTATGAGGTGAGGCGAACGGACAGGGGTGGGGCGCTACAGATTTACCACCTCAATCTGCTTAAACTCTGGAACAAGGAGGTCCCCGTGGCGTTGGTGTCGGTGGTTCCGGAGAAGGCGGAGCTGGGGCCGGAGGTTCAAAAGGGAACATTGGCATCACGTACCTCTCCGGTCCCCTGTGGAGACCACCTCTCCCCGACCCAACTCACGGAGGTCGCCCAGTTGCGGGCCGAGTTTTTGGATGTGTTCTCGCCCCTGCCCGGTCGCACTAACCTCATAGAGCACCACATCAAGACGCCCCCGGGGGTGGTAGTGCGTAGCCGCCCTTACAGGCTACCCGAACACAAAAAAAAGGTGGTTCGGGAAGAACTTCAGGCCATGCTCGAAATGGGCATCGTCGAGGAGTCCCACAGTGACTGGAGCAGCCCGGTGGTCTTGGTACCCAAGGCCGACGGGTCGGTCCGGTTTTGTGTGGACTATAGGAAAGTCAACGCGGTGTCTAAATTTGACGCGTACCCAATGCCTCGTATTGACGAGCTGCTTGATCGACTAGGCACGGCTCGCTTTTATTCGACGCTGGATTTGACGAAGGGATATTGGCAGATCCCCTTGACTCCACTATCCCAAGAAAAAATGGCCTTTTCCACACCGTTTGGCTTACACCAGTTCATCACACTTCCGTTTGGGCTGTTTGGGGCGCCCGCTACGTTTCAGCGGCTGATGGACCGGGTCCTCCGGCCCCACGCCACCTATGCAGCCACTTACTTAGATGACATCATCATTTATAGTAATGACTGGCAGCGGCACCTGCAACACCTGAGGGCCGTCCTTAGGTCGCTGAGGCGGGCGGGGCTCACTGCCAACCTGAAGAAGTGTGCGATTGGGCGGGTGGAAGTACGGTATCTGGGCTTCCACTTGGGTAACGGGCAGGTGCGTCCCCAAATTAATAAGACAGCAGCGATTGCGGCCTGCCCGAGGCCCAAGACCAAAAAGGGGGTGAGACAGTTCCTGGGGCTGGCTGGCTATTATCATAGGTTTATACCTAATTATTCGGACGTCACCAGCCCGCTGAGTGACCTCACTAAAAACGGGGAGCCAGATCCGGTCCAGTGGACGGAGCAGTGCCAGCGGGTTTTCTCTGAGGTAAAGGCTGCACTGTGTGGGGGGCCACTTTTACACTCCCCTGACTTCTCTCTCCCCTTTTTGTTACAGACGGATGCATCGGACAGAGGGCTGGGGGCCGTTTTGTCCCAGCAGGTGGGGGGAGAGGACCGCCCAGTGTTATACATCAGCCGAAAGCTGTCAGTGCGTGAGGGGCGCTACAGCACCATTGAGAAAGAGTGCCTGGCGATCAAGTGGGCGGTCCTCGCCCTCCGTTACTACCTGCTGGGGCGCTCTTTCACCCTCTGTTCAGACCACGCGCCCCTCCAGTGGCTCCACCGCATGAAGGATGCCAACGCGTGGATCACCCGTTGGTATCTGGCACTCCAACCTTTCAACTTCAAGGTGGTCCACAGGCCGGGGGCGCAGATGGTCGTGGCGGACTTCCTCTCCCGTCAAGGGGGGGGGGGGGGGGGGGAGTCGGCTGCGGGCCGGACGGGCGCCTGGCCTGAGTTGGGCGGTGGGGGTATGTGGCAGCGGGGGCGTGGTCAAGCGCCGGTCTGTGACGGGAGGGCGGAGTTGGGGAAGGTAAGTGGCAGAATCGCTACACCTGAGTGTAATTAACCTGTGTTTTGTGTGTGTTCTCCCCAGTAAACCGTGCCCTACTTAAGGAGGAGAGCGAGAGCAGAGGAGACGCTCCCCCAAACGAGACGCCAGTTGTGTGTGTGTGCGTCATCGCATGTTAGACTGAAAAGTGTAACAATAAAAGCGCCTTATGAACTTGAACTCTGTCCTGAGGAATTTTAGCCCATTCCTCCAAACAGAACAGCTTCTCCTGATGGTGGACTCTGGGATGTTGGTGGGTTTCCTCACACAAACTGCTCGCTTCAGGTCCTTCCACAACATTTCTATTGGATTAAGGTCAGAACTTTGACTTGGCCATTTCAAAACATAAACTTTTATTCTTCTTTAAAGGTCCCCTTGATTCATTTTTTCATTAATTGTGCGGTGGTCTCTAGTATGAATGAATGCCCTGTGAGCCGGTTTTTGTGAAAAAAATGCTGTGGTTCTCCTGTTTCAGGCTGTTCTAGTTTGGTGGAGGAGTGGGTGGCAGGAGAACAGGATTTCAGCTCTTACTCATTAATATTCATGATATGTAAACGTGTTACCTCTGATTGGCTAACAGCACTGTGACGCTACCTCCAGTGGGTCAGAACAAGCGGATGTGGGTGTCTTTGTAAAAACTGTTTCGATTGGCTATTATGGTCTCGACATCGAAGTTTTGACCAATAACAATGTAGATGTGGCAGCGGGGGCGTGGCCGAGCGTCGGTCTGTGAATGGAGGGCGGAGTCAGGGAAGGTAAGTGGCAGAATCACTGCACCCGATAGGAATTAACATGTGTCTGTGTGTCTTCCCCAGTGACCGCGCCCTATAAGAGGAGAGGGAGAGCAGAGGAAGGGAGCTCTCTCCCCAACCAGAATGCTTGTGTGTGTGTGTGTGTGTGTGTGTGTGAGTGAGACTGGGAGAGTGTTAAGTAAAAGCTGAAAAGCTAAAATAAAAAGAGTTTTTGAGAACTCAGTTCTGGCCTGCCGTGCTTATGTGCTCCACCCACCACAGAGTCTTCCTACAGTAGATAACACAAATTTTACATCGCATTCAACGAGATTTAAACGAGACTAAAGCTGGCGACTTACAAATAATGTGTAAACATCGTTGGAGTTAATAAAGTTTGAACAGCATGAAGGAACATACCCCAACCCCCCGAAATTAATAAAAAAAAATTCTCTACAGATTTGGCATAATATAAAAGGTCTTTTTTTACTCAGAAAAAGCAGAAATCCGCCGAAAAGCGGAAAACTCTCATCCCTGCCTAACTTGTGACCATGTCATGCATGCTAACGTGAAGAATATGAACATGCTATTTTGTAACAAAAACCTTCGAACAAAAAGTTCATGTTTTACTTACAGCTTGTGAGCTGGTGGTCAATCGTCTTGATGGTACAGATCCATTAAAAACAACCTCGAAGCAAAACCACTACTGAAGGCACCAAAGTTTGAAAAGTCACTGTGGTTGAAATGATCAGAACACAGTACTAACGTTGCATTATACTTCGCTGGTGGTGTTCCGTAGATAAATTCTAGCCATTTCTTCTTCACCTCTTCTATCCAGGGCAAGAAATGCAACGTTGATGTGTTATTGCCACAGATAATACGGGCACGAACTTGTCCAGACATGTTTTCAGCTTGCTGTTACATACTCTTCCTTAAATAACACAGGCACAAACTTGTCCAGACATGTTTTCAACTTGCTGTTACGTCCTCTTCATTAAATAACACAGGCACGAACTTGTTCAGACATGTTTTCAACTTGCTGTTAGGTCCTCTTCGTTAGCTACTGACGAGATGGGCTCTGCTATCTCTCCTCGCGCTTAAATCCAAACTTTCTTCCCACGGGCGGTTGCAAGCCAAGGTGGGCGAGGCCACGAATACTAATTTTCAAAGTGACGTAACTTCGTATGGCTTTTTCTGATCCGCTCGTTTTTCCGACTATTTTCTTTCATAAGCTAATACAAGGAATGGGAGTAGAATTACAGTTTCACATGCAGCATGCATATGCAACTCGGAGTGAACCATGGTATTTCAAAAAGAGCCAGTATTAAACGTTTTTGGTGGAAGAGCACCTTTAACCATTCTTTGGTAGAATGACTTGTGTGCTTAGGGTCACTGTCTTGCTGCATGACCCACCTTCTCTTGAGATTCAGTTCATGGACAGATGTCCTGACATTTCCCTTTAGAATTCACTAGAATAATTCAGAATTCATTGTCCCATCAATGATGGCAAGCTGTCCTGGCCCAGATGCAGCAAAACAGGCCCAAACCATGACACTACCACCACCATGTTTCACAGATGGGATAAGATTCTTCTGCTGGAATGCAGTGTTTTCCTTTCTCCAAACATAACGCTTCTCATTTAAACCAAAAAGTTCTATTTTAGTCTCATCTGTCCACAAAACATTTTTCCAATAGCCTTCTGGCTTGTCCATGTGATCTTTAGCAAACTGCAGACAAGCAGCAATGTTCTTTATGAAAAGCTTTCTTCTTGCAACCCTGCCATGCACACCATTGTTGTTCAGTGTTCTCCTGATGGTGGACTCATGAACATTAAAATTAGCCAATGTGAGAGAGGCCTTCAGTTGCTTAGAAGTTACCCTGGGGTCCTTTGTGACCTCGCCGACTATTACACGCCTTGCTCTTGGCGTGATCTTTGTTGGTCAACCACTCCTGGGGAGGGTAACAATGGTCTTGAATTTCCTCCATTTGTACATAATCTGCCTGACTGTGGATTGGTGGAGTCCAAATTCTTTAGAGATGGTTTTGTAACCTTTTCCAGTCTGATGAGCATCAACAACGCTCTTTCTGAGGTCCTCAGAAATCTCCTTTGTTGGTGCCATGATACACTTCCACAAACATGTCTTGTGAAGATCAGACTTTGATAGATTCATACATGTCAAGTTATATGGTTTCCCTGTATTTTGTATGGGAAAATGCAATTTTTTGGCTAATATAGCATATACTGATTTTCATACGGGAAAATTACGTTTTGTATCAGAGATTTTTTCTGTTACTCTGAGAATTTTCTTAGCATCAACCATTTATTTTTTCAAACACGCATGCCCAATGAAACAGAACTATTTTCGATTTATGTGGTTTTATAGTTGCACGTGGTTTTCTCGGTCATTTAAGTACATCGGCTCGGACTGCCCAGACTTCTGTGACGGCTGCAGAAGTTATGTTCTGCCAATTTCTCATGGAACACAACATCCCCCCGACTATGACAGACCATTTATCGCAGCTAGCAAAAAAAAATGTTTCCTGAATCAAAGACTGCACAGGTAAGCATTTTTTTTTTCAAGTTTTTACTGTTTGCATGTAGGAAAGCTTCCTCCATTATGATGATAATCTAGGGAGGCGATACTGGGAGTTGCCGTTTATACAACAGCAACTGTAGTTACTCAGCGATTTCTGGTTTCGCTTCCCGAAACATTTTAATTGCTGATAGACATTATATGTAGACACAGATGACCAACACTCGTTACTACTATCAGTCGTCAGTAAACTGGAAAAGTATTGAATGAAGAGTAATGGTGGTAACGATCATTGGTAACCTGTCTCTAATGGCCCTTTTCCACTACCCTTTTTCAGCTCACTTCAGCTCGCTTCAGCTCACTTCAGCCCGACACGGCTCGCGTTTCGACTACCAAAAAACAGCACGACTCAGCTCGCTTCAGCCCTGCTTAGCCCCTAAAACTCGCACCGTTTTGGAGTGGGGCTGAAGCGAGCTAAAGCGAGCCGAGTGAGGCTGGGGGTGTGAGCAGACACTCCCCTGTGCACTGATTGGTGAGGAGGAGTGTCCTCACATGCCCACACACGCCCCACGAGCACGCTGGGATCTGTAAACACCGCAAACCCGGAAGAAGAAGAATTACGAGAATTTCTGAAGCCTTATGCGCCTCACCTCATCTATACGCTCTTGCCAGTATCTGTTGGCGTTGTCGGTGACAACAAGCCACAGCACCAAGACCAGCAACACTAACGACTCCATGTCCTCCATGTTTATTGTTTACTATTTGGGTCGTGAGACTACCGCTTAAAAGCTCACTGATGTCACTGTTTGCGCTGCTTAACGACATCACGTGACATCCACCCACTTTCGCTAACTCCACCCAATGTGTCCACCCACTTCCAGCCAGCACGGTTCAGCGCGGTTGTAGTCGAAATGCAACTCCAACAGCCCCGCTCAGCTCGACTCAGAACAGCACGGCTCAGCCGCGTTTGTAGTGGAAAAGCGGCATAAAATGTGTAGTAGGGGATGGATGTCATGCTCCGCCCCGGACATCCACTCCGGAGATTATGGATCTCTCAAGCCAGCGCCGATCCAGATCCGGGACAGGAATTCCTTCTCCCCTGAACTCACTTCCTGGTTTTCACTCTGTGTATAAATTGGACGTTCTCAGACTCTGTTTTTGCCAGAATGTCTTGTTTGTTGTTCCTAGTCGTTTCTGTGCCTTAATGCTTTTTCATGGTTTTTCCTCTCCAGTGTTTTTCCCTTGTTCATGGTTTTTTGCACTAGCTTTTTCTCATTTATGGTTTTTTTGCACTAGCATTTTTTTCTTGTTCATAGTTTTTTGCACTAGCTTTTTCTCATTTATGGTTTTTTTGCACTAGCATTTTTTTCTTGTTCATGGTTTTTTGCACTAGTGTTTTTCTTGTCCTTGTCTGCCTCGTTTGTTTTGTCAAGTTTTTGTCTCCTTTTTTTACATGGACTATTTTTGCTACTTTTTTCCTGGATTAAAACCACCTCATTTATTGGATTACTGTCTGAGTCGTGTTCTGCTTTTGGATCCTATTTCACCACACCTCCACCACCCCAAACAATGGAAGCAATACACCATCTACATGTTTGCAATACTCTGATTTTCTTTTATTGACCAGGAAAATAATAGATGTATATTGGGGAAAGGTCTTTGATGTAAAAACTGCTCTGGGTGTTGCCAGTTTCCAATGCTGAAACAACTTTTTACTGCTTTGCTGTGCCTCCCACATAGAAATGCAGATAGTGAGAGGGCTTTTTCATTGGTTAGGAAAATTCATACTGAGTACAGAAAAACTATGGCTGCAGACACATTAACTGCATATCTGTGTCTGTGTGTGTGTGTGTGAGTGTGTGTGTATACTGTGCAATACACTTTTCACTGGATTTCTCACTGTGAAAACTGATAAGTCTGTTCTTGTTCACTGTAATCCCTGTGTGTGTGTGTGTGTGTGTGTGTGTGTGTGTGTGGTGTGTGTGTGTGTGTGTGTGTGTGTGTGTGTGTGTGTGTGTGTGTGTGTGTGATGTGTGTGGGTGGGTTTTTTGACTGAGTAATACTTTCTTCACTGGACTTTTTACTGTTACAATTGAGAAGCATCCCCCCTATCATGGCTGACACTTGCTATTTGTTTACTTGTTATTTGTTCACTTAATGTTTTACTTTAATATCTCTCTTTGCACCATACTAGAAGTTTTTGCTCTTTGTTGAATTAGAGTAATTTAGTGTTGATTTAGTGTAATTTAGTGTAATGTTGATCTAGTGTAATTTCTTCCCTCTCTGTATCTTAATATGTTTTTTTTTTTTTTGTATTTTTGTATAAGCTACTTGACACTTTAATTTCCCTCTAGGGATCAATAAAGTTACTCTACTCTACTACTCTATATCTGCAAATTAAAATGAACTGTGATGAGGAGTGCTACAACTGCTACCCAAGCAGTGATATTATAGCTATTGTCAAATCTGCAACATCTTTGTACAACAAAGAACACTCCAAAAAGGAATAAGATTTAAATTCTTGTTATAAATTACTGGGAAGATTTTCAGTTTAACTTCATAATTTATTCATATTTTCAATTATCCTTGTTTACATAATATACTTGATGTGGTTCAGTCATCTTTAGTTGGATCTAACACTGCTTGAGGTGTCAACACTTTTTTCTCAAATGGAACTTTTACTAACCTTCATTTACTGTTTGGCATGATTATATATAATTTATTACATGTAACCTACTATTTTAATTAGCATACCTACTTAGTACTGCTGTTATATTTCAAGTAATTTTCTTTGGTGGAATGTAATATTGTAGGCGATGTCAACACTTGTCAAATAGAACTTTGTGTAATTTTTATGAACTATTTAATATTAATACATTTTATTTGCAAAATTTACATCAATAATTCTGGTATTACTGATACAATGTATATTAAATAATTAAGTTTATAGTTCAGTCGTTCTCTTTAGTAGATAATGGTTTACTTGACTGTACATATAGTCCTTTTTAATTCAGTTGTTTTCTCTGGGATCTAAAATTTATTTTTATTCAGTACATGCTTATTTGATCCCTTTAACTTGATGCAGTGTGATAAATATGCCTATTACAATAGGAGTGTATAATGTGGAATAAAACAATCGGTGCTTTGGATTATATATTGGAATTTTTTCTCGTGTATAAGAGCTCATGAGTGTATGTAAGGGAAAAGTACAGATTTTGTAAGGGCATGGGTAACTAAAGGTTGACATGTATGTAGATCCCTGTTCTTTAAATAAAAGAGGGTGCCCACTCACAACTGATCGTCATCCCATTGATTGAAAACACCTCACTCTAATTTCACCTTCAAATTAACTGCTAATCCTAGAGGTTCACATACTTTTGCCACTCACAGATATGTAATATTGGATCATTTTCCTCAATAAATAAATGACCAAGTATAATATTTTTGTCTCGTTTGTTTAACTGGGTTCTCTTTATCTACTTTTAAGACTTGTGTGAAAATCTGATGATGTTTTAGGTCATATTTATGCAGAAATATAGCATATTTTAAAGGGTTCACAAACTTTCAAGCACCACTGTATGTCACCTTTCGAATGCCAGTTCAGTTACCCTCCACCCATGTTTGCAGAGCATGAGCAAGAGGTGGGTGACCCAGCAGCAGAGCACATGGTACTGTTGCCAAGCCTGGTAGAGGGCTAGGTTGTCCCTGCAGACTACTGCCCAGAGAGTGACCTGCTAGGCCAACTGCAGATAGCATCTGGCCCTGAGGTTCTGACCTGGCCAGTGCATTTGGTTAGCCACCAAGGATCTTCCCTTGTGCTTAGAGTCCAAGAAGCTGGCCCCATGGTACATTGGGTCTTTTAAGATCCTTAGGAGGATCAATCTGGTGGCATACCATTTGGCTCTTCCCTGCTCGATAAAGATCAATCCCACCTTCCACATCTCACGCTTGAAGCCAGTCCTTTGCAGTCCAAGGGCAGCCCCAGTGCAAGGAGTACCACCTCTGCCACACATGATTGATGGGGCTCCAGCTACCACAGTTAGATGCATAGACTCACATGTTTGTACCTAGTATCTAGTGGACTGGGAATGGTATGGGCCCAAGGAATTCTCTTGGGCTTCAGTGTGGCACATTTTAGACCCAGAGTTCATTAGGCACCTCCAAAGAGACGACACAGCTGGCCTCAGAACGTCAGGTTTGGAAGCCATTCTTACAAGGTGAAGGTATTGTAACACTGTGAGCTTCTCTGCAGGCGGAGCCATGGCCACCTACAAGGGTTTTTAAAGCAGGCATGGCCCAGGGTGCCATGCAACAGTCACATGCGTGCAATCAGGTGAGATGTGTGACATGTGCCTGTGCTTCTTTAAAAGCCCTTCACATCCCTCATTCTGTGTGTGGATATCTGGATTAGTAAGAGCAGAACCATGCTACTCTGAAGTTTAAGAGGAAATAAGGAAAGTAAAAAGAGAAAAAGGAGGCTATTTTGAAGAAGGAAAGTATACATATTTAAAGAGAATTATTGACAGGAGAGAGACTATATCCAAGGAGGAAATTCTGAGGGAGACTTCCTGTGAGAAATAGAGCTTCCTCTCTCCCTTTCATATATCCACCCTGCTAAATAGGCAGCCATTAGGCAGTCGAAGCTTCCTGCTTCAAATCCTGACCCAGGCACTTACTTTTACCTGAGTGGATTAGCAATCTGAGTATCACACTATCTGTCCTGCTCTCGCTTTTGGTTCCCCTAAACATATAAACCCCTTGGGAGGTTATCGGGCTTCTCCCCATAACACCCTGCCTCTCACCCAAAGTCAGCTGTGATTGGCTCCAGCTTCCCTTGCAACCCTTGAGGATAAGCAATATCAATAATGGATGGCTGGATAATTCTTATCATGATTAAACAATACAAAAAAAATCCAACAAACTGTTCTGTAAATCTCATTCTTTCAAGAGTCACAGTGAAATAAACATTTTTAATTCCAACTATCACTGAAATCTATATTTTTATTTTATAAAGTAGGCATATTTATTTAGATGAAATCTGCATATTGTCATTAGAACAGATGCTTATTGCAATGAATGGATTTTGTAATTAGTAATTATCCTCCGTGTTTTACCTCCAGAGTGGTGTGTTTCCTCCAGGAACCAGACAGAATCTGATTAGTTGATGGGTTAATGTGAAGGGCCTCACCACACACATGAGGACCATAGAGCATTCTGATTAAAATTGAAACAAAAAAAAGTTAATGATAATAATAATAATAATGTTATTAGCACATATTAACAGTGGCGTTACTGCCATCACTCTGAAGTTAATTATTTTCCCATAACAGCATGTCTCTTTTATACTACAGCATTTTTTTCATCAAATAAAGAACGACATCATATATTTTATATATTTATTGTTGGCTAATGATGTGGAATGTCCACAGGAAAAAGTTAGTTCCTGTCATCACTTATATTACAGCAGCTATAAATAGTCATTCCCTCACCAGCCTTTCTTTTTTCTCTCTCAAGAAGTTAATATATAAAAAACACAGTTTGTCATGTTACTAAGAAACTCCAAGTTGTAAACTCCTCTGCCCTGAATACATCAGAAAAGGTAAAAGTTAGTTTTACCTCTGTTACAAAGGGCTGACACTGGAGACTCTAATAAATTACTGCTTACAGAAATACCATAATTATCATTTTTAAAACATATCTATGTTGACTGTCCACTACAGAAATCCCTGTAGCATGAATTCTCCTTTTGTGTTGCATTTCTCATAGTGGCAATCACTATGTACTTTTGTCTAAATTTCATCATGTGGAGTAACTATGCCTAATGTATAACTTCAATAATATATTGTGGCAGCGGGGGCGTGGTCAAGCGTCGGTCTGTGAACGGAGGGTGGAGTCAGGGAAGGTAAGTGGCAGAATCACTGCACCTGATGTTAGTTAATCTGTGTTTGTGTGTCTTCCCCAGTGACTGCGCCCTATAAAAGGAGAGAGAGAGAGCAGAGGAAGGGAGCTCTCTCCCCAACCAGAAGACTTGTGTGTGTGCATGCGTGTGTGGCTGGGAGAGTGGTAAAAAGCTGAAAAGCTATAAATAAAAAGAGTTTTGACAACTCAGTTCTGGCCTGCCATGCTTCTGTGCTCCACCCACCCGCTCTGATTCCTACAGTGGTGCTGAAACCCGGGACGGAGCACAGAGGAGAACAGCCCTATGGAGTCCTCCACCTTCAAGGACCTGATCCATGCCCTCGCCATGGCCCAACAGAGCCAGCGCCAGGCGCTGATCACCCTCCGGAAGGAGCAGGAGCAATGGTTCGAGGCCCTGGTGCTGGCGCAGCAGGAAGATCGCCAGGCATTCCAGCACCTACTTGCGTCGGCGGGGTCCACCACCTCCACTGCCGCGAGCCTGGTGCAGAGAGAGAGCCTGGGCCGGTTTGCTGGCGCTGCGGGGAGTCGGGGCACCCCCAGCATCAGTGCTCGGCGATGGAGGTGGGCGTGGTGGTCCGGATCCCCGACGCGCCAGGGACCCCCCTTGATCGGGCCAGAGCATATCGCATGCCGGTGAGTATCCAAGGGGATACGTATCAGGCTTTGGTGGACTCCGGCTGTAATCAGACCTCAATCCACCAAAGCCTGGTGCAAGACAAGGCATTGGGGAGAGCACAATTGGTGAAGGTTTTGTGTGTGCATGGGGATGTTCACAACTACCCTTTGGTGTCGGTCCACATTCTATTTTGAGGGGAGAAATTTAGAGTAAAGGTGGCGGTTAATCCTCGCCTTACCTACTCGATAATTTTGGGGACTGATTGGCCAGGATTTCGGGAATTAATGACTCATTTAGTGAAGAGTGGGGCCTGCCATAGTTCAGCAGGGGGAGGTCCCGGTGTGGCATTGGCAGGAGCAGCTGTCACAGAGCCGTCTATGTCATCACCACGTCAGAGTGAGGAGCAGCAGGCTCCTCCTCCCTCTCTCAGGGAATCCCTTGCGGATTTCCCGTTAGAGCAGTCGCGAGACAAGACTCTGCAGCATGCATTTGACCAAGTGAGAGTAATCGATGGTCAAACTCTCCAGCCAAACGCCACCCTGTCCTTCCCCATTTTTCCATTATTAAGGATAGATTATACCGAGTGATGCAGGACACTCAGACTAAGGAGCTGATCACACAGCTTTTGATCCCAAAGAGCCGCCGGGAATTTATATTCCAGGCGGCTCACTTTAATCCCATGGCTGGACACTTGGGGCAGGATAAGACACTAGCCCGAATAATGGCCTGGTTCTATTGGCCAGGGATTCGCGGCGATGTCCGTAGGTGGTGTACGGCATGCCACGAATGCCAGTTAGTAAATCCAGCGGCCATTCCAAAAGCGCCTTTGTGCCCTCTGCCATTAATCGAGACCCCGTTCGAAAGAATTGGAATGGATCTCGTCGGGCCATTAGATCAGTCAACACGAGGATATCGCTTTATTTTAGTTCTGGTGGACTATGCAACACGATATCCGGAAGCAGTGCCTCTTCGCAATATCTCAGCACGTAGTATTGCGGAAGCACTCTTCCGCGTCATCTCCCGAGTTGGAATCCCCAAAGAGATTCTGACTGATCAAGGCACTACATTTATGTCACGCACACTGAGCGAACTGTATGGGTTACTGGGAATTAAGCCGATCCGCACCAGCGTTTATCACCCACAAACAGACGGCTTAGTCGAACGGTTCAATCGCACCCTCAAAAACACAATTAAAAAATTTGTAAGCAAGGACACACGCAACTGGGATAAATGGCTCGAGCCCCTGTTATTCGCAGTGCGAGAGGTCTCACAAGCCTCCACGGGGTTCTCCCCATTCGAATTATTATATGGGCGTAAGCTGCAGGGCATTCTAGATGTACTGCAGGCAGATTGGGAGGAGGGATCTTCAACAAGCAAAAACGAAGTTCAATACGTTATCAACCTGCGCGCAAAACTCCACACAACCCACCTAACCCAGGAGAATTTGCAGCAGGCCCAAGAACGGCAAATCTGCCTGTATGATAGGGGCACGCGCCTTAGGGAGTTCGCACTGGGAGATAAAGTACTCGTGCTGTTGCCCACGTCAAGCTCCAAATTGATCGCCAAGTGGCAAGGATCCTTTGAGGTCACACGGCGAGTCGGGGACGTCGACTATGAGGTGCAGTGAACGGACAGGGGTGGGGCGTTACAGATTTACCACCTCAATCTGCTAAAACTTTGGAACGAGGAGGTCCCCTTGGCGTTGGTGTCATTGGTTCCAGAGAAGGCGGAGCTGGGGCCGGAGGTTCAAAAGGGAACATTGACTACCACTCCGGTCCCCTGTAGAGACCACCTCTCCCCGACCCAACTCACGGAGGTTGCCCAGTTGCAGACAGAATCTTCTGATGTGTTCTCGCCCATGCCTGGCCGCACCCGCCTCATAGAACACCACATTGAGACGCCCCTGGGGGCGGTTCGGGAAGAACTCGAGGCCATGCTCGACATGGGCATCGTCGAGGAGTCCCACAGTGACTGGAGCAGACCGGTGGTCTTGGTTTCCAAGGCCGACGGGTCGGTCCAGGTCTGTGTGGACTATAGAAAAGTTAACGCGGTGTCTAAATTCGATGCGTACCCAATGCCTCATATTGACGAGTTGCTTGATTGACTAGGAACGGCTCGTTTTTATTCGACACTGGATTTGACAAAGGGATACTGGCAGATCCCCTTGACTCCATTATCCCGAGAGAAAACGGCCTTTTCCAAACCATTTGGCTTACACCAGTTTGTCACACTTCCTTTTGGGCTGTTTGGAGCGCCCGCCACGTTCCAGCGGCTTATGGATAGGGTCCTCCGCCCCCATGCCACCTATGCGGCCGCATACCTGGACGATATTATAATCTATAGTAATGACTGGTCGTGGCATTGAGAACACCTGAGGGCCGTCCTTAGGTCGCTGAGGTGAGCGAGTCTCACAGCCAACCTGAAGAAGTGTGCGATTGGGCGGGTGGAAGTACGGTATCTGGGCTTCTACTTGGGCAATGGGCAGGTGCGTCCCCAAATTAATAAGACAGTAGCAATTGCGGCCTGCCCGAGGCCCAAGATCAAAAAGGGGGTGAGACAGTTCCTGGGGCTGGCTGGCTACTATCGTAGGTTTATACCTAATTATTCAGATGTCACCAGCCCGCTGACTGATCTCACTAAAAAGGGGGCACCAGATCCGGTCCAGTGGACAGAGCAGTGCCAGCGGGCTTTCTCTAAGGTAAAGACTGCACTGTGTGGGGGCCACTGTTACACTCCCCTGACTTTTCTCTCCCCTTTATTTTGCAGATGGACGCGTCGGACAGAGGGCTGGGGGCTGTTCTGTCCCTGGAGGGGGAGGATCGTCCAGTGCTGTACATCAGCAGGAAGCTGTCGGTGCGTGAGGGCCGCTACAGCACCATAGAGAAGGAGTGCCTTGCCATCAAGTGGGCGGTCCTCGCCCTCCGCTACTACCTACTGGGACACCCTTTCACCCTCTGTTTGGACCACACGCCCCACCAGTGGCTCCACCGCATGAAGGATGCCAATGAGCGGATCACCCATTGGTATCTGACACTCCAGCCGTTTAAGTTCAAGGTGGTCCACAGGCCGGGGGCGCAGATGGTCGTGGCGGATTTCCTCTCCCGTCAAGGGGGCGGGGGGGGGGGGGGGGGGGGAGTCATATGCAGGCCGGACGGCTCCCCGGCCTGAGTCGGGCGGTGGGGGTATGTGGCAGCGGGGGCGTGGTCAAGCGTTGGTCTGTGAATGGAGGGCGGAATCAGGGAAGGTAAGTGGCAGAATCGCTGCACCTGATGTTAGTTAATCTGTGTTTGTGTGTCTTCCCCAGTGACCACGCCCCATGAAAGGAGAGAGAGACAGCAGAGGAAGGGAGCTCTCTCCCCAACCAGAAGACTTGTGTGTGTGCATGCGTGTGTGGCTGGGAGAGTGGTAAAAAGCTGAAAAGCTATAAATAAAAAGAGTTTTGACAACTCAGTTCTGGCCTGCCGTGCTTCTGTGCTCCACCCATCTGCTCTGATTCCTACATATATATTAACTTGAATATAACTACCGTACCTGACTGCATGGTGCTGTCTAGTGTCCCAGAACTAAAAAAAAAGAAAAAAAAAGAAAAAAAAAACACAATGTGATTTATATTACTGATTACAGAGTTTTATTATAAGACACTATACTGTGAGTGTTAATATTATTGTAAAAGAAATGATAATTCACTTGAATTGTGTTGTCCCAGCCTCCTGAAATGAACTCTGTCTCTCTCGCAGGATGAAACGTCACAGCAAAGATGCGTGAGCTGTGGCCATCCATAACCGTCCTCATCGAACTGAGAAAAGTTGAGAAAATGAAGCTTCACAAACAGGATATAATTCTTGGCAAAGAGACATAAAGTCAAACAATGTATGGTAAATGCATGGCGTACGACATAATGGAAAACTGGGTTTTCATATTGTACCTGGCAGTGTGGTTCTGTATTCTCTGGTGCGTGTTGAGATCGTACAGACAGATAGCTGCATCAGAGCCACCAGTCACTGCTTGCTTGCCTGAGGGAGAAATGGACAGACAAAGGGCCTGCCTCTGCATTCCTTCTTCATTTTCTCCATTATGCCTTGTTTCTTTCAGCCACCACATACATTGCCGGCCCGAAACGTACCAGCACCTCATGCACCCACTGGCATCTGAAATGCATGTCATACTGTTATTATGGGTACGTTACAATACAATCATAATCCTGAATTCTATGCTTAACAAATACAACCCCGATTCCAAAAAAGTTGGGACAAAGTACAAATTGTAAATAAAAATGGAATGCAATAATTTACAAATCTCAAAAACTGATATTGTATTCACAGTAGAACATAGACAACATATCAAATGTCAAAAGTGAGACATTTTGAAATTTCATGCCAAATACTGGCTCATTTGAAATTTCATGACAGCAACACATCTCAAAAAAGTTGGGACAGGGGCAATAAGAGGCTGGAAAAGTTAAAGGTACAAAAAAGGAACAGCTGGAGGACCAAATTGCAACTCATTAGGTCAATTGGCAATAGGTCATTAACATGACTGGGTATAAAAAGAGCATCTTGGAGTGGCAGCGGCTCTCAGAAGTAAAGATGGGAAGAGGATCACCAATCCCCCTAATTCTGTGCCGACAAATAGTGGAGCAATATCAGAAAGGAGTTCGACAGTGTAAAATTGCAAAGAGTTTGAACATATCGTCATCTACAGTGCATAATATCATCAAAAGATTCAGAGAATCTGGAAGAATCTCTGTGCGTAAGGGTCAAGGCCGGAAAACCATACTGTGTGCCCGTGATCTTCGGGCCCTTAGATGCCACTGCATCACATACAGGCATGCTTCTGTATTGGAAATCGCAAAATGGGCTCAGGAATATTTCCAGAGAACATTATCTGTGAACACAATTCACCGTGCCATCCGCCGTTGCCAGCTAAAACTCTATAGTTCAAAGAAGAAGCCGTATCTAAACACGATCCAGAAGCGCAGACGTCTTCTCTGGGCCAAGGCTCATTTAAAATGGACTGTGGCAAAGTGGAAAACTGTTCTGTGGTCAGACGAATCAAAATGTGAAGTTCTTTATGGAAATCAGGGACGCCGTGTCATTCGGACTAAAGAGGAGAAGGACGACCCGAGTTGTTATCAGCGCTCAGTTCAGAAGCCTGCATCTCTGATGGTATGGGGTTGCATTAGTGCGTGTGGCATGGGCAGCTTACACATCTGGAAAGACACCATCAATGCTGAAAGGTATATCCAGGTTCTAGAGCAACATATGCTCCCGTCCAGACGACGTCTCTTTCAGGGAAGACCTTGCATTTTCCAACATGATGATGCCAAACCACATACTGCATCAATTACAGCATCATGGCTGCGTAGAAGAAGGGTCCGGGTACTGAACTGGCCAGCCTGCAGTCCAGATCTTTCACCCATAGGAAACATTTGGCGCATCATAAAACGGAAGATACGACAAAAAAGACCTAAGACAGTTGAGCAACTAGAATCCTACATTAGACAAGAATGGGTTAACATTCCTATCCCTAAACTTGAGCAACTTGTCTCCTCAGTCCCCAGACGTTTACAGACTGTTGTAAAGAGAAAAGGGGATGTCTCACAGTGGGAAACATGGCCTTGTCCCAACTTTTTTGAGATGTGTTGTTGTCATGAAATTTAAAATCACCTAATTTTTCTCTTTAAATGATACATTTTCTCAGTTTAAACATTTGATATGTCATCTATGTTCTATTCTGAATAAAATATGGAATTTTGAAACTTCCACATCATTGCATTCCGTTTTTATTTACAATTTGTACTTTGTCCCAACTTTTTTGGAATCGGGGTTGTACACACCAGTGTTGGGCAAGTTACTTCAAAACTGTTTTGCATTATTTATTACTTGTTACTGTCATTTTAAAGTAGTTAGTTACATTACAATATTACTGTATTTAAAATGCAAGGCATTACACTACTATTGCATTACTTTTAAGTTACTCTCACCAAAATAACTGGAAGTATGGATTTGGCAATCTAAATGTAGCTCAAGATGCTCAATTAGCTCATCACACATCCAGTGGAAGGTGATGTGGTATCTGACTGAGCTAGGCTTATGGTTAAAAACACTAGAATATAATAGCCACAGTGATGGCTCATGGCACAATACAAGGAACAATCATCGCAAGAACAAACAAAAGGTGAAAGTCTGGCAAATTGTGATAGAAATACTGTAACTTTAGGCCTTTTCATATTAACATTAATTGAACTGTATTGTAATGTCTAAAGATATGACAGGATACAAAATTAGCATTCCTATGCCTTTATTGTTTTCAAGTTTACAGCATTAAGCATAGTTTATGCTTCATTAAAAAAAAAAGATTAGCCCTAACGGATATGACTCCATTTCAGAAATTTAACAAAAATGAACATATTATGGCAAATCATAGCCTACAATAAAACTGGCCTGAAAAAAAACACAAGCCTTTTAAATCACAGCTAGACAATGACTATTAGCTATATGAGGCTACCCAGTCACATTTCGAAAAACGGAATTAGAAATAACAAAATCAAAGTGCTTTTAATGATATTGAAGTGCTTAGGCATATTAGCCCTCGAAGGAAAGGCAGCTCAATCACTTTAGTCTGACTTCCGACCAGAAAAAAAAACTCAGTTATACAGGACAAAAATGTAAACAAACTGTCAGCATATCTTCAACAACATACTCTGCCACAAGTCTCCTAACCTCTTGAGGCTGAAGTAGCATCTCAGAGCGGCAGAACGTTAATTTTGGCTGCTTTGTGATTTTATCGCCACTCTCATCCTCCGCTTGCTTCCTTGCTAACTTCATGTTACTATGGCACCTCTGTAAATGCTTAGTTAAATTACTGGTGCTATTTCGGGAAGTGGACAGTTCTTTAGGTTTAGCACACAAAGTACATTTGACTACGATGTTCTTCACATCCTTATTTTTCACAAACTTAAAGTAATGGGTGTATACCCATCTGGAGAATGTGCTATCCGACATTAGATCAGCTGCAGGTTCACTCATCTCTCTCTCCTGTCTGACTAGCCTAAAGGAAAAGGAAGTGAAACATTTTGCGCGGACGTTTCACCTCTGCTGATCTCGCGTGATTTTGGCGAATTTGTATGAAGGAAAAAAAAAACACCACTTCATTCCAGGTTAAAAATGCATTGTAACGCGCGTTACTGACATTTGTACTGAGTAAAATATTACCAATTTTCTTTCTGTAATGCCTTACATTACCGCGTTACTGCAAAAAGCAATGCATTAGAGTAATTCGTTACTTTTGTAACGCGTTACTCCCAACACTGATACACACAAATATTATATACACTGGAGATCAAAATTAGAGAACAACTTATAAAAACTTGAATAATTTTGAAATAATACCATCTTCACTGCTCAACAGTTAAATGACATTTTATTGTGTCCATATCATGGTTCAACAACATTTTTTTCACAAAATGACTAAAGGCATTTCACAAAAAAAAATATTTTTCAGAAAACGCACTGATCAAAATTAGAGAACACACTGATCAAAATTAGAGAACACACTGATCAAAATTAGAGAACAACAATCTGGAACAAAAATCTGAAGGTTACAACAGTCAGCAATTAGTAAGAAGTGTACAGGCCTCTGCTGTGAATGACTTCAGCAAATCTGCGGCCACAGGATAGCACTAGTCTCTCACACTGCTCTGGTGTGATTTTGGTCCATTCTTCTTCCAGCCTCCTCCACAGTTCGGTGATTGTAGAGGGTTTCTTGACCATAACTTTGTCACCAAGGATTTTCCAGAGGTTCTCTATTGGGTTGAGATCAGGACTCTGGGCAGGCCATGCCATTAATTCAATGTTTTCACCTTCAAGGAAATTCTTTACCCGTTTTGCTGTGTGACATGGAGCATTGTCCTGCATAAAGACTGCAGGCTGATTGGGCGATGAACGCAAGTAAGGAACCATGTGCTGTTGAAGAAGGTTCTGATACACATTTGCATTCACTCGGCCATGTAGCTGTACAAGAGGCCCAACTCCCGCAGCAGAAAACATGCCCCAAACCATGACACTTCCTCCTCCACCTTTCACTGACTTCTTTACACACTTTGGGTTTAGTCTTTCTCCAATGTGTCGCCGAACATAATGCTTCCCATCAGACCCAAATAAATTAAATTTGCTTTCATCACTGAAGTGAACCCTGGACCAGGTCTCCTCTGTCCACACAACATGCTCCTCAGCAAAGCTCAGTCTAGCTTTTTGATTTTTTTTTGCTAATGAGAGGTTTGGTCACTGCAGTGTGGGCCTTCAGTCCAAATGCTCTTAAACGGCGAGCCACTGTATGGCGAGACAGATCCTTACCATGTTCAGCACTGAACTGGCGAGCAATTCCACCTGCAGTATGGAAACGATTACCCATTGACATCCTTCGCAGTGACCTGTCCTCTCTTGCATTTGTCTTCCGTGGACGACCAGCCTTCTTGGGCGACTTGAATGAGTTTGTAGTTTTGTAAAGATTCAATATTCTTGAAATCACAGATTTGGAACGATCAACTTGTCTTGCTATGGCTGATAGGGTCATCCCTTTGGTTTTCATCTGGACAACCTGCTGCCGGAGGCTTTCAGTCACTTTAGAACGACCCACCATCTTGCAAAGTCAATGAAACTGGCAGTTAGAATGCCACTTAAATAGGGGTTGACTGATAATCAAGGAAATTAGCACCATGTGCTAGATTAGCACCATTAAGTGGGAGGCACCTGAAAGTGTTCTCTAATTTTGATCAGTGCATTTTTTGCAAAATGCAGGTTTTTTGTTGAAATGTGTTATCCATTTTGTGAAAAAGTGTTGTTGTAGCATGGTATAGACACAACAAAATGTCCTTAAACTGTTGAGCAGTGAAGATGGTATTATTTCAAAATTATTCAAGTTTTTATAAGTTGTTCTCTAATTTTGATCTCCAGTGTATATTATAATACGTTAACATCACAGATAAGCATGGTGGAAAGATCATGGACATGTTTTTACTTATCAAATTCACAGATATTTCATGATATCCTTGTTGAAAGCTACTTTGTTTCTTACTCTTTCATTTGACAGTTGCCATTTTGTATCTAAACGCATGTTTGAGAAGGCATGTGAATGTGTCTGTAATAGTGATCACTTTCACCGGTGTCCACCGTTATCAACACCCTGTGGAATTAAGTGACATTTACAACTGTTATGATCTTTGTGCAACATTGTTGATGTAGATGAAGTACTTTTAAAAAAAATAAGTGATGTGATTTATAATAATTTTTTTCTGATTCATAACAGAATGGAATGCTTTACAGAGTATTTGGAATCCTATTACAATAAAAATAGAATTAGACCAGAATTAAATTCCTAGCATATTTAAAAAAAAAAAAATCACATGCTTGAAATATTCAGATTTTTCTATTCCATTCAATTATTATTATTATTATTTTTTTTGCAGTTTGTTGTAAATATCTACCACATATTACAATATTAGTAGACATTTTATATTTTTAGATGTAAAAATATCAAGTTTTGGTTTGAGGAATGACATGCGAATTTTGACCTGGATTTTAATTTGGTTACAATGTCAATTGCCTGTTGACATTTATTAGTAAACTACACAACTAAACAAACAACAATGAATGATTAACAAAATGTGATCTACGAAAATACTTAGAAAGTGGGTAGAAAGTGGAATAAAAAGATTTTCTGACACAGGTTAAACATTATCAGTTCATTTGTTTACAAACAATAGAATTACTTTCTCATTTACATAAGCACCAACATATATCTCAAAGGTATTTTGTACTAAATATAAGTCCATGTAAAACAAATTTTAAATAAAAATTATGTTTTGTTAACTTAATACCACATACCAATTAAATTTTTTATAAATAATCATCTGGTTGTCGATAATTGTGGAACAGATAACTGTGGAACAGATAACTGTGGACAAAGGTGTCAATAATTGTGGAATGGTGGCATGTGATCTGATACACTAAGTAATCAGGAATCAACTTTTTTTTTTTCCAGTGGGAAGTTTGAGTAATTGTTCATGCACAATTTATGTATTGAAAGTTTTTTTCTGCTTTTGCAATGGCCAAAAGGTCGTTAAGGTGTTGATAATTGAATTTTGTTTGGTTTAATAATTGAGCCAAAAAGAGGAGTGCCACTTTAGCTTTGCCATTATGACTATGCCCTTGCAGTCTGCCAGTTTGTGAGCATTAGCAGATCTTGCACCCAGCCGCTGCAAAACTTTTCATGAGGTTCTTAACTTTTTGTAACTTTTAAACTCACAAAAAGTGCATGCACTCAGTCCAAAAATAAGATGGTCTACAACGTCCAGGTATGTGAGTGGAGGGTCTGTAATCCAGTTTTTGGATGTTGTTTTGTGATTAGTTTGTCCAAATAGTATTGCTTGATATTGCAATTCAGTTTCTCTTGGTAAAGTCCCAGTTTGTTTTCTCTAAAAATAGAACATATCAACACAAAAATGGTCACCGCAAATTGACATTGCAGTGCCTGGATTCCAGTTGTTTCTGCAAACTGCAGTGATTCATTTGCTTCTCTTTTCCTTAATTTTCATCCGTCTGTTAAAAAAAACCATAGCTCAGAGGCTAATATGTATGTCACCAACAGTGACTTCCGCATACGATGATTTTACGAGCATTCTTATTGTCCTCTCATGTTGGACTGAGGGCAGACTGGACACTATAGTGACTTACTATTGTCTCTTGAGGGGCAGCATGGTGCTGTAGTTGCACTGTAGCACTGTCGCCTTACAGCAAGAAGGTTCTGGGTTCAAGCCCAGTGGCCGACGGGAGCCTTTCTGTGTGGAGTTTGCATGTTCTCCTCGTGTCTGTGTGGGTTTCCTCTGGGTGCTCCAGTTTCCCCCACAGTCCAAAGACATGCAGGTTAGGCTAATTGGTGGCTCTAAATTGATCTCTGCAACACGATACATACACTCACTGGCCACTTTATTAGGAACACCCAGCCACCCGCTGTTTTATGTAGTTCTCTAATCAGCCAATCCCTTGACAGCAGCACAGTGCATAAAATCATGCAGATACAAATCCAGAGCTTCAATTAATGTTCACTACAAACATCAGAATGGGAAAAATTGTGATCTCTGTGACTTTCATGGTGGCATGGGTGTTGGTGCTAAATGGACTGGTTTGAGTATTTTAGAAACTGCTGATCTCCTGGGGTTTTTACACACAAGTCTCTAGAGTTTACACAGAATGGTGTGAAAAACAAAAAACATTGAGTAAGCAACAGTTTTGTGGGTGGAAACAAAATGTCTTGTTGATAAGAGAGGTCAGAGGAAAATGGCCAGATTAATTTCAGCTGCCAGGAAGGATACAGTAACTTGTAATCACTCTTTACAACCGTGGTGAGCAGAAAAGCATCTCAACATGCAACAGCAGACCAACTCCTGCTAGCCAATAACAGGCATCTTAGAATCAAGAGCAAGTTCCTATTAAAGTGGCTAGTAAATGTCAATGTACTTGACAATGTCAAAACTGTTATTTTGTCACGTTCTGTTGATAATTTTAGTTAATTTTTTGAATGTTTTAAACTAAAATTCTTACACATACATAGAATGTTCAAAGATTGTGATCAAACTTGTTTATTTTTCAGAACTGTCCTGTACTTGTTTTGACAGTCTTCATAAGATAAGATAATACTTTAATGTCTGTTTGCACAGAAATTTGTCTTGCATTGCACTTCTCCACAATCCACAATCCACGCACAGTAAAAGACACATAAAAAACACAATATAGCCTACAGAGTCCGGTCATGCATCTAGGTCCATAAGCTGTTAAGGCAGCACAGTCCAATAAATTAAAAACCTTAAATGTTCCTGGGATGTGTAATATAATATTGAATGAAATATGTATTCCATATAAATGTATGTGAGGGCTATTTTGTTCTCCTTTGGTTGAGCAGTGATATAGAATGAGGGAGAAAAGAGTGTTTATATTTGTTTCTTCGGCAGCTAGGCATTCTGAAACGTCTTCCAGAAGGGAGGAGCTCGTACTCCTGATTCAGCATATGGGAAGGGTCCAGAGCAATCTTGTCCGCCATCCTGAGTGTGTGTTTAGTGCAACTGTCCAAGAAATTTCCCTCCAAAGTGTGGCCTACCAGTTTTGAACAAATATTCAGAAGTCTGAGTATCCTGTTTTTTAGTTGGATTGAGAGGCCACAGAACCAGACTGCCCCCCCATATTGTAAAATGCTTTGTATTGTGGATGTGAAGAATTGATGTAAGATCTCCTTGCTGGCGCCAAAGGATCTCAGTCTTCTTAGAAAGTATATTCTCTGCTGAACTTTGCTGCAAATGGAGTCCACATGCTGTGACCAGGAGAAGACACTGTCCACATATACTCCTAGATATTTAAAAAAATGCCGACTGTGTTATGGGTTTGTCCTGAATTATGACTGGGGCTGGTGTATGTTGAACTGTGCCAAAAATGACCTCCTCCGTTTTGATGGGATTCAAAGTGAGGGCATTCTGCTCACCCCATTGGACCACTCTTCTCACACTCTCATAGTAGAGGTCAGGCTGCATCTCCTCTGTCATCAATGCCACCAGTACCGTATCATCAGAGAATTTGATGAGATACTGGTCGGGGGTATTGATGGTACAGTCGTTGGTGTAAATTGTGAAGAGCAGAGGAGAGCTCACGCATCTTTGTGGTGCTCCACTGCTCGTTGTGACCACAGGGGAGAGCGTGTTGTTGATTCTGACCAGCTGTTGGCTATGGATTAGGAAAGAGTGGTACCAATGAATAAGATAAGGATTAATGTCTAGCTGCTGCATTTTTGAGAGAAGTAAATCCGGTCTGATGGTATTGAAAGCAGAGGAGTAGTCAATAAACAGTGCTCTGGCATATGGTTTGTGATTTGGTGAGTCCAAGTGTTTTAAAACAATGTGTGTAAGAGTAGCAATGGCATCTTCAGTATTGCGGCCACACTTGTAGGCAAACTGATATTGGTCCAATTTGCTCTGCACTGACCTGGAGAGCAAGGGGCAAATGATTCGTTCCAGTGACTTCATCAGAATGGACGTCAGAGCCACAGGTCTGAAATCGTTGCACTCCTTTGGGCACGTTTTCTTTGGAAGTGGGATCACATGTGACGTTTTCCAAGCAGTGGGGACAGTGTGTGTATCCAGTGATTGTTGGAAGATGGGCTGCCACGCAGGGGCCAGCTCTTTGCTGTACGTCTTCAGAACAGAGGCTGTGATGTTATCTGGGCCCTTAGACTTCCGTGCGTTAAGATGTCAGAACGCTTGGGCCACCTGCTGTACTCTGTGTACCCTGTGTACTCTGTCATCTGGGTGTACAGTGACTGACTTAAGGATGTCTGTGCAGCTTTCCTCAGTCCCGGGCACTTCAAACCTAGTGAAAAAAAAGAGTTCAACTCCACAGCAGACACCAGCTCATCAGTTGTTGTAAAGGGCTTGCATTGTTTGCTTGGCATCCCTGCCATGTTTTTCATGACACTCCACATTTTCCTTGAATCATTGGTCTTAAACAGTTCCTCCAGATGTTTTCTGTGTGTGTCCTTTGCCTTCCTTATCCTCCCCCTAAGTTCCTTGTCTTTCCTCCTCAGTTCCTGGGTATTGTTTTGTTTGAAAGCCAATTTCCTTTCATTCATTATTTGTTTAAAGGTCCCATGGCATGGTGGTTTGTTGATGCTTTAAACGGGCTCGTGGAGGCTTCCGGATGTTATATCCGCAGCCTTTCTCGAAATGAACCCTCGGCACGTAAATATAGCCTCCTGGGAGAAAGCCCCATTTCAGCGCTTTTCCCAGTGTGTCGTTTTGCTAATGAGAAGCAGGAGGCGGGGAAGGGTAGAGGGTGGGGGCAGGCCATGGGGGGAGGGGCTTCCCCAAGCTGCGCACACACATACTCGCTGCTATTAGCGCCTGTAGCCACGCTGCTAAGACAAAACCCCGTTCTCCCTCGGACTCCTTTCGTAAACTCAACGTGACACAGAGAACAGAGAGTGAGAGTGTTCGGAGTGGTAGTTTACGAACGTATAATACCCTAGGCTTGAACACACACTCCATAACCAAAGAGGATAGAAGCAGCAACTACAGCAACATATCGCTTATCCAACAGAAGACATGCATTGTGGAGCAATAGTCAAACATAAGCTCATAAGTTACAGTCAATTTCCAGACTAAACTCAGTTTAACAGAGCATGCTGCATGCTCTTTAGTTCTGTAGCGCAGATTACCTGGCTAACTGCAGGAAGCAGTTAGCTGCACAGCTAATGTAGCCATTGCTAGGCTAACGCACCGATTTTAAAACACGGCAAAACGACCAGTTATACACTTACTTGTTCGGTGTTTGTTGCTGATGAGGCAGGGATGCTTGGTACGGACCCAGGCTTCAGTGACAGTTGATGTGCAAAACCTGCCCTGTACTGTCCCAAGTTGTGGAAACATTCCTCAGGAAAATGCTTCCGACAAACATACACCGTCTTAGGTAGACTCGACGGCATATTATTCAAGTAAATAAAATTAAGCCACTGTGTCTTCAGGGGCTCTCCCGTCGGCAGTAAAAACAGACTCTTTTCTGTGTTGTCACATCCATGACAACACAATTTCCGCAATTTCCATGTTTCGCTCGCTTAGGTGATGCCATGTTGTTGTGTCCTCTATGGTCTCCTCACTACAACTGGGCGGGCAATCCATACAGTGGGTGGGAATCCAGAGGGGGGGCGTGGGGATCATCTCCCTTGCTGACGTAGTAAAGGGAAGAGCTTATCAACGCGCCGTTTTGATGCGCCATTCTCAAATGTTGGGCATAGTTTGGTTTACACATTATGAAATTTCTAGCCACTGGGGTGACTTAAGAAGGTCAGAGGAACTCCTTTTAACGTTAAAAAACCTCAGAAAGTGAAAATTTCATGCCATGGGACCTTTAATGTCCTTCGTTATATATATTTTATTGTTGGGGTACACCTTGACAGTTTTCGTTGGGATTATGGATTCAACACAGAAGTTTATGTAATCTGTTGTAACAGTGCAAGCTGAGTCCAGAGTGTTTTCCCTTAGCACCTCCCAGTCAGTGCGATCAAAACAAGCACCCAGTGTTTCTTTGTTGTCTTTAGTCCACACTGGTATCAATTTTTTCTGAGGCTTACAGCTTTTCAGTTTAGTCCAATAAATTGGATCATTGTGATCAGAGTTTGCCACTGGTGGTTTACTTCTAGATGTATATGCATTGCTTATGTTTATGTAACATTTGTCCAATAAATTTTCCTTCCTTGTTTTGCACTTAATGACCTGATGAAACCAGTGGCGGTTGCTGTTTTTTAAAACAGGGGAAGCCCATTTTACGCATTCATCGTAAAACCTGTAGGCCGGATATCAAAGCATAGAAAGGTGTGCCCCATTAGCATAGTGAACTAGACAACCCCACCTAGTGGCAGAAAGTATTTTTGCTTGTACATTTCATGTTATAGTCTGGCTTGCCAGGCTACTGCCTCATATCCTTAATCAAAAATATCAAACATCCAAAAATCACTGGCTATTCAACGAAGAGCCTTGAACATCATACCCTGATATGCAACACAGAGTCTTTAACACAACACCCAGCTGTGCAACACATCCTTGAACATCTTCTGCAACACAGTCTGGAAATTCATAACCAGGTAGGCTATGCAACACACAGAACCTTGAATATTATATTGAATATTATACCCAGGTATAACCTATAACACAGAGCCCACCATTATCTTAACATTACTGAACAATATACACACTTCAGATTCATGAACATTATATGATGCACACTATTTATACACAAATTCTGCCCTCCGCTCCTTTTCCAGAAAATGGTCTGTGACCCCAGACAGCTAAGTCTTGCACATGAAGTGACATGCTCATTGCTCATTTCATGCCTTTTGCAAGCCCTTTTGAAATTCACCAAGTCCCCAAACCCATCTTTTGACCAAACTAAATTTCCCTGAGAGGGCTTCATCAAAAGACATGGCCAACAGTACATTTTATTAGTCACAGGAGACCCAGTCAACCAGTTCACATTTTCATACCAAGACACCTGAAAAGACCTGTTATGACCTGCTGATTTTTGAATGAGATTAAGCTTGGGCTTTGGTCTGCCTTGCTCTTTAATTCTCACTTTCTCCTCATATGGCAGTGTGTCAAAACGTTTTGACAAAAGCATGTCCACAACGTTTGCCATTATAGCAGATAGATACCAGCTGTTAGCAGCTAGCACTGCAGATCCCAATAAGGCTCAAGCTAGCCTACAACCACATTGATTGAACTACAAATGAAATAAACGAGTGAATTCACGAATGATCAAACTGATAGAATGGATGAAAGTTAACGGAGCACAACAAGTAATATTTACATTTATTTACAGAGTAATGTACAGAGACATCAATGAGAAGAAATGTTTATATGAAAAGAAATTCGGACAGCACTTTGGCACATGACTACACTTTCTCGACATCCGCTAGGGACTGACTGATCATGCTTACCGTGTTCCTCGCCGACGCCGAAGTACAGCGACCACCCTCCTCATGTCTTTCAAACACCACCTCCAATAATCCTTTATCAGCCCAGCTTCTGGCCGGCTTCTGGCCCTCCCAATGTCTTGTTTACCCCCAGAGATACCCGGCTTCCCCGGAAGTGACGATTTTGTTGATTTTAACCAATAACAACTAGCCGAAATTGGCTGTTCAGAGCCGTCTCATAGACTGCAACGGATACCCAGCTGACAGTCCATAGAGCCCATTGAAATAAGAAAGGTTACAGCCTGGCAGCAAAGGTGATTCTTGTAGCGAACTGCAAGTTCGTCAGACATCACTCAAATAAGTTACAGGATGACATAGGGATAGTTATGAACGTAAATACAATCTTGGGCATATATTATGTTACGCAAGTTATTGTTTTAATGAGAATTCAACGTCGTAGACGCCGCAGTTTGGGGAGAGAATTTTAGGGGAAGTTCGGCTTCCCTTGTTGTCTCTGAGAAATCACCCCTGGATGAAACCCTGGCAGAGCTTTCTCCAGGCTACAAGTGTTCAGATCACCTAAGATAATGGCAGGGGCTTCAGGAAACTGTTGCTGCAGATTGCACACACTATCTGCTATTGTAGCTGCAGCATGGTGCATTTTGCTGCTGGGTGGAACATAAACAACAAATAGCAAGATGCAGCCAAATTCCCGTGGGAGGTAAAAAGGTCTTAGCCCCATAGCCAACAGTTCAAAGTCACTGTTACAAGTTATCTGTTTTACTGAGTACTGACGGCACCACCGTTCATTGATGTATGCGCAGACACCGCCCCCTCTAGCTTTCCCTGAGTTTTCATTTCTGTCTGTGCGAATGAGTGAAAACCCTTCAATATTATAGAGGGAGTCTGGTACACCAGCGTGCAGCCAAGTTTCAGTAATGCAAAGCAGGGCCGCTTCACGGAATTCAAAAGAGTACTTGGCGTATGTTCTTATTTCGTCAATCTTGTTTTGTATGGACCGTAGGTTCGCTAGAATCATGGGGGGTAATGCTGGTCTAAATTTCCTCTGCCGCAGTTTCCTCCTAATGCCACCCCGTCTCCCTCGCTTCCTCCTTGGGGTTGGTTGGCCTTTGCCGGGGGTCAGAAGAAGCAATCTGGCCTGTTTACTCCACGGGCGATGTGACTTTCTTTCCAATTCTTTTGGTACATCAGCCAATAGTGCCGGGGATATGTGATCGAAATTTCTTGATGTAGTCCGGAGGGCTAGGAGAGTTTTGCGATCGTAGACAACAGGTGTGTTGTAACGTCGTGCTGGCCGCATGTCCATTGTTCACACAAACAAACACAGTCCAATAAAAAGTGAAAATTTTGCCAAGTAGGTACCGGGAAATGTACTACTGCAAGCCCCTTTCGGCCAGGACTCAGCTGCTTTTGTTTCTTTTATCCACATAACATCAAGTGATACTGTTTGTTTTGGTACGCTCTCTAACAAACCTTGGGTTCTTCAAGGAATAGGTGTATTCTTATTGACAGGATGTGACACTTTATTTACACAAAGATTGACTTCATTACGCAAATTAGATATATATTTTACAGCAACAGCAGTGAATACTTATGCAATCACGGGTTTTTGGCTTTTTATGTGGAAGTAATTTTGCAAACTATTGTCCCCCCCCAATTCAATATTATGGGATGCCCCTTGGTCCCACCCCAAACAATTTTCTTTTTTTGTTTTTTTTTAATTTAACACCACTGTTTTGCTCACAGTTTGTTAGCAAACCTACAGATTGTGACACATATTGCGTATCACAAAAAGGTCTTCAAATAATGAGTGTTCATATGTTTGGCTGGTGTGTGTGTGTGTGTGTGTGTGTGTGTGTGTGTGTGTGTGTGTGTGTGTGTGTGTGTGTGTGTAAGTTGATCTCACAGGTAGCCAAAAGGATGCTGTGTTCTTGGCTGGTGTGTGTGAAGCACAGGCTGGTGACAGGCAGAGAGGAGACAATGCTATCTTGGTCTCTCAGAGTGTGAAGCAGTTCCCCTCCATCAGTGCTGTAGACCTTTAAACACAAACATTAACACTCAGTGTATCTGATCTTCATCTTTGTTAGTCCAAGCACATACATACCCACCCACACCCACACAGACCCACACAAGTGTTTAAAGGAGATACGCAGAACCACGGCCTCACTTTTTGTTTATAAATGCCTTGAGACCTCAAGAATGGCATAGGGATAGTTTTAAGCATTAGCAATAAATCTAATATAGTAATTTTTACAATTAAAATGATTCATATAGGTAGCAATCTGAGTGAATGACCTTGACATCTGTGACATCACCACGGTAAAGCTATCGGCCTCATCACCATTTTTGCTATACTGAAACACAGAGCTAACTCAGATATCCCCACCTGACAAAATTAATTTCAGGGAGGTCCCCCCCTTTGGGGAATTTTTTTTTTTGGGGGGGGGGGCAGATACATTGCTGGGGGGTATGGGGGTACTCTCCCAGAAAATTTGGGATTTTGATGTGATTTCCTGTATTCTGATGGATTTTGAGGTGGCCTTTTGGAGATGAACAATACCTGAATTCACACAGATTCATAGCTGACACCCTGACTTAGGGACTTAGCTGCCCCAACCCATAAACTATGATAACTACAATGTGCCATATATTAAGCTCCTTACTGATTGAATCTGGACACCCAGAGTATTCCTTGCTCTTATCAGACAAGGGTAAACTTTTGTGTAGTATGATGTAAAATATGTCTTATATTTTCGTTTCTTGGGGCATTCTGCCTCTGCCATGACGTTCCTGCTGCTATGCACTGACTGACTGAATCATCGTTAGAGGGAGAAGCGCGCGGAAGATGGCAGCCGGTTCATCTCTTCTCCTGTCCACTGCTTTGGCCAAACAGTGCACGCAGAGGCGAGAGAAAACATGCCTCACGCACCATCGCCGCTACATTGCAAGCGCGTGCACACACATATGAACCACCAGAGGGCAAGCGCATACACTTAGGTTTTTGTTTTTTTCTTAAACCGGAAATACGCGTTGTGAAATTGGCCGCGTCCCAAACCGCACTCTACCCTACTCAATAGTGTGCCACCACACCACAGGGCCTGTTATTGTGACGTACACAAGTTTGCATCTGGTCGGTTTGGGATGAAGCTTGCTCTAGATTCCGTGAGATTGTATGTAATTTGCGGGCATCAGGGAGTCGCTATCAATATGCGGGAGACTCCCGGAACTTCCGGGAGACTTGGGATGTCTGCCAACTGCAACTTTGATCTTCCATTTTGAGCTAATTCACTGCCATGTTACATAGATGTGTTGCTGGCGGGTGCAGCAACACAACAGAAGGTGGATTTATGTTGCATTCATGGCCCAAGAATGTTCAAACTGCAAAGATTTGGACACGTTTTGCGAGAAATTCACAGGCCCATTGGGCACCTACGAAGTGGTCTCTCCTCTGCTCTGCACATTTTACTGATGACTTGTACGAAACCTCTGATCTGTTGAGGAGCGTTGGCTATAAGCCAGTATTGAAAGAGGATGCAGTACCAACAATTAAAGGAAAGAAAACTACAAGAAAAGGAAAGTAAGTTCAGTTGCACCAGTTCTCCCGGAGTGTGAGCCGAGCAGTAATGGCAGAGTACTCAGTCTGGAGAAAATGGAGAATGAGTGGACCAGTCGTCAGATTTCTCGGCTGGATATGCTTGCCTCAGCAGCAATATCTCGCCTTTACGTGGAAGAAGCGAATGAATGAAGAACTGAAAGTTAGATTGTTTCAAAATAATCGGCCACAAGATCGGCCTTCAAGAAGCGAGAACACAGACGGGTAAGATGCGACTCTCATTTGGTTACATCACAACAACAACACTCGTCGTTTACCTGCATTTAGATTAATACATGTAACTTGTATTGTGTATTTAAGTTACCGGTATAAGATTATTTACTTCACTTCAGAATGTGATTGTCTCAGTTCATCTGATTATTTAATTAGCCTTTTACGTTTTATCAGTGAAAATGCATGCATGTACATGTATGTTGCATAAGTTATAACGCCTATCCTGTTTCAATGAGAGTCACATGAGACTGTCAGTTCAATTCCATCCAGTTCTCTAGACGTCACATCCATAACGGAATTTCGTCACATCCATAACGCTGACTTTTCCTTCCGAAACTCTGCATGAAATACAAAATATTTTAAACAAAGATTTAATATTCACCTTGGACCCCTCTATCAAATGGATATCTCCATTTCGACATTAGGTTTACAATTTCACAGAGTTTGATAAAAATGTACAGTCACCCAAGAAAAGTGATACTTTTTCTGTCACATCCATAGCGCATCTTTTATTGGCATTTTCTGGCATGCCCTAGATGTACTATGGGAATTGTTCTTGTTCTATCACTTCTCCAGTATGGTACAGCCTTAAAATATGCAACACCTGTTTAAATACTGGGAGACAATAAAACATGCACTGGGTCATTTGTTGCCATTTTGAGTTCAAGTGTCACGTCCATAACGCTGGAATTGCTCTCTTCCTGTTGTAAACGATTCATCATGGAGGTTGGTTCTCTCTCACGCGCTCTCTCTCACATTGTCACGTTTCAGTTTTGGTAGTCATGGCTGTTTTGATGGCAGGCCAGATGAGCTACTATGTCCTTGACATTCTGGTACATATTTTCCAGGATAAAGTTGACGTTTTGTGTGGAATTGCTCAGACGGCTTTGTTCTCTGGCTTTATTTTGTAAGGTGGGGGCCTCCATGGCATCGGCGTCGCCAGGGGTATTTTACTGGGGCACGTGCCCCAGTATAGATCTGTAGTGCCCCAGTAAAAAAAATCCAGTGACGAAACGCTCTGAATTTTAAACTTGGGAATAGCTGCAATTTAATTAATTCATAACGTGGGGTAGGCTAACCGATGCGCGAAGAAGACCATCTACAATGCTTTTACATTGGTAGTTTTGGCTGGCCTCGCGCACACTAAGCAATGTGAAAAAAGTGTGCGCGTGACATGAGTAACATCATGTGAACGAACTTTCAGTGTGCTTAGACGCCTCCACACTTGGCTAAGAAGCACAATGGGGCAAGAAAGACTTCATAATCTAGCCATCTTGACAGTTGAGAGAGAGGAACTCTCTAAGTTGAACCACTGTCAAGTGATTGACTGCTTTGCCAAAATGAAGCCAAGGCGTTACCGATTACTTCTTAAAAAATGATTGTTTTGCTTGCCAACTGAGGCCCAACTTTATCTGTGTTTTTGTACTACAACTACACACAAACACACACACACACACACACACACACACACACACACACACACACAGTGGTGCTTTTAGAGGCTTTTGGATTGTGTTTAGAGATGTTCAATGCTGAAAATGCGTGTGCTTACAAAGATATGTTTGGTGATTTAAAAGGTATCAAGTGTGAATACTGTTGGCCATTAAGTACTCTTGGTTGAGTTTAAAAACTCGGCGGTGTTGTATTGTATGTTAATATGTTCTTTTACAATATTACCAACAGTATAAGTATTACATTGCTATTATCACAAATGTTGCAAATATTCATACTGTTATTATTAAATGATTGACCTGGATTCAGTGTCCTCGTAATCATTTTGAGTTTTACAGCTCTAGTGACTAGTTTTAAGCAGGCCGTTTCTAAATATAAATATATAAATATATATTACATAAAATATAATATATATTACATAAAATGTAATATATATTATATAAAAAATATAAATATAAATATAGTGCAAAATTTTTAGCTCGCGCGCTTCGCGCGCTCGCATACATTTCCTGTGCCCCTTTTGTGCCCCAGTATGGTCTTGGGTCTAGTGACGCCCCTGCTCCATGGCCAATGCGTTACTATTGGATTCACTTTCCAATGGTTTGAACTGATACAGTTCTATGTGTATAGCAATAGTATGTACACACACTCCAATTTCAGGACTATTACAGTCAGATGTATTACTATCTGAGAAATTTGAAGAATCTCCAGCTGTCTATAGCTGTCAAAGGCCTCGACCTTAAAACTGGTTACCGCAGTGACGTCACTCACTCAGGGCTGGCTGGGGCAGCGGGGCAGCTCAAATGGCAGCTCTGCAGTCAATTTTAACTCTGAAAATTTTTTTTTTGTTCCCAATTATGCAGCAAACAAGAGTCAAGAATGGAGATACTATCCACTCAAATGTATTTAAAAATAAAGGTTCTGCGTATCTCCTTTAAGGATATGGATGAACCTTGATGGAGCCATCAGTGAGTCCAACAGCAAGTAGAGTTCCATCGTTACTGAACTGACAGACCATGACCTCAGAACCGCAGTCTCTGGAACAGAATATAGGATGTAGATGAGTCATCAATGCTGCGAGAGACAATTTCTCATAACAACTCATTATAACCAGTAACTTTGTGTGCTTATGTTCATCATAACTTTGCACTATTTACAGCTACACTATCGCCAGGGCTGCTGTTTTAGAAAATGAATCAATACTATCTGACCAATCAGAATCCAGATTTCAACAGCACTGAGACTAATGCTCTACATAAATGCTCTACATAAATCCACAAGAATGCTAAACACACACTTTATGCTTAAAAGGTACAAAACATTAATTCTTGTTTGAACAGATTCTACACATTTGAACATTTCTTAAAATTCTAGTAAGCACAGTAACTAGGATGAGATCCTTGACCTGTAAATGATCACCAAAATTGCTCGTAGTGGCCACTTAAAGCAGCAACTTTTAACAAGAGGAAATTAAAGCAGCAGTTTATAATTTCAGATCTCTGCTGGTTGCCAGATAAATTACAATAAATGCACTGAATATGTTTCTCTTACCCTCATTGGCCCCACCCCTTCTGCTGTATACAGGGATGAAAGTAACTTTTATTTCTTGCCGGTACTATTATTTTGAGTCATAGTGCGCGCGCAGAGAGGGCTGAAAAATACAGCTAATTATTTATTATTGTCTAACAGGCACACACGCAGTCTCTCTCTCGCGCTTCCTCGCACACTCCGTCATATGCGCGATGCAGACATTAATGTTTCAAGTGCACGCTCTTGCTCGCTTGCTCTAGATTCTGGGAGATATTATCCAATTTGCGGGCATCAGGGAGCCACTATCAATATGCGGGAGACTCCCGGAACTTCCGGGAGACTTGGGATGTCTGCTTTGTATTTTCCTACGGGTGTGTCGGAACGTTTGAGAAAGTGCGTGTGTTCTCAGTGCGCGTGCCATGCATTGGTAGCCTAGTTACTCTGCTCGCTCCAACCAGACAGTAATCTAGAATCTTTGCCTCAACTTCCACTCAATTTACGAATTCTGATCAAAGTAATTTTTAAATAGCCTATCATGAAACATTAACATGTTTCTTTATATGCCTTTTTATTTGGGAGACTTTGCAACTAACGTCTGTCTGCTAAAACACTTTGATTACCAGCTGCGCACATTATAGCACACGATCTGGTTAAGCCGTACGCGCGCTGTAGCTCGCTCGTTGTTTGTCCAGCGAAACACTGCACACAGAATATTGAAACATCAACATATGTTTCTGTATATGCTGTTTTTATTTGGGAGACTTTGCAACAAACGTCTGTCTACTAAAACACTTTGGATACCAGCTGCGCACGTTGGCGCAAGATGGTTAAGCAGTGGGCTACGCGCACTATCTCGCACGTTGTCTGTCGAGTGAAACACGGAAGGAATTCACTTCAGATATAATTCAGAGACAGGTCAGAACGAGTTATATGCAATGTATATTGAGGAAAACGTGTTGCTTTTGGTAAATTGACGTTAGCAGGTGTGTTGTTATGCTGAAAGTGCTTTTTTTTTCCAGAGACAGTATATTTTTCTTTCCGGTGCGGCCAAATCTTTTAGTGGTACGCCGGACCGGCCAGGACCGGCTTACTTTCACCCCTGGCTGTATACTTTGTGAGTTGCCTTTTACATAAAAAAGGGGTGGAGCTGGTGCAAATCTGTTCCACCTTGAAATGGAGCAAATTTCTGGGCCAGAAAAATGTGACATTCAAAAATTAGAAACTACTCTGTGTCACTGCATGATGATTATGTGAATCCTGCATTTTCCAAGATATCTTTGTTGTTGATAATTGTGATTATAGATCTAGAAAAACAAATGTGACAAACTGAAACTTGAAAGTGGCATGTAAAATTGTTAAGCAATATTACAAACTACACATTTAAAGTGAGTTTACAAACTGCACCTTTAAGTAATTTTATAAACGGCATCTTTAAAGCAGTGTTACAGACTGCACCTTCAAAGCAATGATCACATCCAACAATGCTCACGTGCTATGTTACAATTTTAATATTTGGACTCACAGCAAGGTCCTGCTCTTTATTTAGCATTGTTGTGTCGCATGGCTATATCTTTTGATTTTATATGGTCACTTCCTGTTGGAAGGTGTGTATCTAAATATGAGCTGCAAGGTGCTGAACAGTGTTCACTAAAGCATGTGTACCTACAGTACAGTGTGTATGTGGAAGTCTCCATCAGTTTTGGGTGGAGTCTGAGGGAAAGATGTCTCTCTGTTGGCAGAGACAGGACTGGGATCCTGGATAGAGAGAGAAATGTCCTGCACTGTTTCAGAGTCAGGATCAGCCTCGCTCTCATCTTCTCCCTCTGTGTCCATGGAGTCTGCATCAAAGTTGGACATGCTGAACAGACCTGAACCATGATCTTTGACCTTTGTCCCTTGCAGATCCTCATCCTCAACAACTGGAGGTGCCGGCCTGCTGTTCGACAACTGGGTAAACATAAAGTAAAGTCAAATTTTATTGTTGTCTCCTCTATTTACATGAATACAGTAGGACAAATCCTGGAGTCTCGAGATCTTGATATAATATGAAAATCCACACAAACTAAAAGAGTGACTGAAAATTAAATGACTATTAAATGAAAATTAAAGTGTTATGTTGACACCACTTCTGCTAAGTCTTACAGGTGTTCACTGGTTATTATTATTATTATTATTATTATTATTATTACCAGACATACTAAAATAAACATGTACAGTACCAGTCAAAACTTTGGACACACTCATGACTATGAATGAGTGTTCAAACTTTTGACTGGTACTGTATATATTAATTGTTTGAAATCCTGCACTGTAGATTTAATTGCTAAAATACCACTGCATTTCTAATATGGTTATTTTATTTACTAAAAAGCATAAATGTTATGTTTACATGCATTATTTACCTCAGAAGTCATCTTTATTTTGAATTTTCTGGTATTCACCTTCCACATTTTGCTCCTGGATTCCGGAAGTACCAAATGCAAGGCTTCCCCCTCCAATTCCAATCAGAATCAGAATCAGAATCAAGTTTATTGCCAGGTACATTCTCACATACAATGAATTTGCTTTGGTGGTTGGTGCTTGAACAGTTAAGATAGAAGAATTTAAAAAAAAAGATGAAAATAGTTATATAAATAGAATAAAAAATAAGAATTTAAAATATACAAATTTGAAAAGTGGACATATTTAAGGGCTATATGCATGAGTTGTTTTGAGGTCCAAGCTGTACAATATCAAATCAAGTTTATTTGTATAGCGCTTTTAACAATAAACATTGTCGCAAAGCAGCTTTACAGAATTTGAACGACTTAAAACATGAGCTAATTTTATCCCTAATCTATCCCCAATGAGCAAGCCTGTGGTGACGGTGGCAAAGAAAAACTCCCTCAGACGACATGAGGAAGAAACCTCGAGAGGAACCAGACTCAAAAGGGAACCCATCCTCATTTGGGCAACAACAGACAGCCTGATTATAATATTAACAGTTTTAACAGGTATAACCCTCAACTGTCCTCATGGGGCTGTCCTTCACAGGAGTGGTGCGATAAAACTCCGACCAGACACAGGGCACCAGGATGGATCAAGCAGGTCCGAGGGGCAGAAGAGGCCAGCATCTCAATCCCAGGATCAACATGTAACTCAGAGGGACAGATTGGGGGGGGGGGGGGGGGGGGAAGAGAGAGAGAAAGAAAACACAGGTTGTTAGGTATGCCCTAAAAATGACAAGTATTAAATCTGTGTGGTAGGCTTGCAGAGACGAGAGTCTTTACATCAGGCATAACACACAACAATGGCATGTTAATATGGTAAAAAATATCATGACCTGCTCTGGCTGGATGCTTGATTGGGTGATGGGAGCACACTCCTCAGCAATGATGAGATGCAGATGGGACCCTTAGGGCTGGCCAAGACAATTCAGTTACATTTCACCGGGTCTGGGACATGCGACAGAATGTCTGACGGCCGATTCTCTGCAGGCTACGATAGCCAGTCGAGGTCTCCACCCTCTCCACCAAAAGATTTCCTGTTGACTCCATGTAACTCAGTGGGACAGATTTGGGGTGGGGGGGAGGGAAAGAAAACACAGGTTGTTAGGTATGCCCAATGTCACCTGAATAAGTAGGAGCAGTATACATATTGCACCGAGTACAAGCAGGGACTCCGGCAACTAACTATGACAGCATAACTAAAAGGAGAGAGCCAGAAGGTAACACAGGCATGAGGGAGCCCCGGGACATAAAGCAGCCAGCCACTACACCGTCAACAAACTCGAGTGAGCAAGCGAGTGGGGACTGACAGCATCCATACATCCCAGTTTACCAAAACACTCTATGTCTGAGGACCCTCCAGATCTACTCCTTTACCTCATAAACACCATTAACAAAAGGCTTGACTAAACAGATATGTTTTCAGCCTAGACTTAAATGCTGAGACTGTGTCTGATTCCCGAACATTACTTGGAAGGCTGTTCCATAACTGTGGGGCTTTGTAAGAAAAGGCTCTGCCCCCTGATGTAGCCTTCACTATACGAGGTACCAGCAGATAGCCTGCACCTTTTGATCTAAGTAGGCGTGGTGGGTCATAGAGGAGCAGAAGTTCACTCAGGTACTGTGGTGCGAGACCATTTAGTGCTTTAAAGGTCAATAGTAGTATTTTATAATCAATACGAAATTTGATTGGGAGCCAATGCAGTGTGGATAAGACAGGCGTGATGTGGTCATATTTTCTAGTTCTAGTAAGGACTCTTGCTGCTGCATTTTGAACTAACTGGAGCTTGTTTATGCACTTATTGGAACATCCAGACAGTAAGGCATTACAATAATCCAACCTGGAGGTAACGAAAGCATGGACTAGTTTTTCTGCATCATGCAATGACATTAAATTTCTTATCTTTGCAATATTTCTGAGATGAAAGAAAGCTATCCGGGTGATGTTATCAATGTGAGTTTCGAATGAAAGACTGGGGTCAATAATCACTCCGAGGTCTTTTACTGCTGCACGTGAAGAAACAGAAAGGCCATCCAGAGTCACTGTGTAATCAGAAAACTTACTTCTAGCTGTATGTGGTCCTAGCACAAGTACTTCAGTCTTGTCAGAGTTAAGCAGAAGGAAATTAATAAGCATCCAGTGTCTAATGTCCTTAACACATTCCTCAATTCTATTAAGCTGGTGTCTCTCATCAGGTTTTGCAGAGACATACAACTGTGTGTCATCAGCATAACAGTGGAAACTAATACAATGTTTACGAATAATATCGCCCAGAGGTAACATATATAGAGAAAAAAAGCAGTGGACCCAAGACAGAACCTTGTGGAACACCAAACTTTACCTCGGTATGTCTAGAAATATCACCATTTATATCAACATACTGATAACGATCAGTTAGATAAGACCTGAGCCAGGAGAGGGCCATTCCCTTAACTCCCACAACATTTTCTAGTCTATCCAGAAGAATGGAATGATCAATGGTATCAAATGCTGCACTAAGGTCAAGCAACACAAGTAGCGAGACACAGCCCTGATCAGACGCCAACAGTAGGTCGTTTACTACTTTAACCAGTGCTGTCTCTGTGCTATGATGAGGTCTAAATCCTGACTGATACATTTCATGGATGTTATTCCTATGTAAATATGAGCACAATATGTCCTGGAATGTGCAAAAATAGGTCACAGGATGAAGATGAAGAGGAGTCATGACATGAATGTGTGAGAAGACAATATGTGCAATGGGTTAAACAAATAGCCAAACTTTGCAGTGTGTGCTGGAATGTGCAATAAAAGTTCACAGAATGAAGATGTATGACATGACTATGAAATGTGCAAAATGGCAGTTCAGAGACGAACTCCATTAATGTCACAGATTGAAAGTGTGAAGTTAGAGTCAGTGGAGTCTCTGGCCTTATTGAGGAGTCCAGCTGCAGTGAGGAAACAGCTGTCCAAACAGCATGAGGTTTTGGTTTTAATGGACCACAACCTCCTACCAGAGGGGAGGGATTCAAAAAGTTTTTGTCCTATGTGAGAGGGGTTGCCACAATCCTCCCTGCTCTCCTCAGGGTCCTGGACAGGTCCTGAAGAGATGGAAGGTTGCAACCAATCGTCCTCTCAGCAGAACGAATGATGCGCTGCAGTCTGCCCTTGTCCCTGGCAGTGGTAGCAGCATACCAGACGGTGATGGAGGAAGTGAGGATGAACTCAAAGATGGCGATGCAAAAGTGCACCATTGCCTTTGACAGATCAAACTTCAATTGCTGCAGGAAGTACATCCTCTGCTGTGCTTTCATGGTGAGAGAGCAGGTATTTGTCTCCTGCTTAAAGCATATACGCAGAACCATAGCCTTACTTCTGTTTATAAATGCCTTGAGACCTCAAGAATGGCACAAGAATAGTTTTAAGCATTAACAATAAATCTAATATAGTAAATTTTACGATTAAAGTGATTCATATAGGTAGCAGTCTGAGTGAATGACCTTGACATCCATAACGTCACAGCAGGAAGTCTATTGGTCTCATCGCCATTTCCGCTATACTAAAACACAGAGCTAACTGCAACTACAATCCTCCATTTTGAGCTAATTTATCACCATGCCACGTAGATGTGCCAGCAACATGACAGAAGGTGGATTTACGTTGCATTCATGGCCCAAGAATGTTCAAACTGCAAAGATTTGGACACGTTTTGCGAGAAGTTCATGGGCACTTTGGGCGCCGACGAAGTGGTCTCTCCTCTGCTCTGCACATTTTACTGAAGACTCGTACGAGACTTCTGATCTGTTGAGGAGCGTTGGCTATAAGCCTGTATTGAAAGAGGGTGCAGTACCAACAATTAAATAAAACTATAAGAAAAGGAAAGCATTTATTTAATTAATTTTTTTAAAGGAAAGTTCGTTCAGTTGCACCAGTTCTCCCGGAGTGTGAGCCGAGAGTTGTTGGTAAAACCCGGGATGGAACTGTTCCTGGTTTTAGCAACAACTGCGGGGAGGACACTGCCCGAGCAATATGTCCTGTCCCGGACATATTGCTCGGGCAGTGTCCCCCCCGCAGTTGTTGCTAAAACCAGTGACGTTCCTTTCCATCCTGGGTTTTAGTAATTGCCTGAGCCAAGCAGTAATGGCGGAGTACTCAGTATGGAGAAAATGAAGAATGAGTGGACCAGCCGTCTGATTTCTTCACTGGATATTGCTGCCATCTTGCCCTTACGTGGAAGAAGCGAATGAACGGAGAACTGAACGAACAACTGAAAGTCAGATTGTTTCAAAACAATCGGCTATAAGATTGGCCTTCAAGAAGCAAGAACACAGACGGGTAAGATGTGAGTCTCATTTGGATATAAAACAACAAAAACACATTGTTTACCTGCATTTAGATTAATGCATGTAACTTGTATTGTGTGTTTAAGTTACCGGTATAAGATTATTTAATTTGCTTCAGAATGTGATTGTCTCAGTTCATCTGATTATTTAATTAGCCTTTTATGTTTTATCAGTGAAAATGCATGCATGTACATGTATGCTGCATAAGTTACAACACCTATCCTGTTTTAATGAGAGTCAACCCACAATCAATGAAGTCAAATCAGTCTTAGTTGAGCAAGTCGGTAACAGTATTTCTTACATTCACCATAAATTTTTATTTATATGACTTTGGTCTATAGCTGGCGGCACGGTGGTGTAGTGGTTAGCGCTGTCGCCTCACAGCAAGAAGGTCCGGGTTCGAGCCCCGTGGCCGGCGAGGGCCTTTCTGTGTGGAGTTTGCATGTTCTCCCCGTGTCCGTGTGGGTTTCCTCCGGGTGCTCCGGTTTCCCCCACAGTCCAAAGACATGCAGGTTAGGTTAACTGGTGACTCTAAATTGACCGTAGGTGTGAATGTGAGTGTGAATGGTTGTCTGTGTCTATGTGTCAGCCCTGTGATGACCTGGCGACTTGTCCAGGGTGTACCCCGCCTTTCGCCCGTAGTCAGCTGGGATAGGCTCCAGCTTGCCTGCGACCCTGTAAAAGGATAAAGCAGCTAGAGATAATGAGATGAGATGAGATGGTCTATAGCTGTCAAAGGCCTCAGCCTTAAAACTGGTTCCTGCTGTGACATCAAGCACTCAGGGCTGGCTGGCTCAGCAAGGCAGCTCGAATGCCAACTTTGTGGTCAATTTTAACTCTCAAAAATATAATTTTTAATTCCCATTTATGCAGCATACAAGAGTCAAGGGTGGAGATACTATCCACTCAGAATTTTATTTAAAAATAAAGGTTCTGCATATCTCCTTTAAGGTCCTGAGTGACTGTAATGCCCAGGAAGCGGAAATACAGGTTAGTGGAGAATCAAACAGAGTGATGGGGGAGGGTATGGCAGAGCTCCTCCTGAAGTCTACGATCATCTCCACTGTCTTTAGAGCATTGAGCTCTAAGTTGTTCTGCCTGCACCAGGACACCAGATGGTCAATCTCCCACCTGTAGGCAGACTCATCCTCATCAGAAATGAGTCCAATGAGGGTGGTGTCATTTTTCAAACTTTAGGAGCTTGACACACTGATGACTGGAGGTGCAGCTGTTGGTGTACAGGAAGAAGAGGAGAGGAGAGAGGACGCAGCCTTGGGGGGATCCAGTGCTGATGGTTTGGGAGTCAGAAACACGTTTCCCCAGCTTTACATGTGGGTCAGTGATGGCTTTAAGGTCGTAAAGCACAAGGTGCTCGAAAGATTTCATGACCACAGAAGTCAGGGTAATGGGTCTGTAGTCATTTAATCCGGTGATCCTTGTCTTTTTGGGGATGGGGATAATGGTGGAGGCCTTGAAGCAGGCTGGCACATGGCATGCCTCCAGTGAGGTGTTGAAGATGTCTAAACACTGGACAGTGCTTCAGGGTAAATGGTGATACAGAGTCAGGAACTGCTGCTTTGCAGGAGTTCAGCTTCTTAAAGAGCTTGTTAAAGTCCCTCTCCACAATGGAGAGAGTTGAGGCTGTGGTGGTGGGTAGGTGGGCCTCTAGAGTGAGAGGTTGTAGAGAGGCCCCAGCAGCAGTAGAGGCGGGGAAGGTGGGCTGGAGCTGGAATGTGAAGTCATGGGGGATGTTATCAGGACTGTGTCATTGTCTTTCAAAGTGACAGTAGAACTCCTTCAGTTGGTTGGCCAGGCGCAAATTGTTGACAGAGTGGGGGGGCTGAAGGTTTGTAGTTGGTGATCTGTCTGAGCCCTTTCTAGACAGATATAGAGTCGTTGGCTGAGAACTAGTGTTGGAATTTCTCAGAGTACAGTCATTTAGCTTCTTTCACCACCTTGCTAAACCTGTTTCTAGACTCTTTAAACCTGTCCCTGTCTCCACTTCTGAACACTTCTTCCTTGCAACCTTAGCTGTCTGAGCTTATCTGTGAACCAGGGTTTGTCATTATTGTAACTCACCCTGGTTCGTGATGGAATGTAGCAGTCCTCACAGAAGCTGATGTAGGACATGTGCCTGTGTACTCATCCAGACTATTGGTAGCAGTCCTGAATGCATCCCTGTTTGTACAGTCCAAGCACAGCTGAAGATTCTCCGTAACCTCATTACTCCACATCTTTGATGTCCTCACTACAGGTTTCTTCAGCTTTAATTTTTGCCTGTCTGCAGGAATCAGGTGGCCCGTGATGTGATCAGAGTGGCCCAGTGTGTTAGGACTTAAGACTGATTTGGCCTCTAGTGGCCGCTATTGTGCCTCTGTGTTTTTCTTTTCTTTTTTGGTGGTCATGTGATCAATTTGTCTTTGTATTTATACTGGCTCTGTTGTGTTTGCCTTCACTGAGTCTTTGGGATTTGCTGGTGAGTGAAAACTTTGCTTTGCCGTTCAAAAGTTTTGTGCATTTCGAAGCCCCTCTGCCCTTGTGTTGGAATTTTTCCTTTTTGGACTTGGTTGTATTTTACCTTTTTGCCTCTGTGCTCTTGGACTATTTTTTGGTAACCATTGCTTTTTGCCATTCAAAAGTTTTGTGCATTTCGAAGCCTCTCTGCCCTTGTGTTTGAATTTTTTTCCTTTTTGGACTTGGTTGTATTTTATCTTTTTGCCTCTGTGCTCTTGGACTATTTTTGGTTGTTTTCTGGATCTAAGTTGTTGGATATTTTTAAGTTTGCTTTTCTCCTATCTTCTGAGCGTTCCAGAGTTTGTTAATAATTTTTTTTGAAGACTACTATCCCTCTGCACTTGAGTCCCCTCATTAGCTCACAGAGCTGGTAATTACTTACCACTCCAGCAACCCGGGTTCAATCCCTGACCCTGGTGTGACAGACTGACTCAGTCGTGACAGACTCAGCAGAGGCTTCTCATCCTGTGTCAGAGTTTGACAAGTTAATGGTGGCCATCACAAGTTTTGGATCTACCATGGAAACACATGGCCAGGCGCTCACTAACCAACAAAAGATTCTGGCTCGTCATGGTTCTAGGCTGTGACGGATTGGCCTGGCTCTTCGGCAGCTGACTGCTCCGGCTCCCATGGCTCAACTGGCTCCTCCTGCTGTACTAGCTCCCTCGGATCCACTTCGTCTGCCGTCACACAGCAATGTCTCCCGGCTCCACAGAGATATGACGGCAAGCAGGGTGAGTGCCGTGGTTTTCTGACCCAATATCAACTCACGTTTGAGCTTCAGCCAGCTTCCTATCCCACTGACAGATCCAAGATTGCATATGTAATAACACTGCTAATTGAGAGCCCGAGCATGGGCAACATCCGTCTGGCAGAGGCAGGGTCCAGAGTGTTCAGATTTCAAGATGTTTTCTGAAGACATGCTAAGAGTCTTTGATCAATCAGTCGCCAGCCAAGATGCAGCAAAATGGCTTATGTCTATCCAACAGGGCAGGGGCAGTGTAGCAGATTATGCTATTTTGTTCCGGACCCTTGCAGCGGTGAGCAGGTGGAATGAGCCTGCCCTGGTCTCAGCTTTACACCATGGCCTGTCTGACCCTGTTAAAGATGGACTGGCCTCTGTGGGGTGCCCTGACGATGTGGAGTCCCTGATATCACATGCCATACGCCTTGATAACCGGATCAGGGAGCGTCGCCGGGACCAGATCCCTTCCCATAGATCTCCTGATGCTCCTGGTCCACCCTGGAATCCTGCTTCACCAGCCTTGGATCCCTCAGGGCCGATGCACATTGGTCGCGCCCGCTTGTCTGCAGCCAAGAGGGAGCGCCGAAGGAGGGAAAGGTGCTGCATCTACTGTGGAAAACCAGGCCACTTTCGAGCATCCTGTCCTGAGCTCTCGGGAAAAGAGCAAGCCTGTCCAGCCGAGGGAGGGTTGTGACGGGAGCCACTCTGTCTCCCGAGTTTCCTGGCCAAGGAGTCTTCCTTCCTATTTCCATCTCCTGGGGTGATTCCGTTCATTCTTGCCAGGCCCTGGTGGACTCTGGGGCGGCTGGAAATTTCATGGACACTAACTTTGCCCTTAAATTCAAGGTTCCCCTCTCTGTGTCTGCTCTAGCTGGCCAAGCTTTGGGAAATGGCAAAGTCACTCAAGTAACCACCCCTGTTCCTCTCCAGTCAGAAGCACACCAGGAAGAGATATCCTTGTACCTCATTCATTCACCCGAGTTTCCAGTGATCCTGGGCACCCCTTGGCTTAACCATCACAATCCTCACATAGGTTGGGTGACCGGCCGTATCCTAGAATGGGGCCCAACATGCCATGCCACCTGTCTTTTTTCCAGTCCTCCTGTGTTGCCTGCCGAGTCTCTAGATCCCGCTGAGTTGTCCCAAGTTCCTGCCAAGTATTGGGGTCTAAAGGAGGTTTTCAGTAAAAGTAGGGCTGCTTCGCTTCCCCCACATAGGCACTATGATTGTGTCATTGACCTGCTCCCAGGCACTACTCCTCCTCGTGGGCGGATCTTCTCACTCTCTCTGCCAGAACACAAGGCCATGGATGATTAAGGATGCCTTGGCCTCTGGATTCATTTGGCCATCTACTTCACCTGCTGGTGCTGGACTTTTCTTTGTCAGCAAGAAGGATGGAGGATCGCGACCTTGTATTGACTACCGGGGGTTGAATAAGATAACCGTCCGAAATCATTATCCACTGCCACTGATGTCTACTGCTTTTGACTTGCTCCAGGGGGCCACTGTTTTTACTAAGTTGGACTTACGTAATGCTTACTACCTCATTCGCATAAGGCAGGGCGATGAATGGAAAACTGCCTTCAATACTCCTTCAGGGTACTATGAGTACCAGGCGATGCCCTTTGGGCTAACTAACGCATCCGCTGTTTTCCAAGCCCTTATCAATGACGTTCTTAGGGACATGATTAACCACTTTATTTTTGTCTATCTGGATGATATTCTTAATTTCTCCAAGGCGCTGAAGGAACACCGGCACCATGTGCGGAGAGTTCTCCAGAGGCTGTTAAAGAATCACCTATACGTCAAGTCTCAGAAGTGCAAATTTCATCTCCCAGAGGCCTCATTTCTTGGTTTTATTTTGAGGGAAGGGCAAATTCAGATGGATCCAGCTAAGACCAAGGCTGTGCGGGACTGGCCCGTTCCTAAGTCAGTAAAGGAGGTCCAACAATTCCTAGGGTTTGTGAACTTTTACCACAAATTTATTCGGAATTTTAGCTCGGTGGCTGCACCCATCTCCGCTCTCACCAAGGGGACAGGAGCGCCGTTCGTCTGGACTTCCAAGGCAGAGGAAGCTTTTAAAGACCTCAAGCTCCACTTCTCCACTGCACCTGTGTTGGTCCTCCCTAACCCTTCACAGCCTTTTGTTGTCGAAGTGGATGCTTCCGATGTTGGTGTAGGGGCAGTTCTGTCTCAATGGTCTAATGGCAGATTGCACCCTTGTGCCTACTTTTCGCACTGCCTTGGCCCCACTGAGTCCCGGTATTATGTTGGAGATCGGGAACTGTTAGCCGTTAAGATGGCACTTGAGGAATGGAGACACTGGTTGGAGGGGGCCCTGCATCCGTTTCTGGTCTGGACGGATCACAAGAACCTAGAGTACCTCCAGCAAGCTAAACGTCTTAACCCTTGCCAGGCACGGTGGGCCCTGTTCTTCAGCCGGTTTGATTTCACCCTGTCATATCGCCCTGGGTCTAAGAACAAGAAACCTCATGCCCTGTCTAGGCAGTTCTCTGCTGGAAGAGAGAGCGAGATCAGTACGGTGGTTCCTGCTTCTTGGATTGTCGCTCCTGTCCACTGGGGTGTTGAAGCAGCAGTCAGGCGTGCTCACCGTCAAGAACCAGATCCTGGATCAGGTCCTCCAGGACTTTTATATGTGCCTAGTCAAGTGCGGGCCAAAGTACTCTAGTGGGGCACTCTTCCAATCTCATTGCTCACCCTGGGTCTCGGAGAACCCTGGAATTCCTGCAGAGACGCTTCTGGTGGCCCGGCATGGAGGAGGTGACAGTGGCAGCCATTGAATTTGTTCCACGTTTCCGTGACTGGCCCTCTGCAGGCCCTTGGCCATCCCCTGACTGGTTCTTGACTGTCTGCTGATTGGTCAGTGCAGATAATTTATCCCCCACAATGACGTAGTCAATGCAGTCCTGACTGGTGACGCCCCTAAGCAGCTTGTGTGAAAACAAGCTGCTATCCCTCATTTTTCCATGGGGAGGAGCAGTGATTGTCCGTTTCACAAAGCAGGTTTATCAAACGCTGAGAACAGCTGATTTCAGTTAGTTAATTCAACCTGGAGGACTTTCACCGGGAGTTAAAAAGCCATACGATTTTAGTGCGCTCATACAGCGAGTTTGAATATGTTTTCTGAAAGAAGCGTAACACTGCTGCAGCTCCCAATCACACTGGGAAATCCTAATAGAAATGAAATTACTCATCGGTTACAGCGCAATGTCAATATAATTAAAAATTAATTCAACAGATCTGACAGGTGATTCATGTACGGTATGTGAAGGGAAAACGGCAGGGACTATATGCGCCTTGGTAGCCCGGGGGTTACACTGCATGCCTGGGTTTTCCGTAGAGGTCTGCGCGGGACAGAATTTTCAGTCCCGCTCCCGCAAAGAATTATGATTTTCAGTCCCGCTCCCACCCGCCATATTTTGTCCTGCTCCCGCCCGCAAATCCCGCATGATGCAGACGTTCCCGTTATTTCTCACGAAAGTTCTTATCATTGGCTTGGGGAATTAAACATGCTGATCTTAGCTGAGCTCTCCACTGACCGATCCTTCACCTAGCGCATGGAGCGAGGGTGCGCGTTGCCAGGCGGCATGCGCAGCTGAGGCTTTACATATCTATCTATCTATCTATCTATCTATCTATCTATCTATCTGTATCTCTGTCTGTCTGTGTCTATCTGTATCTCTCTCTCTCAATCTTTCTCTATCTGTCCGCATGTGTGTGTGTGTGTGTAAAACCCTGACAGCGTTTGGCCAGAGTGTCATATTACACTGAGGCTATTCATTCTCTCTCTCTCTCTCTCACACACACACACACACACACACACAGGAAATGAAGAAAATAAAAAGGAATAGGAAAAAATAAATAAAAAGAAAGAAAGGAGTTTGAAAGTGAAAAAGAAGAGTGCGTGAGAGAGAAGAGAGAGAATGAGAGTGTCAGTGTATGAACAAAATAAAAAATAATAAGACTTTACACACACACACACACAGGCAAAAATATTAGAATTGCACATTGGCAGTAGTGCATTAGCATTGTGTGTGTGTGTCCCCTCTGAAAAAACATGTGCGGAAAGGTATCGGAAACATACGCGAGATTAGACCACATCCACAAATTTAGGCATCTTAAAGTGTTTTTATTAATACCAAATAAAATATCCAGCACAAATTATATATGATAGACATAAATTAATATTTAATTCAGTTTTTCCACAGTTTATCCAAAGTATCATTTTTTTCAGTGTGTGTTCTGAGTGTTTGCCCTTAGCAGTTTACAGGAGACAGAAAAACAGGTTCTGAATGTTCTGTTTTGGGGGATGCCTTTTGCATTGTTCAAAGAGAATGGTCCCTTTTCACTGAATGGGGGGTAGGGTAGCTTGCGCATTCCAGCCAAACGAGCTGTTACGCATTACAAAAGGTTAGACGCCATATTGTAGTTTACCCTGTAAGACCCATTGTTTCAATATTACATCACTTTTAGCGATTTTAACAAAAGGTCTGCAAACATGATTTTTTTTTCTCAAGACCACATTTACACCGTAATGTAATCATATGAAAAATACCATTACAGACTGCTGGAGCAGATTGCCGAAAATAATATGTATTTGGTCCAAGGTGTGGGTTTTTTTCATACGTCGCTGGCTCTTTTGCCAGTAGCGCATCACTTGCGCAGGTCTGGGGTTACCCTGCAATTTTCGGGTTGTTCTATTATTATTAGGCTACCGCATAAAAGTGGTCACATTGTGTGCTCAATACCTGTATACAGCGCTGAAATAAACGTTTTGCAATGAATAAGAAGTGTTTTGAGTTAACAGCATATTTTTAACACTAGAAGGCCCAAAGTGCAGACTTTAGTCTGCAATGAAATCCCCCCCAAATTTGTGAATAAGTCTAACGTACCATTACCTGCCTCTCATTGTTGTGTAAAGAAGCCTAATTATTGTGTTACCTGAGAAATAGCCTCTTTGTTTCTAACCCTAACCAGACTTCACAACGTCACAACCAAGGCAACCAAGAAGGATCAGTTCTAACCCTAACCCCAAATCCTGGATCTAACCCCAACCTGAGCTCACCCCTAACCCAACCCCTAGCCTTAGCCCCTAGCCCAAAACCTACAGTAGAAGCCATTCATTTGTTTGCCTATTTCCATGCCCGCACCATGCTTGGTCCATGCGAGGGCCGTGCCCGTATCGTAATCCCCCACACATGACGTGTTGATGAAGCCTGGACTGGCAACGCCCCTTAAAAAACACAGCTGCAATACCATTTTTTTCCACGGGGAGGAGCAGTGATTTGTGAAGTTGCATTGACAAGCCAGATCAACGTTTCTGAAGAGGATGGCAATAAACCAGAGTTTAAGTCCTGTTGAAAGAAGTGCAGTTTTCTCGCTTACCATGTCCAAAACCTGACTTGAGCTGAGGCGATATTACGCCAATATGGCGCATTGCTCTAAACGTTGGTGGTATATCTGGGTTGTTATTCGTTTGTTCAATAATGCTGATTTGTTTACACTGAGTCCCGATGATTAACTATGCAATATTAGTTAGCTGTACGGCCTTGTAATGTCTGTCATTCATTTGTTATAACAGACAGACAGTTGACGTGGATTATTCAGGCATCGCGTGGGGAAAACAATACGAACATAAACACTTCTCAAAACATCCACTTCAACATGCTCCAGGTTTCCTACATAACTGGCATGACTTTCCCTTTGTGTTGGGCAATGTATCAACATCCGGTTATTTGAGCTGTTGCTCATTTTATTGGCGACTGTTTGCCTACATCTGGCGCTGCGCATATGTGGAGTACAACGGTAAAATAATGTGTTCTTACTTCCCTTTTCTGTTTGCGCATTCCCATTATATTCACCAGTTATTTCATTTTATTAAACGCAGATTGATTTTGTCATTATGTCACACAAAGTTTGCTCCGAGCTAAGCTGGCAATTTAGAAGCACTTCTCCATAAGCAAACGGAGAGAGGGGAGGGGCGCTGCACAGATGCAGCTGTGTGTATTCTGATTAATGCAAGAACAAGATAAGTAACAGTAAATAGCTGCAGCTGGCTCCTGCTGGGGCTCAGCGCTTGCACTGGCTATGTTTCTGTTTTTATCTTTAAAAAATCTTTATCTCAAACAATCTCAACAATCATAGCTTGCTACTGGTAACATCATAATAATCTACAGCACAATTGGTCTGTTTCTTAGCACAGGGTGCAGCAGGGTGTCCTGGGAAAGTGAAGTGCGTATTGTAGCTGGCTGACGAGACAGCAGCAAGACCACTAAAGCCCGCAACGTGACTGCTTTTCACTAACCTGGAATGAGCGAAAACATTATGCGCTCACTGGTTGATATCATTCCAAATCTATATATAATGTGAAACCATTCCGCATTGAGCGTCAAGAATACCGATTTTAACTTTGTAACATTTTGTGACAAATTATTCAGAAGGTGGCCATGAGCACACCAGAATCTGCGGTCTTCGCTGGTTACGAAGTTGCATTATTGCTGTCCTGGCCAGAGCGTTGTGGCCACAGCCACTGCTCAAAGTCTTGTGTACAAGCAAATATAATATTCGCTTTTTTTTTTTTCAAATGACAGCCGAGAGATCTGGGGCTATTCCCGGGAGATGAAGTTGCAAAACTGTGCAATAGACACATTTTCATGCCAATAGTTATTTGCATTTACATGCTTAGGCTACAGTTTTTATCTCCTACAGGAAGTGATTAAAATATGATGTCCATCGTTGAATGATGGAAAAAATAAACAGAAAGAACGTGATCTCGAATCTCCTGTGTTTTTATTGGTGGGTGAGGAAGGAAGACCGATCAGGAAGGCCTAATATAACGGCGTAATCCTACTGCAGCGGTGAAAACCGGACGTCTCCTTTTCTTTGACTTGGAAGAGCTGATTTTTCAGGCATGTTAGTTTCCTGCGACGCAGCCGAAAATCAGCCCTTCCTAGCGAGACACATTGTATTAGACAAGAATGGGACAGCATTCCTATTTCTAAATTTGAGAAACTTGTCTCCTCAGTACCCAGACGGTTGCAGACTGTTGTATAGAGCTAGTGTGCTACACAAAGGAAATATTACAATTGCTGCCATAGCTCCCTAACTGTTTAGACAAAAAAAAAAAGTAGACCAAGGAGAGGGGGATTAGATTTAGCAACAACTGAATAAAGACGAGTGAACACTTTCACAACTATAGCCTACATGGGGAGAGCCAAAAAAAGACCAAAAAAAAACAAGTAGACCAAGGAGAGAGGGATTAGATTTAGCAAAAAATGCTGGTACATTGCCTGCTCCCATGCTATTCGCTACTTGATAAAAAAAACAACAACAGGGAAGTCTGTCACGTCCAGAAGTACACGTCTTTGATATGCAGCGGAAAATCGCCGTGGAAAAAAACACTTTGAGGTAAGATTTGTTTCATATTGACTGGGCATTTAAACATATAACTACTTTTCCTGATATATATGAAACAAGGCTATACACCCTTTATTCTGTCATTATTGGGCGTTTTACATTGATTCCGATAGGCGTAAGCAATATACCCCCTCTGTGAAGATTCTCGACTTGCCTACAGATTAACTCATGGTATTGAATCCCATTTTCATGTATCTTTCTAAAAATTGATTTAGCTGTTTACACATTCATTGTTAAAAGACATGTTCTTGAATTCAGCACCTTTTGTAAGGCATAAAGCTCATCAGGAATCCCATTTTCATATATCGTTTTAAAATTTGTTTTCTTTGTTGAGGACGTGTTCTTGAATTCAGCTCGCCTTTTGTAATGCATACAGCTCGTTAGGCTGGAATCCCCCACTAAATGTTCACATTCCAGACCATTCTCACCTCAAGCTGGACCTCCCACAAAACCTGTCCATTTGTGATAAATAGCAAGACGTTGCCCGTTTGATTTATTTCAGCATTTTGGTATAGGACAACAAATTTCTTTGGTGACAATGGAGACTGCTGAGTTCTACATGGCACGGACTGTCGACAGACCAAAACGTCTTGTATCCAAAGTAAGTTCATGTGCGCAACTTTCTATGCACTGCAAAAAAATTCTAGTTTCTAGTTAAAAAAAAACATCCAGTTTAGGACATCCAGGACTCCAGTAGCCTATGCTATTCTAAACTAAATATTGCTTTGCTTCTTCTAGACAGCGCAGCCCTTGCAACACGCTGCCAAAAAACGGGGGTCTGCTAGGCCAGCTGGCACTCCTGCAAAATCCAAAGTGCGCCTTGTAAGGAAGAAATCGGTAAGTTGTCTGAGTTAAGACCATCTAAATAAATGACCCTAATGAAGCCATTGTGCATATAATTTATAGGCCTATCTTTTAATGTTTATGAATTGTGACTCACATCTATCATTTTCATTTAGGCTGTGACAGTGGCAACAGCCGGCAGCAGAACAGACTGCTCTGGACTTTACAAGGAAGAGATTAGGATTATGAAAAAGCGGCTAGATGACATGGACAACCGCTTGAAGACAGTGTCGAGAGAATTGGAGGTGGAGAAGCAGTTTAGAAAGGCTGTGGAGGAACGTCTTAACAAGGCAGTGGAGGACCGTGCGAAGGCAGAGGAACGCTTCAAGAAGGTGGAGGAACTTCTGCAGCGGCTGGTTAACCCCCCACCTGCGGCAGCGCAGCTCACAGCTCACCAGGCCATGGCAGCGCAGCCCACAGCTCACCAGGCCACACCAGCACAACCACCAGCACTGCACGCAACTGCTAGTGCTAGACGGCAATTGTCTTTCAACGCCACCCCACCAACCCTTGGACCCAGGGTCCCGGCTGGAACTCCCCTGCCGGACATTGAGCTCAGGGTCCTCTCTGCTGAGCGAGACGATTACCTGTTCAGGCAGAGCCAACAAAGAGGCCAGCACAGGCCAGACATTTATGCCGCGAATGTGTTCATGGCTCTGACGCCATTCGAAGAGTATCAGCGGTGGGGGAAAATGGTTAATTGGAGTGGGTCACAAGGCAAGGCCACCTTGTCGCACAATCTAAAGAAAAAAGTGCATCAATTAACCACAGAACGTTTTCCTGATTTGTCTCCGGACAACTGGGTCAAAATCCGAAACTGGATCAACGAAAGACTGCGAAGCCCCCGAAAAGTAGACCCTGAGGCGGAACGAATTGGCCACTGACATGTTTTTTTAGGCTACAGTACTTATCTTGTTAAAATGAAAAGTGCTTTTGCGCACATGTCCCCCCAGTGACATCAACCATTTTTATACCTTTCTCCCATTCCAATTTTGTCATCAAGTTTGCACTAGCTAATAAAATGCACAAATGAAAACACCTTTCTACTGTCATTCATAATAAAAGCCTGTAGTCTAAGACATTAGGAACATAGCTGATGAAATAACACCAGTGCAGGTAGTTATGCCAAAGGGCAGTATAACGCCTACACAAATATGAATAACTATCTTTTTTCAAGAGTGGATGGGTTCAAAATGTCATATGGTGGTGGAGGTGAAAAACCGCATCAAGGTGAAAAACCGTATGTCTTCATAATCAAAGCAAAGCAGTAAAAAATATATCTGGATCTGGATATTCTGATCTGCACAGTCTTTGTTACCCCGGAATGCAAGGTAGTAGAGCCAAATATTAATTGCAATCCATTACTTTATCATGTTTTCAGTGAAAAAGGCATGAGAAATGAGTTAAATGTTTAGAGAAGTGAATATGTGCAGTCGTAATGCAAGCAATGTTGCGTATATTTTCTATATTTCTATAACGTAGGCCTACTTGACGTATTTGATCAATGAATATGTTCGTTTGTTATTGTAATTTTAAATTTTCGGGTAAGCCAGGATTCCCCTGGCTTCCATTACGACACGCCCCTGAATCAGTCAGAAACTAATTTCGGGCACTAATTTCACTCAAATCAACATGAACGTTTCGTTCATGTTTCATTCATCTTCATGTTCGTTGCTCATGCCTCATAATTTGAAAAATTCACGTTAGTTCTGTATTTTAGAAATGTGTTGCGTTCAACACAACACAACTGTTGAACGCAACACATTTCTCAGGCTACGTTTACATTAGACCATATCTGTCTCGTTTTCTTCGCGGATGCACTGTCCGTTTACATTAAACCCCCTGGAAAAGCCAGGAAACGGGAATCCGCCAGCGTCCACGTATTCAATCTAGATCGTATCTGGTCCGGTGCTGTGTAAACATTGAGAATACGCGAATACGCTGTGCTGAGCTCTAGCTGGCGTCTCATTGGACAACATCACTGTGACATCCACCTTCCTGATTCGCTGGCGTTGGTCATGTGACGCGACTGCTGAAAAACGGCACGGACTTCCGCCTTGTATCACCTTTCATTAAAGAGTATAAAAGTATGAAAATACTGCAAATACTGATGCAAATACTGCCCATTGTGTAGTTATGATTGTCTTTAGGCTTGCCATCCTTCCACTTGCAAGTAATAAGTGATATGCGCTGGGATCACACACACAGCGGCTCAGTCCCGAATCGTGGCTTGTTCACTTCACTCGCGCGCTGTGTGAGCTGCGCAGGGCCGGAGTGCGCACCCTCCAGAGGGCACTCGCTGTTCAGGGCGGAGTGATTTGGAGCGCAGGATGCCTGCGGAGCCGAGCGTATCTGCGTATTGGCGTTGCTATGTGCACGGCTAACGGTTTTAGTGTAAACGCGAATCGTTTTAAGAACATTAATCTGATGATCCGCTGATTCGACGTAATGTAAACGTAGCCTAAAAGACTAGTAAAACTGTTCCCCAGATTTGCATTTGTTAAGCTCAGAGCACTGACATTTACATCTGAAAGCCTCTCCTAATTGGGGGGGGGGGGGACATGGGGGGCCAGTTGCCACGTCATTTTGTGTCAGTTTGGAGTCAGATTTATGTAATTGATAAGAGACTCAATAACTATCGGCATAAGTGGTCTTGTTTTTTTCGTAGGGAACCACGGCAGCAGTGAGGCATTAGGTTGAAAATACACAGTGAAATAAACAACGCAGACCGTTCATCGGTCAGCACTATTCCATGACTGCACAACGATGTTACAACATAGGCATACAGTTAAAAACAAGAATAGAGACTGTAGGTATCATGCCGCCATCTTGTGTCAGAACTACAATTCCCAGTCCACTTCCGTGTGACCTACGTCACGCGTGGGCGGGATCATCTACGTCATCATACAAGGAAACATAAAACAATGGGACAACGCTTCCATCTCTGCTCTCTCACGTCTGGCTTCCGATGGATCTGGATGTATAAAGAGGCGCGCTCTCCACCCCAAAAAGACGTCTTCTTTCTTGCAAGATCCATCACTCAGCGCGATTTTCCTTCTTACCCTTGGCAAAGGTAAACTCTAGAGTCGCGCGATCTTTAAACTCAACCTGAGTTACAACCGGTTTACTTGCATTAGAAGTGACGTCACGACTGCAGCCCAGGCAGTTAAAAGTTAAGAAGCGATTGAATCCTTTTTAACTCAAAGCGCTGTGCATCTTATTCTGATCAGAGACTTTTCCTCACGAACGCTGAGGTTCGGACCAAGAACCCTCTGCTTTCCACGGGAACCACCCAAGTGCTCCGTTCGACCCGAAAGTTTCTCCGCCTCCATCACGAGCGGCTCACGTGCTCCCACGGCGAGGCCCGAGACTACACCGGCGAATAGTTCTTCATATCTTGCTAAAGGCAGGATTAAGTAAGATTTTGGCATTTGGGCATAATTAGGATAGTCTTAGGAATTTGCTTTTATTTGAAATAGTGTGAATTTAAACCCAGGTTTATTGTTACACTGTTGAACACGCAGCGTGTTGATTTATTTTGGTTCTATGTTCTCTCAATTGTTTAATAGATAGGCTGCACATGCTTCTCTCTTTTATTCTTTACTACTAACATATAGTTCTCATTATTATACATCTTGATGTCATTAAGATTTCAGTGGATTCAGTATGGTTATGAGCTAGTGGGTTAGCTACAGCTTCGCTTTTGTCTGCTTAGCAACACAAAGCTAATCAAGGCCTACCATGTGCTCAGCAAGCCATCAGGCCTAACAAACACACTTTAGCTAGGCTATAGGGCCTTTCACAAACACATACTAGCAACACAAGGCTAATCTAGGCCTCCACCACGTGTAGTTAGCTACACGAGGCTAAACACAGAGCTAATCCTTTGTTCTGTTTAGATAACATTCTTTTGTTTAGCTACCAACAAGCTAGGCCTCCACCACGTGTAGTTAGCTACACGAGGCTAAACACATGGTCAAGTCCTTCACACTCCCTCTCTCTCTCTCTCTCACACACACACACACACACACACACACACCTCACTGCTTGTATATATTGATTTATCTTTTTATCTTTGTATAATAAATTCATTTATTAAACAAACTGTGTTTATTTGTGTGAACAACAATATCTGAAGTCCCCAATTTTCTCAAAGAATTCAAAAAGGGTGCAAATGTTATAATATGGTAAGTGATCTTAATAATTTGGAAATGTACCATAATTTAGCTGTTTGGTAATTTATTATTAAGCACCAGGATTAATGGTATGATTCACTAAATGATTCCCTAAATGATTCATTGAACGATTCCCTAAATGATTCATTGAACAATTCCCTAAACGATTCACTAAATGATTCATTGAACGATTCACTGAACGATTCACTTCAAATGAGAGTGATTCTATGGTATGATTCAATTCAAACGAGTCAAATTAAATGATTCAATGGGATTGATTCATTTTAATTATTGACCTTCAAAATTTAATGAGACTGATTTAACGAGATTGATCACTTAATATCAATAATTAACTGATTGCACCCACAGAGACGTTCGTGCCTTTTTTTTTTATTAAAAAGGTGCACATGTAATCACAAATCACAAATTTCAACTGAGTATGCTATTTGAAGACAGGGTATCATTTCCCGCTATGCCCTCCTTTGTTGCTAATAACCAGATTGATTACATTTGATAAACCTGATATAAGTCTGTTGCAGAAATCCACAGTCACTTTTGTGTTCCAGAACACTTGCATGGCTTTGATAAGCTCCTGCTTTGTACCTGGCTTTGCGTCTTTGCGGATATAGTCCTTCATGGCGTGCCAAACCAGTTCGATTGGATTCAAGTCCAGTGATTCTGCTGGAATTTTAACCCAGTTGATGCCCTCTGATGCTAAGTAAGCCGCAGCTGCGGTGTGCTTTGGGTCATTGTCCTGGAAAAAGCGGTGATCAGTCCCAAAATATTCCCTGATGTATGGTGCTGCAAATTCTTTTATGATGGTCTCCTCAAAATATTCTCTGTCCATTATTCCCTCAAAAATGACAAGGGGACCTGCTCCATATCGGGAAATCATTCCCCATGCGTTCTTTGTTGCGTTCTTTCAGCATTGGACAGAAACGGGTCGAGGAAAATTTCCAACCCATTCGTCTGCGAGCGCGGCGTATGCTTGTTAAGCTCAGTTCAATACCAAAATCGGCCTTGATTCTTTGTTGAACAGCCACGGCATTCATTTCAGTGTTGGCTTTAGTCATCTCGTCGATTGCAGAGAGGACATTGCTGTGAAAATAAAATGAAACACGTTAGGTTGGAAAGTCTAATGGTAGGCTATAAGTGGCCTTCTTAAGCCGTTTCACGGGTTGGATACTTGCGTATGCAATTTCCTTGGACCAGAGCGACGGGGTGGCCTCTCTTTGTAGTGATATCTCACAGCTTGCATTGTAACCTTAATTCCACGGCATGCCAAACTTTCTTATTTCTTGTGTGGACTTTCCTTCTCGCCTCATTGCACGAATCTGTTGGGAACTCTCTCTGCTGATGCACGTCATATTTTTGTTGTACTGGATCTAAGCACAGTCATATTATATTGACAAGGAGGGGGGTGGGGGTGTGATGGGGTGTGTCAGTGGTCCAGCTTGGATGGCGAACACGTTAACAAGCAGTGCTTTTAGGTGTGAAAAGGGCCGGTCTCAACAGTCTGTTCAATACAGCAGTCTACTGAAGGCACAACAGTGAAATGCACACATTTTGTATTGGGTCAAAGCTGGGTCGGCCAAGATGTGATATACATTGTCTGAGTGATGGGCAGTATTCCATTTATAGTTTGAGAAATTACATACAGGGCAGCACGGTGGTGTAGTGGTTAGCGCTGTCGCCTCACAATAAGAAGGCCCGGGTTCGAGCCCCACGGCCAGCGAGGGCCTTTCTGTGTAGAGTTTGCATGTTCTCCCCGTGTCCGCGTGGGTTTCCTCTGGGTGCTCCGGTTTCCCCCACAGTCCAAAGACACGCAGGTTAGGTTAACTGGTGACTCTAAGACTACGTTCAGACTGCACCCTGAAACGACCCATATCCGATTTTTTTGCCCATATGCGACCTGTATCCAATTTGTTAGACAATCTGAATGACACAGATCCGATTTTTTCACATGCGACCCAGGCCGCTTGGATATGTGGTCCTAAATCCGATGCATATCCGATATTTTCACATGCGACTGTAGTCTGACCGGACAGGTCGCATTCATGCGACCTACACGTCATCAACAAGAGACAAACATCACTATTCTGCGTTGGCTAATCCCGCCTCTTTGGTGGAAAACAACAACATTTGTACAGTTTTCAGAATTTAAATAGACTTTTATAGAATTGATCAAGCTAATGGTGGATTTGGTAGGGACTTGGATGTTGATCTGTTAGCCTGATTAAATGAAACCGTTTCTATAACTGATTTATAACTTAAACCATCCTGTATTACAAGATAAGATTGTTCTGGAAATTTCCAGTAATTTGACACCTTTGGTCTCATTAGTCTGCTTGTAGCAACCCTTGGATCCCAAAGAGAGTCTCGACTGATGCTCAAGGTGTATTTTATTTTACTTGCAGCAAAGTCAGTCCAACATCACCCATAGCACCATGAAAACTATATCATGGTATACAAAACAGCAAACAAACAACAAATCACCATACCATTCTCACAGGTACAACATTTCTTAATTGAGACATCAATATTAAAACAAAGGCATTCACATTTAGTTCCAACACTTGATACAAAGTTACAAAAACTTCAAACAAAACATACCTCACTGCGCTCACCAAGGATGCAACATATAATCATTTCTCTTCTGTTGTAAAACAGGCGTCAAAATATCCTTTTCTTTTGCAGTGACGCTTGAGTGGTGAAGCATGGACGTCAAGCCTTCTTAGCTCAAGCAAAGCAGCTTCTTAATTGATCACACCTGGTTACTACCTTTATAAATCTCCCTCTTGTGGAGCTACGGTGTCACTTAAAGGACAAACAGCACCCCAAGTCCACACAAATCCACACACACACCACCCACTCAACCTCACAGCCCAACCACCCCAAAGCACAAACAGAAATTCAATCAAATCTCACATTCGTAAACATAAAATACAAATGAAAACACATTTATGTAAGCTTCACTCAAGAAAATAAAACACTTACAAGGACTAGTGTGGTCCTTTACACTGCTGTTAATCAGATTATTGTGTGAGTTCCGCCACAAAAACTACATCGCCAGGTCTCGCCTCATCTCCATCGCAAACTGCACTGGTGTTTATGCACCTTGAGCCAGCGCTGAGAGAAGTTGCAGAATTCAGCTGGCTATAAACAATCTAAATAAATATTTATAAAAATGCAGAAAAAGTTTATTAATATGACAAAATAAATATGTGCAAATTATTAAGCCTGAATTAAGAGTTTGGTAATACAACGGCCGTATCCCAAATGACTGCCTACTGAAGCTCGAGTGCACTATATAGAGTTTAAAAATCCATTACTTCCTAGTAACATGTAGTGCACTTATATAGAAATTAGAGAGACATTTAGGAGTCAACCCTCGTTACCAGGCTACACGTTTTCATTTCAGTTCAGAAACAAAAACACACACGAGACCTCACACTTTAACACTAACCAGATAATTAAACAAACAAACAAAAAAATCATTAAACATGAAGAGTGCGCTTTTTTTTTTGTTTACGTATTACGTAGATGTGCTTATTACGTCAAATTGCGCATGCGGGACACTTTTGGGTCATTTTCCGTTCATATTGGAGATCGCATACAAGTCTCATATAATTGGTAATATGAACGGCCTAACAAAAAAATCGGATTTCACAACAAATCGGATATGGGTTGTTTCAGGTTGCAGTCTGAACGTAGTGTAAATTGACCGTAGGTGTGAATGTGAATGGTTGTCTGTGTCTATGTGTCGGCCCTGTGATGACCTGGCGACTTGTCCTGGGTGTACCCCGCCTTTTGCCCGTAGTCAGCTGGGATAGGCTCCAGCTTGCCTGTGACCCTGTAGAAGGATAAAGTGGCTAGAGATGATGAGATGTAATTACATACAATTTTACCCATGACAAGTATAGTAGTATGCTGTCAGGTTTGTTTCATAAAAAATATAGAGTACAGTGAATGGTTTCTGTTTACAACATGATGTTTCATTCGTCCCGCATACGCGTTTCAATTGTCCCGACAGTGCGGGACGGTTGAAACGAACATGTTGTGTTCAAAGTTAAAATCAGCGTGATACCTTAATGGCTGTGTGAAATTACATCTGCAACTAAGAGAATACACATGTGGGTTGTATGATCTATGACAAAGTGTTAGGGTTTTGCTGGGATTCAAACCTGGCTCGTTGGTGTGATAATCCAGCAAACCCCTACTAGGCCACCAGGGGGATGACTCAAATGCAGAGGCGTGAGGCAGAAGTAGAAAAAAGTATCAAAAGGTTTATTTACAATATATACACAAAAAATCCAAAAAGTAATAATCCAAAAACGCTCAGAAGATATAAGGGAAAAAATAAAAAATCCAAAAGTACAAAACAAAAGCCAAAAAAACAGAAAAGGCAAAAATACCAAAGCTCAGAAGATCCAAAAACACAGTAACTACTAGGTGCAAAAGAAAAGCAAAGTGCAAAACAAAGAACACAGTACAGAGGAAACTGGAGATAAGCATAACAGCACAAAGACTCCGTGACAAGAGGACTGAACTCAGGGGGTATAAATACACAAACTAAATTGAACACAGGTGAAGATAATCAGGACTAAACAGGCAATTAACACAAACACAAAACACAGGAACAGTGGCGACCTCTAGAGGCCAAAATAAACATGACACGAAAAGGAAATAACAGTGGCCTCTAGAGGCCAAAACAGTCCTAGTCCTAACACAAAGTAATTTTCATCTGCTTCATTATCTTTGAAAATAACCGTTAAGTAAAAAGTGTTTCATTTGTCCAGGCTCTCCCCCTACTTGGAATTGGACATACCATTTCACCCAAATTACACAAACCAACAAATTCAGCATCTTTGTAAATTTTACTTCAACCACATGTTGCCAGAATTGGTAAATGACTACATGACCAACAACAAGGAAATGTAGACCATGCAGCAGAAAAAAAATGCTCATGTAGGGTACAGCTGACTGTTGTTTAAGTTTCACTGGAAGTATGCCTGGGATCACTCGACCTTAGGGGCTTTGTTATTGTTCCCGTCCTGAATGGGTGTATACACGGCTCTGTTTTTCGTGTGGGAGGAGCGCCCTCTAATGGCGACACTATGTAATGCAATGAATGAGCGTGTTTGGGCATGTTTAGACTTTGCACAGAACAAGGGGGGTTCATGGAAACCACATGGGAGACGGCAGGAATCCGTACGGTATCCGCACGGAGAGGAAAAAAGCAGAAGGCTCCTACTGTAGCCTCAAATAATAATGGAATAATAACCCAAATATAACATGGGGGTACTGACCAGGCACTTGTGGAGCATTGAGGATGGGGCTTGGGAAGGACAGTGCACAACACGGCCTTGGCCTAGGCCAGGACGTGGATCTTTCCGGAAACCCTAACCCAAGTATGTGATTGAGCAGGACAGTTCAGACACAGAGGCCACATCAGATGAGGAGGAAGACACAATGCACATCAACCCCCCTTGTAATAAAAAAACAAAAAGTTGCAGATGTGGGCATAACACCTGGATCCACAGAGAAGACGAAAGATGGTACTGTGTGGTTCCACCACAAAGTTGGAGACTTTTCTGCTCATGAATCTCCACAGACAGCATTCAATGGATCTGGAGGGCCAACAGAGTTTGCAACACGCAAAATCACAAGTCGCCTTCAAAGCTTCCTGTATTTGTTGGATATCAGCATGTTGTTGGCCATCAGAGACTGCACAGTCCAGGAGGGCCGTAGAACAAATCCCAGCTGGCAGATGAGTGTCTTCGAGCTGATGGCATTCCTCGCAATCCTTTTTCGAAGGGCTGCCAAGGGCTACATTGGTGCCATGCGACTCATGTGGGCCAATAGATTCGGCAACCCCGATATCAAAGCCATAATGCCCCGTAACCGCTTTCTTGAAATAAAGCGGTACCTTCGCTTCGACAACAAGGACACCCGCAAGGAGCGCATACAAACGGACAAATTTGCAGCAATTTCAGACATCTGGCAGGAGTTTGTTCAGAATTGTGTGTTGTCCTACAGTCCAGGGCAACATGTTACCATGCATGAGCAGTTATTTCCTTCAAAGGTTCGTTGTCCCTTTCTGCAGTACATCGCATCCAACCCTGGCAAGTTTGGAATCAAGTTTTGGATTGCACAGATCTGGATACATGTGTAATGCCATCCCTTACTTGGGAAAAGATCCCACTTGTCCAACGGGAGAGAGGCTATCAGAGAATGTTGTTTTGAAATTGATGGAACCATTTACCGTATGGACCAGGGAAGGACTGTAACTATGGATAATTTCTTCACCTCTCTGTCTTTGGCTAACAGGCTTCTTCAACGAAAAACAACTCTGCTTGGCACCATCAACAAAAATCATCAGGAGCTACCAGCAACTGCAAAGGAAACCTCGGGGCGCCAGTTGTACTCCACACAGGTGTTCACATCTGGAAGTGCCTTGCTGATGGTGTTTGCAACAAAAAAAATAAATCTGTTTGTCTTCTGAGCACCATGCATCAGAAAGTGGAACTTGTGGACACCCCAAAACAAAAACCAAACACTGTTGTTGATTACAACCATTTCAAATGCAGCGTTGATATCATGGACCAGAAATTACGCAACTACTCGGTGCGTGCAGGAACACGGAGATGGCCCATGGTTGTGTTTTACAACCTGCTTGACATGGCTGTCACAAATGCACATGTCTTGTACACAGCATGTACAGGATCCAAAGAAAGTCGCCAATTGTTCATGCTGGAGCTTGCAGAGGAACTTCAAAACAGGCTTTTGCAGGAAAAGGCACAAGGGGAAGAACACAAACAGCAGTATGAGATGAAAGTTTCTCAGAAGAAAAAGACACAGTGCCAGGTGCGCATACCCTGCAATAATAACAGAAGCACTGAACTTTGTGTACGCTGCCACAAATACACCTGTGGCAAATGTACCGTAGGAAAGACTCACCATGGGAATGTGGAAACTACTAGATGGGACAACTGTATGCTACATTTCTGTGCTTCGTATAGCCTCCATATGTAGCGAGCCTGCTTTTCTTAGTGTGAAATAAATGTTTATTTTCTTCCTGAAGTTATACCGTCTGTAGTTTTTCCAAGCTGAAATTGTGTTTTTTGGGGCACTAATTCCAGTCCTCTATCCTCTGACATTGTGAGCTTGGCAGAGTAAATTGTCATTGAAATTGTGGTGTAACCTAAAACCAAATTACCATTCATGAATAGCAACCTCAGTGGGGGGTGGAGTGGCTGTTCACAATACAATGGAGACAGTAAGGCTACGTTCACACTGCAGGCTGAAGTGACTCAAATCCGATCTTTTCGCCCATATGTGACCTGTATCCGATCTTTTATTGACAATATGAACGACACAGATCCGATTTTTTCAAATCCGACCCAGGCCGTTTGGATATGTGGTGCTAATTCCGATTCCTATCCGCTCTTTTCATATGCGACTTCAGTCTGAACCGCCAGGTCGCATTCATCCGACTTACACGTCATCAACAAGCCACAAACGTCACTATTCTGCGCTGAAGTAGGCGGCGGGTCTCTCAAAAAAAGTTACAACAACATGGCGCATAATCACGGGCGCAGATAGAGGGTGGGACGAGTCATATTTAAATTCACCTCGTTCGGTCCCCCCTACTTATAGGGAGGAAAAAACGTCTATGCTGTCTTTCTTTGCATAAGGCAAACCTCACGGAAAAATCAAAAGACTAATTACCATTCGGTTTATTGAGGTGCACAGCAGTGTATACATATAGTTGCAACAACTCACATAAAACAAAACAAAGACTGATATTCGGTTGGTTGAGCTGCGCAGACTGCACAGGTTGCGAGCTCGAGCTTGGTTGCTATGGTTACTAACAACAAGTTTGACAGGCATGTTGGGGTTGGTTTGCTGGCAGCTTTGTCCCCCCCCCCCGTTTTTTGTCCCCCCCAGTTCAAAAAACGTATCTGCGCCCCTGCGCATGACATCAATGCGAGGGACGCTTCGGGCTGTGAAGGTTCTGAATCTTCTCAATGGAAGGACGCAGAGGTTAGGGAGCTGATTTCCATTTGGGGGGATGCAGCTATTCAAGCTAGATTGGATGAGTCATACCGCAACCGGGCGGTTTTACTTCCGTAAACACTGGCCATGCTCACTGCGTGTGACGTCGTCGTATCCTGCAGTGCGCATGCGGAACACTTTTAGGTCGCTTTTCGTTCATACTGAGGATCACATACAAGTCGCATATATTTGTTAATGTGAACGACCTCACAAAAAAATCGGATTTCACAAAAAAATCGGAATTGAGCATTAAGCCTTGCAGTGTGAACGTAGCGTTAGTACCTTGAGAGGAATACACAATTTTTGCAGAGAGGAGGGGGCATGCAGCAGAAGTGAAAATCTCTGGGCCTTTTAATGAACCGTGTTTATCATATACGATAACACATTATCAACAAAGAAAGAAAAAAAAACAATGCCAAGGATCAGGAAAAGAACCACAGCGCTGTGATTAGTTGGGCTATCAATGACTGACAGAGCCCCGGCACGTAACTAAGCATTATAAAGTTAAAAAATATTATTTTTATTGAAAAAACAAGAATGTAATGATTTCTAAAATTTCTAAAATGATTTTACCTAACGAAATTTTCTGCTTTAATCCACATTTGCTGGTGCTGAGCGTTTTTTTTTTTTGCTTCTCAAAATCATCTCATCACAGATCACTCGCTGCTGGAATGTGCGAGCTTCCCTGCCCCCTATTTGTTGAAAATCTTCTGTAGATGTCGGGGTTTTATATTGATTTATTATTATTATAATTGTTAATAATTAAACGTGATAAATCTGGTTATTAGGAACAAAGGAGGGCATAGTGGGAAATGATACGGTAACTGTCTCTTGTCGGTTCAAATACGATACTGTTTTGTGATTACACTGTACCGGTACATTTTAATAGACAAATGGCATGAACCTCTCTACTGTCTCTTATTACACTAAAGAAAGGGCCTGGCCGAGTCATTGCGTATTACTGAAAAAAAGAAAGAACGAATGATACACGGATTGTGTATCATTCGTTCTTTCCAGTTTTAATTGGCAATCAAAAAATGACTTTCATTTCAATTTTAGGCTCATATAAAAAAAAATATGAAAAACCAGTCATTTTTTCATTTTTTGTGTTAAAATAAAAACAAATAACAAAATAACCAGTCACTTTTTCATTTTTTGATTGCCATTTTTGATCGCGGCGGCTGTGCAGGCGGTTTGGGACACACCAGCGCTCTGCGTGGCGGAGCTTCTCTGCTCGCTGTGTGGATCCATGGCGTGGTGTTCGAGCGATGTTGCTGACAGCGTCACGGCGGCGGTGCTGGAGATGTGGGACTTGTTTTCGTGCGCCTTTTGGTGGGACTGTGGCTGCTACACCACGGGAATTACATCCTGACCCCTACTTGGTGGACTTTTTACTTTTTATTATATTTTTATTTATTTATTTATTTATTTTTTCTTTCCTTGTCTATAATTGTAAAGCGTCCTTGGGTTTTTTGAAAGGCGCTATATAAATTTAACTTATTATTATTATTCTCATCTCATTATCTCTAGCCGCTTTATCCTTCTACAGGGTCGCAGGCAAGCTGGAGCCTATCCCAGCTGACTACGGGCGAAAGGCGGGGTACACCCTGGACAAGTCGCCAGGTCATCACAGGGCTGACACATAGACACAGACAACCATTCACACTCACACCTACGGTCAATTTAGAGTCACCAGTTAACCTAACCTGCATGTCTTTGGACTGTGGGGGAAACCGGAGCACCCAGAGGAAACCCACGCGGACACGGGGAGAACATGCAAACTCCACACAGAAAGGCCCTCGCCGGCCACGGGGCTCGAACCCGGACCTTCTTGCTGTGAGGCGACAGCGCTAACCACTACACCACCGTGCCGCCCTAGTAAAGTCTTATAAGCAAAAAAAAAAGTCTGTTTTCAGTCATCCCAACATTGCCACTATTTAATATTGTCTAGCCTATTTGAAAGCAGGACCTACATGTAACACTAAAAAGTGCACAGTGATTGCAAGAGTCACTTTTTTTTAAATATTCATTTTTGAGCGAGTTTGCCTTTGTTTAACAGTAGTTGGTATAGAGGTTGGCAGAAAACAAGGAGAGAGGAGTGAGGGTGAAAAACCCAAGGCAAGAATCAAACCATGTTTCAGGAGTTACCGGTACAAGACGTGCAGTAACCACCAGACTACCTTGCCTGCTCCTGCGCTGAAAAAAGTAACCTACCGTATAGAATTTACCCAATAAATCTGAGGTAACAATTTGCATTGACTTGTTTGGGGTAGATTTAATTCCATATATTGAGTATAAAATAACTGAAATAAAAAGCTATGAAATACGTAAATTGGGTAAAATTTACCTCACATTTATGTACCGTATTTTCTGGACTATAAGCCGCTACTTTTTTCCTAGGTTTTGAACCATGCGGCTTATACAAAGGTGCGGCTATTCTGTGGATTTTTCTTCCACCGCTAGGGGCGCTCTAACCGGAAGTAGAATCAAAAATAAGATAGACGGAAAATCAATGCAAAGAAGAATTAGCAGATCTTTAGCAGATAGAACACGCACGACAAATTACTAACTGGTAATTATTTTCAAATCCAGCGAAGATGATTAAAGTGACTTGTGGTTTCAAACACAGGAGAAATGAAGGTAAATAAATACCGGTTATTTTCTCTTGGTTCTGTTCCGTTTTAATCAGCAAAGTTGCTGCCGTGTTAAAAGGCACTGTTCGGAAAGAATCTGTTCAGGTACATACATGTACATTTACAGTACAAAATCGTTCTGTACATGCAGTAAATATCTAATTTTTCAACATAGATATCTGCGGCTTATAGCCCGGTGCGGCTTGTATATCTTTTTTTTAATTTTTTTTTTAAAATAGAGCGGATGCGGCTTATATACAGGTGCGCTCTATAGTCCAGAAAATACGGTATCTATTCAACAGCTACTTTCTCATTGAAATTGGGTAAAATTAGCTCTTGTTTGCTAGTAGGTAATACCTGATAATTACTAATCAAAGGTAATTAATATCACTTACGGTAGTAACCATTACTTATTCGGAGAAGGTAAGATGTACCC